>NC_045799.1:8285743-8958243 GCF_009873245.2 Balaenoptera musculus
TTTTTTTTTTTTTTTTTTTTTTACACAGCTCACGTTAGCCATACTATTAGGCTAAACCATAAATAACCTTCATTTTTATAGTTTGAAAAGTGTCGAATATCAACAGTTTCATATGTTCTACCTGGTCCTCAGAGGCCTTTGGGCTTGCGTTTTAGGCAGTTTTAACTTTTTTCAGTTCCTCAAACTGCCGTAAGAGCTCTTGCTTCCAGGTCTTTATAAATGTTGTTCCCTCCCCCTTAAACTCCTCATCAGGCTTCACTGGTGATGGGGTTTCCTCCAGGAAATGTCACCTGACCCTTCACTGTCTGGGCTGCTGTGCCCCCTGAATTCTCCCAAAGGTCCATCTTCTTCCAATACGGATAATAATAATAATATCTAACACTTAGAAATATGCTAATGCCAGACACTCTTCTAGTAAGTCTAATACATTAGATATGCATGTCTCTTAACCACAGTTGGCAATGATCCAAGGTCATCTCTTTACAAGAGTATAATGGTGCAATGGTGATATACACAGGCACCTTGGAAATATTGCCAATTCAGTTCCAGATCGCTGGAATAAAACAAATATGGCAATAAGTGAGTCATGTGAATTTTTTGGTTTCTCAGTGCATATGAAAGTTATGCTTACACTGTTAAGTGTGCAAGAGCACTATGTCTAAAATAAAATGTGTATACCCTAATTTTAAAATACTGTTAAGTGTACAATAGCGTTATGTCTAAAAAAGCAATGCATATACCCTAATTTAAAAATACTTAAAAAGTAAAATTAAAAATACTTCATTGCTAAAAAAATGCTAACCATCATCTGAGCCTTCAACAAGTCGTAGTAGTAACATCAAAGATCACTGGTCACGGGCTTCCCTGGTGGCGCAGTGGTTGAGAATCTGCCTGCCAATGCAGGGGACACAGGTTCAAGCCCTGGTCTGGGAAGATTCCACATGCCGCGGAGCAACTAGGCCCGTGAGCCACAATTACTGAGCCTGCGCGTCTGGAGCCTGTGCTCCGCAACAAGAGAGGCCGCGATGGTGAGAGGCCCGCGCACCGCGATGAAGAGTGGCCCCCGCTCGCCGCAACTAGAGAAAGCCCTCGCACAGAAACGAAGACCCAACACAGCCATAAATAAATAAATAAATAAATAAAAATAAAAATAAAAAAAGATCACTGGTCACAGATCACTGTAACAAATATAATAATGAAAAAGTTCAAAATAGTGCAAGGAAGGCTTCCCTGGTGGCGCAGTGGTTAAGAATCTGCCTGCCAATGCAGGGGACACGGGTTGAAGACCTGGTCTGGGAAGATCCCACAGGCCACGGAGCAGCTAAGCCCGAGAGCCACAGCTACTGAAGCCTGCGCGCCTAGAGCCCGTGCTCCGCAATGAGAAGCCTGCGCACCGCAACGAAGAGTAGCCCCCGCCCGCCGAAACTAGAGAAATCTCGTGTGTAGCAATGAAGACCCAACACCGCCAAAAATAAAAATAAATTTATTAAAAAAAAAAAAAAAAAAGAAATAGTGCGAGGACTACCAAAATGTGACACAGAGACATGAAGTGAGCCGATGCCATTGGAAAATGGCAACAACAGACTTGCTCGACACAGGGTTGCCCCAAACCTTCAATTTGTAAAAAACGCAATATCTGTGAAGCGCAATAAAGCAAAGTGTAAAAAAACCAAGGTATGCCTGTAGATAATCTTTTTTCTCCCCACCCCACCCGACTATAATTTAATCCTTACAACAGCACTATGTGGTACATACTTTTATTAGCTCCATTTTACAGATGAGAAAACTAAGGCATAGAGATATGTGATCAGCTCAAGCCCATATACTTAGTAAGTGGTGGTGCCAAGGTTTGAACCCTGTTTTTCCCAGAGCCTGTACCTTTGCCATGACACTCTCCTGTGTCATCACTGTAATGACTGTTTGTCTTTCTCAGCCACTGGACTGAAAGTGCTTCAAAAGCAGGGCCAGTGTCTACACTGCCCTGAGGTGTATGTGCAGTGCCTACTTCCATGGTATCTGGCACAAAGAAGGTGCTAAATGCATTCTTTATTTACTGGACTTAACAGGAGGAAGAGAAGGGAAGGAGGTGTTGCCCAAATATTAAGGGATGTATGATCTTTTAAAAAGTGATATGAAGCACTGCTGATTAGGGAGCTTGAGAACTATCAAAGGGAGGGAACACAGAACTAAGAGGAGAGGCAATGAGCAGAAACAAGACTCGAATGGGTCCATTCTGAGGGGTGGGAGGGCAGAAGAGTCACCACAGGATATAGCCTTTGGCTTTTCCCAGCAAAAGTAGGTCAGTGGCAGAATAAATGATCACAGTGACTTTTCTTACATTTTGATATTCTTAGAGTAGTAGACAAGAGGGAAATGTTAGGAAAAAGAGAAAACCAGAGGCATTGCAGCATGCTGGATGACATATAATACACAGACCTTTGACTAAACAGTTGTGATCATTATAATTTTAATATTCATTTGCTATTTCACTATTTACTATGCACTTAGAATGTGCTTAGTATTTATTTTCTCTAGTTAACAAAGCAAAGCCACTAACCATGTGGAGATGACATCCTAGAGCCATGCTGTCCAACATGGCAGCCACAAGTCACATGTGGCCCTTGAGCCCTTGAAAGGTGGCCAGTTGGGATTAAGAGGTGCTGGGAGTATAAAATAGACACCAGGTTCTGAAGACTTAGTCCAAAAAATGAAAATGAAATATCACATTAGCAATCATTTTATACTGATTTGATGTTGAAGTGATAATATTATGGATGTATTAAGTTTAATAAAACATACTGTTGAGATAGGCTGGGACCTGGGACCCTCTACCGGAGTGCTTGCACTTGGGCTAACATCTCTCTGGGCAACAGAATACAAAGTAACTCTAAGGGACTAAAATAACTGCAAGAATGGGCATTTGGGGCAATTATGAACAATAGGATACAAAAAGGCCACAAACCAACTGCCATTTCTGCAGTGCTGGGAGCAAAAGCAGGGGACTGTGTATGATCCCTGCATGCAGCACCACTGAGCGGGTGGGCAGACCACCTAAGCTAGCCACCTTCCCGCCCCACAGACCCGCCCCCCCCCCACCGTCATTACCCCATTTAAGGACCTAGGCAGCTCCTCTCAGGGAGAGTGCAAAGGCACCCGTTTCTTGTTCTCACTCCCTTGTGCTGCAGCCCGAGCCCCAATAAAGGCTTGCCTGGAATTCTCGTCTGGCCTCTTAGCAATTTCTATTGATTAAACAGTCCAAGGGCCTGGGTCGGTAACACTATTATAATTAATTTCACTTATTTCTTTTTACCTTTAGAATGTGTTTTCTAGAACATTTTTAATGTCCTATGTGGCTTGCATTGGATTTCTGTTGGGTGGCGCTGTTCTAGAGGTTTATAAGCTAGCAGATAAATACGGGTGTTAATAAATAACCTGTATTGATGAATGCTTTGAAGAAAAGTAAAGCAGGGCAAGAACATGGAGAGAGATGGGAGGTGAGGGCTCTAGCAGTATTTTATAAAGGTTGTTCTTGGAAGGCCTTTCTGAGCAAGGAATATTTGATTATCCAAAGAAGTAGATAAATCTTGATTTCTAGAAAAACTGCCTAGAGCCTGTTCTTTCACTGTATTATCAGCCAAAATATTGAATGAATACTCATAGGAAAACTGAGGGAATAAAAACGATTGGAATATTTTGTGCCTCCTTGTATGAATGACTTCCAGACTTAGGAGCCAGGAATAATGATTTTCCCTTATAAACAGCCAGCAAATAATCAGAGAACAATCTTATTTAGGCACAAGTGTAAAGATCTTACGAATAGATTTTCCCTTCCCTGTAGCTATCTGCACTCACATCATCCATTTTTATTTAATTCTATAAAATAAAACCCATGTCTGATGATGGGTGGGGGGCGGAGGAGAAAACAAGGAGAGTTTCACGTTCCTCAAGGGCCTAGTTCAATTCCAAACAATAACTGGGTTTCCTGTATCTACAGAATAAATGCACAGTAGTGGAAATTCTGTTTCAAGTGGGCAGAGACACTTTTAAAATCTTCCATATTAAGAGTATTGCTATTACGAGAATAGGGTAATTTAAGCCCCTCTCAAAAGTATGTTGTAAAAAGTTAAGCCCAGATTAGAGTTCTGCCCAGGGGAAATGAAAATAAACACAAATCGAAGCAGTGCAACTGCTGAAACTATTAAATGTGCTTGAACTTTGATCATCAGGAAGCCCTTAAAACGTCAGGTGTGTACAATCTCAGAGCTATTTATCCGTTCATGGATTCCATCGTCCACAGTGGCCACAGGTTCACTGCATTTTAATTAAACTTGACAATGGACACAATGTTTACTATTAGAACAATGAGACTGTGTACACAACTCAAGAGCTGTGTTTAGTGGGCTCAAATCCAATAAAATAAATTATTGCAAAGTTTTGCTTTCATATTCAGGCAACCCTAGGTATATCACAGGTCATAGTGTGTGGTTGACAACAAGCCCCATACACTAAAACCTTGATGTAGAACAGATCTCTAAATTGTGGGAATTAGAACTGTGCCTACCACTTAGGAAAGGGTTCTACTGTATTTGTTTTATTCCTAGATCTTGGCTGTACATGAATCAAAGACTGTCTCTTCTCATTCCCCACAAGGAAAAAAAAAAAAGAAAGGACAGAGAGTATTTCCTTTATTTTCTAAAGTTGCTTCCAGTTTTTCCTAGTGATTCTTAAAAATAGAAGCTTGGCCAGTGGCTTAATGGTCAGCTCCTGAGACTGACTCATACATCTGAGCCGTCATTTAGGGAGGCATTATCTAGAAGAGCCCTGGGAAAAAATTTTGTTCTAATCACTAATATGTTATGTTTTTAAAAACTAGGTTGTGGCCAGAGTTCTCAGACACCCTTGAATAAGAAGAATGATTTGGATTATTATTTCTGTTGACTGGCCCTTCAAAACTTAACAGCAGTTGGAATGGCCAAGTCATCATATACACCATGAATGGAGAGCTACGTGTATTTGAGGACATATTCGGAAGAGCAGAGGTTGACTCCTCCGTTCCCCCACCCCACACGCTTGCATCCATCTCATCTCTAACTCACCCACGATTCAAGGGCCTGCAGCAGTCCACCAATATTAGCTCTCTGGTAGAAAAAACAATACTGGTAAAGGAAACCCCAAAGGGCCCAGAAAGAAGCATTCACACAAGAAGGTCGTACCAAAATTTCATTAGAAAGGAAACAGGTCCTTACAACAAAATAAAACAGAAACTGTTGGAAGATGCCAAGAGGATAGTATTAATGTGCTTAGCTAGAAAGCGATTAATCAGCCTCCTTGCTTCCCTAGTTTCCAGCTGTAGAAATATGCCAAGGGGAAAAAAACATCTCCTCTAATACTATCAAGTGTAAGAAGAGTGCTATTTTGACTCCAAAGCCAAGGCTGAGGATTGGGGGCGTGGGGTGGGAATGTGGGCCCTAACAACAGAAAAGACTTTTCTTAAAAAATTTAATTTATTTTTTTACACAGCAGGTTCTTATTAGTTATCCACTTTATACATATTAGTGTATATATGTCAATCCCAGAAAGACTTTCACAGTATCCGTTCCCAGACTATAAACATTCAAAGACTCCTAGCCAAGCACATAAAATTTTCTTCTCCCTCTCTTTCTGATTTCCTGTAGTTTATATGTTCACATGTAAATCGTGATTATTAGTGTAGTCTCTGACTTAAAGAATGCTGAATTTCTCCGGAAGTTACCAAAGCCTCCTGCTGAGAAGAAAGCACCTTTTAGGAGATATTTCACTGGTTGAGAAATGTATGTGTTCATTTCAGCAACTGTTAGATTTGAAACAAGAGTATGAAAAACGATCCACTAATAGTGATCACAACAAGACATGTCACCCAGGAAAGCCTGTCTCCACAAACAGAAAAGAAAAAAACACAGCATTCTTAACCCAAAACTCTAAAGACGGTCTTGCGTAAAAAATCACGAATCTAATCCAAAAGTCAAACAACGTTTGCTCCAAAAGGTGACACTCTGAAAATGTTCCTACAACTGGTTTAGATCACGAAGCGAATTTTCTCTCTTTCACTTGGGAAGTAAACACTGACTGTAAGACTCTTTTAAGAGATGAATCATTTAGCCCCTGCATCTGACATGGGATTAGGTCATCTGTTTGTTTCTGGGATATATTCTACGCTTGAATATGACTAGGTTCCACGATTTGTTCAAACGTTTTCTGGAAATTTCTGATTTGTTCAGACAAAGACCAGAAGCTTAAATCCCACTGAATTAACCGGGTGGGTTATTACCAAGGTGGAACAGAGCCAGAAAGCTGAAAACATATACACCATGCGCTGTTGGAACATAGTGTCTGCCTTCCTGAGGACAGGATCATTCCTAGGACTCTCACCCACCAGTCAGCTAAATGAACTGGAAATGTTTTTTTCTTTTTTTTTTTTTTAAACAGCAGGAACAGAAGAGACTGATAATTCTCAGGTGAGCAATTCTTTTGCCTTTTGGAACATATTAGAAACTAAAAATAACCGTCTTCTTTCTTATAACGTTGACATCTCTACGTTAACCAAAAAGGGGAGAGAAGGAAAAAGAGAGAGAATAAGAAAAAGAATACCATGCTCCACAGTCACAGAATAAACCCAAACACACCTGAATGCACTATTCTAAAAACTCAGAAATCACCGAAGTAGCGTCCATGTTCAATTAATTGAAAAGTACGTTTAAATAACACCTCCAATTGGAATGCCATTTAAAGTTTACCCAGGACTTTCACATATATTATTGTTTTGTCTGACATCATTAATCATTTTTTATATTGAAGAAAATCGAGGATTAAAGGAGATTAAATAATTTAAGAAAGATCATGCACCTAGTACAAGATTGAGCCAAAATAGACCTCGGTATGGGAATTCCCTGGCTGTCCAGTGGTTACGACTCTGTGCTTCCACTCGTGGGGATCCAGGTTCAATCCCTGGTCAGGGAACTAAGATCCCGCAAGCTGCGCAGCACAGCCAAAAAAAAAAAAAATAGACCTTGGTATTTCAGTCTTAGTTTCTGGTTTTTTTTGTGTTTTTTTTTGTTTTTTTTTTTATTTATTTATTTTATTGATTGATTGATTGATTGCTGTGTTGGGTCTTCGTTTCTGTGCGAGGGCTTTCTCTAGTTGCAGCAAGCGGGGGCCACTCTTCATCGCGGTGCGCGGGCCTCTCACCATCGCGGCCTCTCTTGTTGCGGAGCACAGGCTCCAGACGCGCAGGCTCAGTAATTGTGGCTCACGGGTCCAGTTGCTCCGTGGCATGTGGGATCTTCCCAGACCAGGGCTCGAACCCGTGTCCCCTGCATTGGCAGGCAGATTCTCAACCACTGCGCCACCAGGGAAGCCCTAGTTTCTGGTTTTTATCATGACACCAGAGAATTTTCTGGTCCTGCTATAACATTTATAACATCTCGAACACATTCACAGGTATCCCCCAATTTTTATGTACCCTGTCACAAAATTATTTTGTAAGAATTAAAGCACTGCACTAAATTGCACCCGTCAGTGGTTCATTGTACATTAACAGATCCCAACAACTGGTCCACCTCCTTCTGTTCTGCTCAGAAAACACACTGGAATAGGTCACAGGCCTATTTTCCCAGCTGGCATCTCTTCCCATAGAAGACTACTCTCGCTCCATAGAACTGGTTCTCAACGGGGGTGATTTTGCCCAGCAGGGGACATGTGGCAATACCTGGAGTTATTTTTGCGGTCACGGTGGGTGGAGGGAGGTTAATACTGGCATCTAGTGGGTAGAGGCCAGGGGTGCGGTTACATGTCTTTCGATGCACAGGTCGGCCCCCACAGCAAAGAATTCTAGGGCCCAGAAGATCAGTGCTGCTCCGGTACTATCACCCTGTGGGCCTGACCTCCTCCTGACCCTGCACCAAGGACGGACAGGGGACCCAAGCCTGGCCAACTGGGATCCCCTTCCCCACAGGACTTTTGCCAGAGATACTGGGAAGAGTGCTCTCTATTTCTCTCGCAGGTCAAAACCTTAAGGCCAACCAAAACTTGGTCCCACCAGATTGAGAACTAAGAGGGAGAGAGAGACAGAGGGAGAGAGACAGAGAAGGAGAGAGGTCTGAAGACTGTTTGAATCAGGCTCCGCCTCCCCACCTCTTAAGCTTTTGAGCTATAGGAGCCTATAAATTCCACTTATGTAAGGGGATTTCTTCTAGGACTTTTGCTTAAGCTAGTTTGAGGTGGACTTCCATGAATTGCAAGCAAGAGTCTTGGCTAATATAGAAGCTGGCGAGTGAGAGTGATATTAGTGTAAGAATACCTTAAATACTTTCTAACTAATATTTTTAAGACTACGTCATTCACCAATGCCAGGACATTAGCTGCCACTACTAACAAATAGCACTGCAGCCCATTAGTCAAAAGCAAAGTCTCTTCCATGTATATTTAAAATAAGGGATAACCAGAATCACCAATGTATTGTTTTCCTTTACCTGATCAGGGAAGAAACAAAGCTAAAGTTTTGAGGCTCATCAACCCAATCAAAGACCCAGTACATGAAATAATTTAAGGAGTTACAGCTGCCAGACTGAGTCCAGAGTCAGATTCCAAATGTCAAGGCAATCACTTGACAGGCAACGTTACATTGCGTAGGAGATGCACCTGAGTCTTTGACTCACCTTGAACACGAGAAGTCTGGGGTGTCAGGAGGGATTCTTCCAGAAAACATTTCAAGGAATCTCCACTGGGATGGTTAAGAGGCATCTCAAAGTCAACATGTTTGGGGAGGGAGAACCCAGGAGAAGCAGGAAGCACTCTGAGCTGGAGAGGTGGAGCTGAGAGGCTGGGGAGACTGAGGCAGCTGAGTTCAGAGGGCAGGGTACCCAGAGAGGAGTGGGGCGGAGAGAGAGAACTCCAGAGACAGGCGAAGGACGCACGTGAGGTCTTCGGCTGACTATGGATCAGCACACGGGCCAGAAGAAACTTCGAGGCTTCGGAGACAACCACCCTGGATTCGAGCAAACCACATGGGAGCTCCCACAGCCCAGACGGACCACCTCACAATTCCCGGGCAGTGGGCAGAACACTGTCTTGCCTCAGTAGCAGAGAATAATTAGCCTTGGACGCTAAATGCTGCTTTGATCCTGCCAAACAAATCTTAAAAGCAAGACCTGAAATAATCAAACCATTTCCAGGTCATTTAACTGCATCCCAGAACAAAGCTTGGGAATATTCATGGAAACATAAACACACCCCACAGCCAACAAGGTCAAATACATATGGGCAAACATAAAAAAAAAAAAAAAAAACTAGGCCTGCAAAGATGGAGGAAAATAGGACCCAGCTGATACTTGTGAAGCAAAAGAACTGCCCAGGCAGCCCACAGAACCATGAGAAATAATAAACTATTGATGTTTTAAGCCACAAATTTTGGGGTGGTTTGTTAAACAATAATAAATAACTGGGAGAAAAAAAAAATCTTCTCTCCTCTGGAGTGTTGTACTAGCCTCCAAACTTGTTTTCCTGACTCCATTCTTGCCCCCATAAATATCTCAATAGCAGTCAGAGTGATCTTTAGTCCAGGTCATGTACATCTTAGGCTCCCAACCCTCCCATGGCTTCCCATTTCCCTCAGAGTAAACAACAACAATCCCTACGGGGCCCTCCACACTGTGCCTCTCCTCCCACCTGGTGAAACATATGCCCCCCCAAAATGAAGCACAGTCAACTCCTCTTTGTGCTTTCACATTTAAGGCATACCTAACACATCCTGATGTCATATTTCCCGCACCCTCCCCGCCCCGTAGAAGGAGAAATCCCAGCCATAAAATAGACCCAATACAAAAAACAAAAACAGAAGAAAAAAAACAACCTAACCTCACGTCCAGTCTCCTCCTCTTGGCCCTCTGGCTCCAACCATTTGGGTCTCATTCCCACTCCTCAGAGATGCCGGGTAGCCCGAGCCTCGCTCGGAGCCTTTGCCCTTGCTGGGGCCTCTTCCTGGAATGCTCTTCCCATGTATGGCTCTTCTAAAAGCTTTCCTCGTAGGAGATCCTCCTCTGACTGCCTGCAGAAAACAGGGCCACTTGCTGGAGTTCCCTGTCCCCTCTAGGTAGCACCACATCCATTTCACATGCAATATGCTTTTCTTATTTGTTTGTCTGTCCCTGAGGGCAGGGGCTTTATCGATTCTGATTCCTGCTCTCTCTCCAGCACACACAATTGGTCTAAGACCTGTAGCAGGCAATCAATCAAAATATTTGCTGGGCAGAATGAATGAAGAATGAAGATGAAATGAATGTATGATTGACTACTAAACACAGGAGCAGATAATGCCGAGTATAAATTTTCTCCCGTGGAGGTCTGTACTAAGAGGTTAGTAGGATGATATTCTTGTAAATGTTCTTAGCCTCCAACTGTATCTCATCAGCTCTTCTAAATGCGGTAATTTTTTGTTATTAAAATGCTGTCTTTCTGCATTTCCATCAACAGCCCCCCTTATGGGCCCAGAGCAACAGACAGTGAGGAGGGCTTGCTCTCCCAAGGCTATAGGCAAGATTCCATTTGCTAAGGTTGAATCTGAAAAAGAAAGAAAAGGGGGAAAAAAGGCACCTACAACGACCACAAAGCAAAACAAAACAAACTAATGCATGGAGTGTAAGGGGGTACGAGAAGAGTTTCTGGGGTGCTAGAATATTCTATGTCTCTATCTGGTGGCTGTTCACACAGACCTGTTGTTCAATGGGTGAAATTCCATTGAGCTGTACGTTTGCGATACATACACATTTTAAAATGTACCTATGCATGATAGAAAGTTCTCTCAAGGATCTACTTCTTAATTTAAGAAAACTACAAACTGTGACATATGTGTTCAAGTCTCTGCAGTGGTCAGCTGTTGCCCATCAGTGACCAAGTCACACCTGACCTCTCCTCCTGGGCTCCCACCACATGCTCTGTGTTGTGCTGGGGTCTGGGGACCTCAAGGGCGGAATAAGGATCAGTCTTTGCCCTCAGAACACTTCCATGGGGTCGGGGCCAAGAGAGCAACACACCCGGATGAGCCAACGAGAACAATGAAAATAGCAAAAAATAAAAAACTTGAATACTCACAAAGCCTTTCCCCAACGCCATTCCATTTGATAAACAGATATTTTTAAATGCCAAACTGCACTGTAATACAGTGACAAACAGAAAATAACCTGTTACCCACCTTTGGAGTGGGGCGTGAAGAAGCGTCCACCGGCCTGGCGTCCTTGGAGCCAATTGAAGAAGACCGAGGTGGCTTCAGAAATAAAAGAAAGCTTCATTCTTTGACAAAAGAACTGACAGCCCCCCATCGCGCTCCACGGCACACGCTCTCCCAGCAGGCTGTGCGCAGGACTGCTTTATAGGGTCAGCGGGGAGGGGGCGGAGTTCTCGCGGGATGAGCGTAGCTGTGCGGCTCGCGATGCTCTGGATCCAAGCGCCCTGCGCAGCCACTGCACACAGCCCGCCGCCGCCATCTTGAATTGCAGTGCCGTGTGCAGTGTTTACGCATGCGCAGCCCCACGGAAGGCTCCTGCGCAGCCGTTTCACGGTGGGAAGCCTGGTCTGAAGTTCCAGGTGCGAGGCATCTTCACGCGGCCCTCTGCCAGCCAGCGAAACTAGACCCAGCACAAAGGAAAAAAAAGGTTAGACTTTATTTTATTACCCAGATTCTGTTTTTATTTCCCAGGAATTGTTAATGGGCTTTGCCGTTAGAAACCTAAATATTTCACAATGAGGGAATAATATAGTCCCGTCATGAAATAGAAAATAGAATATTCGATAGCCGTAAGAACTAAGGTATAAAAGTATATTTAGTGGCATGAAAAGATGCTCATAACGTACTTGACTAAACCGTGGAAAATGGCGTGTACAACATGGTATGGCGCACACGCACGCACGCACACAGAACAATTCTAAAGAAAGTACACCAGCATGCTGTCGCCGGTTATCTCTGGGTGGTGAGAACGGTACGGTCGTTCTTTTCCAGAGCTCAGCTCTGATACGGCCTCTTCTTTCCACCTTTTCAGCCCCTCCGAACACGTTTGCTCACTCCCATGTTTAAAGATAAGAACACCCTGATACGCACGGGAGATGCCGAGGAGCTTTTCCCAAAGTAGGATTCTCTCGGGGCTTCGTCCCCTCTTTTGGAGGTGAACACACATCCGCGCAACCACTTCGAATGCCTTTGCTCACTCTCACCCACACACTCTCACACGCACAGCTTTCTTGATGGTCTCTGCCTACTGAGTCCATTGGTGCCGATGTCAGTGTCCCACGGCGCATCAGATATTCGAAAAATAAAACAAGACATCTGTGTGCACACCTGTTAAGCTGAAAGTAGTGGTGAGAACTTCAGAAGAAACCTGTGTGCAGAGCAGTGTGGTTGAAACTCTGGTTTCTGTGCACCAGCAACTGGGTGAAACACTTGTAGGATCTGGGTACCTTATGGGGAGGGCAGTGCAACATTAATCAGTAATATTATTCCTGTTTCCCTAGATCTTTTTTGGCATGAACTCCAGGGGTGGAGCCAGCACTCACGATGCTGGGAGTGAGTCACAGTAAGGCTGGACATTGCGTGACTCTTGGGAGAGTGTCTAAAGCCGGTGTCTAAGATAACCTGGGGGTCCCTCCTTTCCTGCCCCGCTTCACCCCTTCTCATGGAGTATGAAGACATACACATGCTGCCCTCAGTCTGTCCTGCTATATTAAGTGAAAGCTTCCCAGGCTTGCTCATCACTTTGCTAAGCGCATAATGAGGATATCAGTGCCAAGCACTCAGGCTAGACATCGGGGATATAGTTTGGTTCACAAAACATGGCTGGCTGCCTTCGTAGGTTCATAGACTGTGATGGGGACAGATAACCAGGCAGAACGATGAAGTGTGATCAGGGATCATTGGGACGACAGGGGTTAGGGGAGCAGGGGCAGACCCCCAGGAAGGGAGCTGGGAAGGATTCCCAGAGAAGGTGAAACTGGATTTCCCTTGTATCACTGGGTTCAACAGGGAAAGTGGGCTGAGCTCTTCAGTGACAAGCAGAGACACTGAGTCTGGGAGAAAGGGAATAGAGAGAGAAGACAGTGGGAAGAGAAACCCTCCAGGACGTGTGGACTTTATATTTCAGTGAAAGAGCGTGAACAGCGAGGGCAGTGAGAGCCACTGAAAGGGTTCCATCCAAGGCATGAAGTGGTCCCCGTTGTGTCCCAGAAAAGCCACACAGGCCACAGTGCAAAGACCAGACAGGAGGGAGGCATAGTACGCTGTGATGGAATATTTGGGGTCAGTTTAAAGTATGTGAATATAAATGTATATCAACATAAATGCCAAATGTTAGCAGTAGACTGCATTGCAGGTGATTTTTGTTTTTGTCTTTTAAAACTTAATCATATTTTCCGATTTTCATATGGTAAACGAGACATTTATAGAATTGGGGAAATTTTTTATTTTTAGTGTACTTGGGAGCAGGAGTAGGACATTGTTGGGAGGAATGGTCAGCCCTTAAAGGACAGTCTTCTTCCCCCTTTGGTTCTGATATCACCGAGCTATGTTCTCAGAAGTTTGAAGGGGCCCTTGGACTCACACACCGACCTAAGGATAAGTGCCAGGCCACAGGCATTCATGTGTGTTGACTCAGTTCCCTCCAGCAGCTCAGCTGGATTGGGTTATGGTTCCCATTTCCTGATGAAGAACCTGAGGCTTGGGAAAGTGAAGTCCGTGCAGCCACTTGTTGGGAGTTCCCCTCATAACACTACAAATGCTGTTGATAGGAACCTGACATCTGTCCTGTTCTTTTGTCTCTTTGTCACCTGGATGCGTATGTGTGCATGTATGTGTGTGAGCTCGTGACCCCCTCAGGCGGGAACTGTGGGCATCCCTCTCATTCTCTTCACATCTCATTAGGATTTACTGGTAGAAAGTCAAATCAAGCAGCTGCTGCAGGGCCCTATGGAAATAGGTTTGAATCCCAGCACCACCTCTGACTTATGTGACTCAAGTCAGCCTCTGAGTCTCAGTTTTCCCACCTGTAAAATGGGGGTGGTGAAAATACCAGCCCCACAGCGTTCTTGGGAGGACTGCAGGCTATCAGATGTATAAAGCGCTTAGTGGGTGCCTAGCTCTTATAAATGTCATCTATTAATATTATTTTTTAATTCCCCCCCCAAAAAAGACTCCAAAGAAAATTTTGATAATAGCGTAATTGAGATGAAGTGTTCATACCATTTGATCCAGAAGTTCCAGGGTTAGAAATACGTGGATATGTTCAAACAGGGACAATAGCCAACAAGGAAGACCAGGAGAAGCATATTGACTTTAAAATACAGGAGGGTTTCCATACCAGATGGCCAACAGCTACTTCCTCAGGCCCATCAATCCACCACCCAGGCTGCCTTGGCCTCTCCCTGGAACCATCTGGGGTGTCCCAGGATCCAGCAGCTAAAGGGTCAACAAAGGGTCCCACTGCCTGCTGCCTTCCGATTGGTCCAGCCAACAGGGCTACTTTGAAGCTGCACGACCACCATCACCACCACCACCAACTCAAGGATGTTTCCCTGTTTCATTTGCTTCTTTGCGTGGTGTGTGTGTGTGTGAGTGTAGCATAAATCTGAAAGCAACCTAAGTGCTTCATAATAGGAGGCTCATTAAATAAATTGTGGCATGTCCCTCCTATTGAATATCATGCAGCCTTATGAGAAAGAACGGCCGGGGACTTCCCTGATGGTGCAGTGGTTAAGATCCCACGTGCGGAGGGGTGTGACCAAAAAGAAAAAAAGGCACAGAAAGCACTGGTGGCTCTAAAGTGTAGACATTAAAGACAGCCAGCGAGGCAGGTCACCTATGCAGATATACTGTATAATTCCATTTGTGCAAAATAAATGGAACAGACACGTATGGGTGAATATATGCAATATATGTATATATTTTTATATATGCATATATAAAACATGCAGTGCACTGTACATAGCATTCTACTGATGTCGTTTATTATTATTTAGAAAAACTAAACATCAACAGAAGAAAGACTGTATTTTCCAGTTTGGTACTATGTATCAAAAATGTAAATACATCCCAAATATGCACATATGCTTACAGACTAATACATATATATGTATATGTAGTTCGAGTGTAGGACATTCCTGTGTACATTAGAAACTGGGCAATTTTTACTTCTGGGAAGTGGAGCTGGAATGCAGGTGACGAGTGTTCAGATCACTTTGAGGTCTCACTTTACACTTCTGTTTAAAATTTTTGACCATGAGTACATATTACTATTATTTTTACATTATTGTTGTTATTTTGAAACAGACAGATTCCGAGCAAACTGTAGTGTATTCTGGCCACTGCAAGGGAACTTGGTAAAAGGGGCCACAGGGGACCCTGGGAGCCTGCATTGTGCAAGGGAAATACAGGGTTAATACCCCTTCCCATGCAGCCTGCTGACCGCAGCCCTGCAATTAGGCTATTAGGCTAATTAAGCAGTTTCATGAGTAGGACAGAAACGTAATTGGGGGGCTTCCCTGGTGACGCAGTGGTTAAGAGTCCACCTGCCAACGCAGGGGACACGGGTTGGGGCCCTGGTCCAGGAAGATCCCACGTGGCGTGGAGCAGCTAAGCCCGTGCACCACAACTACTGAGCCTGCGCTCTAGAGCCCGTGAGCCACAACTACTGAGCCTGTGTGCCACAACTACTGAAGCTCACCTGCCTAGAGCCCGTGCTCTGCAAGAAGAGAAGCCACTGCAATGAGAAGCTCGCGCAATGAAGAGTAGCCCCCGCTCGCGCAGCTAGAGAAAGCCCGCGTGGAGCAACAGAGACCCAACACGTCCAAAAAAAAAAAAAAAAAAAGAAATGTAATTGGCCACAGACACCTGAGCTCCCACAGGTAGGTGCTAGAAGGCTCCTGGAGGGGTGGAGGCACCACCGAGGAGAGGAGCTCCCTGCAGGGACTCATCTAAAAGTTCTCTTTCCAGACTTCAGAGAAGATTTGCAACAGACTCCCCCACCTCCCACCCTGGGGGCGTTCAAAAGATTGAGACCATGGGGGAACCAGTACAGAAAAGGGGCGAAAAACAAAGTTGAAGCTCTCCATTCATTGCATTTTTTAGAGGGGTATTTTTCCATTCATTGAGAAAGAAAAAGGAGTCTCTTTTGACTGAATAAATAAATTGGACTCTTGCAGGGTGAGAAGTTCTGAGCCAAGGCCTGGGGATGGAATGGTGGGTTCTCCAGGAGGTCCAGGCTGATGAACTGGTACGAGCTATTTTATATACAACACCACCTAACGTTTCGTGGGGGTCTGCTGTGTGTCAGGCACTGATCTAAGGCTTTTCCTATGTTAATCCATTCGACGCGCACCTCCCAACGCAATGTGCACTACCATATTTCACAGAGTCTAGGACATACGTTTTTGGCCTTTATAACTAGAATTACCAGAGTTAGCAAATAAAATTCAGGACCCCAATTAAGTTTGAAATCTGCATAAGCAATGAATAATTTTTTCATATAGAGATGTCCCAAGTAGTATGCCCCAAATGAGATACACTGATCTTAAAACATTATTCATTTTTTATCTGAAATTCAAATTTAACTGGACATCCTGTATTTTATGCAGCAACTCTACTTAAAACATTTCTAAAGTCCCTGTAAGCCTTAGAGTCAGTGGGTTATTTTATAATTAGTAACAATTTTTTCTTTCTTACTGGTTCATGGTGTTGCCTTTCGGTGGCTTCTTGGAGTGGTTGAACTGTGATATTATTATTCCCATTAGACAGATGAGCAAACTGAGGCTGGCAGAGATTAATTCACTCCCCGAGGTTGCAAAGCCAATGGCACAGCCAGGATTTGAACCCCGGCAGGCTGCTCTAGGACTGCACATCTGACTACTGTGCTGCTAGCTAAGGAGGTGCACTCCTAATGTCAAAGAGCAGTTGAAGGGATCATTAGGAGACACTTTGTTACATTTCTGATTTTTCTCTTTTTTTCCTTAAAATTCTGTAAAGCCTTTTGGATCTGTATCTTTAGTTTCCTGCATAAGAAGAGTTAGGATTCAAGTTCAAGTCATAGATTAGAGTCTTGACTTCAAGAGTTTCTCTGGTATTAAAAAATGAGCTCCATGAGGAAGGCTCCCAACCGTCAAGTGGACTCGGATGGCGGTGGAGCCCGTGAGTCAGAATGGAGCGTGCTGCAGGGCAGAGTGCTGCCCCTGGTTTAGCCAGGAAGGGGTGGGGGTTAAGCAAACAGACTCTTAAAATCATCAGTCAACTCGTAACAAGTGTTCAAATCCCAGCATTCATGCGTCCAAAAAATATTTATTTAGGCTTCCTATATGCCAGGACAGTTCTAGAACTAGAGACCTGGCAGGGAAGGAAACAGGAAAAAAACTCCTTGCCCTCATGGAGTTCAACCTTAGAATGGTAAAGACAGGAGATGAATAATCCAGTTATACAGTAGGGCAGAGGGTGATAAAAATTATGGAGGAAAGTAAAGCAAGCAGGGGAGAGAAATAGGAGGTGATGGGAATTGTAGGGGTTCCCGAGAGCTCTCAGTGGAAAGGGGACATTTGAAATGAGTAGCATTGACCACCGGCATCGTTGAGTGATGTAAGAGTACACTAGGCCCCACCAGCTATGATGTCTGGAGCAGTGCTAGAGGTATTTCTTTTCTGTTTTAAATATAATTCATTTAATTGTTAGTTTTATAGCTTAATTTTTAATAGTGGCTGTGTTTAACAACCGGATCACAAAATCCCTTCAGATCTATCAGTCGGCTCTTATGAGCCTGTGTAAGTCAACCTCAGCTCACTTTCCACACCTTGTTTGCCCATTTAATGCCTACCCGTCCTTCAGACCTCAGGCGAGCAGTCAGGGAATTCCCAGAGCACCCACCCCAGGCCCTGTCACCCTTGTGTTACCTAATTATATGTGTGATGATTGTTGTATGGTTGCCCTGACCCTTTGCGAGATCAGCTCTGTGAAAGCAGAGTTTCTGGTCTGTCCCGTCTCCCGTGCCATTCACAGGGCTTGATGCACAGTAGGTGCCCAAATAATGTTTGTTTAAGGGACGCACGAATGAATGAGATATTTCCATTAAGGCTTTCCCTGCCTCTTACATGTACAAGTTTTGGTGATATTGTAAAGAAATTATTTAAAACTTTGTGCCCAAACTGAATCATTTATTAAACAAATGACCCACTTCCCAGCTCTTTACAGGAGCTCAGTCTTTTTATGTCGTGGACCCTTTTGGGGGCTTGGGGAAGCCTGTTATGCCCTTCTCAGAATGGTTTTTAAAATTATTTATTTATTTATTTGTGACTGTGTTGGGTCTTCGTTTCTGTGCGAGGGCTTTCTCTAGTTGCGGCGAGCGGGGGCCACTCTTCATCGCGGAGCGCGGGCCTCTCACTATCATGGCCTCTCTCCTTGCGGAGCACAGGCTCCAGACACGCAGGCTCAGTAGTTGTGGCTCACGGGCCTAGTTGCCCCGCGGCATGTGGGATCCTCCCAAACCAGGGCTCAAACCCCCGTCCCCTGCATTGGCAGGCAGATTCTCAACCACCGTGCCACCAGGGAAGCCCAGAATGGTTTTTAAATCTATAAAAATGCATAGACTTGCAAAGAAAACCAATTATATTAAAACGCAGTTACTAAACAAAATTTTTTAACAAATACGTACTATGATAATATATGTGCTTTTTTATTAACACACTAAATGACAAGACCAATATGAAGTCTAATAACATCAGTAATTCTGAAGTGGAAATAACTATAAATGATATTTCAAATTATTTAACTGATGTGATATGAACGTATCTGGTTTCCACTGGTGACAAAGTTTCAAATACTGCTAATTTCCTCTCATTTTTGAAAAGAAAAATAATAATATTCAGGTTAGTGTTATGTGTTTATGTGTTTGTTTATTTATCCTGAATTTTATCCAAGGATCACTTGGGGAGATCATGGGCACCAGGTTAAAGATTCCTGTGGAGAGAGCAATTAGCACAAGCGTTCAAGGGAATGTAGATCAAACATCTCCACACAAGATAGAGACTGTACTAATGAAAAGCCAAGATTTGCTGTCAGATGTTCCTGAATTCAGACTCTTATGCCTGCCTCATACAGGCTGTGTGGCCTTGGACACATTCCTTAACTACTCTGAGCCTAAGTGTCCTTTTCTGTAAAATGGGGCTAATGGCATCACCTCCAAGGAATGTTCTGATGCTTAAATGATGTAGAACCGTGCCTGACATGTAATCGATGCTCAGAAATAGTAGCTACTATTTCTGTTTTACTTATGCCAGTTCTTTTTGACTGGGAAGCTCCAGTGCTTTTAACAGAATCAAACTGAGTCATTGGTGACTTAAGGGAGGGAAACTATCCCTGTGACTATTGAAGCTTGAAAACTGTAACATGGGACAGAGAGCAGAGGGCACATGTATCTCAACTGATTCTGCTAAGAGGACTTTAGGCTTTTTATCAGACAAAGACTTTGATCAGAGCTTCTAGAGCTAAAAGGCTGAAGAGAAACACACCGGTGCTGGAGCCTTGCTGGTGAGATCCACCCTGCAGATTCTGCAACCAGATACAGTTTGGGTGGTCCTCTGGCCCAGTTTACCCAGGACTGCCCTGGACAATGCTTGCAGTTTCCATGTAATTATTCATAGCATCCTTTTCACCTTCATAGCATCCCAGTTTGTATGATATATTAGATAGTCACTGTAGGTAAGGAGTACCCTTCTCTCTTAGCTGCCAAGCCCCTGATGAAATTCTTTCGAGGGAGCAGTTAACATGACATTTTTTCCTCCTTGGCAGAATTCAGAAAGGGAGCTTGCAGGCCCTGGAATTCTGATCCTTTTCTTCCAGGGTTCTGGAATCATCCTTGCATATGGGGTTTGGAGGCAAAGAAACCTGGAATTAGGGTAACCAACCATACTGCTTTGCCTGGGAGGGAGAGGTTTTCCAGATGCAGGGTTTTCAGTGCTAAAACTGGGCCAGTACTGGGGAAATCGGGCCAGTTGGTCATGCTATCTGGAATCAAATCCTGACTCTAGTAGTGACCATTTGCGTGACCCTGGACACGTTATTTTTTTCTCTTTGAGCCTTACTTTTCTGGTGTCCCAGTGGGGATAACAATGTTTACCCCCACAGTATTATTATAAGGATTAAGTAAGATAATATTTTTAATAAGGATTAAGGGAAGCAATATATAAGCACCCCTCCAATGACTTCCATCCAAATAAAACTTAATAAAATAAAACCCAAAGTCCTTATCGTGGCTTATGATGTCCTACACAATCTGGCCCTTGGGTACCTTCCAACTTAATCCTTCATGTCTCCCGCCTCCCTTTGATCCCTTCGCTGCAAGCACTGGCCTTCACGCTGGTCCTTGCACACCACGCTTATTCCTCCTCTGGGCCTTTGCACTTGCTGTTCCCTCTGCCTGGATGCTCTTCCCCAGACACCCTCATCACAGCCTCTACACAGATGACATTTTTTGCAGAGAGTTCTTCCCTGGACACCATCTAAAATAGCTTCTCCCTCCTGTCACTCCCTATTCCTTTACATGCTGTATTTTTTCCCTCACAGCATTCGTCACCACCTGATACTATATTATAAATCAACACATTTAGTTGTTCATTACCTGATTTCTCCATTAGTCTGTAAACTCCCTGAAGCAGATATTCGATTTTAATCACTGACTCCACCCCCCGATGTCTTGGACAGTGCCCAGCACAGTGCATGGGCCAGCAGTACTTTTAGAAAGAAATGAACACATCCTACACAGCAACAGGGTCTTTTGAGTTTGGGAAATGGTATCCATCCTTGTGGCTGCTCCCCTGTAGTCCTGTGGGAAATGCTAGGAAGCTCTGCTGGTACCTGTGTGTGCTCGTGTGGTACTTGCCAGTTCACTTATCAATGTGACTGGCAGGTGCCATATCATTTATAAATGAAAGATTCAACAGTCCCCCCAGTTAAGCCCTCAGACCCTCTTCTGTTGCTGGAGTCCGTTTCTGGAGCGACGGTGAAGAGGCATCCTTTCTGAGGCAGGATGTGGGGTGGAAGATAATTTTGAAAGTCAGGATTAACCTAAAATCACATTATCCAAGTTACGCTTGAAAACCCCCTTGAGCCTAAATCTCCCGTGATGTAGGTATGGCTTGGCACATACAGCTCTGGAATCCTTTTTATGCGCGTTCCAGGTTGAAGATCCTCTGAGCTGGACTAAAGAGACGAGCACAGGGAGGGAGCCTGTCCACGCCAGTGTGCTTGCAGGCACGCACATCGCCTCGTCTTCACGACGACTCTGTCCCAGCAGTAGATGGTGGACGGTGGGGAGCTTGAAAGTGGCCTGCTTATCATGGGGCTTACCTCCAGGTGCTCGAATGTTGAGTCTCTGTGGCCTTGATATGAGTTCGTAGATTTGTTTGCAGTTGTGAGAATTAACTGGGAGAGTGGGATTTGTTTGTGAAAATGTGTGTATTTTTATGGTAGGAGGGAAGGGGGGTGGATGACCTTAACTTCAGCCTAAAAATTAAATGCACATATGATGCATTTCGAATGGACTCTGCAATCACCAGTATTTTCAGTTTTAAAGATTTCCAAGCCCATCATAAATGCCAAGTGCTATGCTAGGTTCTAGGAAAAGAAGAAGGATAGAATCATTCATTCATCCAATGTTATCATCTATATTCCAGAGTGGGGAGGGGTGTACAGGAGTGAACAGCTTCAACAAAGTCCCTTCCCTCAGACCACTTACATCCCAGGGGTGGAGACGGCAGACAGGTAAACAGATACGTCCTGGCTGGAGAGGATGTGGAGAAGTTGGACCCTGATATGCTGCCGGTGGGAATGTAAAATGGTGCAACCACTTTGGAAAACCATCTGGCAGTTCCTCAAATGATTAAACAGAGTTACCTTATGACCCAGAAATTTTACTCCTAAATATATTCCCAAGAAAAAAATGAAAACACATGTCTATACAAAAACTTGAATGTTTATAGCAACGTTATTCATAATAGCCAAAAGGAGGATACAACCCAAATGTCCATCAACTACTGAATGACTTAAAAAATTATGTAGCATATCTATACAAGGGAGTATTATTAGGCCATACAAAGGAATGAAATACTGATGCATGCTACAGCATGGCTGGACCTTGAAAACATTATGCTAAATGAAAGAAGTCACAAAAGACCACATATTACATGATTCTATCTATAGGAAACATCCAAAGTAGGCAAATCTAAGACAAAAAGTAGATGAGTGGTTGCTTAGGGCTAAGAAAGGGGATAATAAGGAATGATATCTAAAGGGTACTGGGTTTCTTTCTGAGATGATGAAAATGTTCTAAAAATTGACTGTGGTGATGGTTATACAAGGCTATGAATATACTAAAAACCGTTAAATTGTACACTTTAAATGGATGAATTACATGGTATGTGAATATCTCAATAAAGCTATTAAACAAAACAATTACATCCTGGACCATTGCGGAGAAAATGACTGTGGAGAAAATAGAGCAGGAAGGGGAGGCAGAGTGATTCTGGCAGAGAGGGGTGCTCTTTCAGCTGAAGTGGTCAAGAAATTCCTGTATGAAGAGGTGGCATCTCGGCCAAGATGGAGTAAAGTGAGAGACTGAGCGTCGTGGGTGTCTGGGGAAAAGTGTCTGGTAGAGGGCGCCTCGAGGGCAAAGGCCCTCTGGCAGGAGTGTGTGGCTGGGCAGAGAGAACAAGGGGAAAACTGCTGAGAGGCTGGCTTGGCAGCCACCCATCGCACGGCCATGGGACGATGACCAGGGGACGCTCCGAGGGGCTGAGCAACCTGCCTGGAGGCCCACAGGCAAGAATCCCCAACAGAGCTGAAGATCTGTCGCGAGAGGGCACCCAGTCCGAGCTCCAGCTGCTGTGCGGGCTGTCCGCCATCATTTGCTGCCCTACCCGCTGTTCAACCCTTCGAATCTAATTGTCAGATTCACCGACTGAGTCATTTCACTATGAACTTGTGTTCCTACGAGGAAAATGGCTGCACCCTTGCAAAGAAAATGCGGGGAAAAAACTGTAGTGTGTAAATCGTGTCCTCATCTTCTGTCCAGAGATTTATCGAATGAGGGTGGGTGCACAGTCCAGTTAGGTGCAGGTGAATGAGTGATGTGAGCATACAATTTCCTGGCGAGAGACTTCATTTCTAAGTGATGAAAAAAATTTACATGATACTGCTATTTCAAGAGCAAGTTATTTTCTCAATTTTCTTGCCTTAAAAATACAGAATGGCTTTGGGGAGGGTCAAATTTACTATGTATTTGGCCTTATATGAGTCAGTAAGTGTTGATCTTGCTACAGAAGCACCATTCGTGTTCCCAGGTGTTCTCCCACGTTTCTAAAGGGGGGTTAGGATGCCTACCTCTGCCACGGTTTGTGATGAGGTCGCTGGTGATGGAATAGAATGGGGTCAGGAAATCCACTGAGACCAGTGATGAAGAGCAGGGCTGTGTCCTGGGACTCGAGAGTCCCACGCTGGAGTTCTGGATCCACGATGGCTGGACCGTGGGCTGGCTCAGGGCTGCGCTGGAGCCCGCTCTGCCAGCGCGCAGGAGCTGGTGGTTAAATCTTCAGGAATCTCACAAGCTGGTGGTTAAACGCAGCTTTTGAAAAAATTAAATTCTACACGCTTACGATTAAATGAAGGATATTAAATACAAAGGATATGCTAAGTGAACGAAGCTAGACACAAAAGGACAAATGTGTGATTCCACTTTTATGAGGTACCTGGAATAGGTATATTCATAGAGACAGAAAGAACAGAGGTTCCCAGGGCCTGGGGGAGGGAGAAGGGAATGGGAGTTATTGGTTGATGGGGACAGAGCTTCTGTTTGGGATGATGAAAAAGTTCTGGAAATAGTGCTGATGCTTAGGCAACACTGTAAATGTACTTAATGCCACTGAATTGTACACTTAAAAATGGCTAAAGTGGTCAATTTTATGTATATTTTACAACAATAATACACATGCGTGTTGTATACGTATACACATATATACGTACACGTGTATATATATAACTTAAAACAAAGGAAACAGATACTCAGAATTCTTCACTTTCTAACGCTTTTCCTACATTTTACTGTTGCTCTTGAGATTATTTACATGTATGGTGGAAATAATACATGGTATTATTGCAGATCTCCTCTCAACTCTATGTTCAGTGGCCAAAGCCCCGACTGAGCAGGAAAAGTGACCAGCTGAGCCCCGTGAACCTCAGAATCATGAAAAAAATAAATTATTCTTTTAAGCCACAAAATTTTGACATGGTTTGTTACCCAGTGATACCCATAATCTTTGCTTACCATCAAGATTATGTGAAAGAAAAAGATTTTTCTACTATATTTAATTCATTAAAACGATTGCTTGATTGTTTTTTTTTTTTTTTTTTTTTGGCTGCGTTAGGTCTTCGTTGTTGCGCACGGGCTTTCTCTAGTTGTGGTGAGCGGGGGCTACTCTTCGTTGCAGTGCGTGGGCTTCTCATTGCGGTGGCTTCTCTTGTTGCGCAGCACGGGCTCTCGGCGCTTGGGCTTCAGTAGTTGTGGCTCGTGGGCTCTAGAGCGCAGGCTCAGTAGTTGTGTCGCCCGGGCTTAGTTGCTCCGCAGCATGTGGGATCTTCCCGGACCAGGGCTCGAACCCGTGTCGCCTGTACTGGCAGGCAGATTCTTAACCACTACGCCACTAGGGAAGTCCCAAACAATTGCTTTTCTTGCATTTAAACTGAATCCTTACTAATTCAGGTTGGATGAGGCTGGGTGATGGTGTGAAGGAACATTATCAAGAGATTTAGAAACCTTGATTTTAATTGCTCGCAGGCGACATGACTTTGGCTGTCTTCTTCCTCTCTGGACCTCAGGGTCTTCATCTGTAAAATAAGATTAATCTATTAGAATAAAACTTACTAAGCACCACTACATGTCAGGCATTGCACAGTGCTTGTTGCCTTCTCTCATGAGGCTTATCCTGTAGCAGGGTGTAACAGTCAAGAAAAAGATAAAGAAATAAGCCATTTAAACAGTATTAGAGAAGTGCACAAAAGGAAACAAAACCAGAGGAAATAGAAGAATGGGTAGAAGGAGGTGTATGTACTTTACGTGGAGAGCTGAGGAAGGCCTTTTTAGGGAGGGGATATTTGAGCATCAGTCTGAATAAAGGATGAGCCACCTGTGTGAAGAGCTGCCGGGGTCGGGGTGGGGGGGCAGTAAAAGAGCAAAAAACTAATTTGAGGGGGTGGCTGAGGAATGGCCAGAAGGCTGCCACGGATGGAGCAAAATGAATAAGTGAGACACATGAATGAATATAGAGATGAATATAGAGACATAAGGGCCAAAAGTAAGCAGCTTGAGGAAAGCTTGGGCCACACAGGACCTTGTGTTATAGGCCAGTGTTGACCTAGATCAGTGGTTTCCAACCTTTGGGCTATAGTCCCCAGCAGTGGTGAAAGCTGATGGATGGATTCACGAAGAGAGGAAATTATTATAAAGACCCCAGATTTGGTATATACATAAAATAGTATCTGTCAGTTAAATACATGGATCTCACTTCTCATGTACCACTAGCTTTTAAATGTATTGGCAATGTTGTTGTAATTTCCCATAATACAAATCCACTGCAACAGCCCTTGAGAATTTACAGTTGTGCATTTGCCATTATATTTTTCTCAGTCAATGAAAACGAATAGCTTAACTATATCATGTGACTATGAAATGTCTGGTGAAAAAAAAAATGAGCTCATATTCCAACCTGGAAGGACACACCTTCAGAATGTGTAGACACTTCTGCTTCTAAAATATGGAAGATTCTGCTGCAAGAAAATGTGTTACAGCACAAAGAGCATGTGGTGATTTTTAAAAATTATTATTATTACTATAGCAAGAGTTTATTGAGTACGTACTATCAGCTGGGCACTGTTATATTCTTTTATTTCAGTTACTCATCTGATCTTCAAAACAATTTTGTAAAGTAAGCATTACAATATCCATTTTACAGATGCGGTAGCTTAAGGTTCAGAGGTGGTAAATAAATTGACCATGTTTACCCAAGTAGTAAGTGGTAGAGGAAGAGGTGAAGACCTGTCCTAATAGAAATGTGTCAGTTAGGTATGGCTGTGTAACGCATCACCCCAAAATTCAGTAACTTAAAACAATAAGCATTTATTACTGATTCTGAGTCTGTGGGTTTAGCCAAGTGGTTCCTCTCTTCAGAGTTAAACTCAGGCCTCTGTAGTCAGCTGTGGGTTGAGCAGGTGGCTCTCCTGACGTAGAGTGGGTCCTCTCACAGGTGAGGAGGTCGGCTGGTTGTAGGCTGGTCCGTGGTGGCTTCAGCTGAGACAACTGAGCCTGGCTCCGTGCGGCCTCTCATCCTCAAGAAGGCCGTGCCAGGCCTGTGCTTATGGCAGTAGCAGGGTCCCAAAACATGCACAGAATACATGAGACCTCTGGAGGTACAGGCTGGGAACTGGCTTACTGTTATTTCCCCTGCTTTTTGTTGGTCAAAGCAAGACACAAATCTAACTGATATTCAAGGAGTGGTAAGTAGACTCCACCTCTTGATGGAAGGCACTGCAAAGGTGACATTGCAAAGGATATGAATATAAGGAGGGGTAAAGAGATACAGCCATCTTTTGCAGTCATTCTACCCAGACAAAGAAAAATACAAGCTCTTGTGTTACTAAAGGGCAGGTAATGAGGCATACACTTTAATCAAGAATCTCAAAACCAAGTAAGTTCCCCACTTTGGAGAACAGTTGGCAGTTTCTTACATATACATTAAACTTACGTCTGCCGTATGACCCAGAAATTCCATTCCTAGGTATTTATCCAAGAGAAATAAACATACATGTCTCTAAAAAGAGTTATATAGATACATCCATTACAGCGTTATTCATAGTAGCCAAAAACTGGAAAAGAAGTAATAAATGTCCATCATCAGATGAATGGATAAACAAAGTGCTGGTTTTCCACACAGAGGACTATGACCCAGGAGCAATTTAAAAATGAACTGGTGGCCTAGTGGTTAGGATTCTAGGCTTTCACTGCCGTGACCCGGGTTCAGTCCCTTGTCAGGGAATTGAGATCCCACACGCCACGCAAAATGCGGCCAAAAAAAGAAAACAAACAAAAATAAATATATAAATAAATAAATATGAACTAAGGAGACACACAACAACATGAATGAATCTCCAAAACCTTATAATACTGAAAGAAGCCAGACACAAAAGTGTACATTTTGCCTGGTTCTATTTACATGAAGCTCTAGAACTGGCAAACCTGAGCTATGGGGATAGCTATGGGGGTGGGAGGGTTTTTACTGGGAAGAGGCGTGAAGGAGTATATGCGGGTGATGGAAGGTTCTATATCAGGGCGGTGGTTACAATGTTGTAGATATTTGTCGAAACTCATGAAACTGTACTTGAAATCTTTGCAATTTATTGTATACAAATTGGACCCCAATTCATCACCATCATCATCATCAAGTCGGGCTTCCAAAGGCTTTCTTAGAAAGGTTTGGAGGGACTGGCAGGGTTTCACGGTGAGTGTGAGACTCTGAGTCACAGCAATAGGGAGGCTCGAAATAGGGGGCCAGAGGGCCCATGGGGAAACCTGTAAGCATTAAATGCGTCCTCACCTGCTCCTGCTATGACAGAAAGGAGGATAATTCTTCTACATTTTCAGCAGACACGCAGGAAACATCAACAAAATGTGCATGCAGATTCACTCCAGCGAGCCGGGCTGACAGGGATGTGCCTCCAGTGAGGCCAGCTTTATTTTCCCAAGAGTTTGCTGGCGAGAGGCTGAAACGCCGCCTTCCTGGAGTCACATGGCAGGAAGGAGAGCAGAGATCTCTGGGGAGCCTTCCGTAGGAGTCAGACCCCACTCAGAAAGTTGTGAATCAGGTTCCTGGTGTTTATGCAGCATAGAAGCCAGTAATTCTCTCACTTAGAAAATCCCTCCGAATGCAGCCAACTGTTTGATCACAGAGACTAATCAAATTGAATTGTACCAATAAAAATGAATACAAATCCTGGTGTAGAGCCCTCAAGCTACCCCTGGGCTAAGTGGAGCAAAGTGGGGACCCTGGAGCTTGTATTTTAGGGACTTTTTTTTAATAACTCGTGATCCCGATTTGGAATGCATCATTTCTCCTGTAAAGACAACGTAGCCAAAGTCATTTTAAAATCCCACAGAAACCAACTGAGGAACTGAGGACAGGTTGGCATGTTTTGAGCAGCCTACCTGCATTATTCTCACACAACCCACTGCAGTCCCATAAGGTAGCTATTACTGTTCCACTTTACAGGTGAGAAAGTTGTGGCTCTGACTTGCTCTCAGTCTGTCTGATCCTTGCTCAGTGATTTCAAAGTCCAGCAAAGTGAGGCTTTTGAATTCCCTATAGGAAAATCGTTCACATGTTATGTTCCCTTTTGCAAATCATCTAAAAATAACCTTTCCGCATTCTAACTGAGCGTGCTGCTGGTTCCTGTGCTTGGGTTGACGGTCACTGGCTCCAAGTTATATTACTTTATTTGTGGAGTGAATGGGAAGAAGAGAGAGGCAGGCTGAACTTGTAAAGGGTGCATCTGAGCCCCAGGAAGGCTTTGTTTCTCTTCCTCTGGTCCCGAAGTTGAGAAGTGGTGGGCGGGCTGAGTCACTGCACCGTCAGAAAGTGCCTGTGACTGGGACTCCACGCTGCCTGCAGAGATTTCCAGATTTCACTTCTGTGCAGTTGTTTCAACCACCATATTAAATTATTGTGGCTTATTTGGGTTTAACAGTTTTCATAGTTTTGTTTTGTGTTCATCTGTAAATTTGCTTTGATCTTAGGGTTCCCGAAGAACTATGAGTGTAGGGGACGTAAGCCTTCTCTTATGTTACTGTGCGTTTATGTTGTATAGTTACATATATATATGTTAACACTTGGCGTCTACAAGACTTCTTTTCTTTGAAAGGTATCTGAATATTGCTCATATTTCAGAGACTCTGTCTTTCACCACTGCTGCCCCAACTACTTTTTTTAAAGTGCATACATTTCTCATGTGTTTCATAAAGAGATTTCAAACTTACTAGGAGTCAAAAAATGCAAATAAAAACCAAATACGATTTCCTTTGTAATATCTGCAAGTGTGTGTGTGTGTTTTAAGTTTAAAGTCCTGAGTTACTTGGAAGAAACAAATATATCTATCCACACAGTGCAGGTAAACGGTAAATCAATACAGCCTTTGGGGAGAATGCAATTTGACAGAATGCATCAAAAGCTTTAAAAATATGACAACCACTACACCAGGATTCAAGTGACAGGAATTTATCCTGAGTAAATAACGTGGAAGAGGAAGGAAGGACGGAAGGAAGGGGAAAAGGAGGGAGAAAGGGAGGGAGAAAAAATATATAACCAGAATGTCTGATATTGGGAGATTGCCTAAATGTTCCCTGCTGGAATATGATACAGCCCTTTTAAATGATGCTGGTGAAGAATATTTAACATCATGATGGAAAAGCAGTCCCAAATGTCAAGAGAAAAATTAGAATATTAAACACATCCCACCTTTCATAAACGTTTTAAATGCAGAGAAAAAAGACTGGATGGATTCCTAACAAAATGTCAACACTGGTGATTGTTAGATGGTGAGATTAGCAGTGATTTTATTTTCTTCTTTTTGTTTTGGGTTTTTTTAAATGCCCTACTGTGAATGAATATAATTTTGGAAATCGGTATGGTTAGTGAACCCCAGCATAAAACAAATTCGGGTGAAGATCCCAGCTGCATCAATTCTTCTGAGTGACTCTGAAGAAGTTATTTCATCTCCCTAAATCTGTTTCCTCATCGGTAACTTGCGGATAATGTTTATGCCTATTTTAAAAAGCTCTGAGTATTAAATGAGATAACACGCATTAAGGGACTTAGCACTGAGACTGGCAAATAGTATGAGTTCAATGAGTATCATCTGTAATGAGAAAAGGATGATAAAATGTTTTCTTTGAATCAACCATATGTTTAAGTAAACATTTCTCAGGCTTCTAAGCGTGCTAATCAAACATTTAGCTTCCACTAGGAAGTTTTGCTAGTGGGAGAGAAAGAGAGAGACAGAGAGAGAGAGAGAGATAAATGCCCGGTGTGTTTTTACTGGCCCTATAACCTAAGGATATTTCTTTGGAGCTCTGAAAGTCATTGTTAAGCGTTTATTAATCACAGACCAGTGGTTCTTTACCAGGGGCAATTCTTCTACTCACCACCACCCCCCACCACCCAGGACATTTGACAACGTCTGGAGACAATTTTGGCAGTCACCACAGAGCATCTAGTGGGTAGAGGCCAAGGACGCTGTAAACGAGAGCTACCTGCCCCACATGGCAGTAGTGCCGAAGTTGAGAAACTTCACCCTGGTGTTATCACGCACAATCTGACCGCTGGAACAGTGTGTGACAAAGTGAGCTTATTGTCTTACTACTTTTTGATCCATTGTACGTTTGTGTGTAGGACTGAAATGAAAACATTTTAGAAACCACCCCCCATCTCACCCCACACAGACTGTTATTTTTCCTCTTCATACCCACTAGACCTCAAGGCCTATTGTGCACAAGATCTTAGGTTTGTTATCAGGGTTAAAAGATGAAACATGTTTCTATCTTTGTCCTTTAAGATAAAGACAGACAGACCCCCTAAGGAACTGATTGAAGCCCAGGGTGGCAAGTGGGAGACAATTTGAGATTTGGAGTCTGACCAATATGAGCTCAAAACTCAGCTTCCTCACCTGTTCCCCATGTGACCCTGGATAAGGCTTTTCACTTCTCCTAAAGTTAGTGTCCTTATATGAAAAAATGGACCTAACAGTACCTAGATAAATGAGGGTGATCGCTAGAAATAAAAATAAGAGAAGAGAAAAGGAGAAGCACTCTTGACAGTTATTTTATTAAGGGTGGGGTTTTTTGGTAAGCACCTCAGAATGCCCATCAAAGCTTAATGCATTTGCCCTGTAAGCCAGTGGCACCCCGACTTCGGAGACAATGGGCTTGATCAAACAAATCACAAGGAAGATTACAAATACAAGTTGCTGGACAAACCTGTTTTCTAAAATAACAGGTGCTGAAGCCATGATCCTAGGTGCCAAGAAAGGAGTTCACAGGGCAGTGCTTTGCCAAGAAATAAGTTATCAGATCAGAAGTAAATGTGACCGGTTTATGAGCAGCAAAACTCAGTTCCAAAATGCAAAGCTGGAAAACATCTTTGGACAACAGACACTCATTTGAGAGCCTTACTTAGTATACGAAGAGAGCTTATAGGTGGTTTCTAAAAGGCAGCTCCCGCAAGAAGAAACAGAAGAGGCTGTCGGTGAATGCAGTGATGTTCACCCAGCTCATGAGGGAGGCTGCTGCCTTCGTGGCGCACGTCCAGGGGGCGGGGCTTACACCCTAGCCTAGTTGGAATGCGCTCCCAGAGCCCTGCGGTTCACAGGCAGGCTGCTCCTGCTCAGTGTCCCTGCTTGGTAAACAACAACAGTGACAGCAACAAAACAACAACGAGAGTATTGTCACACGTGGAGGGATATTTTTTTAACAGCTTTATTGACATGTAATTGACACTCGATAAGCTGCACATTTTTAAAGAGTACAGTTTGCTGTGTTCAGTCCTATGTGTATACCTATGAAACCTTCACCACCAATCAGTTTAGTGAGTATATCTTTTATTTGCAAATTTCCTTTGTAATCCCTCTTTTCCGCTCCCCACTACCATCACCAGGCAACCAGAGCTGCTTTTTGTCACTATAGGTTAGTGTGTACTTTCTAGAGTTTTTAGAGTTCAATGGAATCATACAGTGTGTAACACTTTTGCCTGGCACCTTTGAGCATAATGATTTTGAGGTTCATCCATATTATCACATGTGTCAACAGTTCATTCCTTTTTATTGCCAAGTAGTATGCCATTGAATGGATAAACCACAATTTGTTTATCCATGCATCTGTTGATGGACGTATATGTGGGTTATTTTCAGTTTGGGGCTGTTGCAATTAAAGACACTACAAACATTTGTGCACAAGTTTTCATATGGACATCTATTTCCTCTTCTCTTGGATAAACACCTAAATATGGAATGGCTGAGTCATAGGTTAGATGTGTGTTTAACATTTTAAGAAACTGGCAAACTATTTTCCAAAGCAGTTGTTCCATTTTGCATTCCTACCAGTGGTGTATGAGTGTTCCAGGTCTGTGTTCTCACCAAACTTTCATAAAGTCAGTATTTTAACTTTAGCCAGGAATATCATACATAATAAAAATAATATAACAATGAGAATATTTTTAACTGTAAAACTGGCAGAAGGATGTTTTTATTATTAATACCCAGCATTGGCAAGGGAACCGGGGAAAGCACTCCTGTACTGACGGTAGAAATGGAAGTCAGCATAATTTTCTGGGAGCCACCTTGGCAATGTATATCAGATGCCTTGGAACCATATTTTATTGAGCAATTCCACTTGTGAGAATTTATCCTGAAGAAATAAGGATGCATGCAAACATATATACCACAGCACTGGTCCCTGTGGAGGGAGGTTTTGCATCCGTTAGTCTCCTTGAGAAGCAATAGAAGCTGAACGTCTGAGGTTTACAGCTTACAGTCCACAGGCTAGCTCCACCCTTCAAACCTGGTTTCTCTGACTCTCAAAATGTTTTTAAATCATTTGAATTTTTTGCCTGCATTTCAAAATGAGGAGCTGTCACATGAAACTCTAATTTCCAAGCATTTCTTGAAAAATTAGAAGATTAGACACACCCTGGGTCCCCATGAAAGCACCAAGCAGAACGAGGTACCCTTCTACGCTGGCCTAATTTATAGACTTTACCACACTCTAGTACAAACTGTGCGCCCCTCTAGTCTACTGCGAGTACCTTTGAGAGACACCAAGATGTATTCCTCTTCTCCCACCTCACCCCAGTGCCTGACACAGTGAATAAATATTTGTTGAAAAATGAGTGGTTGGAAATTACAGTTAGTTTAAAGTGTGTGATTAGTTGAAGCTAAGTCAACTGAAAGACAGAAGGACCATATTCCGTTGTTAACGTGCCAGCAAGATTTCACTCTCTCCATCCTTGGTGAGAATGTAAAATTAGTTGTAACCTTTGGTAACACCAATCGACATTTTAAAGCCACATACTATTTGATCTGGTTGTCCCACTTAGAGGAATTATAAGACAGATATGCTAGCATCTGGGCATTTGTGAACAAGAATCATAGCAATATTGTTTGTAGAAGCTGGAAACAATCTAAATGTCTCTCAATAGGAGACTGAGTAAATAAATGATCATTTATACAGCAGGATATTCTGCAGCTTGAAAGGATCTATTTGTGCAGAAACAGAACAATCTCCGTGGTGAAGTGAAAAGGAAAAGATGAAGTAAAGTGTGTGGTGTATCTACCATTTGTATATAAAAAGGGGGTGTGTGTGCATGTGTTTGTGTGTGCATGCATACTTGTATTTGCTAATATAGGTATACAACAAGGTTTCTCAACCTCATCAGTATTGACATTTGGGGCCAGATAATTCTTTGCTCTGGGGGGGGCCAGCCCTGTGCATCTTTAAGATCCCTGGCCTCTATCCACAAGATGCTGGTAGTACCCCTCCCTCAGTTGTCGCAACCAAAAATGTCTCCAGACATTGCCAACTGTCCCCTAGGGTCAAAATCACCACCACTTGAGAACCACTGGCATAGAACATCTCTGGAAGAATATACCAGAAACCTGTAACTGGCTTTGTCTGAAGATGAAAGCTAGAAGACCACAACCAAAAGAGGAAAGGAAAGTTTATTTTCACCTGTTTGAACTTTTAACTTTTACAACACGAATATAATAAAAGTTTCATTTACATTTTTTCTGATGTCCAGATGCCTGTAAAACAGAAACCAGTTTTTTAATTAAAATATGTTTGACATATAACATTGTATAAGTTTAAGATATATGACATGTTGATTTGATTAATTTGTAATTGCAATATGATTCCCATTGTCGTGTTAGCTAATACCTCTATAGAGTCTCAAAATTATCATTTCTTCTTTTGTTGTTTATAATACAGTACTGTTGTCTACAATCACTAGGCCCTGCATTAGATCTCCAGGACTTATTTATCTACTGGTTGCAAGTTGGTACCTTAAACATCTCTCTTATTCCATCACCGCTCCCACCCCAGCTCCTGGTAACCACCGTTCTACTCTCCAAAACAGAAACAGCTTCAGAAAATACGAAAAGTTTTGAGATCCACTGGCAAGGAATTCCCTTGTCTCTTTTTAGCCTGTTTTTTAAAGTAACAGGATTGATCATAGATTACATGATTTTTTTTCCAATTTGCCCCATTTGCTGGATGGAAAAACTGAGTCAAGAAAATGAAAAAGTCCTAATGCCATCTGATTGGTAACCAGTTTACAACTAGCACCCAGATTCCCCGAGACCCAGTCTTTGCTGCCACTTTGGGCATGTAAGTCTCCACTGTAGAACACAGACCTTTCCAATGAGTTAGAAACTCAAGAAGGTAGTACTCATAACTCCTGTTTCCCAGCCAGCAAATGTCCGTCTTCGTTCCAGGACAGTTTAAGTTGTGCAATGGAGGCTCCCTCCAGCCCTGAGCCCCAATATGTGACGAGTTCTAGCTGGAAATGTCACATTTAACCTCAATCGTCTATTTATAACAGGGTCCACCGTCTCTGTGCTGTTTACCTCCTGATTTGGTTCTTCTGGTGAATTATGTGTGAATCATAAGTAGTATCTGTATGGTGCTTTGGAAAGTGAATTCTACCTACAATCATATTGTCATAGAAACCCTTCCAGAAAACTATGAACAAACTTTATAGGTGAGGAAATCACTTCAGAGAGGTGCATTAACTTGCCCACCATCACAGTTAGTGAAATGGGAGAGCCAAGTTTGGAACCAAGATCAACTGAACCTTTGCTCTGTAAGATCCTTCATCAAAGTCTTCCATTTGCCAATAAGAATCCCATTAAAAATAAAAATAACTTCCCAAGTATGGAATTAAATTCTTAATTAAGAACACATACTAGTGAATGAAATAAGACAGTAAAGCACGTAGCATCATGCCAGGCATATAATAAATGCTAACTAACTGTTAGTCATTATGATGAGGCAGAGATCTTCAAATACAAAAAAATATATATAGTATATTATTAAAGATATCTTAAATCAATAATGTAGGGGTGAGGTGCACCCATCAACCTGTATTATTAAATTGATAGTGTAGGGGTGAGGTGCACCCATCAACCTGTATTATTAAATAGTGTAGGGGTGAGGTGCACCCATCAACCTGTATTATTTGGCAGCACAAAGTTTTTTAAACGTTTGAACTTGTTTCCAGAGTTTCAAAACTGGGACATTTCACATGACTAATCCAGATGTATGGCATCTCCTGGAACACTGGCGCCTATGGGCTGGAGCTCTGGAGCCGCTGACCTCATAAGACAGCGTGAGTACTTTCTGGTTCACCACAGACTCTTTATGTGCCTGAAGTAAGGCCTGTGGGTTTGCCATTTCTCATTGGTGGTTAAGAGAGGACTCTGGAGAGTCCAACGACAAGTCTTGGTTCTTGACATTGCTGCCTCCTAGTCGGGTGGCCTAAGGCAAATCATTTCACCTTTCTGAGTCTCTCCCCTGGCACTGTGGTGATGCTTAAATAAAACACTCTGCATGAAAGCATTTAGCACAGTGCCTCCTAGACGGCTTTCAATAAAAGTTAGCTCTTTCTATCATTAGGTGTGGGAGGCGGAGTAATGGCCCCCTAAAGATGTCTGCATCCCGATCCCTGGAGCCTGTGAATATGGTACCTTACACAGCAAAAGAGGTGTTGCAGGTGTGATGAAGTTAAGGATTTTTAAATGAGAGATTATCTTTGATCATCCAGGTGGGTCCAGTGTAATCACGGGGTCTTTGGAAGTGAAGGATGGAGGCAGGAGGGTCAGTGTCAGAGGAGATGTGACGATAGAGGCGGAGGTTGAAGTGATGCTCTTTGAGGATGGAGGAAGGGACCATGAGTGAAGGAAGGCACATAGCCTCTAGAAGCTGGAAAAGCCAAGGAAGTGGGTTCTCCTCTAGAGCCTCCAGAGGGACACAGCCCTGCCAACACCTTGACCTTAGCCCAGTGAGTCCCATTTGGATTTCTGACCTCCAGAACCGAAAGATAATTAATTTATTCTTTTTTAAACCACTAAGTTTGTTGCAATTTCTTACAGCAGCAATAGCAAACTAATAGGTTATTTAATCCTCACAACAGTTCTATGAGGTATGCCAATTCTCCCCTTTCTGCAGAAGAAACGGGCTCAGTAAAGCTTAAGAACATTGTTCAAGGACCCACAGCGAGAGAGTGGCAGGGCCCAGGGTCAATTCCAAGACTTTCTGAAGCCCAAGTGCAAGATTCTCGTTATGACTTCCAGTTATCTAAGGTCATTCAGCTCCTACGTGAATGATCTCAGAAACAGAAATATCCTTACTTCCTGAGGCTACTCTTTCAATGGCTGAATAGGATTCACCATTATGTCTTCCATATACTGAGCTACCTTCTGCCGCATTCTGCGATAGTTAAGATGCTTAGTTACAAGGGAAGCAACCCAACTGGCCTGGTGGAAGTAAAATGGGGAGGGGGATTTATAACAAGGACGAAAAGATATCTCACAAAGCACATGTCCAGGAAGGCAGTTACGCTTTCGTAAGAACTAATACCAAGAAATGGGAAGCTGAAAAGAGTCCGGGCCAAGCAGAACCCTCCATCTTCCACCTCTGCCTCTCTGCATTTCTGCCTCATTCTTTTCTTCTGTAGATGGATTTTCTTGGCTACGCCATTGTCCTGGTGTCGAATGACCGTCCTGTATTTACGCGTTGCAGAGGTGGTCATGTTGAGAGGAAGCCAGGCAGTCCGTCCCCAAGGCAAACTCCACGTTCCCCAGAGAAAGGATCATTGTTCTGGATTCCCGCAGACATCCACCCTTTGTCCCATCAGCTGTCAACTGGAAAGCAGGGTTGCAAAGAATAAATATGGCCTCCAGGGTCTCACCTCACCTGAGACAGTGGACTCGGGGTGGACAGGAGAGGGGTGGAGGAGCTGTCATGAGCTGAGCTGATACCCCAAAAGGTATCACATTTACTTCCCCAAAGTTTGCCAGAAAAGCAATAGGGAGAGTAAGGCAGCTTCTTCCACGTGGAAGAATTTTGGGGTTTTCACAAAGCTCTCTCTTCCCTTGTGGTCATCTCTTTCCCTGGGAAACATCCTTAGATCCTTCAGTCGTTCCTCACTATGACGGATCCCAGATGACTCACCAACCTGACTACTCCCCCACCTCCCCCTTGGCCTGCACGACTTTGCAAGACCCCCGCTCAGATTTGTAATTTGTCTCCACAGCTAATCTCCCTTCTCCAAACGTGGGCTGCCTCGCTCATTTAAATTGTTTTCTTCCTTTACCTTCCTTGGACCCACAAGGCATGTACTGACTGTTAATGCAAACTAAAGTCATTTCCTTGGCAGCTGTATACATCTGGCTCAAATTGAGCTTGTGGCCAACTAGAAGCCCCAGATCTACTTCCCAGGAACTGCTGTCTGGCCAAGTCTCCCCGTTCCCAGACTTAAATAATTGATGCCAGAATCCACATCAGTCCCTGGTAAAAAATTTCATTTGGCGCTACGGAGACCATTGTGAATCTTGATCCTATTATATCAATTTTTTGTCTCCTAGACATTTCATCTGTATACCTTAATTTTTCAGTCCTGAACTGAAATGATATCCAGAATAGACCTAAATCAGTGCCCCGTGGCCTACCAATGGACACTTCCTAAGTTGCCATGGCTCTAGTAATCAACATTAAATATACTGAAAATATGTTGCAAGTATCTTATGATCTTATATATTCCTGGAACAGGAAGAGTGGCTGCACAAATTCCTCAAATATTTTTGATATTTAATTGTTATAAGGACAGAAAAGATCCAAGAATATGGGAAAACCTCTGGAAGTCTTTAATTTAGATGAATGATAATAACTATCACTGAGTCGGCACTACCAGGATTATTGAATTTGCTTCTCACATCAACCCTGAGGTATTCATATTCCCATTTTATAGGTTTGTAACCAAGCTTACACAGAAGTAAGTTGTAGAAGTGAGATTTGAATTAAGGCTGTTGACAACCAAAGTGCCTAATCCCAACACCAGGGGTGGGCAGATTTTTTCTGTAAAAGATCAGACAGTAAATAGCTTAGGTTTTGGGGACCATCCAGTTTCTGCCTTTGTAGTGTGAAAGCAGCAGTAGACCATACATAAATAAATGGAGGTGGCTGTGTTCAAATAAAACTTTATTTACAAAAGCAAGCAGGTATGCCCCATTTGGCTCACAGACTGTAGTTGGCCAACCCGTCCTAGAATATTCTTCCTTCCAAATCTGCATGGCGAAATCCTACTCAAATATGCAGGTCAAATATGATCTTTAAGTTACAAAACTAGGTAAACTGAGTTTGGTCCATGGATCATAGCCTGCTAACCCATCCTCAACCATCATGCCTTCTAATTCCGTGGGTTAATTTAGCTCACTGAAGAACTTTGAGTTACTGGCTAAACGGAGATCATAGCCAGAGTCAGCAAGACTGATACCTTTCAAAATACATAAAGTTCATTCACCTCCTATTTAATGCTGCCCTGAATGGCAGTAAACAAGGCCATTCGTTTTGATACCTTTCTCTACGAATCCCCCCCCACACACACACACCCTCCCCAAGCTCTGAGTCCTAGACCTCAGTTTCCTGGTGGCCATGCTGTCCCTCTGGCCAGGGCATGTTAGCATTCCATGATGCAGACTTGAGTGCAGTACTGATTCTTGAGTTCTCTTTGTTCTCCTACATGCATTTAAAAAAACAAAAAAGGAAATGTTCTACTGGAAGTTAGAATTCAAGCAAGGATAAATGGCCAGGGAAGCAGAAGAGTAAAGATTGATTCGGGTATAACGTGGCAGGATGAAGGGGTTGTAACTATCGTGGCAACCAGGGAAGAAGTCACCAACAACTTTAAAGAACAGGTGAAAGAAATCAGGACCAGAGCCCTAATATGAACTTGAGCAAGTTGAAAAGAACAAAACAGGCATTTAATGCTGCTCCAGAGAAGGCTACCATTTCCAGAGATGCATTCTCCGGGTTACAGGACATGCAAGCACTAGCAATATTCACTGGGCATTTTGCAGGCAAGCCTATCCTATTAGCCTCTGGCCAGCTTAACCTTATGTTTCTCAGTGTTAACAGTTTTCAGGTAAATTGTTTGTTGGGTTGCTTATCCTTTAGAAACACAGAAAATATAAACAGTAATAATTGGCTGGTTTTAATGACACAAAAAGACATAGGTAACAATAACAAAAGCCCTGGACATCTTTTATCAGGTTTATTTGTATTTTTTAATGTGAAAATAAGACTTGCTTACTCGTTGCCTGATAGCCTTTAACAGAGTGCTTAAGAAAACAGGAGCTAACATCAGACACATAGTGCAAACCTCAACTCTACCATTTGGTAAATGTGCAGCTGTGGGGTCAGGCCAGCTTCTTTGAGCCTCACCTCCCTCATCTGTAAAATGGGAGTATGAATAGGACCAGCCTCACATACCACCAGGTGTCCTCAAGTTCTCCAATCTTGCAGACACTCCAGACTTTTCCCCCTGTTGTAGCAGAAATTGACCAAACACCTGGAGGAAATGGAGGTGTTTCTGAAGCCTCTCATGCGCCTCTGCCACTGGAGATTTTTCATTAGAGATCTGTGGTCTTCATTACCCTGCTTCCCCCCCGCCCACCTCTCCCTCCTATCTCTGACCTCTTCTCCTGTCTGCATCTCTCTCAGGTTCATGAGACTCCTGCCCACCTTGAAATGCCACCTTCTTTCCATTCCATTGTTATAACTCATCCTCATCAATTTTTCATCTCCCTTGACCCCACTGATACCACACCTAGAAAGCTGGACTCTTCTACTCAAAGAAACCATTGCAACATCTACCAAAAGCACTGTCCTTTGACCCAGCAATTCTATATAATATGAAGAATTCTCTCTCTGATAGGTTCAGGAAAATACTGTATATTGAGGCTATTCATGTCAGCACTGTTTATAACAGACAAGAAAGAAACCACCCGAATATCCAGCACCAGAGAACTGGTTAAATAAACTTGCATGTGATCATAAAGTTGGATATTTTGTAAAAAGAGGGAAGAAGCTCTCTTTGCACTACTGTGGAAAGATATCAGGATAAGTTAAGTGAAAAAAGCAAGATGTCTAAGAAGATGTATGTTACACCAGAGTTTACCTTGAGAAAGTAAAAGATGGAACAAGAAAATGTTTGTGTGTGCTTCGTGTACAAAAGAAGACTCTGAAAGGACACCCAGGAAAGTAATAAAAGGGCCAATGAAGGTAGTAATGGGTCAGATGGAAACAGGAATATAACTTCTCGTGCTATTCCTTTTTATATTGTTGTCTTTTCAAACCATGTGAATGCATTAACTACTCAAAAGCTTGACTTTTTTAAAAAAACTATCAAGGTGTTTAGAGCAATAATTTTCTAAGAGCATGCTGCTACTCGATGTTAAAATATTTTTATTTCTCTGCACTATGTGAAAAATAGATGAAATTAGCTAAATAATGTGCTTGGAATGGCATCTCCTGCATAGAATGTGGTATAAATTGAAGCTATTCGTGGCAGCACGCAGAAGTGATCAAAACGGAAAATACCTAGGTAGCATTATCATTGTAATAGCTATATATTAATGTTGCCTAAAGTAAAGAGATTGAACTTGGATTTCAGACCAACCTGGGTGGAATCCAGCTCCAAAGCTCGCTGGGTGTGCACCCTGAGCAGGTCACGTCAATTCCAGATCCTCGGTAGCTGTGTGTAGCGGAGATCATTACACACCACGAATGAGGGTTGTTTATTCACTTCTTCAACTTGTAAACGTTTAACTACCAATAATGTGCCAGGCACTGTTTCAGGCTGAGACAAGACCTTAAATTCTAGACCAGTGTTTCTCAACAGAGCAATTTTGCCTTCTAGAAAACATTGGCAACGTCTGGAGACATTTTTAGTTGTCACAACTCGGAGGAGCGGAGGAAGATGCTGGGTAGAGACCAGAGATGCAGCTAAAGATCCCGCGATGCACAGGAAACCCTCACCACAAAAAGTCAATAGTGCTGAGGCTGAGAGCTCCTGCCCTACCCTGTTCTAGGAGGGGAAAGAGAAAACAAAGTTAGAATAAACAAATAAAAGACAATTCAAGATATTGCTCTGTGCTACGAAGTCAGTAAATCTGGGAATGGGACAGAGTGACCCGGACGGCTGTTGTAGCCGGGGTGGGGTGGGGTGGGGTGGGGTGGGGTGGGGTGGTGCTGTCAGGGCAGGCTCCCTGAGGACAGGACGTTTCTGCTGAACACTGACAGTTAGGAAGGAGCCGGGCACACTAGTCCTGGCCAAGCATGGCTTGTTCAAGGAAGAGAATGCTGCAAGACTGGCTGCAGTCGAGTGAGCAGAGGTGCCTGGAGAGGATGCGGGGAGGACCGGGGCCATATGCCTGCTGAGAAGTTTTTATTTTTTTGGAAGTACCGTGGGAATCCATGGAAAGGTTTTAAATAGGGAGCTGGCGTGATCAGCTGTGCATCTTAAAAAGCCATTCTGGCTGCTCTGTGAATGACGGATTGAAGGAGGGCAAGAATGAAGCAAGAAGAGCAGGTAGATGCACCGTCCAAACGAGGCAGGGTGGGGAGCACCAGGGAAATGATCTGAGAGCCATTTGTGGAGGTAAAACCCTCTAGGACTCTGTGGAGAAGAGAATTAATTGAGTAGCCCAGATCAAGTGAGTTACCTGTAGAGCAACTCGTAAACAAAAGGAGTTTTAATCCTTCAATTTGGAAGTTAGTATTTAGTTAAAACCAAACTTAAGAATGTACTTTTCAGTATCCAGTTTTCCCCAATTGCCCCAGGGTGGTGAAGGATCAGGGAGAGCTGGCAATTTTGATGTTTGAAAATTCTGGAATGAAGATGCACACCCGGGAAAATAAGAAATATAAAAATGCAGCAGGGGCTTCCCTGGTGGCGCAGTGGTTGAGAATCTGCCTGTCAATGCAGGGGACACGGGTTCGAGCCCTGGTGTGGGAAGATCCCACATGCCGCGGAGCAACTAGGCCCGTGAGCCACAATTGCTGAGCCTGCGCGTCTGGAGCCTGTGCTCCACAACAAGAGAGGCTGCGATAGTGAGAGGCCCGCGCACCGTGATAAAGAGTGGCCCCCACTTGCCGCAACTAGAGAAAGCCCTCGCACAGAAATGAAGACCCAACACAGCCATAAATAAATAAATAAATAAATAAATAAAATTTAAAAAAAAAAGAAAAAAAAAAATGCAGCAATAATTCCAGTTTGGGGAAGGTTACAAGAGATAGTCGATGTGCCCGAATTCTTCAACAGGAGGATATCAGAAAACTCAGGAAGTATTTCAAATAAGAAAAGAATATTCTGAAAAACACAGGTCTCCACTTAGGAGTCCGATGCTGACATAAACAGTAGATTGTCAGCACCGTCGACAATGGAAGAGCCACGTCAAACAAGGCATTATCCGTAGTCCATGTCAAGCCACTTACAAGCGGCTGTTTAAAGATTTTTAAAACATAGGGGATATTGTTTATGAAACGTAATCTAATCACCCAAGCAAAAATGACACAAATTCCACGGCAACTGTGGAGATTAAAGAAGTGTTTTAAGGACAAACTCCACATGAATCCCTTATCTACCATCTCTCCTGTAAATTTTACTCACCAAATAAAAGCTTTCAGGAAAAATGTTGGGGGAGTGAAAAAGACAATTCACTCTAGGGAGAAAGACTTTCAGAATCCCACTTTGAAACTGGCGTATAAACACCTCTAACCCCGGGGAATTAAAAGGCATAGTTAGGCTTTATTATGTTTTATATAAAGTCTAAAAATAATAATAAGGTTATAATAATAGCAGCTGTTGTTTACCAAGTGTTTTATGTGCATCAGCTCTGATTCACCAAGGGATTTGAGATCTTCCCTTTGCAGATGAAGGAAGTGGGGTCCAGAGAGGCTGACTGACTTGCCCAAAGACACACAGCTATTGAAGGGTTTCCAGGCTTCTGACCCTGGCAAGTCATTCTCTAAATCATGCTCCTTGTCGCATCTTAAGCAAACAATCCAGTACCTCTGGGCATGGGGGAGAAAAGAGCAGAGATACCACTTAGACTAATAATAACAACTAGCCTTAATCAAGCACCTTCTGTGTGCCCATTTCTACAGCTAAGTGCTTCACTTAGATCATCTCATTTGATTCTAATGATAACTCTGTGGGTAGGCATTTCTATTACTTCATTCTACAGCTGAGGGACCTAAGGCTCGGAAAGGTTCAGTAACTTCTCTAAGGTCACAAGCCGCTGATCAATAACAGGATTTGAAACCCTGTGGTGGGGCTGCAGAGTCTACATGCTTAGCCATCCCCTGCAGTGAAGCAAAAGGAAAAGGAATCTCAGGGAGACAGGAGGTGGGATGGAAGCTTAGATGCAGTTCAGATAAAGCCTCATTGCACCCTATGTTCGTTTCTTTTCATAACAAGTATCAAATGGTAATTAAATTATTATTTTTTTAAATTTGTATTTATTTATTTATTTTTGGCTGCGTTGGGTCTTCGTTGCTGTGCGTGGGCTTTCTCTAGTTGTGGTTGCGGTGTGCAGGCTTCTCATTGCCGTGACTTCTCATTGTGGAGCTCGGGCTCTAGGCGTGCGGGGTTCAGTAGTTGTGGTGCACGGGCTTCGTTGCTCCACGGCATGTGGGATCTTCCCAGACCAGGGCTTGAACCTGTGTCCCCTGCATTGGCAGACGGATTCTTAACCACTGCGCCACCAGGGAAGTCCCTTAAATTATTCTTTGAGGAATTATTTGTTCAGTGTATGTCTCCATGTAATTATCTGTAAGAACCTTGTCTTGCTTACCCTTTTGGGCCCAGTGCCGATAACAGAGTCAGCACACAGTCAGTGCTACACCAGTGTCTTCTGTTTTGCTTTTTGCTTTTTTTTTTTTTTCTTTGGTTTGAGTCAAGGAAGCAATCATTGGAAAGGGGAAGTGTGGAGAGTCACAAAATGAAGGAATCATTATCCCAACCTAGAAAGCAGGCACATTCACTTCCTGCCTTCCAAAATTTGATCTCATTCTTTCCCCCAGAACTTTAACTCTAGCCCCACGTTGGTCAAGAATTATTCTCCACATGTCTGATCAAAGAAGGAAACTAGAGAACATCCAAATGGGCACCTCTCGAGCTCGCAGCTCCAACCTGGGACATCAAGAGGGTTATTTAGGGCAAAATGGTTGCCTTTGTAGTGAGTGACATCTTGGGAGTGTCATTCCCTTTATCAGTGCCTGGGATGTAATTCTTGTTGGCTGGGGTGAGATGCATTCTGTTGGATATTCTTACTGACTCACCTTTCCTCTCTGCTTCCTGTACCTCTGCAGCATCATAAGTCACTTGCGCAGAAAGTGACTCTATAGTAGGTCAAGCCAACAGATTGCAAGAAAGCTGGCTTCAGGAACCCTGCTTGGCCATGGGAGATAATACTGCCTAGTGGTTAAGAGTAGTTAGTAAGAAACAGATCTGGGACTCAAAGCTCAAGCCTTTGAGTTCTAATCGGCTGCCCACCTGGAAAGTTCATCCTTCCTCCATCTGCCATGTTGAAGAAATAAATGTATGTAGAGGCAAGCCCGTACGGATGGATGCACTTCTCCTGGTAGGATTACAGTTTTGGATTTTCAACTCAAATACACCCAGCTTCAGAATCGGGCTCTGCCACTTTACAAACTGGGCTTCCTGGACTTCTCCAGGCTTTGTCTGTGTGGGATTATTAATAGAACCTCCTTAGAGTTTTGGAGCCAAAATTAAATGAGATAAAGAGCATTTAGTACAATGGTTAGGAAAAAAAGTGCTTGATAAATGATTGCTATTATTAATGTTATTAACAACCATTCATTTATAGAAAGACTTTTCCAAATTTTACACAAAACAGAAATCTTCACTTTCCTCTCATTTTTTCTTCCCCAAAAGGAAACAGAAATTTGCAGCCAAGACAAAAATGATAGAACTGCTCCAAGTTGGTGCAGTAGTTTACTTTTTAGGTCACCATGTTTATACTGGGGTGATACTGGTGTGTCTGTTAATACTAAAGCAAAGAGAAGTGTAGCACAGACATTCCAAATGGCATCCTTGATTTTCATTATTTTACGGTGCGTTTTATACGTCTTTCCCCCGCCCGTCCTCCTAGTGATCATCTGTATTTTTCAGGTATGTTTTTTCTGCACAAATCCCACCCACCCCACTTTTTGTAAGCGTGAAGATTAAGTGGAGAAAGACAAATTCAATTAAGCCGCAGGCTTTCGTGGCCAGCAGCTATTTTTCTTGGAGAACTGAATGCAAACGTCTCAAGGGTAGGGACGTGGGTGCGCCGTGTTTCTGAACGGACAGGCGGCAGAACTTGAATATAAATCACTCGACAAACGGATCCCTCCTCGATTAATCTTTTATTCAGAAACAGACCCTGTTTTAAGGGGAAATTAAAGGCAATCAATAAGCAGGCTTGCCTGGGCAGCTTCTGAGCTTGAGATGCAAATATTATTCCAAATTCTGGATTCCAAAGAGATCCCTCCATTGATGTGTTAATAACCTCCTCGTGTTTCTGTGACCTCCGATCCTGGCAGGGCGTGAAGCTGTACTTACCGGAAACAAAAGGGAAGCACTTGTAGAATAAACATTTGCTAAGTGGACTTTGACTGGAAACCCCAGCTTGCCCTTTGCTGAGGAAGGGACGGAGCTCTCCCTGAGCCCGGTACTGATGCACTGAACGTTAATACGTTTGTATGTTCAGAGCGCTGCCATGACCGATTCTTCCTCTGGTGTCACCTGACATTTCAGCTTCATGTTCGTAGCGCACAAGATAGCAAATGTTTTGGGGTAGTCGTCCCCAAACAAGGCAACCCTTGGCAACTGGAAATAAGCAAAATTCCATTTGCCTACCAGTCAAAAGTGATTGCAACCAAATGTTGGTCACCTATTTATAAATTGACAGAGTCAAAAACAAATTCAGAGAAGATTTATTTAGCACCTATTTATGCAAGATATTGTGCTAGGGTACTGGGGATAGACAAGCATGTTTGACAAGGAGCTTATATTTTTAGGGGCAAATAGGCAATAAACAATTTAAAAAGTAAAGATAAATCAGGTTGTGGTGAGTGCTATGAAGAACAAAACCATATAATGGAAAGGAGAATAACTGAAGGGGATAGGCCCTGAGGTAGGAAATGGCTTGTGTTTGAGAATGAGAAAGTTGCCCACTGTAGCTAGACTGTGGCGGGTGAGATTATGTGTCACTGACAAGCAGGAGCCAGGTCATGCAGGGCCTTAGAGTTAACAATACTTCATGAAAAATTCAATGTGACATTCAAAACAAACATTTCTTCCTGTCAATGGAGGTACATGTCTAATCTTTTTTAAAAATTTTATTGAAGTATAGTTGATTTACAGTGTTGTGTTCTGTATAGCAAAGTGATTCCGTTATACATATATATATTCTTTTTCATATTCTTTTCCGTTGTGGTTTATCACAGGATGGTACATGTCTAATCTTTAACCCTGGACATACTAAAAGAATCTCAAAGCCTGAACAGACATATACTTTTAAAGGATTTGGGTTTACTCATACTTAGTAATTTACTATATTCTTTCTCTTTTTAATTGCTGTGCATTTTTATTGTGCTGGTGAACTATGACTTAACGTTAGTATTGCTAACATTGTTAGGATTACAAACTGTTATCCCGTGAGTCATTTTCAGTTAAGACAATATTTACTATATTCTTAGAAAGATATTAAATTCTAGAACTACATACGTTAACCTCAATATCTGTTCATCAGAATTGAGGTTTCTACCTAATTTGCTTTTCCAGATCTAAACTTAAATAGAGGCTAACCTAATATACCATGTTTTTTATCTTTTACGTGAAGGGGGTTTGTAATATTTCCCAGGAGTATCTTTCCAAGTGAACAAGTCATCTACAGTGTGAGGCTAAACCTTTCATGAAAGTCGATTTTCCAGTCAAAGCCTGTCTTCTTTTAAAAGTTTTCTACACACCAGCGTGTGGTTGGTGTGGTGACCAGCTGCTGAGATGGACCCCACCTCCTGGTATCTCCACGCTTGTGTAGTCAACCCCCTCCCTGTCGTATCAGGATTGGTCCGTGTGACCCGTAGAATACACAGAAGTGATAGGATGTCACTGCTGGGATTAGATTATCAAAGACACTGCAGCAAATCGCAGAGCCCAGGCATCTCCAAAGTTTCTGCCACCTTTTTGAATTGGGGATATTTCCCCAGATTTCCTGAATGGCAAGTGACAACAGAAAATAGTTGACCCTAATCAATGGAGGAAGTACCCTAAGATTTCTGGATTATTCCAAGGCAAGAGATTCTGGAGATAGAGAGACACTGAATTTTCTTCTGCTGTGTTTAGGGAGGGGTTTAGAATTCTGAATAATAGCAGATAGCAGAATAGTTGAGAGAGCTAACTGCTATGCTCTTTGCTTGCTTTTTCCCCTCCTGGCTATGCGACCCGAGTCAGGTTACTCTGTCAGTGGCAGGTTCCTTACTTATAAACTGGGAACGAAATAATGACTATTTCATCAGTTAATTGATCAGTATATGAGCTGATTTGTGGAAAGCACTTAGCGCTGTGTTTGGCACATGGCATATGCTATATACATTTTTGCAAATATTAAGAGCCCACGGTAAGTGAATGTTTCAGGCACTGTGCTGAGTGAGGTACTATGATAGTTCCCATTTACGGATGAAGAAACTAAGGCTTGGGGATATGAAGCAGCTTGGCCACTACCTTATAGTTCATGAGGGGTGGAGCTGGGATCCAAGCCCATGGGTTTCTGATCTAGGAGGCTTTGCTTTGAACATCCGTGTGATAGTTGGGCCCAAAGATATTTTGATTTATAAATTCACACATAGAAAAACTAGTTTTCAAGGATATTTTATAAAACTTTTGTAGTGATATATAGGAATGTTTTGTTCTAATTTGTTTCGGTTTTGCTCTGTGTACAATTTCTTCCTTCCTTCCCTCCTTCTCTCCTTCCTTCCCTCCCTCCTTCCCTCCTTCCTTCCTTCCCTCCCTCCTTCCTTCCTTCCTTCCTTTTCATCCTTCCTCCACCCCTCTCTCCCTCTTTCTCCCTTTCCCCAGCAATAAGGGTATATAGTTTAGTTAATGATTTTTTTTTTAACATCTTTATTGGAGTGTAATTGCTTTACAATGGTATGTTAGTTTCTGCTTTATAACAAAGTGAATCAGTTATACATATACATATGTTCCCATACCGTTAATGATGTTTTTTTTTTTTTTTTTTTAGAAATTCACGTTCTTTTATTTATTTATTTATTTATTTATGACTGTGTTGGGTCTTCGTTTCTCTGAGAGGGCTTTCTCTAATTGTGGCAAGTGGGGACCACTCTTCATCGCGGTGCGCGGGCCTCTCACCATCGCGGCCTCTCTTGTTGCGGAGCACAGGCTCCAGACGCGCAGGCTCAGTAGTTGTGGCTCACGGGCCCAGTTGCTCCGTGGCATGTGGGATCTTCCCAGACCAGGGCTCGAACCCGTGTCCCCTGCATTGGCAGGCAGATTCTCAACCACTGCGCCACCAGGGAAGCCCAATGATGTTTTTAAAACAATAAATTTTAAAGGTACCATGCAGTTTGCCCCCCAGGGGACTTTTGTTTACAATGTCCAGAGACATTTTTGGTTGCCACCACTGTTGGGGGATGCACTGGCATCTAGTAGGTGGGGACCCGGGATACAGCTAATCATCCTACAGTGCACAGTCCCCCACGACAGGATTATCTGTCCCCAGATGTCAATAGAGCAAAAGCCTCCTTCTTGAGGGGCAGGTTCTTGGTAGGGGCACCCACCCTGCGATGGCTTCTCCCTCTGCTGCCCTGTGGACCTTGATGGAACCACTCTACTCCCTTCTGAGTTGAGTCGCGCAGATGGACCACGGGGCAGCAGCGCTGGGGCCACAGGCTAAGGGCTAGAAAGGGTATGATGGAAAAAGAAACACAGAGAAATGTTTATTGAGGCCTTACTCACACAAGGCTCTGAACTAACTTCTTTACACCAATTTAACCTATTATGAGTCAATGTATCAGTTATCCTCACGATAACCCTGCCAAGTAGGTGCCATTTCTATACCCATTTTGCAGAGGAAGTTGTGGCTTGGGGGGGTGAAATAACTTTCCCAATGTCACACATCAAGAAATCGGGAATTTGGAGATTCTAACTGAGGCTGCCCAAACCCCTCATTTCCTCCTGATGAATGTTCTGTGAAAATCTCTCGTATTACCCTCTGAAGAGCAATCAAAATGGACTTCTCTTGCCCCTATGGTGATTGATTTGGGGCCAAGGTGCTTTAACTAATAGGACTGCCAACGTGTTTCGATTGTTCTGCTCAGACTATTAACCAATTGCATCAATTCCAAGTGGTGCCAGTGCAGGCATTTTTGTTGCAAAGTATTTGGTCATTGGCCATGCTATTTAGTTTCCCTTAACTTGAGCCTTTTATTTCCCTGCCCAAGCCATAGATTTATAAAGAGTCCCACTGCGGAGGCAAACACAAATGACAGAAAAATCCTGATGCACTGGAAAAGGATTGCATAAAGCCTACCTCCTTTTCTTCCGACTTTTGGCTCCTGTGCCCCATTTTTAGACATCATGTAAATCATAGGAAAATAACCTAATCTTCAGAATTTATTTTTAAACCACAACCAAGGAAACACTGCTTTGGGGAAGTCTTGAGGTGAGTGTAAGTGCCATGCAAACGGTTACAAGTTCACTGGAGCTAAACATGGGTCACTAGGTCCTGAATTGTAACGCAGGTCAGACCACCAATCATTCAAGTGACTCAATTATGCTCAGAGACTTACGAAAGAAGGAAAGATTCAAAAATGCTTAAAGGTTTTCAGCCCCAAGGGATGATGCGAAATAGGTGTTCTGCATATCCTTGAGCTCTGTGACAAGTGCCCGCCACCACAGGCCCCCACAAAACCCAGGACGGTCCACTAAGGAGCTTCCTTTTTTGAAGGGCAGTTGAATTAAAAACCCACCAGGATCTGCCCCTCTGCCTACTTGTCCCCCCACCTCGGCTCCCCATTAAGCAGCTTGCCCCAGTCACATGCCCTGGTCACACGTGTGGCCTTTTTGTTCATCAGGGCTCTGCCTGGCCCACCCGCCCTGAGAGCAGCCCCCGCCTGACCCGCCTGTCACGCTCCTCACCGCCCCGTTCACCCTGCTCCGCGGCACGTGTCACTTCCTGCCATTGTCCTGTCCACTTGTTCATGGGCTGCCTTAAAGATCAGACTTAAGACCGACAGTCGTATGGTTACAAAACGGACCCTAAATCCATTGGACCAACCTTCACATCCTGCTGACCATTCAGCTGGCTGTGGGACTTTTGAAAAGATACTTAACCTTTTGGTTTCTTAGATTCCCTATTTGTAAAATAGGGAAGCCTAAAATGAGTTCATATATAAAGAGATTAGGGTACCACCCAGCATGTAATAAGTACTCTGTAAAGGTTGTCATGTATTAATAAACACAGTTATTTTATTTATTGTAGTTATAATAAGTATAATAGGCAATCTAGTCAATTCTGTATTGATTTATAAATTCATTCATTTGTTACTTATTAGTGCTTTACTAGCTCCCCTAGTAGAAAAGAAGTGGCCTAAGAGCAGGGACTTTTGAGCGCAGTACTGGGCATACAGTAGGCACCTCATAATTATTTGTGGAATGAATGAATGAATGAGTGAATGAAATGGTGTGCTTCCTTTTATCAGCAAAGGATGAGGAAATCCCAACAGAAAGGTTTTACAGAATCTGGATGGAAAGTCCTGAGAGATTATATTTTACTGGGTTACCTTTTCTTTTTAATTAATTAATTTATTTATTTATTTATTTCTGGCTGCGTTGGGTCTTCATTGCTGCGCGCGGGCTTTCTCTAGTTGCGGCGAGCAGGAGCTACTCTTCATTGCGGTGCGAGGGCTTCTCATTGTGGTGGCTTCTCCCGTTGCAGAGCACGGGCTCTAGGCACACGGGCTTTAGTTGTTGTGGCTCGCGGGCTCAGTAGTTGTGGTGCGCTTGCTCTAGAGTGCAGGTTCAGTAGTTGTGGCTCGTGGGCTCTAGAGCGCAGGCTCGGTAGTTGTGGCGCATGGGCTTAGTTGCTCTGCGGCATGTGTGATCTTCCTGGACCAGGGCTCGAACCCGTGTTCCATGCATTGGCAGGCGGACTCTTAACCCCTGCACCCCCAGGGAAGCCCTAGTGGGTTACCTTGCAAGGTCAGAGAAAGCCGGACGCCTCTGTCAGGTGGTGGCTCCCGCTCTCAAGGAGCAGCTGGTGATGCAGCACAGCGAGTCGCAGCGGCTGGCGCGGCCCGCATCGTCTTCACGGCAGACACGCTCGCGGAGAATTCCACGGGAAGTTGGCCTCCTTGCCGTCTCCTTGGAGAATCAGAAAGTAATAACCTAAGTCCTTTCATTTCTGAGCCTGGGTGTATTTAGGTTGGAAGAGAACTTAAAAAACAAACTTAAAATGTGAAATGTAAGACTTCAAGGGGAAACTAAAAATAGCTGAGTGGGATTATTCTTTCACTCTATTGCCATTAGCAGTATTTATACTGGTCAACCTTAGGAGGGAAGGAGGAGGAAATAAGCTTTTCTTCAAAGGAACGCAGGAGGATTTGCGGTGGCAGATGGCTTGGGATCCGACACTCTGGCAAACATCATCTTTAATAACATCTGTGTATGCAGAATGTTCTCGTTCTCTTACCACCGACCTGGGCAGACAGCAGTTTCGAGATATTTGTTTAGTTTTATGTTTTTCACCATTCTCCCACATTTTGCCTGATGAAATAGTTCAAGTCTCATTTCAAAGCTCTCACCTGGGAAAAGTGAAGACACCGGGCTCCTGGTTCAGAGCAACTGCCTTTAACTGTTGCACAATAATACCACCACCACTTACGGGCTCACCTGACATGACACCCTTGATGTGTCATGTTCGTGATCTTATTTGTCTCCAATGACAAGTGGATGAGATATCTTTTTTAAAAAACATTTTATCGATGAAGAAACAGAGGCTCAGCACCTTGGCCAAGTTCACACAGCAAGTGGCAGAGCTAGAGTTCAAAGTCAGGTGTGTTCGATTCCAAATCCTGCATTCTTAATTACAGCAGTAGATGGCCTCTGGCAAAATGGAAGTTCTAGAAGTGAAGCTTTGAACGACCCTTTTTATTTATTCATCAAATGTATGGTATATTGAGTGACCACTATGTAGCAGGCACTATACGAGGGAGGAACTGGATCCAGCAGTTAACAAGCAGAAGCCCTTGCTCTCGGGAACCTCACACACCAGATAAGGAGAAGAGTAACGCAGAATGACGATGGCGGGGCAGGGGAGGACACTGAGCTATATTTCAGATGCGGTGGTCGGAGAAGCCTTTCTGATGAGGCGATATTTGGGTAGACAAAATACAGTGATGGATGAAGCTAAATGACCATTTGGAGAAAAGCATTCCAGGCAGAGGGAACAGCACAAATATGATGACCCTGAGGCAGGAGTGCCCTTGTCCGGGTAGAAGAACAGCAGCAAATTAGGATGAAGTGGGAGGAAATGAGTCAGAGAGAGAGTTATTTCTGTTATTTAGAGGTATATTCACTCACACACACACACATACACACACACACACACATTGACCCATTCTCTTGGTCTCATCATACAAAAGTATCAACTGGAATCCCCTTGGGTGCAAGGAGCAGAAAATCCAACTCAAAATAGCTAAACAATAAGGAAGGTTCTCATCTCACATAAAAAGGGAGTCTGGAAGAAAAGTAGCTCCAGGTAATTCAGCAACTCAGTAGCCTCTTAAATAAGATGGGTTTTCCCCATCTTTCCATTATGTTAACCCCAGCATATTGATCTTGTTGTACCAAGCTCACTCCCCTCATGTTTGCAGTATCACTCCAGCCACCGCATCTTCACACAACAACATCCAGAGGCAGAAAAAAATAGCTCTTCAGGTCTTTGAGTTTCTCTGTGGGAAGAAAGAACCTTTTCCCTAAGACCCCTTGGCACCCTTTCCCTCAAATCTCATTGCCCAGAATGCTGTCACCTATCAATACGGAAATCAGTCATTGGTAAGAGGAAAGGAGTTGCCCTGAATGGCTTAAACTAATCAGAGCCCACCTCCTTGGGGCTGCTACAAATATTCTCTGAAGCATACGGCCAACCTGAGGAGGATGGATGTCCTTCAGGGAGAAGGGAAGAGTCAGGAGGTAATTGGTAGACAATGCTCATTGCTCATCAACGAGCTTTTTCTTCTTTTTTTTAAAAATTAAAAAAAAATTTTTTTTTATTTTTATTTTTTGGCTGCGTCAGGTCTTAGTTGTGGTACGTGGGGGATCTTCATTGCAGCATGCAGGCTCTTTCACTGCGGCGCGCGGGCTTCTCTCTAGTTGTGGTGTGCGGGTTTTCTCTCTAGTTGTGGCACGTGGGCTCTGTAGTTGTGGCGCACAGGCTTAGTTGCCCCGAGGCATGTGGGGTCTTAGTTCCCTGACCAGGGATCAAACCCGCGTTCCCTGCATTGGAAGGCGGATTCTTTACCACTGGACCACCGCGGAAGTCCCTTTCTTCTTTTTTCTTAACAGAATCCTAAGGTTATTCAGGGTGCCATTACACTCAGCTTTAAAAAACTTGATTTCCCAAGTTCCCTTGCAGAGTTTTTTTCTTGATAAAAAGGCACAGATTCTGCTGGCATGCACACTCGTTACCTTCTCCTCTGCTTCTCTGATGGAATATGTCCCAGTCTTGCAATGGAACAGTTCTCATGGAATCATGAAGTTGAGGGCCACATGCAAAGGATGTCTACACCAGGAAGGCAGAAGGAGTTGGCATCCTTGGGGACTTCCTTGGAATGTTCCACCAGCCCTGGAATCTAAACTTCTTATTATGTGAAGGAGGAAAATATCCTATTGGTTAACCACCATTTGGTAGTTCTTTCTACATGCAGCCAAGGCAACTTGTCAGGCAACCAGTAGTATGTGCTGCATAGAGGAGGCTGGATGTTCCGTATGAGGAAAGCTTGCAGTGACTCTTCTAATCCAGTTGGCTCAGCAGAGCTCAGGGGAAGTCCTCTCAATGTACAAAAGTGTATAGTGGAGTTGCACCATTCATGCGTTTAACTTAACAAATGAGCAAACGGAGAAAGAAATACCTTTACTGGCTTTCATCAACCTTGCAAATTCACAAGAGGCCTTGGCCTTTGATGCATCCAGAGAAAGAAAAGCCAGAGCCAAAATGCTAACAGAAACAAGAACCATTCACCCTTGACTTTTGAGCTTCCAAGAATCCTAGTCCTGGCAATTAAGCAATGAAAGGTGCCAGCTGATCATCTGCCCTTGATCTTCCTCCTAGCGACAGAAACTCACATGGAAGTCTGGAATTAAACTTTACACTCATCTACTGGTTGAAGAAAAAATATTGCCTCCTGTAAGAAGGCAGCAGAGACAACACAGATCAATCATTTACTGTGGATCTATTGAGGGTAGTTTCCTGAGAGGTTAAACTTAGAGAACTTAAAAGAATCAGAAAATGCCATTGTTGCCCTTCAGTCTGTGTTCTATTTAATCATCATCATCAATGACTAAGCCAGCGAACATCTTTTGAGCACTTACTATTTGCCATGGATGGTGCGACACATTTTACGTGGATTTTTCTCATTTCCACCTCACAAGTCTATAAGGAGCTGTTGTTACCCCATTTTACAGATGAGGAGGAAAGTAATGCGGAACACGGCTAAGAAACGTGTCCAAAGTCACACAGCTTTAAAGTGGCAGCGTGGGGATGTCCGCAGAGGCCATCTGATCCCCCGCACTAGCTTGTCTAACACCACACCTCGTATCTGTGAGCCCGTTCAGACTCAGTGAGAGGCGTTCTGAAGACAATTCCCAGATTTAGTGCTGTCGCCTGTGTTTATTTCAATATGGTGCTCTCATGACAGCAGTCTAAGGAAGGGAGTTCATTAAGAGCATAACTTAATCATACAAGTTATTCAGCATCTTTCAGTGATAAGAATTGAAGATATATCTATTGCTTATAGGACACCAGTGCCTTTTCTGTGATATGGAGTCCAGAGCATTTCAAAATGCATCTCCACGTGTCTACTCTCTGTCTCCAAGGAGTTTATGACCCAACAAGAGGTGCAAGGTAACTGTCTCATGTTTGATTTCGCCTCCTTAGTGCTTCCCATGTGCCAAAGAAATTCAGTGTTTGATCCTCCCCACAAGCCCCTGTCTGAGGTCAGCAGCAGCATCCTGAGTGTTAAACGGAGAAACAGAGACTCAAAGACATTGCCTGAAGTCTAGGAACTAGTGTGTGCGGGTGCCCCGGCACCACCACAAACGTGAAGGTCGGCCTTACACAAGGGGACCCGGCGCAGAGAAATGAGGGTCAGCTGAAATGTAACCCCCCCTCCATCTGCCACGCGGAGGCCCCTAAAGTGGGCCTGTCAAGCCGTCAGCTCAGAGAGGTAACATCTGCCTTGAGTGAGCACGTTTTCCAGTTTGCACAAAGGTACCAAATGGACGAGGGCTGGTGAAACCAACTAAAATTGAGTTAATAGATGCCTAAGACCATGTCTGCAATCATCACCAGGGCAAGGATGGGAACAGTGTTTCTTCATTGCCAGCCTTGGAAAATTTTGTTAGCCTCACTGTACTTCAATTTTCTCAACTTTATATAGTGAGGATAATAATAGTATCTACCTTATAGAGTTGATGTGAGCATTAAATGAATTACTACTTGCAGAGCACCTACAGCAGTGCCTGACATATAGCTATAAGTGAGCTATGATTATTAGCCATTATTATTAGTTTTATTATTGTTGCTAATTTTACATCACTTTTGAACATGCTTGAAACCTATTACTTGCCCCTCACCAGCACTAAATTCCTGACTTCAATGTTTTACATTTAGACGAGGTTAGTTTTGTTTTCCCTTAAGCAAAACCCAGCAAATCATCCATTTAGACATCTAGATACTGCCTTTTGAGTTTCTGTTTTAATGAAAAAAGACTCGAAGTTTTGGATCAAGGTCTACCTTCAAGACAATTTAGTCTAATAGTTAAGCAGGGAGGGCTTCCCTGGTGGCGCAGTGATTAAGAATATGCCTGCCGGGCTTCCTTGGTGGCGCGGTGGTTGGGAGTCTGCCTGCCAATGCAGGGGACACGGGTTCGAGCCCTGGTCTGGGAGGATCCCACATGCCGCGGAGCAGCTGGGCCCGTGAGCCACAATTGCTGAGCCTGCGCGTCTGGAGCCTGTGCTCCGCAACAAGAGAGGCCGCGATAGTGAGAGGCCCGCGCACCGCGATGAAGAGTGGCCCCCCGCTTGCCACAACTAGAGAAAGCCCTCGCACAGAAATGAAGACCCAACACAGCCATAAATAAATAAATAAATTAATTAAAAAAAAAAAAAAAAGAATATGCCTGCCAATGCAGGGGACACGGGTTCAAGCCCTGGCCCGGGAAGATTCCACATGCCGTGGAGCAACTAAGCCCATGCGCCACAACTACTGAAGTCCGCACGCCTAGAGCCCGTGCTTCACAACAAGAGAAGCCACCGCAATGAGAAGCCTGTGCACCGCAACGAAGAGTAGCCCCTGCTCGCCGCAACCAGAGAAAGCCGGCGTGCAGCAACGAAGACTCAACGCAGCCAAAAATAAATAAATAAAATAAATAAATTTATAAAAAAATAAAAATAAAAAATAAAAAGTTAAGCATGGAAGTAAGAGTTGATCCCATTCTTTTGTTTCCTGCTCTGCTATAGACTTGCTGTGTCATAGTTGTTTTCCATTCTGTGATTCAGTCTTCCTTTCTGTAAATGAAGGGGCACACCCCTAGAGTAAAAGGGAGCCTGTGATTGACTCGGATTACTATCTACGTCTGCAGAATCAGCTTGCCGCCCACTCACTGCGATCTAGTGTGGTCCTCTAAGATCAACAGCTGTACAGTCACCTCAGGTAATAAAGTAAAAATAGACGAGTTCCTGGCGGGGCTTGCAAACACTCGTGGTGTGTACCTGATGACAAAGGTAAAATTAGTCCCTTCCCCAAAGTCTGAAGTAGGTATTTGGGGGTGAATCATACTTAAGTAAACCTCTGCTTTGAATTTTATTGTACTCTTGGAAATTTCTCCAGAACATTTAGCACAGGTGAACCCTGGAGTTGACTGAACTCCACCTGAATAAAATCTGATAGAAATTATACCTGCCTCCGCTGAAAAGGTTGAACAAAAGAGGTGGGAATCCTAAACACTCTCTGGCCAATTGTTTACATGCATGAATTAACCTTTTATGCCTCTCTCTCCTCACCTTTATTAACACAGAGGTTGTTTACTCTGACAGCCTCCACGTTGCTATGAGGATCAAATAAGAAATAATATGACAATAGTGCTCTGAAAAGGACAGGAACACAACCTAACATTTGGATGAGACTTTCAAAAGAAAGTCTTTACCTCATTTGATTGATGAAAACAAAATTTCTTGCATGATCCTCATTTAATAAAAACACATTCTAAAAGGTGGGTGCAAATAGACTTTTTCTAACACAGTTCCCTGAGTCTGCAAACCTCAGGGATTTTGACAAACTTTTGCCGACCAGAGGTACATCCTGTAAAGTTAAAAGTCCCAGCCTTGAGAGAATAATTTGCTGGCTTCACAAATCTTTAAGATCCTCCCATGCTGGTCATTTATTCTTTCAGCACATACGATTAAAGCTTCAGTAATTAAGCATACTGTTCTCCTAAGAGAAGCCAGTTTCAGGTTCATAGCTGGAAAAGCTGCTCAGTTTGTGCCTTGCCAGCAGTCACCATTTTGCTGAATTCCTGTTGTCTGTGCAGATAGAGACGGATGCGGGAAGAGGGAGCCCCTTCCTCAGTCTCACCACCACCACCCGCCTCAGGCGCCTTCCCCTCCTATTTGCTATTTAACCTGATTTATAAAAAATAAAGTGAAAATAGTAACAGACAGCCTAGTGAAACTTCAACTGAAAAGTAACCTGAAAATAAAAAGGCAAACAGGTTATTTTACGGTAGATTAACCAGACCAAAATGTTTTTGTATGTAATCGAAAGGGCCTCCAGGAGCTAGTGCATCCCTCTCTTAGTCTCTGAAAAAGGTTGGTGGTTATTTATTTTTATTGGAGTAGAGTTGATTTACAATGTTGCGTTAGTGTCAGGTGTACAGCAAAGTGATTCACTTATACATATATATATTCTTTTTTGATTCTTTTCCCTTATAGATTATTAAAAAGTTTGGCTTTTAGATGTGATTTTGCTTTTTAGTATTCAAAGGTAGGATTTGATGCCTTAATCTAGTAGGATGTGTTTTAAAGTACAAATTATAAAGATCATCAGTCATTTTGGATGATTCCTATTTTTTTTTTAATGTTAATTACTTTAAATAGAGTATGAGAAAGAGGAGGGAATTAAACATTTCCTTTTTGCTCAACAGGCAAGTTTCAATAACAATGTTAAGGAGTCCACCTTGTTCCGGGGGTGGGGTAGCATTCAAAGTCAGCTTCCAAAAATGATCGAACTAGGAATGCCCCAAACCAGGAAGTCCTTTTGTGTCTGGAGCCTCCTAATTCGTAGAAGTTAAAGGGATTTCTGTTTATTTTGAAGTGATGCCTTAGGGGTTTTTTGTTTGTTCATTTGTTTTTGCAAGTTAATTTTATTCGCTTTTATTTATTTTTTGATTACACAGCAATGGAAGGATACTGCAGTGTATATGACTGAAAATAGAAAATTGCCCTCTCTCTCTGACATACAAGCCTTCCTCCACCCCCGCCTGTTTCTCATTTACTTCCTGTGTTAACGCTGAGGGTGTATTCTTATCCTTTTTCTGTATTTTTACACACATTCATGCGCACACACACATATGTAGATACGTGCCTTTTTTTAAACAAAGTGAAAAGCATATAGTATTCACCGGTCTACAACTGTGTTCAATCAACAATGTCAGCCCCTGGCCAAGCTGTAGCCCATCTCACTCCTCTGAGTTTTTTTGGAGACACTCTTGCACACTTAAACCATGTTAATTTTCCACTGCCTTCTAGAGGCAACTTCTTAAGGAAGCATTGAAGCACGCGAGAGGAGGCTCACTTCCCCTCTTGTCTGGAGGAAATAATGCCTTCAAGCTTTTGGAAGCAGCATTACTATACCCCATCGCCCTATTCTTGTCTTCGTACCTAACAGACAAATTACACTTTTCCTGTTAGCTGTGGCTTTGAGTGTCCAGGACCAGAGCAGCTCCCGAAGCCAGAGAGAGAAAACAGTAATGATTTTTCACAAGGGGACGTGCGTTGATGGAGGCAGAGTTTAACCACAATGACAAACTGCCCAGCTCAATCCTGCCCGGCTGGAAAAGCATCTGCTTTCTTTCCCCTGCCTGGTTACTAGTGGGTTTTGTCACCTGATTCATACAGATGAGATTACTGAAAACAGCAGGCAGCCACAAAGCTCCAGGAAATAGAATCGTGTATAGCTCCTTTCTGAGGGGTGTGTGTGTATGTGTGTGTGTGTGTGTGTGTTGCACTGCATGTTTTACATGCACATTTATAACTGCAACACTTGGCCTGGAAAGATGTTCTGACAGAGGAAAGGCAGGAATCTCCCCAGCAGCAGGCAAAGCAGCCCAGGGGTGGGAACAAGGCCCAGTCAGTTTCATTTACCTTCAGTTCATCCAGTCGACAAGCACCAGCCCCTCTCCTAAGAGAGCCTAGTTACAGACACAACTCAGGGATCAGATTCCTGGATTCAAATCCGGGCTCTGCCACCCACTGCATAAACATTTTAAATTTAGTTTAATGTCTCTATTCCTCAGCTTTGAAATAAGGAAGAATACACATCTGCATCTTTTATCCAAACCCTTATAGCTGAATATGCTTTGGAATTCAGGACATTTGGATCTTAGAAGTGGAAAGTGGTGCTATGTCATATGTTACAGAGCATCTTCAGCAGGGCCTGGGGCAGCACCCCTAATCCACCTCACTGATGTGTTTGCAGGGAAACATACACAGGTTGAATTAGGGAGGTAAATATTGGCGATCAATAGCTTCACATTCGTTCAGGTCATATTTTGCAGCCAAATGAGTCAGGTCAGATCGAATCAGATTTTGCTGTCAAATTCGTTTTTTTTTTTAAGTATGACTTTGGAGTTTCATGTCTGTGGACCCTTAATAGGCTCTAGTTCACTGAGTGGTAAGGAGGATTAAATGAGATAATTAATGCTTGGAAAGGGCACTTAATGTAGTCAAAAAGTATTTGCTGAGTGCCCACCAAGTGCCAGGCACTGCACTAGAGCAGTCGACCAATAACCACACGGGGAGGTAGCACACATTTTCTGAAGGGGGTAAGTATCATCACCTTGGGGGTTATACATTCTTTATCACAACTACTCAACTTTGCTGTTGTAGAGCACAAGCTGCCATGGACAATACATGAAAGAATGGGCATGGCTGTGTTCCAATAAAACTTTATTTACAAAAAAAGACAAAGGGCCAAATTTGGCCCATGAGCCGTCGTTTACAAACCCCTGATGAAGACAGACATGATGCTAGCTCATCACGGTGCCCACATTCGAATGCAGGAGACAGTCAACTAAGAAAATAAATGTCTAATCTGATTGTGATAGATATTACAAGGCAATAAACAGGCTGCCTAATTGAGCATAACCAGCAGGGCGGGAGCAGCAGCTCAGTTCATCTTTATTAAATGAAGAGTAAAGTGGGGGAAAACAGTCAGAGGAACCCCGGCTAGGAAAAGTCATCACTCAAAATGTAACAAAAGCCAAAAAAAAGAAAAGGAAGCTGGAATTTAAACATATAGCCATTGAAAATGGAAAAGGGGAACTGAAGAGTTCTTGACGGATACTCTTGAGAGCAGGGTTTCTCCAGTGTGGTCAGGGGACCAGCAGCAGCAGCATCCCCTGGGAGCTTGTTAGAGATGCAGAGTCTCAGGCCCACTGCAGACCTGCTGAGTCGGAACATGCCTTCAGCAAGCAGTCCAGGTGATTCATGTGCACCTTACTGTCTGAGAGGTGTCGCCCTGGTCCACGCCTTTCTTCCACTAAACAAGACTTTACATTGCTAACGGGTACTGAGAACTGCTTTAATCTTTATAACTCCTTTAGGAGGTGGGTCTTATTATGCCCATTTCACAGATGAGGAAACTGAGGCTCAGAGAGTTTAAGTCACTGGTCCCATATCACCCACTTTGTAAGTTCTAGAGTAAAGTTTTTAGACACAAGCCTTCAGAATCCCAACCCTGCACTCTTAACCACAATTCTTTCTTGCTCTGCAGGAAATGACAGGAAATAGTCTCCCTCCTATAAAATCTCCAGGAAAGGAGATTGACATTGCCCTAAGTCAGCTGCAAGGGAGACTGGAAATCAGTTTTCAACGTTTTCAGTTGCTATGGTGAAAAGTGGGCTGATTCCTACCAAGAATCACTGGGGAGTAACTCCCTAAGTTTAAGAAGTGGGTTCAGATGGTGGGCGACTAAAAAAAGGATAAACACCCACTACAGTTGATGAGAACACATAATCTCAGAACTTTCTCTGCTGGACACATGAGAGCAAGAACTCTGATAACTAGCTTTGGGATCTAACTGAGTCTACATTGGCCAAAGGCCATGTTTAAATATTTTTCCAGTTTTCTCATTTAAATGGAAAACCAGACCTCTGATAGGTGTCCTTAACTTTCCCCAAAGCCTAAGATAAAAGATTTGCCCAACCCCCTGGAGTATATTACTTTAGAGTGGGTGGCACTATTGTTTTGCTGTTATTTTCGCAGGCTCTGCCTCTGTCTTTGGGAAAATTACTTCAGCTCTCTGAGCCTGAATCTTATCTGAAAGTCGGGCTCAGGATAACAGCAGACAAAACGTACTACTGAATGCTCACCACGTGCGGATGCTGCGTTTCCTTAATTGTCATAATCATTATTGTCTCCATTTTACACATGAGGCCACTGCTGGACAACTCCAGAAAGCAAAACCCACAGCACTGTATTCTAACCAAGGGGACACCTGGAGTCGTGCTCCCCGGAGCCTGTAAAGAGCATTAGCCACTTAGCTAGTAAGCTAGTGAGCGACAGATGAGATGTGAGCCCAGCTTCCCTGACAGCAGAGCCAAGGGCAAGGTTGTTCACTCGTCTGTGCTTTGTTTTCCTTATCTGTACCTCTACCTTGCAGAGTTAGAAAATTACGTAAGACACAGGAAGCCATAGGGCTAAGAGTGAGTTCGTAAAACAAAAGCTGGTATTACTTTATTTCTTACAAGTTCTCTGAACAGTAACAATGGCACCCTTTTTTTTTTTTTGGCGTATCCCCTCTCAGCCAGGATTTGAAACAGGTCATCTCTACTCCTGCAACAAACAGCAGACTCAGGTGGTTCCCTCTCAGTTACAGAGTCTATACTTTAAGACACTTCAATATAACCAGTGCGATAAACTGTCCATGCAGTTAGTCCAGATTCAGCTGTAAGAGTGTGGTCAGCTAATTGACGATGGAGAAGGAATTGTTTAGAGATAGTTAGCAAACACCGTGGCAGAAAGGACCACCCTCCAGCAGCAGCTGCAAGGGCTTCTCTTGCAATTCAGATACAGGCTTTTCACTGGTAAAACTAGGGACCAGTTAATTAGCATGATGATACTAGAAATGGATTTGCATTGGTGAAACTAAAGGTATTGGAGCCTTGTGAGTTGACTAGGATGCGTTACAGGATATATAACAACCCATCCTTCACCTACACCCTTCCCCCCCTCCTGCCAAATTAATTTCTGTGTCCAGCCACTAGTTTAAGGAGGAGTTCTGATTATGTCATGCTGACCGGTGAGCACGGAATCCTACTTTTAGAATGTTGTTATGCCTGCCTGGAGTGAACCTCTTTTTTAGGGTGTGACCAGAGCACCTGAAAGAATAGAGTGCTAGGACTTAATCAAGCTTCCAGAACAGGTTGTATGAATTGTTCTGTGTCTGCTTTGCTAAGGAATGTTTGGCTGTAAGAGTAGCAGAATTTGGACAGAGACTTGATTTTACGACAGCCTGTAGCTAGACTGTAGGAAAACAGCTAACTCTCACCTCTGCCAAAAAATAACCTAAGAACTGTTCCATGCACATTGGCTCAGATCACAACAATTTACCTGGTACCCAAGTGCCATCACCCGTGTCTTTCTTTCTAAGAGAATTGCTGCTGGTCCAGCTTTTAGTCAGCAGTGTAGTCACAAAAGATGGGCCTAGGACCAGGACATGAACCTTGATTAGTCTAAGCCAGGGGTCAGCAAACTATGGCCCGCAGGTGAAATCCAGCCCTCCATCTGTTTATGTAAATAAAGTTTTATTGGAACACAGCCACACCCACTCATTTAGGTGTTGTCTGTGGCTGCTTTTGAGCTGTTGCAACAGCAGAGTTGAGTAGTTGCAACAGAGACTATCTGGCGCACAAAACCTAAAATATTTACTATCTGGCGCTTTATAGAGAAAGTTTATCTATGTCTAATATAGAATAGCGCTAGTCAAAGTGTTCTACGGAAAAAACATCGGCCTCACCTGGGAGCTCATAGGAAGTGCAGGCTCTCCTGCCTCACCCAGACCCATCCCGGGATCAGAATATTTAGGGGGTAAAACTTCCCACAAAGGGGAAAAAGAATTTCATGACTGGCTTAGGTCAAATACCCTTCATCCCTTGGACTGGGTGCATTGCTGGCCAAACTAAATGCAGTTTCTGTTAGTAGGGAAGAAGAGGAAATAACTGTCAGGTAGGGAACCCCAATTGCCCTTAGTGTTCGTTCTCCTTTGATTACGGATTTTTTACATATATAAACCAAGCCCCAAATGCCAAGAGTTTATATGTTACTATCAAGGGGTAATGGAACAGGGATTGTCATTGGATCTAGACAGACTTAGCTTGATGCACAGAGCCTTGGGCAAGTCCTTTTATCTCCCTGAACTTTGGGTTTCTTAAGTGTAAAATAAGAATAGTAATTTCAGATGTAGTGTTTGTATCATATGGGATAAATTCAGCAGCAAGTAATGGAATAGCCTGTAAAAAGTGACTTTATTTATTACCTAACACAACACGGAATCTGGCGGTGTAGGGAGTTACAACGTTGGATAGGAGGATTAAAGATGTCATCGAAGATTTAGCCTCTTTCCGTATTTCTTCTCTGCCATCTTCCATGTGTTTACACTCTCTCCCTTTGTGAATTTAAGGTGCCTGCTGCAGCTGCATCACCTTATCCTCATTCAGAGACAAGAAGAAGGGAGGTGGCCACCTTCCTGAACAGCTCTTTTGATGGGGGAATGTCTTTCTCAGAAGTGTCCCCCCAGCAGAATTCTATTTAAGTCTTATTGGCCAAAAGTGGTTTATATAATTACCCCTAGACAATCACTGATAAAGATAAGATTACCATGACTGGTTTACACCGGCAGGGGCCTGCAAACTTTTTCCATTAAGAGCCAGACAGTAAATGTTTTAGGCTTCATGTGCCATACAATGCCTCTCACAACTACTCTGCTGTAGTAGCGCAAAAAGCACCCACAGACAATGCATAAAATCACTGGGTCTGGCTGTGTTTCAATAAAACCTTATTCACAAAAACAGGTGGTGAGTGGGGTTCGGCCCACAAGCCATAGTTTACTGATCCCTGTTCTATACCTTAGTCATTCAGAGCACAGGAGCTCGATTCAGATAAATTCAAACCCTGGTTTTCTCACTTACCAGCTGTGTGACTGCAGAGAGAGAGCATAACCTCTCTGTGTTCCACTTTCCTTATTGTGTAAAATTGAAAATGCTTAGGCCTTCAGGAAAGAGAGAACCCAACTAAAAGATGGCATAAATGTCCTCCTGATAGGGCAGCTCCCGGGTTGGTTAATTCAATTATTCTGGTCCCAGGTTCTTTTGATCTTGTTCTGTCTGGCTCAGTGTATTGGCTTTGAACTTCAGGTTTGCCTCTTATAGCCACAAAATGGCTGCCACAGCACCTGGTGGCATTTATTCACCTTAAAAAAGTCTAAAAATGGGAAGAGAGAACATTTCTTCCCTTGTTTATCTTTTCATGAGCAAGAATAACTTTCCCAGAGACATACCCCAGCCCACTTACTTTACCTCTCATTGGTCAGAATTATGTTGTATGGCAATTCCTTAATCAGTTACTAGTAACAGAAATAAAATTATCTTAACTGCTTAGACTAATTTAACCATAGTTGGAAGTGGGGTCCAGGCATTGACAATTTGTTAAAACTCTGAAGATGATCTGACCTGTGGCCAAGGTTGAGAACCACTGATATTGACCAATCAAAACTCCATCCCCTGGGACTGTTGAGGTTCTAGCTTTCCCTGAAGCACATAGCAGTCAAAAAAATTAAAAGTAAAAATATACGTATGTGATAAAATAGATAACTAATGAGAACCTGCTGTACAGCACAGGGAACTCTGCTTCACTTTGCTGTACAGTAGAAACTAACACAACATTGTAAAACAACTATACCCCAATAAAAAAAATAATAATAAAAAAAATGTAAGGTCAAAAATATATGTATGTGTGTGCATGTAAATTGTGTTTTATTAGCAAAGAAAATAATTAGTGATTACTATTAGGTTGACAACAATCAGGATCTGCTAAACATAATTTTGAAACAAATAATATGTAGTCCCTTGTGTATTTTTAAATTGACATCTTAAATTTTTCTACCACAATTCAAATAAGCCCATTTTGTCTTAACAAGAAATAGAAAATAGTATGCATTTTGGGACTTCCCTGGTGATCCCATGGTTAAGACTCTGTGCTCCCAATGCAGGGGGCTTGGGTTCGATCCCTGGTCAGGGAGCTAAGATCCCACGTACCGCACAGCACAGCCAAATAAATAAATAAACAAATAAATAAAATTTTAAAAAAGAAAATAGTAAGCATTTTGTATGAAAAAATAATATAGTGAGTGACTGTAATTGCAATCCGTAATTCATTATATGACTTGATAAGTTTTAACTAACGTATTGAATAACATGCACTAAATCTGAAAATACACAGATAAGTTTTTTTATCCTGAGACATATCCAGTGTATCCTGAAATATTTGATGGTTCTAGAAAACATTCCAGTTCCATTTATAAGAATAAACAGTATTATTAAACTTCTGTCATGGTTTGGAATGCTCTCTAGAAAGAAATGCAGGTAACATAAAGTAATATACAATGCCCACATTTAGGTGCCTTGATTAATCATCAGAGGTGGGTTTCCCAAAACCAACGTTTGGATTAGTCCCTTTGTTTGTTGCCTTGAAGACTATTGCAGCATCTACCCCCTCAGTGCTCCGTAGAGTTGCTGGGGTACTCTGCCCTCCCACCACTGCCTCAGACTTCTCTGTAATGTAGAAAAAGGGTTATTGTGACCAGTGTGAATTTAGGCATGCAGGAGCATTCCCAGACAGGCTTAGGAATAAGTAAATGTAAGCATAAACTTGTAGAGTCTAGAAAGTAATTCCCTTGACACTATCCGTGTCACATCCTCCTGCTTCGAGGCTACTGTTCCACAGAAATCCACTGGGTTGCTTCGCGGGTTAAACGAGATAATACAGTTAAGCAGTTAGTACAATACATGGCACGCACTCAGTAATTGGTAATTATTATTATTATTTCCAGTCACAGATAAGTGAGGAGCATCTTGCTCCCCTGTCTGACAAGGGGAAGGAAGTAGCAGCGTTAGGAAGTCAGAGCCAAATGCCTTAGATCTGAGGATAACCCCCCTGCTAAGCCTGCACCTGGAGAGCAGCACCTGAGACCTTCAAGCCTGGGCAGGTCTTAATGACAGCCTCATGGGTGAGAGCTAGAAAGAACCAACAAGACTCCTCAACATGCCACGACCCTTCCCATCTCGAGGAATGTGCCTTTACTCTGTCCTCTGCCTGCAGCTTTCTTTGGAGTCTGGATCTTCACCTGTGGCCTGTACTCAGGTCTCTTCCTTAGCTTCCCCATCCCCTATTGCTACACCCAACTTTGACACTCTCCATCCCATCTGTCCTGTTTAATTCCCTCCCTAGCCCTCCTCCGGCATCTGAAAACATCCTGTTCTTTAACTTGTTGACTTAGTTACCTGTTTTGTTTGCTGCCGAATCCCCAGAACCAAGTGCTGTACCTGATTCATGGTAGGTACCCAAGTAGGTAAAAATTGAATGAAAGGATGGACAATCAAAACCGACCTCCTCTTAGAGGGGAAAGAGTATGGAGTTTGAGGTCAGGATTTGGGGGTCATTCAGTCACGTAGTATTTGTTTTTGTTTGTTTTACATATTCTTGGACTTCTAACAGATTCAGTTCCCGATAACAATGACTATTTCTGACATTTTAGATTCATTTTTCCTGTTAAGCAACACATTAAAAAAAAAAAAAAACGAGGCATTTTTAGAGCAGAAGAAAACATATGGGTTTAAGAGCATGGACTTAGGGCTTCCCTGGTGGCGCAGTGGTTGAGAATCTGCCTGCCAATGCAGGGGACACGGGTTCGAGCCCTGGTCTGGGAAGATCCCACATGCCACGGAGCAACTAGGCCCGTGAGCCACAACTACTGAGCCTGCGCGTCTGGAGCCTGTGCTCCGCAACAAGAGAGGCCGCGATAGTGAGAGGCCCGCGCATCGCGATGAAGAGTGGCCCCCGCTCGCCGCAACTAGAGAAAGCCCTCGCGCAGAAACGAAGACCTAACACAGCCATAAATAAATAAATAAATAAATAAAATTAAAAAAAAAAAAGAGCATGGACTTAGGTGATCTAGAGCAAGGATCTGCAAACTTCTTCTGTAAAGGAATAATTATTAAATATTGTAGGCTTTTGCAAGCCACAGTGTCTCTGCCATTGTAGCTCAAAAGCAGTCAAAGGCAATATATAACCAAATGAGCATGGCTGTGTTCCAATAAAACTTTATTTACAAAAACAGGCCTTGAGCTGGATTTATCCATCAGGCTGTAATTACCAACCCCTGATCTAGAATTATTTTTTGTCTCTACAATTTTCCAGCTGGTGATCTGGCTGAGTCTCCATTTATCTATCGAATGGACATAACTGTACCACTTCATTTGGTTTGGAGGATAAAATGGATCCGTGTGTAAATCATTCCATGTAAGGTTTCTATAAATGCTACCTCTTCTGCTGCTTCTCTTCTTACGGTAGAGATAGCAATCTGCTAAGTCATGCATTTAGGAGGTGTCACACTCGACCGCAGGCAGCCTCTGGAAGAGATTTTCCTTGTCCAGCGAGTTTAACTTGGTCCTACCTTAGCTTTTGGCTAAAAATACCTTTGCTCTCTTTAGGCAGTTCCATTCAAGGTAGGTCCTAGGAGGAAAAAAAGAAAACAAGAGGAGCAGAAGTGGGCAGGTGACCCAAGTAGATTGGTCTCTTTGGGGAGAGGGATAGCTCTGCCCCGACCAAGCGTCCTCCTGCTCCAAATCTCGACTCCTTTCTGGAGGAAAACTCTGTCCCCCAGGTTTACCCATTTTGTCCAAAGTCTCAGGCTGGCCTGGAGAGAGCCCTTGAAGGCATATCATGAAGCTCGTTCCTCTGACGACAGCGCTGCTCATGTGAGCACCATGGCAAAACCAACCTTTATTTACTCTGTGAACTAACATCACAGAGGAAAAAGATCTCCTGGGATGGATTTTGTTTTCTTTTTTTCTTTGGGATGTTTTTCTTATGTCTGGATTTCCCACTTGAGTTTTTAGGATTTCTGGCATCAGGCATGGGCTTTGTCTCTCATTTCTTTGTGCTGATTGTCAAATGCCCACATATTATTTACACCTTCCATTCTCTCTGGGGTTTCTAATCCTCCCTTTCTTATTACTAGCATTTCTTCCTAAACCTCGCCTCTTTTTTTTAACTAGCGGGCGAGCTCCCCAAGCCTCAAGATAAACAGCAAACGAGATTGTGAATTTCAATGACAAATACAGCAGGCGACATATTTTCCAGCCTCACATAATTTTTTAACTTGGGGATGATAACTTCTTCGGTTTTCCTGCTCTGAACATCGACAGGCCCAGTTCCTCTTTCGTTTTGGCCTCCTTGCATCTCTTCCTGAATTAAATTTTTCAATTAGCTGACTTGTTACAAGGCATGTGGAGCTGCCCTGCTCTTTAACTCAACTTTCCTTCTTCCCAGGCGTCACAGAAATTTGCAGTACACACTGCAAAGACAAAGAACAAAAAGACCTCACTAGCTGAGCAAAAAGATTCAGTCGTATCCATGATTTCACCGGGTTTCCAACTGGATAATGAAAGCAAACTCCTCCCCCGGGAGGGGGGTTCCCTCACCAACCTACTGAACGCTAAACCCCACCCACTTCTTTCCAAGGACACACTTTGTTCTAAATCCCCAATGCCGTCACTCTTGCATGCAAAAAAGGGCAGGAAGCTGTACCTAAGTTGTAAGAGTGAGCTGCGATCTTTCTTTGAGCCCGAGAAAAAAGGAGTAAATGGGAGGGAATTACCCAATATGAAGCATGCATTTTGTAATAGGCACGGGATGCTACGCACGAGCTTGGCTTGGCTGACTCCTGGGTTGGGGGGAAACACGACTTTTTTTTTCCTTTTCATGAGCCTCTCACTCTCAAGCTGGAGGAAAGATTAAAAACTACAGGGAGGCGAACGTGTTCGGAATAGATTTTTAATGGGTTAATAATACTCTTTTAAACCTGTTTTTTAAGTTAACTCAGTCAATTCTTTGGATGAAGGGAAGTCAGGACAGGTGTAGGGTAAAGGAGTTCCTTTCAGGAAGAGGTGAGTGTGTTGAGGGTGGACAGGAGACTAGAGGATGCCTGAAATCCACCCAAAGCCCATCCAGAAAGGCAAGTGAAATACATCAAGGAAATACTATGCCACCATTTAAACGTTAATTGTTTCTAACATGGACTGCTCTCCAAGAGATCTAAGTGAAAAATGGAAGGTGAAAGATACTTGGTAAAGACAGAAGAGTGTGAGTGTTTGATAAACATATGTGCTGATCTATGTGGAGATTGTTCCTGACCCACTTAACCCTAACAGCGATTGTCTGTGGGGAGGGGGGAGGTTCACCCTTCCCCACAAGCCCTTTAACTTGAATTCTCCCCTCCCCTCAACCCAGAAGCATGTATTGCCTCATTTTTCTCAAAAACTTATAATTTTAAAAAATGCATGTAGACATAGAAAATTGCTGCTAGATATCTTAAGTTTAAAAAAAAGTTGTATAGTAATGTCTATAAATACTCCAGTGATATATTTAAAACAAAGAGTATGTGTGTGTATATACACACACACACAAACATACGTGCATATTTATGGAACATGTCTGGAAAGATATATTACAAGTAGTTATGAGCTAGCTCGATTGAGATCATGCGCTAGCACAGGTGAGTAAAGGGAATGAGGAACTTTGAGTATTTTACCTTAGTTTTATCCTATTTGAATCTTTTAGAGAGATGACATATGGCTTCTATTTTAAAAATTTTTTTGACGTATCTGTTACTCTTTGTCCTGTAGTTTCTTTTTTTTTTTTTAATTTTATTTGTTTATTTATTTATTTATGGCTGTGTTGGGTCTTCGTTTCTGTGCGAGGACTTTCTCTAGTTGCGGCAAGTGGGGGCCACTCTTCATCGCGGTGCGCGGGCCTCTCACTGTCGCGGCCTCTCTTGTCACGGAGCACAGGCTCCAGACGCGCAGGCTCAGTAGTTGTGGCTCACGGGCCCAGTTGCTCCGCAGCGTGTGGGATCTTCCCAGACCAGGGCTCGAACCCGTGTCCCCTGCATTGGCAGGCAGATTCTCAACCACTGCGCCACCAGGGAAGCCCTATCTTTAAATTTTAAAAGCTGAAATGAGAAAGAAAGAGAAGGACATGGTCAAATACTGACCCACAGTACAGGAGAAATGTGGGCCATGTCTTCCCAGGGAAATCAAACTCCCAAGAACCCTCAAGGTAAATTTATGCTTTTTGCCTCCTTAACAGTGGGACATTATACATCATTAGGGGGGCTGGAGTCTCCCCTTCCCCTAAATACTGCTTGCTGGGACTGCTCCGAGCGGCTTTCCGAGGTGGCCCAGCTGGTGTCTGTTGGGGGAGCCCACCTGGAGAAGCAGCAGCCTCTGCCTTCAGGAGCATGGACATGCAAAGCCAAGCGAAAGGCTGGGCTCGGGAGCAGGAGTCGTACTGTGTTTACTTTCCTGCCTTGCGCTGTTGAGCTGCACTTGAATGACTCCATTAACAAGAATGAAATGACTTCATGATAAAATCCTGACTCTGGCTGTCTGCTGTTTTCTGTGATGCAGCCATCCTGTGAACGGGCTTCTGTTGAAGTCGTATTTGATAGTCTGCCTCGGATACGGCCCCATGGAAATACCCTCTCCCTTCTCAGCTCTAGGCTAGGAAGACCTCTTACATTTTCTTCTGCCTTAGGCATGTGTGAAAACGGAGTGGGGAAAGACACACTTGAAAGAAGAGAGTTTGAAGTCTGTGTGAGTCCCAGTTTCCAGGCGCTTACGCTGCAGTTCACCTACTGAAATAAACATATTTTGCAAATGGACATGATCTGTTTTCTGGGATTGATAACAAACACAGAAGGTCAAATAGCAGCCCTAATCATTTCTGCATGTGCACTTTTCGGGCAAGGAAATGCCGAGAACGAAGTTTACAGCTTATCCAACTTCCAGCGCTTTAGGTTTTTTTTCTCTTTTCTAGGGCAGCTTATTCTTGCTTCCACGATGTTCTGTTTGAAAGGTCCCTTCTTGCTTCCCAACAGTTGTTTGGAAATTTTCAACATTTAAGTCACGACCTTATTATTTTATTCGGGGGGAGGGGTCAAGTTGAGAAGCCAAATTTATACAAATAAGGAGTGTGACAGAACAGCCTAGGATTTGAAATTGGAGGAGCCGCGGGGCGGGGTGGGGGTGGGGGCTGGTGTCGGTCACGCCCCATCTTCCTCGTTGGCAGCTGGAGTTTTTTGGATCCCTTGAAATTATGTTTGTGTTTGCAGGTATTTCTGAGACATCATTTAGATTCCTTTAAATTGAGGTGAAATGTTAAAATAAAGGGGGACTCGACTGTCTCTCAAGATGAAAAAAGGATCTACCGGCTATTGTCTGACCTCCTCAGTGCCTGATTGACTAGTAGAAAACACATCTCCATGGGAACAGATAAATGTCTGCTTTTCATGCCGTGAAATAACCAACTCGGCCTGTGGAGCTTCACCAACCTAGCACTTTATTTGGATGGCTGTAAGCAGCCTCTCCCTTTTCATGTTCAGCCAAATTATCTGCCAGAATTTCTTTTCAAGTCTACGGAGAAAAAAAAGAAAAAAAAAGGGTTTCCTCCCCCATCCCCCCTCTGCATGGAGTTAATTACTGTATTTTCATCTGGGAGGGTGGGAAAAAATACACACTGAGCTGACATAGCACACAAAACAACGGCTGGTGTGTTGTATCTGCCTGGTGTCTATTAGCTGTTGGTAATTTTTTTTAAGGTATCGTGGTCTGCTGTAGTATTTGGGTAATGTCGGCAGGATAAGCAAACAGCCTGGGAGGCCGGGCCTGGGACTGGCTGTTTTGGATTGTTTGTTTACAGTCATGCCAGTGTCGGGCTGTGTGACCTTAGGCAAGTGGGGAGCAGCGCTGTTTTAATATTGTGATCTGAGAAATGGAGGTGAGGAGAAGGGTAGGAAAAATTGCTGGAGAGTCTCAGGTATCTGCCTCCCCTCCCCCTAAAATCCCCAACATCTGCCATTTTAACTCCCTGATCACTGATCCATGCTCTGTGCCAACAAAAATTCGAGAACGGCTCTCAGGAGAGCTGGGGCTTTCTCGAGTGATTCCAGACACTTTTGCTTCTGTTCCTGGTTTAAAATACCACCGGAAGCAGCATTTTCTGATGAGATTACAGCACTTCGAGTCCAGTTTCTGAAGCAGAGGGAAAAAAATAAACGGAAAAAAAAATTGGAGGTGAAATATATATATATATATAACCCACACACACATACATGTATATATTTTTTCAACACACAGGGTTGAAATCTTAAGCGGAAAATGTCTTAGCCTGCTTGGTTCTGAAACTGGGCACAAGAATGTGTGGGGTGTTATTTTATTGGAATCCATTCACCGGTTCCTATTATTCTCTCCTTTGTTGTTTAAGCTATTGGTGCCTTTGTCTCTCTCCTCTTGCTCAGCACCTCCACCCACCCACCCAACAAATCTGAACAAGAAATGTTTAAAGACCGGTGAACTACAAACCCACTACACATTTTTCAAAAGAAACCAGGTTAAAGATACCTGCAGTCTATGTAGCAATCAAGCCTCAATCCCAGCTCTTCCATAGACGTGCTTCCTAAATATCAAAACCCCAGTGGTCTTTATCTGGACCAGCTGCTTCTGATGTCGGGAAGGAATGTGGCACATCAAGTGTGTGAACACTGCCTCTATTGTATCCAAACAGGCTGATTGAAGCCTGGATAATTGGCATGTAACCTTCACTATTAATAGAGAAGACAGATATGTGAATTAGCTGAATCCCTCCGACATATGCCATGCATTAGCTAAAGGGGCTTACAATTCTCCAAACATCTTGGCTAACTATTACACCAATAATTAAGCTTTAGAACTTGATAACTTTGGGGGGAAATCAATAAATAATAGGGAAGCTCCACACTCCCTCTGAATCAGAAGTGCTTCTGTAATCTTATTACAAGTCCAGCACTGATAGTGGTTGTTATTGGTCATTTGGGGGGTTGAGGGTTTGGGGGTTTGGGACCCCGTGTGTGTGTGTGTGTGTGTGTGTGTGTGTGTGTGTGTGTTGCTGATGGTGAGTTTCTGGAGGAGATTGATAAATTAGGGGGGTTATTGTTTAGTTTCTATAGTCATCAAGGTATGTGAATAGCAGTATACACTTGCCATGTGCTGTTTGACTATCTTGTAAAGGAATAGACATACCCCGAATGAGATATACTGAAACCCTGAATTAGGCTATTTAGAACTGTGCATTTCTAAATACTTGGTTAGTTTCACATCAGTTCCTAAGACTAGAGGAAGTACCGTAGGCTGATGGTTAAGAAAATAAACTGCCGTCAGACTGCCGGGGTTTGAAGCATGGCACATACTAGCTTGTGACCTTGGGCAACTTGTCCAACCTCTCTATGCCTCAGTTTTGACATCTGAAAAGTGGGAAGAACAATAATTCCTAGCCCATTGGGACTTTGTAAGGATTAAATAACTTGTATTCAGAAAATATTCAGAAGAGTAGAGTATAAGTAAGCATTTTCCCTTTTCCTTTAATAAATATGCACTGAAAGTGTTTTTCAAACTGCAGGTTGTGACCTAACAATAGGTGGTGAGAGCCTTCAGCAGGTCCCAACCATCACTTTATGGGATGGAAGGGAATGGGGCTTCCCTGATGGCGCAGTGGTTAAGAACCCGCCTGCCAATGCAGGGGACACGGGTTCGAGCCCTGGTCCGAGAAGATCCCACATGCCACGGAGCATCTAAGCCCGTGCGCCACAACTACTGAGCCTACGCTTTAGAGCCCACGAGCCACAACTACTGAGCCCGAGTGCTGCAACTACGGAAGCTCACGCTCCTAGAGCCCGTGCTCCACAACAAGAGAAGCCACCTCAATAAGAAGCCTGTGCACTGCAATGAAGAGTAGGCCCCACTCGCCACAACTAGACCCAGCGCAGCCAAAAATAAATAAATTTATAAAAAAAAAAAAGAATGGAATGGAATGGAACGGAGTACATGACACATAGGAAGGGTACGTCCTGTTTTATAAAAGTTTTTGATAAATAAATATATATATATATATATATTGGGTTGGCCAAAAAGTTTGTTTGGGGTTTCCTGTAAGAGCCTGTGAAAAACCCAAACGAACTTTTTGGCCAACCCAATACACATACTTGTGTGTGCGTGTGTGTGTGTTATTTGTGTGCATGCTATATCTCAGTGTAAATATGTATTTCTTTTGGGGGTCAGGTTTTTTAAAAAATGTGAAAAATCTGCCATCAAATAATTTAAAACCTGGGAACAGCCTAAATGCATCAATAGGAGATTGGTTCAATAAATTAAGCTACATCCATACAATGGATTATCAGTCATTAATAAGAAAGAGGTCAGTTTCCATGTGCTGATTTGTATAGCAGATACCCAGAAATATTACTCTTGTAAAAATAAAAGGTATTGCAGGGTGTATTATTTATAATCTTATATATATATACAGAAAAAGGGCTTTATTGTGTGTGTGTGTGTGTGTGTGTGTGTGTTTTACTATATCGAATCTTAATCTGCTGTCAGACCCTGTGCTAAATGGAGTCTGCCTTCTCTGGGGTTTGCTTGCTCAGTGATTGGTGCCACCCTCCATCCAATTGAGCTGCCAGAAGCCTTGGAGCCAGCCGTTGTTGACATGCCTCTGTCTCTTGCTCACCATTGGGATCCAAAATCCATTCCTTAGGCTTCATCTTGAACCCTCAACCACTGTTCCAAACTACTGTCATCTCTCTCCTGGGCAACTAAACTCTTAACTAGTCTCCCTGTAGGCTCCTAACTAGTCCCCTTCAGTCACCTAACTAGTCTCTGTGCATGCACTCTTGCCTCCTCTCCCAACCCATCTTCCAGTGTAGCCCCTCCCCACCTTGCTTCAATTCTTGCCATGCCTCCCCAGTGCTCTAGAATTTTGGGACAAAACCCAAAATTCTGGAATGGCCTCTGTATTAGTTTCCTGCCGATGCTGTAACAAAGTACAACAAACTAGGCAGCTTAGAACAACAGAATGCTATTGCCTAACAGTTCTGGAGCCTGGAAGTCCAAAATCAAGGTGTCGGCAGGGCACCTTCCCTCTGAAAGCTGTAGGGGAGAATCCTTCCGTGCCTCTTCTGAGCCAGCCTTCGGTCCTTGGCATTCCTTGGTGCACAGCCGCATCACTCCAGTCTCTGCCTCTGTCCTCTCATGGTTTTCCCTTTGTGTGTCTGTGTCTTAAGTGCCCACCTGGCTCCAGTGTGACCTCATCGTAATTAATTGCATCTGCAACAACCCTATTTCCAAATAAAGTCACATTCTGAGATGCTAGGGGCTAGGACATCAATACATCTTTTTGAGGGCACACATTTGAACCCATGACAGTCTTAGAGACCCTGCCTGGCCAGGCCCCTGCCTCCCTCTCTGGGCTTCCCTCTCACCACTTTGTCTTGTCTTCTGGCTCCATCACACAGGCCTTTTTCCGATGCCCAAGTTGTCTCCTGCCAGAGAACCACTGCTCAGGCGTTCTGCTTTCCCCTGATTAGCATGCTCTCTCTTTGCCCTCTCCGACTTCCACTCCCATTTCACCTCCAGATTTTGACTCCTCTGTCCCTCAATAGACGCCTTTCTCAAATGCCCCAACCCAAGGACCAAGCTAAGTTTCTCAGATTATTGCATAATTTCATAATACCACCCACTTCTCATTTGTCACACTTGTCACAGCTGCAGTTTCTCATTTGTCTGTTTGTTGAAGGTCTTCTGCTCCACAAAACTATCAGCGCTTGGAAGGCAGAGCTGGGCTACACCTTATTATCCTCACCTCTTAGCACAGGACATAGTGCCTGTGGGTGTCCGATGCCATATTGGTGCATGGATGGGTGAATGTACTGATGGATGGTTGGACGTACTGATGGATGGATGGATGTACTGATGGTTGGGTGGATGTACTGATGGATGAGTGAACGAATGAATGACACAGATTTTTCTGACATTCAGTTCATAAATATAAGCCATAGTTTTATAGATTTCCCTCTTCTAGACATTTCTTGTAAAAGGAATTATACAATAGGTGGTCCTTTATGACTGGCTTTTATACTTAGCATAATGTTTCCAAGTGCTATTGTAGCATTATCAGTACTTGATTCTTCTTTATTTCCAAATAGTATTCTATTATGTGCATAGTCCCCATTTTATTTGTCCATCCATCAGTTTATGGACATTTAGCTTGTTTTCACTTTTTGCCTCTCATGAATAGTGCTGCTATGAACATCTGAGTACAGGGTTTTGGGTGGATGTGTGTTTTCAGTTCTCTTGGGTGTATACCCAGGAGTGGAACTGGTGAGTCACATGGTAACTCTATATTTATTTATTTTTTAAAATAAATTTATTTATTTTATTTTTGGCCGCATTGGGTCTTCATTGCTGCGCACGGGCTTTCTCTAGTTCTGGTGAGTGGGGGCTACTCTTCATTGCGGTGCGCGGGCTTCTCATTGCTGTGGCTTTTCTTGTTGCGGAGCACGGGCTCTACGTACGGGGGCTTCAGTAGTTGTGGCTCTCGGGCTCTAGAGCGCAGGCTCAGTAGTTGTGGCGCAGGGGCTTAGCTGCTCCGCGGCATGTGGGATCTTCCCGGACCAGGGCTCGAACCCGTGTCCCCTGCATTGGCAGGTGGATTCTTAACCACTGCGCCACCAGGGAAGTCCTATATTTAATTTTTGAAGGGCTTCCAAACTGTTTTTCAAAATGGTTGCACCATTTTACGTTCCCACCAGCAACACAGAAGGGTTCCTTTCCAATTTTTCCACATCCTCACCAACACTTGTTATTTCCATCTTTTATTTATTATAGCCATCCTAGTGGGTCTGGCTTACTTTATTTTATTTTTTTTAATTTGCTTTCCAACACCCTGACAGATGGTCTTAATTTTTTGTGCTTCTCCACTTGGGATACTCGTGAAAGCTACAGTACAGCTCCTCAGAAAAATGTACACATGCATATAAAAGAAGTGCCTGTAATTTCAAAGATTTCATACACCTCTGCAGAAGTCATCTATTTATTATCTAGTGGGGGTGTCTGTGGACCCCAGGTTAAGATCAAAAGATGCCAGTGGAAAAAAATGCCTGATTCAGTCACAGATACAGAGATGTGGAATGCTGAGGCCCAGTGCCTCCCTCAAGGTGACCCAATTAGTCGAGAAGGCAGAAGAGAGGCCGAGCTGACGCACTCAGGCTCCAGAATCTTACTGTGGGTTCTTATCTAGATACAGCCTTAGCTGAATCATTTAATCTCATTGAAACTATTTGTAGCTGAGTGTCCTCCTCTATACAAGGAGGAAAATAGAACCTCCTTCAAGTTGGTATTGTTGAAAGGATTAAATGAAATAATGTGTGCTGTGTCTGCATGAGGTGGCAATCACCAATATTAGCATAGTGTAACCCCTTTCCCTAATGACCAGGGCTGTTGGCTTATAGCAGTAGTAGCCATAGGTCAAATTTAAACATGTTTTCTATGGCCCACAGAGTGTTTTTATAAATGGGAACATTACTTCTTTTAAAATGTGTATTTTATCTTCTACTGATAAATTAGAAGATCTGGCAACACTGGGATCATATATTCAAGCAGGTAGAGCCAAGGAGTAGCTGCCACTTCAGTGTTGTCCCGGTTACCGCAATCACCAGCCCTCCCTACCGTATCACACTTGGCCAGCTTCACCTGTATCTCAGCCTAGTTGGCAATTGAGTTTGTCAGGATCCCAGCAGGAAACAGTTAGCATCCTGAAATAGAGTAGTATCCAAGGAGAGCTGAACAAAGGGAGGATTTCAAAGATATGAGCAGGGTTAAGAGAAAAGAACAAGAGATGGTGAACACCCTGAGGCTAGTAGCATAAGCACGGAGCTAATGCTGCTCAAGGCCAGAAGAGGCAAAGGTAGGTTTTGGCAGCCAGAACCTGAGGAAAGTGGCATTAGGAGGAAGCCACCTGATAAGCACTATGGCCTTCAGTAGAGGGAAGCAGCCAGCCTGGGGCAGGGAGAGAATTAGGGAAAGAAACACCCCAACCTCACTTTCTCCCTTCCACCAATCTTCACAGGTGCCTTCCATTGGCCAAAACCAAGTAGGAACCAGAGAGCAGGAAAGTCTGTTAATTCAGTCCAGAAAAGGCACTCACAGTGTAGGGAGGGAAGGTTGAAGGGTAGATGGGGAGGGAAATGAAAAATATTTAACATATCATCTTTGATTTTTAAATTATTCCTCTAGTTATTAGTTATTAATAACATCAAAAACCGCCCTCTTCACTATTCATATTTTAGATACCAGTTCCTCTATATTTTTAGACCATTTCCACTCACCAGTGTAGAACTGGACACCTTCTTTGTTTCTTCCCCCCTGTACTCCGAATGGAGTTGGATGGTATTTCTATCCTCCACCCAACAACCATACTTAATTGTTGTCCAGATCGGCACTGCCCACTGGAGACAGGAACTGTCTTACTCATCTTGAAAATCCCAGAACCTAGCACTCTTGTCAGACGTATAATAACTATTAAAAACCCCACGATTGTGGGTGGATTTCCATGGGTTGTTCTAGTAATAAAGGGGACACCTGAAAAGTGAGGGTGGGAAAAAACGTCACCACCAACTATTCTCATCTACATTCTCATTTCAAAGAAGGGAACAATCATTCACCAGATCACAAAATAAAATAGTAACAATAATGTTAACAAACATTTTTTGAGTACCTACTATACATGCATTATCATATTTAAGTCTTTCAACAATACCATAAGTCATGTAATATTATTATCCCTATTTTGCAGGGGAGGAAACTGAAGTATAGAGAGAGCAGTTACCTAAGGTCAGTATTAGAGTCAGGACTGGCCATCAGATCTGGATGGACACAGTCTTCAATCATAAATACTGCCTCTTCATAGTTAAAATAGCCTCAACTTGCTATATCACATTGAGTATTTGTAAGTTGCACTATACATCTGTTACCGATACATATCAGAATTTTGGTTATGCATCAAGTAGAGACCCAGTTTCAGTAGTGGCTTAAGCACATATAAGAGTTGTTTCTTCCATATATTGATAACAAGAAGTTCAGAGGTCAGCTACTGCTGGCTTTGGTTCATTGGCTTAAGGCTGTAGAGGCTGAGGTTTCTGACATGTTCTTGGACTTGTCCTCTTAATGACAAAATGGCCACTTAAGCGCCAGCAATCATTCCCATGTTCTAGGCATGAGAAGAGAGAAAGGTAGCAAAATGCAAAATAGCTTCTGCTAGTTAGATAAGGCCTCTTTACAGAGCATTCCCAGATGCCTCATTTGTATTTTCTGGTCTCACTTCAAGAATCACTCCCTTTTGGCAAGAGAGACTAGGATATAGATATACTGAACAGGAGACATTGCTGGCCCCAACGTATAGAGGTCCTGTTCTTAAAGAAGAGGGGGGAAATGGGTGGTGGAGAGGCAATTAGCATTTTCTGCCACACTTCAAGTATCTCTTTCTACCTTTCTATTCATATCTATATCTTTAAATACTTACGCTTTACTCCAGGGGTTGACAAACTAGGCTCACTGCCAGCTTTTGTAAATAAAGCTTTGTTGGGAAACAGGCACTCTCATTTGTTCATCTATTGTCTACGACGGCTGCTTTCACACCACAAGGGCAGAGTCTAGTAGTTGCAACAGAGGCCATCTGGCTCACAAAGCCGAAAATAGTTAATATCTGGCCCTTTACAGAAAAGGTTTGCCAACCCCTATTTTACAATCTCCCTTTTTATGTTTGGAAAAACACATAGTACGTCACCGTGACTCATTTGCTGAAATGAGAATAGGCCCAAATATGACAGGTGAGCCAATAAGCAGTCCCCTGTCATGATTTCAGGGTCGTCATTCCTGCTGTAGTTTCAATTAACAAACACCATTCAAGGAACATCTGAGACGAAGAGGCATTTCCACTGGCATCTGCTGCAAGGTCTGAGGAATCCGATGTTGTCTTCCAGCATCTCTCACGACAATGGCAATCACGTGCACTAAAGAATGAACACTTTCCACCTCCAGATGCCCACAGACGTTCCCGGGGACTCAGACACGGGAACAAACTAAAATTATCCAGCTTTGTATGCTATGGAAATAGTCTCATTCAAAGGCAACTACGTATTTGTTGGGATAATTACAAGTTTGATAAGTGCAAATTATCTGAGGAATAATTTCTGTGAAGAATTATGCACAAGTCCTAGAGTACTGGTTAAAGAACATTTTATAGCAAATTGCTATAGATGGAGACAAATCAAAAATATTTATGTACCTACAGGCACATAAAAATATGCACACCACTCTTTCATTCAGTTCTCAATACAGGGCAGACATATTTTTGCAACGGAATTGAACCTGAATAACTCATACACCAAAGCCTTTCTGTTTGCCAGCTTACTGGCATTGTCATGTGGCTATACCATATACAGTGTATAGCTTGCTCAGCCTGATAGCTCTGAAATTGTGTTTCTTGACAGATTTGTAATTTGAGAGGACATGCACAACCAAAATTTGTGATCAGACATTTTTAATATCTTATGTCACATTATCTTAAATTTATACAATTCAGATTTCTGTCATGTTTATCACACTGTATTTAATTTGAATTTATGGCTCCCAGACAAATAGAGGATACAAATATCAGTCTGAAATGCTTTGGATTGAAATACCTGTCCATATACCACAGGATTTCTCAAACACGGCACTTTTGACATTTTGGGCTGGAAAAGTCTTTGTTGTAGGGGGCTGTCCTATGCACTGAAGGATGTTTAGCCTCATGCCTGGCTTCTACCCACTAGTTGCCTGTACTAAACCACCCCTCCACCTGTTGTGACAACCAAAGATGTCTCCAGACATTGTCAAATGTTTCCTAGGAGGCAACATCACCCCTGGTTGAGAATCAGAGCTATAGTATGTTCCAGAGCATTTGTTTTGAACCCAGATCCAGATTCTCTACTATTTACTAGCTGTGGGAGCTTAAGCATAATTTAACCCCTGTTAAATCAGACCTCGGTTTTTCTCTCTGGAACATACACATAATAGTTTTATCTCGTAAGATTGTTGTAGAATGAAATGACAACACGTGTAAAACAATACATTCTCAAGACATGGTGGCTATTCTGATTTTATTAGCATTGCTAATTGTCAGTGTATCTTCTGGTGGCAGAGGCCTCACTCTGGGCTTTGTAGAGTAGGCTTCTGAATAGCGTAGACAGCCACCCCAAGCTGGGACTGATGTAAAAAGCTTGTGAGCTGAGAAGTAAAGTCTTTCTTTCCAAGTGAAATGAAACATTGGATTTCACAAGCCATCAAAAAGTTTTTAAGAACATTTTAGAAAGCTGTGAAGCAAAACGAGCTCTCTTCTTCCATTGGTGGACAGAGGAAAGGGCAGGGAGGCATCTTTCTTCAAGCCAGATCAGCCTGGAGATGAATATAAGAGTTTTAAGGGAAACGCACACCTCCTGCTACAGCTCCTAGAATGACTGGTGAGTGTGCTGGTTTCTGCTGATGCCAATATGGGGCTCTCCTAGAGCCTGGGAGGAATAAACGTGTTGGCTCTTCAAAGAACCAGGCAGATGGCTACCAACCCCAATTACTTTCATTTCTCAAGTGTGTAAACTCTGCTGGTACAATTGTCTGCCTCTCCAGTTTCAGGAGGTTTTTATTGACAGATTAGCTATTTGAAGCCTGCCCTCTTGCCTCTGTTGTCCTGGAGAATGAACCCTTTCCTTGAACATGGCATTTCCCCCCAAAATGCTGTCAACTGAAGAATATGTTTTATCCCCTCTCAGGTCTTGGATGGGAACATTGGGCTGAGATTCGCTTTTCCTTTTCTCTGAAATACATGCATAATTCCTAGGAATGTATTCTTAAGATGTACTCCCACGCACGGTGAAATAGTGTACAACAGCGGTCCCCAAACTTTTCGGCACCAGGGACCGGTTTCGTGGAAGACAATTTTTCCACCAATGGCAGGGGGTGGACGGGGGGGGGGGGATAGACGGCGGTTCAGGCGGTAATGCGAGTGATGGGGAGTGATGGGGAGTGATAGGGAGTGATGGGGAGTGATGGGGAGTGATGGGGAGTGATGGGAGAGTGATGGGGAGTGATGGGGTGTGATGGGGAGTGATGGGGAGTGATGGGGAGTGAGGAGTGATGGGGAGTGATGGGGAGTGGCAGATGAAGTTTCGCTCTTTCTCCTGCTGCTCACCTCCTGCTGCTCACCTGGCTCCTAGCAGGCCGCTGACCGGTAGTGGTCCACGGCCCAGGGGTTGGGGACCCCTGGTGTACAAGGCTATTTATTGCACACTGTTTGTCAGAGCAAAGGAGCGGAAATGATTTAAATTCTCACCCATGGGAGATAGGGTACATGAACTAATTAAATGGAACACTATGCAGCAATAAAAAAGGATGCGGAAGAACTTCACTGATACGAAGCAATCTCCAAAATACACTTTGAAATAAAAACAAAAATATACACAGCACACAGCACAAAGATTGTTTGCATATTCATAGAATAACTCTAGAAAGATACGGGAGAAATTTGTAACATAGGTTTTTCTCCCAAGCAAGAACTGGGTCATTCGAAATTGGGTTAGAAGGAGATTCAACACTGTTTTTTACCTTATGTAACATGGCAATTATTGATTTTTTTAATAAATAGGGTATGTAAAAGGTTAAATAATATCTACCCCCAAAAATAAAATGTATAATTATCCTAATATTGATGTATCTTGATGGAGGTTGGAAAACAGTCTAAACTGTACTGTTTTCTTTTTTTCCCTCTTTGGTGTTTTTATATAGAAATAATTTGAGATTTACAAAAGAGCTGCACAGACAGTACCAAGAGTTCCCATGTAGCCTTTACCCCACTTCCCCAACTATTAACATCTTACAGATCATAGTTCACTTATTAAATGAAGAAATTTGACATTGATGCAATACTCTTCACTAAACTACAGACTTTATTCCTATTGCACCAGCTTTTCTACTCAGGTCCTTCTTCTGTTCCAGGATCCGATCCAGAACATCCCATTGCATAGTCTTCCTGTCTCCTTGGTCTCCTCCAATCAGTGATAGTTGAACCGTACTGTTTTAGCCCTGGCTCCACCCTCAGACAATAGGAAGAGTTGGAAGAAAACGAAATGCCTTGATTTTGAAAGCATATAGGACACTGGTTTGTGCGTGGGCACAAGTGCAACCGGACGCCGTACATCTTCTATCAGAGCGCCTCTCTGGGACTGTGGACCTGCTGCTCTTTCTCCCTGAGGCAGGAGAAGAGTCTTCCCCAGACTCTTTGCACAGCCAGATCCTTCCCTGCATTTAGATCCCAACGTTGATTAAACTCAGAGATGCGGTCCAAAGCCTGTGGAAATGGGTCCTCCACCTACACGAGACGCACAGTAACTACAGAGGTTCTCAACACGTTTTAGTGCCATGGACCATTTGACAGACGTTGACCTCTTCTCGAGATCATGTTTTCAAACACAGAAAGTAGGATTTCCCTGGTGGCACAGTGGTTAAGAATCAGCTTGCCAATGCATGGGACATGGGTTGAGCCCTAGTCCGAGAAGATCCCACATGCCGTGGAGCAACTAAGCCCGTGCACCACAACTACTGAGCTTGTACTCTAGAGCCCACAAGCCACAACTACTGAGCCCACGTGCCACAACTACTGAAGCCCACTTGCCTAGAGCCTGTGCTCCGCAACAAGAGAAGCCACCACAATGAGAAGCCTGCACGCCGCAACGAAGACCCAGAACAGCCAAAAATAAATAAATAAATTTATATAAATAAATAAATAAATTTATGAATAAATAAGTAAATACAGAAAGTACAACGAGGTATCACCTCACACCCGTCAGAATGGCCAGCATCAAAAAGTCTACAAATAATAAATGCTGGAGAGGGTGTGAAGAAAAAGCAACCCTCCTACACTGTTGGTGGGAATATAAATTGATACAGCCACTGTGGAAAACAGTATGGAGGTTCCTTAAAAAACTAAAAATAAAGCTACCGTATGATCCTGCAATCCCACTCCTGGGCGTATATCGGAGAAAACCATAATTCGAAAAGTTACATGCACTCCAATGTTCATAGCAGCACTATTTACAATAGCCAAGACGTGGAAGCAACCTAAATGTCCATCAACAGATGAATGGATAAAGAAGATGTGGTACATATATACAATGCAATATTACTCAGCCATAAAAAAGAATGAGATAATGCCATTTGCAGCACCATGATAAACCTAAAGCTTATCATACTAAGTGAAGTAAGCCAGAGAAGGACAAATATATGATATCACTTATATGTGGAATCAAAAAAATGATACAAATGAACTTATTTATAAAACGGAAATAGACTCACAGACATAGAAAACAAACTGATGGTTACCAAAGTGAGGGGGATAAATTAGGAGTTGGGATTAAAATATACACACTTCTAAAAAAAAAAAAAATACTTCTATATATAAAATAGATAACCAACAAGGGCCTACTGTAGAGCACAAGGAATTATACTCAATATCTTGTAATAACCTGTAATGGAAGAGAATGTAAAAAAAAGAATGTTTATTATATATATATGTAAGTATAACTGAATCACTTTGCTATACGCCTGAAAGTAACACAGTGTGAATCAACTATATTACAATAAAAAATTTTTAAAAAGCAAGGCTCAGAGAGCATAAAAAAATACAGAAAATAAATACATAAGATTACAAAGGAACCCAAGTATTTTGAAATAGGTTACTGAAATGTTTAAGACACACTCATCTGTAGTATATGACAAAATGACGCATTTAAAATATAGGCAAGAAGTTAGTGAGACTAAAGATGTCATATTGGCCCCATCTAAGTTCACAGATCCCTTCAATCCATTCTGGGGTGGGGAGGGGGGGGTCTGTGAACCCCAGCTTAAGAAGCCCTACAGCAAACCAATCACCTTGTCTCGTTTTTTCTTACACATATTACTTGCAAACTATCTTATTCATTTCTCTGTTTACCTGTCTGATGCCATCTCCCTTCTATACTAGATGGTAATTCCATCATGGGGCAGGGTGGAGGGCAGGAGCCTTTGTTTTGTCTCACCTTCATCCCTAGAGCCTAAAACAGTGCTTGCCACTTAGAGATCAATGAATGTTTGCTGAAAGGGAAAAACGAATGGACAGAAGGAAGAGTGAATAGATGCTAAATACTGATGCTCCGAAATTCCCACCGGGGTTGTATTTGAGTTCTTTTGTGATGTTCCAAGCAGGATTTCTGATACTAATAGCTAAGTTTTATTGAGTGCCTACTATTTGTAAGGCACTATGCTAAGCACTACTGGAACTTCCCAACAACCCTGTGTGGTGGAACTTATCCCCATTTTACAGATGAAAGAACTGAGGCTTAGAGAGGTTAAGTGGCTTATCCAAAATCACAACCACTTAGTGACAAAAGTGAATTTAAACTTGAGCAGGCTGGGGAAGTCCCTGGCGGTCCAGTGGTTAGGACTTGGTGCTTTCACTGCCAGGGCCCCGGTTCGATCCCTGGTCGGGGAACTAAGATCCCACAAGCTGCGTGGCACGGCCAAAAAAATAAATAAATAAAAATCCTATCTTAAAGAACAACAGCAACAACAAAAACTTGAGCGGGCTGGATCCAGATTCTTCTACCTTAACCTCTATATTCTACTACTCCCTTCAATCACCCAGAATCATTTTGTATGTTTAAAAACTAAAGCCAGGAGAAGGAAAACATTACATCCAACAGACGTTTTAAGAGAACTGGATTCTCTTAAAGTTTCAAAGGTATTGAAACGAGCTTCTGGCTCCTGCCTCAGTATCTACTCACAAGAGACTGGTTTGTAAATTAGGCAAGTTACTTAGTCTCTCTCAGGCTTGTTCTCCTCATCCGTTAAATGGGGATAACATTACCTAACTCAAGCTTTGAAACTCTCACTCGAGGTCATGGAAACTAGAAGGGCTCAATCTGTAGAAGGTTTTTTGTTTGTTTTGTTTGTTGAGTATAAACCTATTTCCACGTGTGGCTAGAAAGGGGGAAGGGAGCCTAGGTGGAACATGAGAAGCATGGTGCAGGGAAAGATCCAGAATTAAACCAGCTGAGCTGCAGGACCAGCCTGTCACAGACATATGCTTTTGTAAAAGACAGTAGAAACTAAGTACTAGAAGAATGAACCAGAAAAGCCAAGATGAAAACAGATGTAGCTGCTTTGATAATTAAAATCTACAGGGTCCTGAAGAGATGATATATTTAAACCTCTAAAAAATAATGTGGAAACTGTAAAATTACAAACGGAGAAGGGATAAGTGTTCCCTATTACTGCTCGTCAAATTATATGTTGATAATAGGGTATTGCTGTCATTCTTTAAAAAAGAATTTCAAGAAGTTTTTTGAAAACTTTAAATCCAAATCCTGAGCCACTTCTTGTCTGGCAGACCTGCTCCACTACCAAAGGGCACCTCTAGAGAGGGCTACATCTCGAAAGGGTATCATTTAAATGTCTCCCGCTTTAAAAAAAAAAAAAAAAAGCAAAGACATACAAAGCACAGGCCCAACTTTTCACTGGATTCAATAGACATAAAGTTAATCAAATTTCTGTAAAAGTTTCCCAGGACTGACTTAACTTCTTGACTTGCCTCCTCAAAAACAGGTTACAGCTCTCACAGCAGCCTGGTCCACGGGCCGCACGGAAAGCAGTCCTCGCTGTAAGGAGAAGCTGAAGCTCTGTGCATGGGTCATTTTGCACCCCCTTCCATCCCGCAGAGTGGCCCTCGTGGACACTGCAAAAAGTAAATCTGGGGCCACAAACCCCGAAGGCCGCGGGCGCAGGCAGCATGTGCAGAGTGAAGACTGCAAGAAGTGCAAAGGACGTGCTGCTCAGCTCCAGGTAATTTTTTACTGCGAAGAGAAACTGGCTCAGCATTGCCAAGCCTGTTGGTATCTTCAGAGGAGCTAGATTTTCATAGGAAAAAAAATCTCCTGGTTTTTAAATGCAGTTAAATAATTTTTAAGAAGGATAAGTAACTATGCCAGCCACCCTTGTGAACAGCTTCATAGTTGGTAGGGCCCAATATAAGTGGAACACATGAGGCCCCTGGTTCCAAATGATGAAGAGTCGCAAGACATGGACAGCAGAGCGTTCAGCCAAGCACGGGGCCGCCACCTGGGAAGGCCGAACAGAATGCCTTTGGGCCAAATTGGGATCTAGGTTGTCAGTTTTCTGACTTTTGTTTTACTCCTTGAGAGAAAGGGCTGCATTTCCCGCAGAGCTTCCACATACAGGCCCTCCCTTTTCTAGCAGGGGCTTAAGATCAGATGAGATGAAGCTCTGTGTGGATGAATCAGGAGAAGCAGACGTGGGCAGAGCACCTTGCTAGCTCCAAACAAACACAGCTGCCGACGCTTTATGGGACGGGAGGCAAGTAAGCGCTTAATCTTGAGGGGTTCCCCCCAAGGGGGAAAGGTTTGTTAACAGTACCAGGCATTTATGTGCCAGACACTGCTGGGAGCATTTTGATACGTGTTCACTTGGTTAACCCTTCATAACGACTTCAAGAGTCAGGCGCAGGGATTTTTTTTTTTTTTAAAGTATGTCATTTATACTAGAATACAACTTTTATTTATTTATTTATTTGTTATATTTATTTTTGGCTGTGTTGGGTCTTCATTTCTGTGCGAGAGCTTTCTCTAGTTGTGGCGAGCGGGGGCCACTCTTCATCGTGGTGCGCGGGCCTGTCACTGTTGCGGCCTCTCCCGTTGCGGAGCACAGGCTCCAGACGCGCAGGCTCAGTAGTTCTGGCTCACGGGCCCAGTTGCTCCGCGGCATGTGGGATCTTCCCAGACCAGGGCTCGAACCCGTGTCCCCTGCATTGGCAGGCAGATTCTCAACCACTGCGCCACCAGGGAAGCCCAGGGACAGTGATTTTGCCCATTTTACTGATAAGGGAAACAGTGAGGGTAAGTAACACGTCCAAGGTCACACAGCTGGGAGAGGGTGGAGTCAGGACAGGTGTTTAGGCTGTCTGGCTCCAGAGACCACACCGTTCACCACTGGGCTGCATCACCTCAGAATGAATAGCTAGGCTTCCAGAGAGTTCTGTGGCATCCTCAGGCTGGTGGGGGCAAGTTGGCTAAGGAAGATTTTGCCAGACTCAAATGGGATCCGGGGAATGGTGCACAGGGAACCCACAGGAGATATATCTGATGGAAAAGCAGGCAGACTGGGGGAAGGGGGCGTTCTGGAGCGCGGGGACCAAAGACGGCTCCTAGTGGCCCCTAAAGAAACTGACTCCGCACAAGGCTATAAGGAAACTCATCTCTCTTCTGAGACAGAGGCCGGGGAGGAGAGTGAAGAGGGGAAAAAAGAAATGAAGGGAAAAGAGAGTAGAGCCAGGGGGACCCAGGGCCCTGTGGGGGAGGGGAGGAGAGCGAGGAGAAGGGAGCAGAGGCGCCTGAGTGAACTGAAAGGTCCAAGGCGGATTGCCGAGTACAAGGGTTTGAGAGGTCAGTTCCCTGCCCCAGCTCCCCTGCAGTTTTCTATGGAGTCCGCAGTTCTCACCTGCCCCTGTTTCGGTCAACGGTGGGTGCAAGAGCAGGGTCTCCAGTTCAAGCCTGGTGGCTGGGATGTGCTCAGTGGAATAAGGGGTGGGGGAGAGAAGGCAGCTGTGGAATCACTGTGAACCGGTGGCATTCCAAATGCATCACTAACCCCGGGCTTTCCAGGCTCCCCATCACCCACATGTGGAGCCCTGGACAGCACTGGCACAGCCCACAGGGACGTGATGTGAAGGAAGGAGAGGATGGAGGTCCTGCACAGGAGCCCTTGCTCACCCGCGCCCCTGGACCATGGGGGGACACCTCTTTGTTGTCCTTCAAACTTCCATTTGGGGGAGGTAGGGGACCCGAGGACAGTGCCCCCCTGTCGTGCTCACCCCCGTCTCCCCAGTGCCCACACCAGGATCAGGTACACAGTGGGTGCTCAGCAAATGGCCATCTAGTGAATGAATGAAACTGAGCAAACCACAGCTGAACCTTATAGATTCAAGTAGGTGAACAAGCAAGGGACCTAGGGAGGCGGGAGGGAGAGGCAAGAGCATCTCGGTTTAGGGAAGAGTCAGCGCAGGAGTCCTGGCCTGGGCTTGGGTCCTCCTAAGGAGCAGGCTTGCGAGAGAAAAGGAGCGTCTGCGGTCGGCTCATCCAGGCCCGCCACCAGGCAGTGGCTCATCCTCAGCACTGCCGACACCGGGGGCTGGATCGTTCTCTGTTTGGGGGGGGGCGAACTGTGCCTTGTAGGATGTTCAGCAGCATCCCTGGTCTCTACCCACTAGATGCCAGAAGCATCCCTCCCCAGTGCTGGGACAATCAAAGTGTCTCCAGACAGCGCCAGGGGTCCCTGGGGGCAAAATCCCCTGCTGAGAACTATGACCTTAAGGTAAGCTGCCCCCTTCATCTCCTCACCTCTGAGATCCTGGAGGTCCTGGTTTCCAGTGTCTCTGAGTGGATCTGGGACTTCTTGCAACATCTGTGCTGAGACTCTCAAAGCAAAGCTGGGACACCTGCGTTTTCCCTGCAAAGCCCCTTTCAAGAGCGGGTTCTGTGGAATTTGAGCTCGTTGGTGTTACATGCATGCAAAGGACACACCTTTTTTGAGAGGGTTGTTGTTATTAATCCAACTGCTTTATTCTAGAAATGAGGACCCCAAGGCCCAGAGGGGTTCAGTGACTAGTCCAAGTTTACAACAGCTAGCTGGGGAGTAGGTAGATGGTTTATTTCTAACCTGCACAAACTAGTAGGAATGCTGATAAATAATATGTTTTTGAGTTGGCAAAGGGCATTCATTTTGTCCCCACTGACCTTAGAGTGAGTGGCGGAGTGAAGTGCCCTGGGGCTCACGGCCCATTTCCAGCGTGCTCCCTGGGGCTCCCTGGGCTCCCTGCTTTGCTAAATGCCTGAAAGAGGCAGGGTTGTCCCTCTGCCTGCTGCTGCCGGGCTGGACATAAGCAACTGAGGATCTTTGTGAAACCTCAGGAACAGGAAAGAGAGACAGAGACAGAGACAAAGAGAAAGAGAGGGAAGGAAAAGTTTTCCAAATGAGTACGTGGGGAGTGAGCAGGCAGTCAGCTGAGCCAGCGGACTCCATGAGGCAACGTTTTTGCATAAAACAATCTAAAGCAAGCCGTGAGGTTGGTTTGTTTTTTTTTTTTTTTTTTCCATTTTATTTAGTTTAAAAAAAAATTTTTTTTTTTTTAAACATCCTTATTGAAGTATAATTGCCTTACAATAGTGTGTTAGCTTCTGCTTTATAACAAAGTGAATCAGTTATACATATACAATATGTTCCCATTTCTCTTCCCTCTTGCATCTCCCTCCCTCCCACCCTCCCCATCCCACCCCTCTAGGTGGTCACAAAGCACCGAGCTGATCTCCCTGTGCTATGCGGCTGCTTCCCACTAGCTATCTATTTTACATTTGGTAGTGTATATATGTCCATGACACTCTCTTACCCTGTCACATCTCACCCCACCCCCTCCCCATATCCTCAAGTCCATTCTCTAGGGTTGGTTTGTTTTGAAATGTCTGTTGTGTGTCCTGTGCCATCCTCTCCGAAGCCTTAGAGCTGGCTCCGGACCTTGGGGATCAAGGCCGTGTATCAGACCACATCCTGGGAGGGACCAAGGCGGAGAGTCGGCCATTCCCCCCCTGGATTGTTTGAGATGCCCAACCACTCACGAGCGTGGCTCACACCTCTGGCTGCAGATGTGCTGGGGCAGGTGTTTGTTCAGATGACTCTGGGGCAGGGCTGCTGGCTTTTCCTAACTGCCTTATAGACATGTGTCTTAAACTAGGTTGTGCTCCCCCGCCCCCAGTGGTCCAGGTGAAGTAGGTGGTAGACAAGACAGAGGTAAGGCTACCAGGTGTTATTTGGCCGTTCAGTATGTTTTTACTGAGCACCTGCTATATGCCAGGCATTGTTCTCAGAGCTGGAACACAGCCAAGGTCAATCCCTACTCTCCTAGAATTCATATGGTAGTACCTGGAGAGAAACAATAAACAGATCGATAGCTAAGGTATAAGATGAATGATAATTCATGAGAAAAATACAGCTGAGTGGATGGCTGGAGAGTGACAGCGGGGGGCTCTCTTAGAGGGGACGGGGAAGACCTATAGGAGGAAGGAGGTTAGAAGTTATTCTAGAACATATACCATCAACGTTTTGGGTGAAAATAGAGCCCAAGTGAAACACACTTTTGAAAGGGGAGGGGGCTCAAACAGATACTTGTACAACAATGTTCATAGCAGCACTATTCACAGAAGATGAAACCCAAATGTCCATCAGCGGATGAATAGCTAAACAAAATGTGGTGTATACGTACAATGGAATATTATTCAGCCTTAAAAAGGAATGAAATTCAGACACATGCTACAACATGGATGAATCTTGAAGATATTATGTGTTAAGGGAAATAAACCAGACACAAAAGGACAAATAATGTATGATTCCACTTATGTGGGGACCTAAAGTAGTCAAATTCCTAGAGACAGAAAAGTAGAATGGTGATTGTCAGGGGCTGGGGATGGCGAGGAGGGGGTGTGGTGGAGAATGAGAAGTTACTGTTTAATGGGTACAAAGTTTCACTTTGGGATGATGAGAGCTTTGGAGATGTATGATGATTATGGTGGCACAACAATGTGAATGTACTTAATGCCACTGAGCTATACGCTTAAAATGGCTAAAATGGTAAGTTTTATGTTATGTATATTTTACCACAATTTTTGTGGTGAAGCTATGAATAGGATGTTTTACCAAAAAAGCTACCTGTGACTATGTGCCAGGCATTGTTCACATACTGACTCATATGATCCTCAAAACAGCTTGAACTGATGGGATTATTTATCTCCTTTTTATAGATCAGGAAAGTGAGGCCAGAGAGGTTAAGACACTTGTCTGAGGTCACAACGCCATGCAGTCTGGCCCAGAGCCCAGGCTCTCAACCATGACCCCTAACTGCCTGCACTGCTGTACACCTGCAAACACATGCCCACATCTCCAGAGCACACCCAGTGGGACCGGCTCTCCTGGGGGATCGTCAATGCCACAGTTTTCCAAGCAGATGTGATTCAACACATTCAAACAAAGAAGTAGGAGTCAGATTCCTCAGGCTTAGTTTCTTGACTAAAGAGCATGTCTATGGAAAGAATTCTAGACACTAAATAATAAAATTTTAGTTACCGTTTGAGATTCACAGAACCAAAGATGAGTGGAAACAAGATGAAATGTATCAGTCTTATGGGTACCACCTGTGTTTTTACATAGAATTATGACAGATTCCATATTTTATAGTGTCTTTTTAAAAAACATTTTTAATTATGGTAAAATGTATATAACATAAAGTTAGCTATTCTAACCATTTTTAAGTGTACAATTCAGTTGCATTAATTCATTGACAATGTTGTGGAACCACCACAACTATCTATTTCCAAACTTTTTCATCACTCCAAACAGAAACTCTGTACCCATTAAGCAATAACTCCCCATTCCTGTAGCCCCTGGTAGCCTCTATACTACTTTCTGTTTCTATGAATATGACGATTTTAGATATTTCCTATAAGTGGACTCATACCATATTTGTCCTTTTATGTTTGCTCTCTTAATGTTTTCAAGGCTCACCCATATTGTAGCATGTATAAGAAATTCGTTCTTTTATAATGCTGAATAATATTTTATTGTGCGTTTACACCACATTTTGTTTATTCGTTCATCTGTTGATGGACTCTTAGGTCATTTCCATTTTTTGGCTCTTGTGAATAGTACTGCAATGAACATTGGTGCACAAGTTTCTCTCTGAGTTCCTGTTTTCGATTCTTTTGGGCTCCATCTAGGAGTAGAATTGCTGGCTCATACAGTAATTCTATGTTTAACTTTTTGAGGAACTGCCTGATTCAATTTTTGAACAGAATGTTTCCAAAAAGGAGGAGAAGTAGACAAAGAAAAAGAAACCACACCCAAACCTCACAGCCTAGCTCAGAATAGGTGTTTTGCACTGATTACGTTTTTTTCCCCTTCCTATCAAGCATTCCATCTGTAATTCTGCTAGTTAACATTCTGAAAGAGAGACGGAAAAATAGAGTTTGGGGTTTCCTTTTCTAAGGCAAGCCTTTTCTTCAGAAGTCCTGATAAAGTAAAATTTCTCTAGAACTTGAAACTGTATTTTAAAACCATGCTTGATACTGATGCCAAAATAAGTCCCTTCCTCTGAGCGTATCTTTGTTTGAGGGTACACATGAATAATTGCACACAATTTGCATGCTAGACCAATATTAGGCAAACTGACTCGATACATCTCTGTCCTCAAAGATACGTTTCCCTGAATTTTCAAACTTCCTGGCCAGAGCCCAGTTAGTGAGTTCGTTTGCCTCATGAGACTCACTTTATAAGTAGTCCAGGTACTATCTATCTTAAATATGCAGCATTTGATTTCACCACGTGTGTGACTTTTCTAAGATTGAAACTCAGCCCCCGAGGCATAATCAATTGAAGCTCAAATTCTGTAGGAAACTCAAAAATATTTCAGGAATCTTAAATATTCTATTTATAGATAGGGTAAAATATGCTTTCAGTCCATGGAACCAGAGCATATGGTAAACACAATTCCCTGAAGAAGGAAAAAAAAAAAAAATTCACCCTGCCTCTCTTTGCCGTATGTATGTTCTTGACTAGAAGGCTCCTCCATACCAGTTCTGAGAAGCAATTTGTTATTTTCCTCTAAACCCCTCAGCTGTGGCAAGATTTTCTTCCCAGTTGAATCAATCTGCTTCAAGAATGTGCTTGCGTGATATTTAATCCCTTACTGGGAGCCCAGATAGGGTTTCTTGCCAGAGCTAGAAATGGCCTCTTTTACAAATTCCCCTTCCTAAGCAAGCTATGAGAAGCCACATTTGGGGCCACTAACACCCTGTCAGTGTATCTTTAAACAAGAGAAAAAGGCTCCACCTTGTATCGTAAATTACAGCAACATCGTTTCTAACCACAGAGGTGCAGTTCGCAAGAGCAGAAGCAGCCTATTTCAGATCTCAGGGATAAAGCAGAAGCTTTCTAATAGAACACTGGATAGCTGTTAGATCCGTGGCATGCTGACAGACCGGCTCTGGGGGAGCCTTGATGGGGTTGGCCAGTTTCAGTGGTGTAAATACTCCCACTATGGTGATGTCACTGGACGCAGAGTTGGGAATATAGGTACAGATCAGCTCCCAAGAGCCAGTCCAGGGGGCTCCAGGATACCACACCCTCAAACTCTCCTTTGACTCAAGACATAAGAACCAAAATCTCTTGAAACAGCACCATCCCACTCTTTCTTGGAGAAAGTTAAAAATGAGGTTTTGCTACTCCATCACAGAATCCCAGGGGCTCTGCTAATTCTTTCCGAGGAACAGAATTTACTTAAATTATTCCAAAGTTAATATTAAACCTCAACCACTGTTCTGATCCAGAGGATAAGTATCCCGAGAAATCAAATATTTTTTGTATTAAAAAAAAAAAAAGCATCTCATTAGTGCCTCCCTGCTGTGAAATTAATCCCATTTAAAAATAATTGTCACATGTACTTTAGGACTTGGAGTTATTTTAACAAAATGTTCTTGTCATGTTGATGTCATTCTAATGACATGTTATTGGTATTTTTGTTCTCAAAATGTGGATGTTTCCCAGGAAACTGACCAGTGGGAAGGAAGGTGGGTGGGGAAATGAAAGTGTGTCAGAAACTGCAAGTTAACGTTTCTGGTTAACTCTTCTGGTTGAAGTTCTAGGGTAACTAAAATTTTCTAGGAAAGAAGAGCTTTCTGATTTCTTAGAAAAAAAAAAAAAAAAAAAAAAAGAATCCTTCTTTGGTATCCTTTAACCTTCTTTAGCATCCTGAGCAAATCTCTGTGTAACATTTATGTAGTGTTTTCCACACAGAATTGGTGCTATTGATTTTCTCTCCTTATTCTATTAGACCAGGCTCTTCATCAAATAGCCGGGTTTTTAAATCTCTGACACTCTCCCGTGCCCAGAAAAGCACTGGATTTGTTTGTGGAATGAGTGACATGAACTTTTTTCAAAATGAAAAGATAACATCAAGATGCTAGTGGACTCGTCTTTTTCATAAATTCATCCTACACAATTGAGCCCCCTTTAAGCCCGCTACCATTTTGGATTTATTTGGCAACCAACTCTATTGAAAGTTGCATAAGAGGTTGTGGTTTTTGCAAATGGCTTAAGCAAATAATGAGGTGCTGTCGTGTGGGTAAAGGTGGTAGGTTAATAGGGTGGGCAGAGAGCCCGGAACATGGGGTTGAATCACAGCTTTGTCACTCACCACTGAGAAGGGCACTTAATAGTTCCGAGTGTTGGTTTGTTCATCTGTAAGCTGGGATCATATCTGACATTTAAGGATATTGTAAAGCTTAAATGAGATAATGTATGTAGAAGATCTAACAGGCTGCCTGGTCCAGAGTAAATAAGCTTCATTCAATAAATGTCCCTGTCCTCCTCCCAATACCTACCCTTTTTTTTCCAGCTATTTAAAAAAATTGTGGTGAAATTATATATATAATGTGTATGTTATTTCATTGCTGGAATACTACTCAGCAATGAAAAGTGACGGTACCCACAACAACTTGGATGGATCTCAAGGACCATGTTCTGAGTCATGTTATGTTGAGTGAAAAAAAGCCAATTCCAAAAGGTCATACTGTATGCTTCCATTTATACAATATCCTAAGAATGACAAAATTGTAAAGATGGTGGATAGGTTAGTGATTGCTAGGAGTTAGGATGGTGAGTAGGAGAGGAGTGGGTATTACTAAAAGGGGTAGCATAAGGGAGATCTTTGGGGTGATGGAACAGTGCTGTGTCTTGATGGCGGTGGTAGTTACACATGTGACAGAGTGCCCGAGAACTCTGCATGCACACATCGTCCCACTGTCGATTGCCTGGCTTTGATATGGTCCTTTAGTTATGGATGGGGAACCAATGGGGAAACTGGAGGAAGAGGACATAAGACCTCTCTCCGCTGTTTTTGCAACTTCCTGTGAAACTACTTCAAAATAAAAGGTTTTAAAAAACAATAATATGTACACAATAAGAACAATTCAATAGATACTGAGCCCATTAAGAAGAGGACTGGAGGACTTCCCTGGTGGCGCAGTGGTTAAGAATCCACCTGCCAATGCGGGGGTCACGGGTTCGAGCCCTGGTCCGGGAAGATCCCACATGCCGCGGAGCAACTAAGCCTGTGCACCACAACTACTGAGCCTGTGCTCTAGAGCCCGTGAGCCACAACTACTGAGCCCACGTGCCGCAACTACTGAAGCCTGCGCGCCTAGGACCCATGCTCCACAACAAGAGAAGCCACCACAATGAGAAGCCTGCGCACCACAACGAAGAGTAGCCCCCGCTCGCTGCAACTAGAGAAAGCCCATGCGCAGCAATGAAGACCCAACGCAGCCCCCAAAATAAAAAAATAATAATAATTTTTTTAAAAATTAAAAAAAAAGAAGAGGACTAGACAAATAGGCTACTCGAGTTACTTTTTTTTTTTTTTTTTAAATTATTTATTTTTGGCTGCGTTGGCTCTTCATTGCTGCACGCGAGCTTTCTCTAGTTGCGGCGAGCGGGGGCTACTCTTCGTTGCGGTGCACGGGCTTCTCGTTGCGGTGGCTTCTCTTGTTGCAAAGCACAGGCTCTAGGCACACGGGCTTCAGTAGCTGTGGCACACAGGCTTAGTTGCTCCACGGCATGTGGGATCTTCCAGGACCAGGGCTCGATCCTATGTCCCCTGCATTGGCAGGCAGATTCTTAACCACTGCACCACCAGGGAAGTCCCAAGAGTTACTTTTTAAATGGTTTTATTTTTAGTGTTTGAGTTTCCTAAGAGCCAAGCCATAAAGAGGAGGAAACTGGAAGAAAACAGGGCAAATTCTTGGGGGACTGGAAAAAGACTTTATTTTTCAGATGCTAAATGATAAGGGATACTTCGTGGGAGTTTATTTATTTATTTGTTTGGCTGCTCTGCTGGGCATGCGGGATTTTGGTTCCCCAACCAGGGATCGAACCCATGCCCCCTGCAGTGGAAGCTCGGAGTCCTAACCACTGGACCACCAGGGAAGTCCCTGTTGATTGATTGACTGATTAATTGATTGATTGATTTAATTGGGTCCTAATGGGAAAATATTTTGAAGAGCAGATTCTACATGTGCAGAATTGCTTTTTATGCCCATTTCTTGTAGTGATTCTCAATCAGAGTCTAAGGAAGGGGAACTAAAATTTATCAGGCATTTACAGATGCCAAGGATTTTGCATGTATTATATCCTTTAATTATTTCCATTTGAAACGTAAGAAAACTGAGGCTTGGGGAACTCATTAATTACCAAGAGACAAATGGGAAGTCAGGTGCCTGCTCAACTTTGAAGCCCAGCTTCTCTCTATTCCCTTCTTTTCACCCACATTCCTGACCGCAGTGGCTGTTATCATCATCTCCATCTTGGGCCTGGGATTCTATAATTCAAGAAGCTTGGTTTTCCAAACTTCAGTGTGCATAAAAAACCCCTGGGGAAAATGCAGATTCTTAGGCCACATCCCCGTCAATCCTTCATTAGTTGGTCTGAAGGGGGACCAGGTATCCTCATTTGTAATAGGTGCTTTGGGGATGCAGATGTAGTTCACTCTTAGTCTGCCCTTGAGGACCACTGGCCCAGACTCTCAGGACTCTACCATCAGAATATTCTGGGATTCCCAAGTATTGCGGGCAATCTGCTAAGGTGACCAACAACCCCAGTTTGCTCAGGATGGAGGGGTTCTCCGAGATGTGGAAATTTCAGTTCTAAAACTGGGAAAGGGGCTTCCCTGGTGGCACAGTGGTTAAGAATCTTCCTGCCAATGCGGGGGACACGGGTTCGAGCCCTGGTTATCCAGGCCTTTCTATCACATTCACCACTGTGTCACTGGAAGAGCTCCTGGCACATGGGAGGTGCTCGATAACATGCTCCCTGGGATGAATAAATGAATGAATGAATGAATGGTCTACTCTTGAGGATACTCATTTCGTTTCCTGAAAGCTCTTCCTGTAGATCTTGAATTCCTTACTTCTCCCTTTTGCGTCTACATATAGTTTGCATTTCTTATTAAAATTTGTTTTTATTACAAAAACAGTAACCCACTCTAGCTAACTTAGGTTGAAAGGGGGCATTTCTCAAAGGATACAGATGGGCACTCCAGAACTACAGGCCTGACTTGGCATCAGGAAGGACCAGGACTAGGAAGTGGAAACCACTGGGAGCCCAGGGAGATACCGTCTCTCTGCCTCTCTCTGCATATCCTCATCCTCCTCTTTCTTGTGGACTGGCTCTGTCTGCAGAAAATATAGGTGCCCAAGGCTCCCTGTTTGACATATTTCAGTGTCACTGTGGAGACTGCATCTCTTTCAATACTAACTCCAAATTCTCAGGAAGAGCTGGATTTGCCCAGCCTGGATCAAGTCTTGCCTCTGATTCACTCAGCAGTGGTTGGAAGAGCATGGTCTTTCAGTTCAAGCCGCTGGGGACCCCACTCCGTGGAAGAGGGTGGGGAGAAGGCGGTGAAGGAGTCACTGTGAGCTGGTGGCATCCCAAATGCATCACCAACCTTGGGCTTCCCAAACCTCAGTCTTTCATGTGCCACCTCGACAACAAGAAGGATAGTACCGACTGCCTGGGTATACATCACAGCTCTGTCACTTCCTCGCTGTGTGACCCTGAGTAAGTTACTGAGCCTCAGTTTCCTCATCTGTAGGATGAGTGTTGTGAGTATTGAATGAAGTTGATTGGTCTAAAATTCTTAAAACTGTGATTGTCACGTAGTAAAGAGATCAAAAAATACTCAGCCATTATACTGCTAAGAGCCTTTATTGTTTTTAAATTCCCTTGTGGACCACATAAGATTATTACCATTGCTTATTTTTTTAATAGTGTATTCCACTTTAAATAAAATGTTTAAAGAAAACAGCATCACTGCTATAAATGGAAAATCAATGCCATATTCCATAAATAGAAGGTAACCATTTAAGAAAATATGCAAAAATATAATGCTAAATTCTAGCCCACAGAGTGTTGCCTGCTGGAGGCTCTGATGAGCCAGGGACCTGCTCTCTCTTGGTCCAAAGGGAGATTTGCAAGCATTAGAGAGGTGTTAAAGACATATTAGCGTCACCTGAGACTTTCTTCTTGAGTAATTATAAGGATGGAACAGACAATGAAAGAGCATTATGTTCTCACTTTGGGATTCTTTGTGATTAATGCCTTGTCACTGTACCACTAAAATCCTCTTCCAGACCACAGACAGGGAAACACTTTGTTATATCATCAATCTCCATTCACATTACAACAATCAGGTTTTTGTTTAGCAGGATCGCCAACTTCCTTCACTGGCCCTCCCGCATCTACACCGGCCTGGTGGCAGGCTCTCCGAGTGCTGTGTTGCTGGCTGCGTTGCCTGGTTCTCAAGAGTTAATGCACCATTGTAAAATGGTGCAGTCACTTTGCAAAACAGGCTGGCAGTTCCTCAAAAGGATAAACAGAGAGTTATTCCACTCGTGAGTATATACCCGATTCCACTCCTGAGTATATACTGAGATGATTGAAAAGCATATATTCATAATAGCCCAGAAATGGAATAAGCCTAATGTCCATCGCAGAATGAATGGATAAATAAAATGGAATATTTGACACTGAAAAGGGATATGGTATGGACACATATTACACACGGATGGATCTTGAAACATCAAGCCAAGTAAAAGAAGCCAGTCACAAAGGATCATATTTGTATAATTTTCCTCTGTTTTGAAAGGTGCAGAACAGGCAAATCCGTAGAGACAAGATTAGAGGGAGGTAGGATTGGGGAGAAATGAGGAATGAGTGCTAATTAGTAAGGGATTTCTTTCTGAGATCATGAAAATGTTCTGGATTTAGTGCTGATGGCTGCACAACTCTGTAAATATACTAAAAACCATTGAACTGTATACTTTGAATAGGTGAGTTGTATGGTATGTGAATTTTATCTCAGTAAAACTATTTTAAAATAGCTGACTTAGGGACTTCCCCTGGTGGTGTGCAAGTGGTTAGAATCCACCTGCCAATACAGGGGACACTGGGTTCGAGCCCTGCGTCCGGGAAGATCCCACATGCTGCGGAGCAACGAAGCCCGTTGGCCACAACTACTGAGCCTGTGCTCTAGAGCTGAGAGCCACAACTACTGAAATTGCCTCACGTGCCACAACTACTGAAAGCCCGTGCGCCCTAGAACCCGTGCTCCGCAACAAGAGAAGCCACCGAAATGAGAAGCCCGCGCACCGCAATGAAGAGTCGCCTCCCTCTCGCCGCAACTAGAGAAAGCCTGCGCGCAGCAATGAAGACCCAATGCAGCCAAAAATAAATAAATAAATAAATAATAAACACAAACAAAATGTGCATGTGTTATTTTGAAAAAAAAAAAAAAAAGCTAACTTACGCCTGGGAGGGGTGGGTGACCATACTGTACCTCACTAGAATGTGTAACTAATTGCTGCCCTGCCATCTCATTGACTCATGGGCTGGGTTGCCAGTCGCCACACGGTTCTGTTTGTAAGGTGAGGATTCTGCCTGCAGCAATGAATTTGAATACGTTAAAATCTTTACCTAGGAGAATGGTCACCATGATGCATCCAAAACTAGTCTTTAGCATTCAGAGTGGCTTGGGCCAATCCATTCAATAAGCCCATATCAAAAAAAAATTTTTGAGCACCTACTAAGTGCCAAGCAGTGTCATAGTATCTGGAGATACAGTGCTGAAGGAGACTGAAAAGGACACAGCCCTTATGGAGCTGGCACCCAAGTGAGAGAGACAGCCAAAAACCAGTTCACACAGACAGCTAAGGAAGGTAATTTCAGGAGATGATATGAGTGTTCCTATGGTAATAGTGGAATGGGAGATAGGACCAGAGGAGTAGGGGAGAGCCTCCAAATGAGATTCCATTTGAATGAGGAGAAGAAGCCAACCCTGGGAAACTCTACAGAAAGTGTGTTCCTGGCAGAGAACAGCAATTGCAAAGGCCCTGTGGCAGGGAGAGGCTTGGCCTGCTAAAGGTAGAGAAACAAAGCTGGTGCATTTGATCATGAGCAACAGGGAGAGCGGAAAGGGCTGCAGAGAGGCAGGCAGGGGTCCTGTTCACATAGGCTCTAGGGCCATTGTAAGGGAGTTTGGATTTGTTTCAAGTCAGAAGCTGCTGCAGAGGGTGTGTGAAGACACAGTGACAGGGTCCTGATTTGCTTTTGGAAAAGATCGCTGAGCTGCAGTGCAGAGAACGGATTGTGGGAGGGCAAGAGTGGGACCGAGAGACCCGTCAGGACATCAGTGCAGTTGTCTGTCCTGTTCTGGGCTGTCTGTGTGATCTCAAAAACAAGATGAAGGGCCTTTATTTGTTGTTAAAATTGTCCAAGTATTTACAAGCCTAATTTGTTTGAACAAAAATGTAGAGAGGTGAGTTGAAATGCAGAGGGCCTCTGTGCTTAAATGCATCTGCACATGTATATAGATTCTTAATCTCAACCAGATTGAATGCCTTTGTGGGCAGATGGCATTATTCACCAGGCGTGTAATGTCCTACAGCAGACACCTGACAACCGCGGTGTAGTGTGTGTTTCTATGCGTGGCAGATGTCAGCTGGGTTGAATGATTCTAAAGATCTGAAGGCTAAATTAAGGGAGATATATGTATCATATAATATATTTTTTAATTTATAGTATTAGTGTATTTATAAATGAATGATATATAAATCACTAATATATAAATTAAAACTTAATAAATAAAAATTATAACTACTAATATAATTTATAATATATCATCTATTTATAATTATAATATGGTAACTATATGTTATAATTAAATAATGGTATATTAAATGTTATATATGAAAATACACATGTGTATATATAATATATATATGTGATATGTATATTCTTGATCCCCTATATATAGAAATGTCTCCAGTTTGCAATTGCTGCAGATGGGTTCGCACAAATCAAATCATTTAGTCCATTCAAACCCATTTAGGCTAACAATTTTGACTTAACGATCAGCACAACCCTGTTCAAGTAGGAACTGGGTTTCTATCAATTCAGCTCATTCAAGTCAGTTCTATGGCTGCAATAAGTCTCAAAGTGTGTCTAATGGGTTCATTAAAACTGTACTTCTTCCCCTTTGGCTTTAATAATAATACTTTGTGGATGTTGAAAAGCGCTATTATTCTCTTTTTGTGCTACTTCTCTCTAACCATTCACAGACCAGCTCACTTCTGTATAAATGGACAGATTTCAGGGTATTTCATGTGATACATATTCTGCATGTTTAAGACAGAGACAGCAAAAAAAACACTTGGGGTTGATGTCCTTCTAGATTCTTCCTTTTCCCCCAAGGCCTTTACCCAACAGCCAATCAGCTGCTAACTCCTATTGATGCTTTTCTACAATGCCCTGGGGATCCTCTGCCAGTCCTGCTGTCATTGACTTAGCGTCTTCATGACCTCTTAGTAGAGAACTGAATAGCTTCCCTTCTCCACTCTCTCCTGCTTCCCCGGTTAAAAGCATTATGAGTCAGTCTTGACACCTCCTTCCTCCTCAGCCTCCTTGTCCAAACCATCAACAAGTCCTACCAATTTTGCTGCCTAGGAATCTCTCAAGACTGTCCACATGGGCTTCCCTGGTGGCGCAGTGGTTAAGAATCCGCCTGTCAATGCAGGGGACATGGGTTCGAGCCCTGGTCCGGGAAGTTCCCACATGCCGCGGAGCAACTAAGCCCATGCGCCACAACTACTGAGCCTGTGCTCTAGAGCCCGCAAGCCACAACTACTGAAGCCGTGTGCCCTAGAGCCCGTGCTCCACAACAAGAGAAGCCACCACAATGAGAAGCCCGCGCACCGCAACGAAGAGTAGCCCTTGCTCGCCGCAACTAGAGAAAGCCTGAGCACAGCAACGAAGACCCAACGCAGCCAAAAATAAATTAACTAATTAATAAAGAAAAAAAAAAGACTGTCCACACATCTTCATCTTCCCACTGACACCCATCCAATCCACCCGCCTAGATTCAATTGCAGGCACCTCCAAACTCGTCCCCTGCATCCACTCTTATCCTTGTACAACCCATCCTCCCTACTCCACTGCTTGAGTAAACTTTTAAAATTAAAAATGTGAGCATGCCACCCCCTCACTAGAACACTTCTCATTGGGCTGAGAATAAAGACCAAACTCCTTAACATAACCTACCAGCTGCTACAGGATCTAGCCCCTGCCATCCCCTCCAGCCTCATCTGGGCTCCAGACTCACTTGTTTTTTAAGCTCTCCACACACTTCACACTTTCTCCTTTCATGAAACTTTGCACATGCTGTTCCTGCAGCCAGAAATGCTCTTCCAATCCCAGATTGCCAAGTTAATGCAAGGTACTCTTCAAATCCCAGCTTAATCATCATTTCCCAGGAAAGCCTGGCTCCTCAGACGCAAAATTAGGCTATTCCATGATATAGCCTTTTAGTGTCATGGATCTCTCTCCCACTGCACTTGACACAGCTGTAAGGCCACACTAATTGGTATCATTTAAATGACATCTTTCAGGAATTCCCTGGCGGTCCAGTGGTTAGGACTCCATGCTTCCACTGCAGGGGGCACTGGTTTGATCCCTGGTCAGGGAATTAAGATCCTGCATGCTGTGCAGAGAGGCCAAAAAAAAAAAAAAAAAAAAAAAGACATCTTTCAACCCGCCAGGCTGTGTAAGTTCCATGAGAACAGAGACTGTATTGTTATCCATTTCTGAGTAACAAATTATCCCCAAACATAGCAGCTAAAAACAACAGTAATTTTTGCAGGTAGTATCCTAGTGGGTCAGGAATCTGGATGTGGCTTTAATGGATGCCTCTAGTTCAAGGTGCAGTTAAAGTGCAGGCTGGGGTTACAGCCTGACATAAAGGCTTCCCTGGGGAAGGGTCCACTTCCAACTCACTCCTGTGGTTGTTGGCAGAACTCAGTTCCTCATGGGCTGCTGGACTGAGGGACATGGTTCTTCTCTGGCTGTGGGCTGGACACCTTGCTTACTTCCTGACAAGTGGGCCTCTTCGTAGGGCAGCTCACAACATGGCAACTGGCTTCTCTCAGAGCAAGTGAGCTTGTGAGAAAGAGCAAGAGAAGGCAAATGACACGGAAGTCACAATCTTTGTGTAACCTAAGCTTTGAAATGACATCCCCTCACTTTTGTCATATTCTGTTCATTAGAACTGAGTCACTGGATTCAGCCCACACCCAAGGGTGTGAATACCAGGGGGCGGGGATCATTGGAGCCATCTTAGAGGTTGCTACCACAGAGTCCATGTCTGTTTTCACTCGCCATTATTTCCCCGAATTTTGTTACTGTGTGGCTGGCGCATAGTAAATAAGTAAATAGTCAACAAGTAAATCCCTAAGTGATTCTACCTGAAATACCAATTGAATCACGCCACATCTGTGTTCAAAAACCTTCAGTGGATTCCTGCTTCCCAAACTATAGTATTTTTTTTTTTTTTTAAAGAAATTCACGTTCTTTTATTTCTTTATTTATGACTGTGTTGAGTCTTCGTTTCTGTGCGAGGGCTTTCTCTAGTTGCGGCAAGTGGGGACCACTCTTCATCACGGTGCGCGGGCCTCTCACCATCGCGGCCTCTCTTGTCGCGGAGCACAGGCTCCAGACGCGCAGGCTCAGTAATTGTGGCTCACGGGCCCAGTTGCTCCGTGGCATGTGGGATCTTCCCAGACCAGGGCTCAAACCCGTGTCCCCTGCATTGGCAGGCAGATTCTCAACCACTGCGCCACCAGGGAAGCCCCAAACTATAGTATTTAAGATCCTTCATAGCCTGCTTATAAACTACCTTTTTTAAAATTTATTTACTTATTTGGCTGTGCCAGGTCTTAGTTGCGGCATGCATGTGGGATCTAGTTTCCCGACCAGGGATCGAACCCAGGCCCCCTGCATTGGGAGCGTGGAGTCCTAGCCACTGGACCGCCAGGGAGGTCCCTACACTACCTTTTATTTCAGAACCACTTGCCACTATCTAAAGGCCTCTACACAAGCTCATCTTGGTGACTTTCCTCATACACTTTTCTCTCACGCTGGCTCACCTCTTCCTTACCTATCCACTCTGAATTTCATCTTCCAATTACTCTTTGAAAGTCTGTTTCTTTCTTTTAATTTCAACAAATGTAAAATTTTAGAAGCCAGAAATCTAGGACTTTCTATTTAATCTGTTTTTTTCTTAAAGAGATGTGGTATGCTCTCCCCGACATGTGAGGGTACAAGATAATTCGTTGTTCATATATAGAAATTACATCAAACCAAAAAGCTTCTGCACAGTGAAAGAAATAATTAAAATGAAAAGACAACCTACTGGATGGGGAAAATATTTGCAAATCATATATCTGATAACAGGTTAATATCCAAAATATATAAAGAATTCATACATCTCAGTAGCAAAACAACAACAACAACAATAATAATAATCCAGGACTTCCCTGGTGGCGCAGTGGTTAAGAATCCGCCTGCCAATGCAGGGAACATGGGTTTGAGCACTGGTCCGGGAAAATCCCACATGCCGCGGAGCAACTAAGCCCGTGCACCACAACTACTGAGCCTGTGCTCTAGAGCCCACGAGCCACAACCATTGAGCCCATGTGCCACAACTACTGCCCGTGCTCTGCAACAAGAGAAGCCACTGCAATGAGAAGCCCGCGCACTGCAACGAAGAGTAGCCCCCGCTCGCCGCAACTAGAGAAAGCCCACGCGCAACAATGAAGACCCAACGCAGCCAATAAATAAATAAATTTATTTATTTATTAAAAAAAATAGTAATAGTCCAATTTTAAAATGGACAAAGAACTTGAGTAGACAGTTTTCCAAAGAAGATATACAAATGGACAACAGGTCCATGGAAAGGTGCTCAACATCACTAATTATTACGGAAATGCAAAACAAAACCATGAGATATCACCTCATGCTTTTTAGAATGGCCATCATCAAAAAGACAAACTTAATAGTTTTTCTTCTCAACTCAGCCAAACAGGGTTCCTAGAATGCATGTAGGTTATAAGTGATCTTGCTTTGCAGCCAGATAGATCAGGTTTTATATCCAGCACCACCATTTTTTTTTTTTTTTTAAATTATTTATTTATTTATGGCTGTGTTTGGTCTTCGTTTCTGTGCGAGGCCTTTTTCTAGTTGTGGCAGGCGGGGGCCACTCTTCATCGCGGTGCACGGGCCTCTCACTATCGCGGCCTCTCTTGTTGCGAAGCACAGGCTCCAGACGCGCAGGCTCAGCAATTGTGGGTCACGGGCCTAATCGCTCCGCGGCATGTGGGATCTTCCCAGACCAGGGCTCGAACCCGTGTCCCTTGCATTGGCAGGCAGATTCTCAACCACTGCGCCACCAGGGAAGCCCAGCACCACCATTTAATGGCTGTGTGTCCTTGGGCAAGTTGTTTAACCTCTCTGAGCTTTTCTCACAGATAATACAAGTATAATGACATTATTTCTTTGGATGGTTGTGAGGATTAAATGAAACAATCCATTTAAAGTTCTTAGCACAGGACCTCAGTAAATGGTAAAAACAAAGTGATAATTTTCCAGACTAGGTTTTCATCAACTCAGTGTTCACAGTTGCCTGTCACAGAGCCCAGTACCTGGGTGCTTAAAAATATACTTGGGAATTTATTTCAGTTTCCAGTCTGCAAGTTACATTTAATGCAATCAAGCTCAATTATAATATTTAGAAATATATTTTCAAATGCAGTGTGTTAGTATTATTAATGAATTACTCATGAGAGGAGCTCAGCTCGTAGCCAAAATTATGTAGTAAACAGCACATATCTTACAACAATGAGAAAGCAGTTGATTTCATTTAGAAGAAAGGAAGGAAGGAATGAAGAGAGGGAGGGAGAAAGGGAAGGAGGGAACAAAGGAAGGCAGTGAGGGAGGGAGGGAGGGAGGAAAAGAAAAAAAGAAAAAAGAACAAACAAGCAGGCCACAGAGTTTTCCCACAGAAAGAAAAAATACCTCACAAATTGGTGTAATGAGAAAGGTCAAAAAACTCGATAGCCAACAGCTTGGAATAACAGGTATAATTTCAGTTCTAATATTACAATAAATGGTTTTCAAAGAACTCTTTCCTTTTTAATCAAATAGTTATGGGAACAGTATACCATTGGCACAGAAAACCATAGAGAGTATTTTATTAGAGAAGACTAATTAAGAAATGTAGTACATATTTCTCTTAGCATTTAAACGTACTACAGATTTTTTTTTTTTTTAAGTCAAAAATAGAAAACTTTCAGTTCTCTTTTGAGTTACCAATCTATACTGGTTTTAAATAATCACAATTGAACAATGCACAGATCTCCAAGCAGTGCACCGACTCGGGATGAAAGTAAAGGTGAAATTCGAGTTTTGAATTGTGGCTGATATGCCAGCTCCCTCCCAGACCTAGTCATGAATCAGAGGTGCCTCAACTGCTACTGACATAGCAACCTCCTCACCCACAGGCCACCTGCTTCCAGCCGTGAGGACCACAGCCATCCTCTCCTCCTTCCCCACCAGTCACACCACAGCCACCTTCAGCAGCCGGGACAGCTACCTGCAGACACGCCCTGGCTCAGTTTTGGGGGAATCCAGTCACATTCATTATTATTGAGAGCTGGATTCTGATGTGATCAGTAGATGAATCAAGATCAAAACACTTCCTGAATTAGCACTAGAACGTAGAAGATAACAACTCAGTGTTTACAGAAAGAAAATATCTGCACAGCTGGGTCAGGTCCCCAGAGATTCAACTTTTTGTGTGTTTAAAATAGATGGGGAATTTATACAAATAGGCAAGATTCTAGACTCATTACACTAATAAGGCTCACTCATTACTAAGTAACACTAGACATTTCAAGGATTGACTGCATTTACAAAATACTTCTTTGTTAAATGGGGGTAAAACTAGAACCAATCATACTAAGCCAACTGTGAGGGTGAAATGAATGAATACCTGCCCAGTAATTATTATTTTCAAGTGTTCAATCTTCCAGGGGTCTCTCTTTGGGTGCCACAATGTCTAATAAGGACCAGGTACATAATTTGCGGAGACCAGTGCAAAATGAAAATGTGAGCTCCCTTTTCAAAAATTACTAAGAATTTCAAGATGGTGTCAGCAGAACATTAAGCCAAGTGTGGGACTGTTCTGAGCCTGGGGCCCGGACACAGGCCTGTGAAGCCGGCCCTGTGTCTAATAATGAGAATACCGAGGCCAAGGTGTCCACTCAAATAGTGTAAGACACTAAACAATCAACGCCGCAGCTCAGTCTCAGGCACAAGTCACGTTCTGTGAGCCCATGGGAATAAAATTTGGGGATTATACTGCAAGATCAAGTGTCCTTAGCTTGGGAGGGTTGGAGATTTATAAATAAGCTTGGGGAAAGTCTCTGATACCCCTGAAACTGTGCACCAAATGTTGTGTTCATGTGTCCTTTCCTGGGGAAATGGGCCATAGAGAATCTATGACTACAAAAACAAGGGGTTGGAACCATTCTACCAGGCTTTACATCCCTGAGATCTTTGTATTCCCAGCTCTCAGCATGGTGTCTGGTGTTTAATGGACAATCAGTAAATGTCAACTGGCAAAGATGGGGAGGAGGAGTGGGTGAGTGGGTCCAGGAGCAGGTAGAAGGCGGCTCATGTTCAAATCCCAGCACCCCTGTCACTAGCTGTGTGACCATCTGTGAATCACTTACACTGTTAAGCCTCTATTTCTTCATCTGTAAAAGGAGAATAATAACTAGTGCCGCCCACCCTAAGCTGCTCTGGGGGTTAAGTGAGCTCATCACTGAGCACGGCGTCAGGTCTGTGGTGAGTGTCCATCTATGTTGGTGCTCATTGTACCTTTCCTTACCCCTCATGTTCTTCTTCTTTTTCAATTTGTCATAACTTCAAGCCACTCTAGAAAAGATAAAACTTCACAGCTCAAATTGTATGGTATAGCCTGTAGCACATCAGTTTATAAAGAAACAATTTTTAAAAAATTTTTAAATTTAATTTTATTTATTTTTTTATACAGCAGGTTCTCATTAGATAGCTGTTTTATACATATTAGTGTATAGATGTCAATCCCAATCTCCCAATTCATCCCACCACCCCACCCCACTCCCGCCACTTTCCCCCCTTGGTGCCCATACGTTTGAAACAAACAATTTTTTTTTTTTAATTTTTTTTAAAATTTATTTATTTATTTTTGGTTGTGTTGGGTCTTTGTTTCTGTGCGAGGGCTTTCTCTAGTTGTGGCAAGCGGGGGCCACTCTTCATCGCGGTGCGCGGGCCTCTCACTATCGCGGCCTCTCTTGTTGCGGAGCACAGGCTCCAGACGCGCAGGCTCAGTAGTTGTGGCTCACGGGCCCAGTTGCTCCGCGGCATGTGGGATCTTCCCAGACCAGGGCTCGAACCTGTGTCCCCTGCATTGGCAGGCAGATTCTCAACCACTGCGCCACCAGGGAAGCCCCAAACAATTTTTTTTTTTTAATTAACTTTTTTCTTAGTTCTTCCAAAAGGATAGAAATTAGCTATTGATTTTCACTTTCTATTTTATACCTTCCTGCATTGTCTGCATTTTATTAAGGTCAGCAAATATTACTTTTGCAAATAAAGCCAAATAAAGACACATACTTTCTAGGTCCACGGATCTCAAAGCGTGGATCCCAGACCGGCAGCATCACCTTTAATGCAAGTATTTAAAAAAGAACTTAACTCAAGGGTCTCAAACTCAAATGCCAAGAGAATGAGGGAGATCCTGAAGGGTAAGGGATTCTAGCAAAGTTCATCCCATCAACGTAAAGTCACCGTTACTCAGCTATTGTTGCCACATGGGGGAATTGCCTGATTTTCCCATTTTCCTAGGGAATATCTGAACGTGTATGCAATCTGCCTCCTTCTAAAAACGTTTAAATACTCCATGAACCAAACACATGTCTGCAAATGCAGTTTGGCCTACTGGGTCACCAACTTGCAGCCTTAAATTCTAAGATGGGAATGTTGATGTCCTTCTTATGCTACCCAATCCACTCTGCAAAACTGTTACATAGCAATCATACGAATAGTGGTGGTCCTTCCTCAGTGGGCTTGTACATTCAGTTTCTCTTTCAATCCTGTTGTCACCTATTAGGCAGAGAGCATTATCTTCCCATTTTACAGATCAGAAAGCTAAGCCTTCCAAAGCCTAACTAGCTCACTTAAGGTCACACAGCCTGTATATGATGACAGTCAGGACCCCTTCTTAGAGCTGGTGAATCTGAAGTCCATGCTCTTAACGGCTACACTGTCTGGTAATATCATTGGTTAGTTCTCCTGACAATTCTGACCTTTTAAATGGTCTTTCACAATCAGCCCTAGGCCTACTTAAGGACCCTTTCTGGGCCTTATCTATCCATCTCAGCAAAGCACCTTTTCTTATCCTCTGATACTCCAGTTACTTGAGTATGGTTGACTGCCTCTCCAGAGTCGTGTGCATGGTGTGGAAAGGGTCACGGTACCACTTGTGTCCTCAAGTGACATGAAGTGCAGTAGCAAGTAGGTGACAGATGCTCAGGAAGCTTGTAGTTGGTTGGTTACAACAGTGGAGAAGGTTGTCACTTCCGGGTGGAGGGTTATGAGAACTTTTCCTGTTCTATTTGTTGCTGTCGGTTGTAGAATTTTCCCAGTTTTCTACTCTGAACATACACCACATTTCTAATCAAAAGAAAGAAGGCAAGGGGGCCGCGGGGCCTGGAGGCTGGAGCCCAGGCCCCTGAGGCAGAGCAGGCGCCTTGGCCAAGCACCTGGCCCAGGTCACGGTGATGGGCACGCAGGTGACGGGCAGGGCCTCCGCCCCGGGACGCGCCGCAGACCAGCCTGCAGCCGTCTCCAGCCTCTCCGGCCTCAGCCTTAAGGAGCCGCAGCAGATTCTCAGCGTCTCCAAGCTGAGCCCTGAGGAGATGCAGAAAAACTACAAACACCTGTGCAAGGTGAACGATCAGCCTGTGGGTGGCTCCTTCCACCTACAGTAAAAGGGGGTGCGAGTGAAGGAGCACCTCGGTGAGGAATTCAGAATCCAGGCCCAACACGTGCCCACGTGGCTCCTCCCACCCCAGCCATCGCCTGTGATTTATAGCTCGATAATGTCTTTTCCACAAGAAAAGAAGAGAGAGGAAGGGAGGAAGGAAAGGAGGGAGGGAGGGAAGGAAGGAGGGAAGGAAGGAAGGAGGGAGGGAAGGACGGAAGAAAGGAGGGAAGGAAGGAGGGAGGGAAGGAAGGAGGGAGGGAAGGAGGGAAGGAAGGAGGGAGGGAAGGAGGGAGGGAAGGAAGGAGGGAGGGAAGGAGGGAGGGAAGAAATGGAAGGAAGGAAGGAGGGAGGGAAGAAGGAAGGAAGGAAGGAAGGAAATGGCTAAAATTAGATCTGGAATACTTTCATTATTTAATAATGCTCTTTTCCCCTTCTCAATGCCCCCAGAAAATAGATTGTAAAAAACTGAAACTGTAAAACTTACAGAACTTGCAAGACTTACCTCTCAGGAAGCATGAGAGCAGAGGGGTTAGGAATCTGGGCTGCAATACAGCCACAAGTGCTGGCTATTATTACTATTACTACTGAGTGTCTAGTTTTGGACAAATTTCCCTTTTCTTCTTACACAAGAAAACCAACAGCTACTCACTGTTACCAAATAGCCTTATTCGTCCAAGCTCAAGTTTATTATGCTTTTCATAAAATATTTTTCCACAAGGAAAGAACATAACCTCCATGTAACTGTAAAAGTGTTTATCTTGGTAAGAATTAAGTCCAGCTTCCAAACTCTGTGTTTTCTAAAGCATATGAACATTTTCCAGGTACATGGATTTACAGGCAAGCCATTCTATTTTAAGTTATTTCCAAACACACAAAAGCCAACTCATCAAAATAGAAGCTATAGAAATAATTTTAAGCAAAATCGTGACCACAGACTAGACAGCTTCTGATACCTGCCATGAACCAGGAGCTAGCTGAATGCCTCTCCATGTACATTATCTCCTTTAATCCTTGCAATGAATAAATGGAATGAATTCTTATTAAACCTATTTTATAGCTGAGAGAATGGAGGTACAAAGCAAGTGCTTAATTAATTTGTCCAGGACCTTAAACAGTAGAGGAGGTCAGCCCAACAATTGAGCAGTTCACTTTTCCTTCCAAAATTATTTTCTTGCATGAAATCACAGTAACTTCGAGTCGTGGACAATTCCTGGAAATGTGTCAGCAAGCAAAAGTTAACTCTCTTCCTACATACCTGACTTTTTTTTTTTTCTGACTTTTTTTTTGCCCCCTTCTTAATGTGTATTTTTGATTTAAAAATAACATTCTTTTATATAATCCTGGGATAATTATAAAAATCATGAAATTACCATTGATACAGTATCATGATTAAATCTACAGACCTTATTCAGATTTGGCCTATCGTCCAATTAATGCCCTTTATAAGAAAAATGTTAAAATCTGATCCAGGATCCTATTCTCATGTTGCACTCAATTTTTTTTTTTTTTTTTAAAGATCCCGTGGCAGATGACATCTTAGAGTAGTTTTTTTTAAAAATTTAATTAAATTAATTAATTAATTTATTTTTGGCTGTGTTGGGTCTTCGTTTCTGTGCGAGGGCTTTCTCTAGTTGCGGCGAGCGGGGGCCACTCTTCATCGCGGTGCGCGGGCCTCTCACTGTCGCGGCCTCTCTTGTTGCGGAGCACAGGCTCCAGACGCGCAGGCTCAGCAGTTGTGGCTCACGGGCCCAGTTGCTCCGCGGCATGTGGGATCTTCCCAGACCAGGGCTCGAACCCGTGTCCCCTGCATTGGCAGGCAGATTCTCAACCACTGCGCCACCAGGGAAGCCCTCAATTTTTTTTTTTTAAGGCATAATCTATTATCTGTATTATTGTTCGTGACACATGAAACAAAAAAGCTATCATTGGCATTGTGATTGTCTTGTCTTTCCTTCCTCAAGAGGTGCTGTATTTGTCTATCCACCTCATACAGTCACCTAGACGCTGAGTCATAGGTGATTTATAGAGAAGAATTCCACACACATTCCCTAAATAATCAGTATCCCATCACTTTCAAGTCAGAACATCGCCATTTGTCTCTTTTTAATCGTCCTCGATCTATTTTCCTGTGTTCTGCATTATCATCTGCTAAAAATATTCCAACGTGTTATTTGTTTTAGTTCATGGTGCCAAGACCTTGATATATCCCTTTGCTCCCACCTCAGGAATTTCCCAAATAAATCATGAAATGGAGGACAATTGAAGTTAAGCGCCAATCCCTAGAATCTAGAAAGAAGTGGCCTAGGTAAACATTTGCTTATATGTCCCCTGTTTTCCCTTCCCAACCTAATCCTATAATTTCTCTTTATAAAAAACACACGGTACTTAATAAAAGCACCTCATGAAACCCTGATTTATTTTTGTCTCTTAAGGAGTTAGCTATCAGATGTTCTCTGGATTGCTCTGTCCCCGGCCTGGTAGCGCTCGCCAATTAGTCCTTCCAAGAGCTTTCATTCACCTCTTTCAGAACCAGCCTTCCTTTCATTTGGGAAGCCTTCAGTCAGAAAGGGCCTTTGAGTTTGTGGCCGGAGCGTTCTCACCCAGCTCCTTCCCTTCCAGAGAACAAATGAAAAGCAAGGGCCCTGCAGACTGGTGTAAAATGACAAGTCTGCTCTGCATAAGACTCAAAATCAGCCCCCCAAGATCACCAACAAACCTATACACAAGGCTTCATGTTTGGAAGCATGAAGCATGTTTGAGAATTTCAAGGTAAACAATTCTTTGAAAACCAGTCTTTAAAGTGGCCTTCAGGGAGGGAGTTGGAATGACTGTACATTTTTTGAGCTTGGCATATGATTTTTGTTTTTCCTTCTTCAAAATGAACATTTAAATTGCCCCCTCTGCCATTGTATTGTAAGTACTATAATTAGCACTATTTAAACAATGTAGCCATAACTAAACCAGATTATCTATCTGGACTTAATCTAGTGAGAACAAAGAAATCCATTCAGTTTGCCCTGAAATCCAATTTAATACATAAACATGAATGGGGAAAGTCAACATTCTGGGTAACTTTAATGCAATCATATGATTTTTAAAGTACAATATGCCAGAGAAAGGTAAATGTCTAAAAAATTACAAAGGCCGCAGACTCGCAGTTGCTGCTACTCTTCCTCATTTAGGGGCCTTCCTAATTCAGGAGGAAGCCAGGCTAGCTGCTACGGTGAAAGGTATTTAGCGGAAATTGCTTTGTGCATCACAGCTGTTTGTGTATTCCGACACCCTCCCAGAAGCAATGTCCTCTATACTGGTTTCTTTCATCAAGATATAAATATAAACCGGTATTCAATAAAAATACAGCCTGGCATTCAAAATGCCAAACTTCTAATAGCAGATGATGTTAGAATTAAAATCAAAGAGCATAATTAGAGCATCAGCTCTAGCTCTTAAAGATACCAGCAACTAGAAAAAAGCCAGTCTGTTAAAAAGACATTCTTGTCTCTTCTCCACTATATAATGTCTTTTTGCTTTGATAAGGCCAAAGTGTAGCTTTCTTTTTCCTATTAACATGGCAATCCAAGTTTTAGACTTATTATTATTTTGTTAATATTCAATACGTTTGAGCTTTCTATGCCACCTTTGCTTTTGTTTAATGCTATTAATTATATTCTTGTTCAGTCTGCTATAAGCTGCCCCTATCCGCAGAGATTCAAGGCAGATTTGAAAGAGCAAGCATATTTATCAAAGGAGAAAAAAATGAAGAAAATAAAGACAGCACTGGAGCATATTGGATATGTAAACTGCTCTTTCTGAAAAGATAAATGATTTGGTAATGAATAGATCCTTTAGGCCATAAAAAATCCATTTATTTTCTTTTGAATTTGAATAGGAGAGATTTGCATTTTTCCTGAGCAGTTACACTTAAATTAAAATGCAGAGCATGAGGCTAGCATACAATCAAACTAAATAATAACTGGGGCATACTGTATTATTCATAAAAACAAAATTAATAGTTTGGAGAAAGGAAGCATTGTGGTAGAAAAAAAAAAATGTACATTGACACCAAACACCTACTGCCGGAGGAGAAAATAAAGCCAATTTAGACTACCTACGAATTGGTAATAGAAGTTTGGTATTTATGCTTACGTTATTCGGGAGCAGGGAGGAATGGGTGACTTGTTTATCTTGTATGTAACCTGCAGGGGGGAATGGGCGACGTGTTTATCTTGTATGTAATCTGCAATGTCTAAAACGTCTGCTTTTCTGATAGCAAAGTGTTACAAATGTTTCTCTAGTTTTATGTCTCATTATATAATAGGAAGAGAGTAAACAGTTTTTTGCTCAAAGCAGAGTAGCATCGAGATTCCCCCCCCCCCCCAAAAAATATTTCAAGTAAGTGTCTTGCTGGGGTTAGTGTAACAGCCAGGATGGGCCGAGAACAGAAAGGTTGAGCAATAACCCTCCTTCATCTTTGTGTCTCTTTTCTCTTCATCTCCCCTCCCCCAGCCCACGTGCACAGGAGAAAGTATTCCAATGTCTTTGATTGCCATCAACCTACAGTAGAGAGTTTGCTGAGAGAGGAGTGTCTCCAGAGAGTTGTCCCTGCTAGTCTGGTAAAGACAAAGAACAAAAAAAACCCCAAAACAAAAAACAGGCTATCAAGGAAGGTTCGGGAATAGCAAGTTATTAAAAATCGGGAGGAGAAAGAGCAAGTCAGTTTCTCTGAATTTATAAAGAATAATCTCAGATAAGATCTCCAAGGTAACATAGTCCAAACTTAAAAAAAAAAAAAAGTGTGGCAAAATCAAGATGCCGACAAGGGCCAGGCAGGTAGAGAGGTGAGCCAAGCAGCCAACTGGGGGCTGGGCCAGTATGCAGGAGAGGCGGCTGCTCCTCGCGCCCCGCCCTCCGCTGTCACGTGGCTGAGAGTTCAGACTTGGTGTGGCCAGAGCTCACGTTTTGTCAAGAAAAGCCAGACCTCCAGATTTTTATGTAAAAGCTTACTTTAGAAATGCTGGCCAGTATTTCAAGATGTTTAAATACCACCTGAACATAAAAATAAAAATGCCGTGATTGTGGCACTTGGACATGACTTTGCTACCTCTACTTACGGAGAACGTGAAAGTCCAGAAAATGATTGTTCAGAGCTTGTACTTAACACCCATCGGTTACCTATTAACAGTTCCTGAATAACTCTGGCTGATTAGATAGACTCTGATTGATAGGATGGACACTTGACTTTTTAAATTGTATGACATGTATTCATTCAACTATTTTTATTGAACATTTACTACATTCCAGGAACTAGGCATTGTCTGGAGTGCCCGTGTCTAAAGGGAAATCCATCATTAGAAACCTGTTTGTGGGCTTCCCTGGTGGCAGCAGTGGTAAAGAATCCGCCTGCCAATGCAGAGGACACGGATTCGAGCCCTGGTCCAGGAAGACCCCACATGCCGCGGAGCAACTAAGCCCGTGCGCCACAACTACTGAGCCTGCGCTCCAGAGCCCGTGAGCCACAACTACTGAAGCCCGCGCACCTAGAGCCCGTGCTCTGCAACAAGAGAAGCCACCGCAACGAGAAGCCTGCGCACCGCAACGAAGAGTAGCCCCCGCTCGCCACAGCTAGAGAAAGTCTGTGCACAGCAGCGAAGACCCAACGCAGCCAAAAATAAAAATAATAAATCAATAAATTTATTTATTTTTTTATTTTTTAATAAATTTATTTATTTATTTTCGGCTGTGTTGGGTCTTCGTTTCTGTGCGAGGGCTTTCTCTAGTTGCGGCGAGCGGGGGCCACTCTTCATCGCGGTGCGCGGGCCTCTCACTATCGCGGCCTCTCTTGTTGCGGAGCGCAGGCTCCAGACGCGCAGGCTCAGTAGTTGTGGCTCACGGGCCCAGTCGCTCCGCGGCATGTGGGATCTTCCCAGACCAGGGCTCGAACCCGTGTCCCCTGCATTGGCAGGCGAATTCTCAACCGCTGCACCACCAGGGAAGCCCAATAAATTTATTTTTTTAAAAAAAGAAATCTGTTCGTTCTTTAGGACATATGCAGTCAGTAATTCCAAGAATGTTTCATAAAGCAGGTTTGAAAGGCAGTATTCTCTACTAAGTGATCAGGTTGTCTATTGTACCTTAAGTAAATCTTTGATTTTCATAGATTCATATCTACTTAAAGAGACTCATTAAGCATTTTCCAAACGTTGGAAAAAATGAACCTTTTTCTCGTATCTCTGTTACAGTATTGAGCCCAAATTTTATCTCTGTGCTGCTTTAAAAACTAATAATTCCCTGAAAGAGACATTTACGTTTATCTTTTGGCATTATGTGGACAAAATGGAAAATTAACTGGATTCTGTATTGTAGGCATCTTTTTTTTCCTCGGAAGTGATCCACTTTACAACAGGACTAATCTTTTTTCCTAGGGAATAGTAATAAGTTAAAGTGGAGATCAAGGGTGGTCTTATCGATGGTTTAAACATTGCAGGTATCGAAAGAAGCAGTTTCTTGCACATTTAGAATGAGGGTAATTTGGCATAACTTTTCTAGAAGGCCATTTGGCAATATCATACAAAATATAAGACAGAGGTACACTTTGATACAGATATCTTTAGAAATTTACCTTAAGGAGAACAACTTTCAAAAGTAAAACACTAGGGACTTCCCAGATGGCGCAGTGGTTAAGAATCAGCCTGCCAATGCAGGTGACACGGGTTCGAGCCCTGGTCTGGGAAGATCCCACATGCTGGGGAGCAACTAAGCCCGTGCACCACAACTACGGAGGCTGCGTGCACACAACTACTGAAACCTGGGTGCCTAGAGCCCGTGCTCCGAAACAAGAGACGCCACCGCAATGAGAAGCTTGCGCACTGCAACGAAGAGTAACGCCCGCTCGCCTCAACTAGAGAAAGCCCGTGCTCAGCAACAAAGACCCAGTGCAGCCAAAAGTAAATAAATAAATTTATAAAAAAAAAAAAAGGGACTTCCCTGGTGGTGCAGTGGTTAAGAATCCACCTGCCAATGCAGGGGACATGGGTTCGAGCCCTGGTCCAGGAAGATCCCACATGCCGTGGAGCAACTAAGCCCGTGTGCCACAACTACTGAGCCTGCGCTCTAGAGCCCACGAGCCACAATTACTGAGCCCGCGTGCCACAACTACTGAAGCCTACGTGCCTAGAGCCCATGCTCCGCAACAAGAGAAGCCACCACAATGAGAAGTCTGTGCACCGCAACAAAGAGTAGCCCCCGCTTGCCTCAACTAGAGAAAGCCTGCACACAGCAACAAAGACCCAATGCAGCCAAAAAAAGTGAAATGCTGCACACACAAGGGTGTCTGCACAAGCCCCGGTTTGAATAATTTTAAGTTGCAAACAACTGTAATGTCCCTCAAAAGCAAAGGGTTAGATAAACTATGGCACAATCACACAATGGAATATTTTCAGCCATTAATAAAAATAATGTTGAACGATGTTTATTACTGCAGAAAAATGTTTATGACGTACAGCATAGAATTTATGTACTGTAAAATTATTTTGTGTATAAGAGAAGTCAAGAATGAGGTTCATCAAAGGTACATGCACCCCAGTGTTCATAGCAGCACTATTTACCATAGCCAAGACATGGAAGCAACTGAAATGTCCCATTGACAGATGAATGGCATACATATACAATGGAACACTACTCAGCCTTAAAAAAGAATGAAATAATGCCATTTGCAGCAACGCCGATGAACCTAGAGATTATCACTCTAAATGAAGTAAGTCAGAAAGAGACAAATTCCGTATGATATCACTTATGTGCAGAATCTAAAATATGACACAAATGAACTTATTTACAAAACAGACTCACAGACACAAAAAACAAACTTACGGTTATCAAAGGGGAAAGAGGGGGAGGGATAAATTAGGAGTTTGAGATTAGCAGATATAAACTACTATAAAATAGATAAACAACAAGGTCCTACTGTATAAGACAGGGAACTATATTCCATAATTGTAATAAACTATAGTGGAAAAGAATATGAAAAAGAATATATAAATAAGTAAATTACTTTGCTGTACACCGGAAACTAACACAACATTGTAAATCAACTATAATTTTAAAAAAATTTAAAAGAATGAGGTTCATCAAGGCATTAAGAGTACCCTTTCTACATGGTAAAATATTAATGATTTTTACTCTTTGTACTTATCTTTAGAGCTGAACACAGGTGGTTTAAACAACAACAAAAAAATCTCCTCTCCAAAGAATTAGGAATGTATTAAGCTATTAAGCAGAGAAACAACTTGAGTGTAGAGTGGAAATTTTTTAAAAAAGAAAAAAAAAAGTATAAATAAGGAAGCTAAATAAATAACTTTCTCATATAATATGGTGGTGATCATTTTGAGATATATAGAAATATCGAGTCACTATGTTGTGTACCAGGAACTAACATAGTGTTATATAAGTCAATTATATTTCAAAAACAAACAAACTCATAGAAAAAGAGATCGGGTTTTTGGTCACCAGAGGTGGGGAGTGAAGGAGGAAGAATTGGATGAAGGCAGTCAAAAGGTACAAACTTCCAGTTATAAGATAAATAAGTACTAGGGATATACTGTACAACATGATAACTCTAATTAGCACTGCTGTATGTTATATATAAAAGTTGTTAAAAGAGTAAATCCTGAGACTTCCCTGGTGGCGCATTGATTAAGAATCCGCCTGCCAATGCAGGGGACACGGGTTCGAGCCCTGGTCCGGGAAGATCCCACATGCCGCAGAGCAACTAAGCCCGTGCGCCACAACTACTGAGCCCACGTGCTGCAACTACTGAAGCCCACGCACCTAGAGCCAGCGCTTGGCAACAAGAGAAGCACCACAGTGAGAAGCCTGCACCCCACAACGAAGAGTAGCCCCCGCTTGCCGCATCTAGAGAAAGCCCGCGCGCAGCAACAAAGACCCAACGCAGTCAAAAATAAGTAAATAAATAAATAAATTTACATATATATTAAAAAAAAGAGTAAATCCTAAGAATTCTCATCACAAAGAAAAGAAAGTTTTTCTCTCCCTTTAATGTTGTACCTATATGAGAAGATGGGTGCTCACTAAACTTACTGTGGTCATCGTTTCATGGTATACGTAAGTCAAATCATGCTGTCCACCTTAAACGTATACAGTACGTATGTCAACTATATCTCAGTAAAACTGGAAGGAAGACATAACCATAGTGTTGACCCAAAATTGAGTAATAGCCCCCCTGGTGATATCCTGAAGTTAGAACAGCCCTCGCTTGCTGTAGACAGACACCACTTGGTACCATGTAGGTTTGCCCTTTGCACCTGAGCCTGTGACACCCAGCGTTACCCTGAATGGAGCTGTGGCTGAAGGAACGAAGAGCTGTTAGCGTTTCTGTCGCACTGAACAAGCAACAAGCAGCACCTTTTTTGCTTTCTAGCTGTAGCTCTCATGCACCAGGCCTTCTGCCATTTGCAGTTCAGCTTTTGAAGCCGCGTCTGCACACAACCACCAGAATCGGTTGAAAAGGAACTAGCGGGTCAGCCGCCTGCCTCCAGGAGTATGTGCAGGGTTACGTTCTGATTCTCGTGAGCAAGCCCAGCGTCTGCTTGGGTTTCCTGGAGACACGGCAACATGCCGGAGTCTCCCAGACTGTGTTCCGCAGTGTTAATAAGTGATAGAAGACACGGAACGACAGCAACAACGTCTGCGGTCAAATCAGCATAGGAAATGCTGGGTTAGAGAAAACCAAACTGTTTTCTTTCCTGTAGAACTTCTTAACGCCTTTACTATGTAAACATGTGCTGTGGATTTTCAAAGGGAGGAGACTATTTTTCCTGAATGTATTGACTATGGAACTAGTCCCTCCCCAAAGAACAATTAAGTTCTTCAAAAGGATTATAATGAGTCATTCTTGCTTAAAAAAAAAAAAAATCTTTTAAAAAATATTCCACTACTTTTTCTGACTGCTATTGTTTTATTCTTTCATCCCACCTTCCCTCAGACCAGTAGCGTGCAAAGGTTTTTGCATAAGGGACAATTCAGAAAAAATGAAAATATCTGTAAAGGTATATATATGTATAACTTATTCAAGGTGAGATAACTTTATTGCATTGGGCGGGATATATTTTTAATTTACCTACCGTGCTGGATTCTAGGGGTGATGATTAGTAGTTAGAAAATTACTGATATATAATAAGTACCAATAAATATTATCCAAATGTAGAAATCTAGAAATTCTAGATCCAAATCTAGAAATTCTTCTAATTACAGTAACTCAGTGAGCTAAGTCCTGTTGGCTGCCTCAACTACGGATGAGGAAATGGAGGCCCAGAATAGTTACGAAGTTGCACAAAGTCACACAGTAATGAACAGTGAGTCAAGCAGGAAAACCCAGGTTGTCTGACCCAAGAATTCAAACTCTTAACCAGAAAAACTTTTAGTGAACGGAGCCCTGAGCCAGACAGAAAGTGAAAGCTCCCTTGGTAACTATTATTATGCTTATGTTGTGCTAAATGCTTGATTTAAGGGAGTGAGTCTCTGGGCTGAACTGGACTTCAGTCCACTGAAGAACCAGCTCTGAATAGAGCACAGGTTTATAACAACGTGATAGGGAAAAAACCCCTGTACACCTCACAGCATGAAGTATATCCATTCCCTCAGGACATCCCATTCCTTTTATCCTTCCTTTCATCCCCAGCTGTATCTTGAGCACCTATTAGAAGCTAGTATTGTGTCCTAAACTGTGAATACTACACTCAGCCCACAAAAGCAAGGTTCCCACAACCGTCAAACAGAGTGACTATTGTCAAAACTTCGTGAATTAAAAAAGGTTGGGATTTAAGATTAAGTAAGGTGTTTGATTTTCAACCATAAACCCGGAAATAATTTTAACATATCCTTTTGGGGTCTGAAAATGGATTTACACTATCCCAGCCACAAAAGAAGCAGTGCTTCCTGGGCATAATTATTGATAATGTGTGAGTGGCACATTGGAATTTAAAATAATGCACTTGCACAATGTTCATATAGCTCTCTTTTTAAATTTTATTTTTTTTTAATTGAGGTATAGCTGATTTACAATATTATATAAGTTTCAAGTGTACAACATAGTGACTAACAACTTTTAACTCCATTTATAGTTATTATAAAATATTGGCTACATTCCCTGTGCTGTAAAATATATCCTTGTAGCTTATTTATTTCATACATGGTAGTTTGTACTCATATGGCTCTCTTAAGTCTTAGAAAAAGGTAAGATGTGAAAACCAAGGCTCAGGAGGACTAAGTGACTTGCACGAGGTCACAAAGTTGGTGATCTTGGCCCAGGTATCAGTATGACATTATTATTATTGCCATATGCCAATCCCCCAATACCTCAAGTTAGCTGGGACTCTTCCTTACAAACCTAAAGGGTCTAATATACATTCCCAAGACTTTGGGCTGTATATGCAGAAGTGTATATACATAAAAATGCCCTAAGAGCTCCACTTTAATGCTAAGTTTGAAATGTAAGTAAAGTCCTACTGTCTTGAGAGTACCAATTCTAGGGACTTTGGTTTGCATATGATATCATTTTTTAAAAAGATTTGGAGTTTGAAAACAATTTTCAGATTTCTTTTTAATGAGTTATAACAGTTTTTCTTGCAGTAGAATTTGACCAACTATGACTGCCAATAACAATGAGAGCAATTATAGGAATAGCTAACATGTAATTGGGGGTCTACTCTGTTTCTGACACTGTGCTCAGTGTTTTACACATGCTCTACATATGATCTTCACATGGTTTTATGAGGTGGATACTATTATTAGCTCCATTTCACAGATGAGGAGACTGAGAGACAGAAGATTTAAAACATTTGCTCAAGGTAATGTGATCTGTAAGGAACTCATAATTAGCCCTGGAGATACAAAACCCAGCAAGGAGCTTAGAGGGTGGAGGGTCTCCAAAGTGGAGAGGGTGGTTGGTGCCAGGTGATCCACTGGGTGGCAAGAGAAAATATCAAAACTCCCATTTCTGGGACTTTCCTGGTGGTCCAGTGGTAAAGAATCTGCTTTCCAATGCAGGGGATGCGGGTTCGATCCCTGGTGGGGGGACTAAGATCCCACATGCTGCAGGGCAACTAAGCCTGTGCGCCACAACTACTGAGCTCTTGCGCTGCAATGGAGACCCAACACAGCCAAAATAAATAAATAAAGTAAATATTTAAAAAATAATAAAAATTAAAAAAGAAGAGAGAAAACTCCCATTTCTATTTGGTTCTTATATTAAAGAAATAAGAAAGAATTTAAGCTTTACTATTATTTAATATACAATTGACTCTGATTCCCCACTCTCTCTGTAAGTCATTCAGTCATTTGTCATGCAGTGAATTCTAGGTATCCTGATGGAAAAGTGGAGATCTACAGCATGGGAGTTAACAGTAGAGATGCCAGAAAAAATACAGGATGCCCAGTTAAATATGACTTGCAGACAAACAACAAATAACTTTTATTTTATTATATAAAAATGTTTAGTATAAGTATAGCCCAACTGTTGCCTGCTAATATTGCTTTGCTAAATCTGACAACCCTAGCAGTGATATCCTGTCTCAACTTAACAGATTTATTGATTATATTACTTAGTTTTTGCCTAAACCAGTTTTCCCCAATGGTAATACTTTATTAGCATTATCTTCAAGCCATGGTGATGAGGTACAGGGCCTGAGCCCAGACCTCAAGGCACTTCATATATTTCACTCTTTGAGACCATCAATTGAAGAAGTTTGGGCTACCCTACCGGAGCATGAGAGACCACCTGGAACAGAGAAATCGTCCAAGCTGAGGACTCCTACACTGTCCAGTGGGACAGCCAGCAGACATGTGAGGGAGGCCACCCTATGTCTTCCAGTAGCTGGCCCGCTGACCGCAAATGCATAGGAGAGTCCAACAGTGACAGCTTATTTGGACAGATAAGCTCAATAACTTATCTGGTTTAACCTAGAAGAATATGACCTGGAAAAATTGGGTTGGAAGAGGTTGTGCATGTGTGGAAGCAAGGGGTTTGTGGAAAATCTATCTTTCTCTCAATTTTTCTGTGAACCCAAAATTGCTCTAAAAAAGAAGTCTTAAAACAATTTTTTTTTTAATTGGTTGCTTTAAGCCACTACATTTTGGGGTGGTTTATTAGACAGAAAAATTGTCTAACAATCTGATAACTGTTACACTGAGTAAGGATATTTAGCTGGCCAGACCTTGCATTGGCCTTAAAATTATTTTCTTAATTTTACTTTTTGTTTGTTTGTTTTTTTGGCCAGGCCCTGGATCTGCTCTTAGAGGCCTTGTGCTCTAAAGAAGGAAAAAACATTACCTAATTGCTTTAATTTTTTCTCTTGTTTTTCACTCCTAGAATTCCTTGGATGATCACCTGTCTTCCACAGGTAAATATATTTCCTTGTTTCTCCTATTACAAAAACCTAATGCATTTTACACACGTGGTTAATTACAGGGGCAATATGTACACAAGCAAAACTGTGGCTGGAAACTTTTAATTGGGCATACGAATGGCCACCTAATGTTCAGATTAAATGGTTAGCCATCCAACCACCACACTGTAAATGCAGGGGAAATTTCTCCCACAACTTTTCATGATCTCAGCTGGTGCCTAAAATTTAATCTATATAACAGTAGCTGAGATGGACACCATCATTCATTCATTCATTCATTCATTCATCAACACAGCTCTTGATGGCCTACTATATGCCAGGCACCCTGCCAGGAGTGTGCAATACAGCAGAGAACATAACTTGGTTGGTCCTGGCATTATGGAGCTCGTGTTCTACACACCAAATGCTTTGACTTTTTAAATTTCCTTGGTGAGGGCCAGGTCAAGAAAGTTCTATTAAGCACCTACTCTTTGAAGGGGGCTGAAGGAAATGAGAGCAGAAGTATTTTACAATTTTGTTTCAGCAATTCTTCATGACACCAAATAATGCATTTCCGGGAAATTTTTCATGGAATTTCCTGGTTTTTTTGAAAGAGTAAAGAATATATTGTTTTGTTTTGGTTTGGTTTGGTTTTAAATTAATTTATTTATTTTTGGCTGCTTTGGGTCTTCGTTGCTGCATGCAGACTTTCTCTAGTTGTGGCGAGTGGGGGCTACTCTTCGTTGCGGTGTGCAGGCTTCTCATTGCGGTGGCTTCTCTTGTTACGGAGCGCAGACTCTAGGTGCGCAGGCTTCAGTAGTTGTGGCACGAGGGCTCAGTAGTTGTGGCTCAGAGGCTCTTGAGTGCAGGCTCAGTAGTTGTGGTGCGCAGTCTTAGTTGCTCTGCGGCATGTGGGATCTTCCCCGACCAGGGCTTGAACCCATGTCCCTGCGTTGGCAGGTGGATTCTTAACCACTGCGCCACCAGGGAAGCCCAAGAATATATTGTTTTGAGCATCGCAGTGGCATCCACACGTGATGCACTGTTTGGATGCCTAAGGCTAAACCTCACATCACTGCAACTGGTGAACAACTGCCCAGTGAACAACTGAGGTCCCTTGAGTGCTGACAACTCAAAGTCATCTGTTTTTTTAATTGAGTTATAATTGACATATAACATTATATTAGTTTCATGTGTACAACATGATTTGATATTTGCATATATTGCAAAATGATCACCACAATAAGTCTAGTTAACATCCATCACCAGACAGAGTTACACAGTTTTTTCTTGTGATGAGAACTTTTAAGATCTACCCTCTGAGCAACTTTCAAATATGCAATATGGTATTATTTTGTTTTTTGTTTGTTTGTTTTTGACCGCACCGCGTGGCATGTGGGATCCTAGTTCCCTGACCAGGGACTGAACCCACGTCCCCTGCATTGGAAGTGCAGAGTCTTTACCACTGGACCGCTGGGGAAGTCTTGCCATATGATATTATTGCCTATAGTCACCATGCTGTACATTACACCCCCGGGACTTGTTTAGTAATCTTTGGTTTGAATTATTTGGATGACTGTCTCCATTTCCCCCCATCATCATGACTGGAAGTTTGGGAGGGGGAATGGTGTATAGAATGCTTTGCTCATTCCACAAAAAGATTTTGAGCTATTGCTGTCTCAGGCATTGTTCTGAATGCTGGGGACACAGCAGGGAAGAGAACTAGACAAAAACCCTGCCCTCATGGAGTGGACATTTTAAGCTGAAGAGACAGATTAATTAACACAGTAAATAAGAACAATACCTACCATTTGAGGTCATAGTAAGTGCTGTATAGGAGCATCCGTATAGTCCCCTGGTGACATTGTACAGATGTCATTTACTACACGACTGCCAAATACTCCCAGTTCACCCCTGGTCACCTTTTTATAGTGAAGCAAATACCACATTCTTCTGTCTTTGTTCACTTCAGATTGACAGATATATGTTGGGCGCCAGCAAGTGCAGGGAGGGAGAGGGGCAAAGGAGAACAGCACACTTCCTGCCCCTAAGGAGGAGCAGGGCCACCAAGTAAACACATCATTTCAGTATAACGTGGAAGGCCCTTGATAGAGCAACTGCAGGTTGCTACAGGGACACAGATGCTTTCTAAACTCCTGAGTTTCCTCTTGAAATACAGGGAGTAGTTTGTCCAAAAAAAAAAAGGCATGAAAAGGACATTCCAGGTGGCTAGAACAGCACAAGCAAAGGCCAGCAGGCCACCATCTCCACATTAAAGGCAGGCATGGGGAGAGGTAGGAGAGAACTACTAGTTCTTTGATATTCCCAGATCACAAAGTGTGAAGTAGGTGTTTTCTGTAATGATATATCTATCCAGCTAAGACTGCAAAAGCCTTTCCACAGTAAATCCCAAGTTCAGAATGCCCAAGTGTTTACTTTCTTCAGAATCTTGGACAGATAAACATAATACAAAAATAAAAACATCTCTTCATGCCCATTGAAATCTTTTCCCTTTTCAGAATCTTTTAAATAAAATGTCTCTTTACTGTGGAATCCGTTCTATTGAATTGTTTTAAGAAAAGATCTCTCCTAAAGAAAGAAAAGCCACCTTTGATCTGACTTAACAAAAAGATCTAATCAAACAATAAAATCTATGAGGAAAAGAAGAAAAAAAGAAGCAATCTTCTTTAAGCCACATCAAATATGTGAAAGAGAAAATACCCCATTTAAATGCTGAAAACTAACACAAAACAGCTTGAAATGTAATAACCTCTGCAGAATAACTGAGACCACATGTTGATCTGACATGAGTTTCTAAGACACAATTAAAGGTCATTTCATGTACAAACATCTCATTCCTCATTGAGAGGCTTGAACTGTTGTCAGCGTTTTTGGGCCACTATGGGGCAGTGTGCTTGCAACCTGGCACCATCCACGGAGATGCACCAAAGGAGGATTAAGGTAACACTTCACAAACCAGAAGCTTGAAATCTAACCCTCTAGGAAATGTACCACCCTGGATTCGGCTGTTCCTGCCTTGAAGTGCTAGGCGACAAGGACTAAATAAATTATAGAATCCTTGCTAATTCAAAGCCTATATCCCTCCCATGGCAGTGGCTTTACTCAGAAATATAAACAGACTTCCTTTCTGCTTTGCCCACTTGCACTTTCATGGGGCCACCACGGTCCAAAGACAGAAGTTTGGGTGCTTCCCCTGGAAACAGGGGTGTTCCAGCCACAGAGCTGCATTTGGAAATGTCTTCTTCCAGCAGCTGGGAGGTTTCAAGCCAAGACTCTGAATGGGAAGACGGGGGTATTTGGATAGTGACTTTTTAAACTGCTCTCAGCCCCGGAGGCTTGTCTCCTTTTACCCTACCCCTTTCAGAAAGGATGTGCTGGAGAAGGAGTCTTCCTTTCAAAAGGGAAATCACATCTAGAAAGCTTTTCTCAGAAGGAGAAAGAGACAAATTATTTGATTTGAAAGAGAAGTAGATCTTAAGAGCAAAACGAGGGAGGATCAGAGAATCAGTTCATGTGAACTTAAGCAGCGACCCTTTCCAGTGGGTCGCTACCGGACTATGACGACTCTTTCTGACTCGGGCAAGGCATTTTGGAGATAGTACGTCGACTACAGAATCCAAATAAAGAAGTGAGTCTGCCTTCCAGAAAACCACGTGATCCCTCCCTTCCTCCCTCCCTCTCCCTCTCTCTCTCTGTCTCTCTCTCTCTCTCACCAACTTTAAAAGCTGTGCCGGTCTTTGCACCCTTTGGGGAAATCCGTGGGTGGGCGAGGCAGAAAATGAGAACAAGGCGACCTAAGAAAGCGGCCTGAGTCGCCCCGCCTCCCCGTTTCTTCCTGCCCCGCCCCCTTTACACACCCTCCAACTCACCCGGTTCCTGCTCCCTGTTCTTTGGACCTGGAAGGTGAGCCCAGCGGGCAGCAGATGGTTAAGGAACGTTGGGGAGTTTCCTTTGTATTTTTAATTATTCAAGTAAAATCTGAATACATTCTTGTAAAAAAGTAAAATCTCCAAGCAAAACAAAACAAACAAAAAAAACACCACGTTTCTGTTAACGGTGAAATCGTCTCTGAGGTGCATTTTCCAGTTCTAGCTTCCTGGTCTCCATTCCTCCCGACCAAGTGCTATTCTCAGTTTGCTACGGACCTTCCAGACTGAATAGATATGGATATTATCTATGAATCTATGTAGAAGGACGGAATTAGTGAACTTAAAAGCAGAAAATTGTGACATAAAAAAATAACTGGTATCAATCACTGGTTCTTTGCATAGTCCAATAAAATTAAGACAGATCTTTCACAGGTATGAGTAAGAAAAACAAGAGGGAACCCACATATAAACAACATCAAGAATAAAAACAGGGAACTATAGCCAATATCCTGTAGTAAACCATATTGGAAAAGACTATGAAAAAGAATATATATAAATCAACTATACTTCGATAAAATAAATTTTAAAAAGAATAAAAACAGGGGCTTCCCTGGTGGCGCAGTGGTTGAGAGTCTGCCTGCCAGTGCAGGGGACACGGGTTCGAGCCCTGGTCTGGGAGGATACCACATGCCGCGGAGCGGCTGGGCCCGTGAGCCACAATTACTGAGCCTGCGCGTCTGGAGCCTCTGCTCCGCAACAGGAGAGGCCGCAATAGTGAGAGGCCCGCGCACCGCGATGAAGAGTGGTCCCCACTTGCCGCAACTGGAGAAAGCCCTCGCACAGAAACGAAGACCCAACACAGCCATAAATAAATAAATAAAAAATTGTATAACTTAAAAACAAAAAAACATTTAAAAAAAAAAAAAAAGAATAAAAACATATAATTACAGTTAGAGAAGAGACTTTTAAATTTTTTAGGCACTATTATTTATCATTTGGCTTGAAAAATCTACCTCTGTCTAAGGAAAAAAATGAATTGCCAAAATTAGCCCAATCACGGGTTCTATTTACACCTGAAAGTATTGCTTTTCCTTACCTATTTGCTGGATGCAGCACATGTTAAATGCCCGCTGTAGAAAATTGTGGGGGAATGCATTTCCTTTTCTTATGGAATTACTCTATTCTTAGGAGACAAGATGGGTTCAAGTGTGTAGAATTTCTAATCTAAAAATGCGCTTATTTAGAAATTAATTTAGCTTGTAGAAGATTCTGTGATGGATACCTCATGATATCAGCAAGATAAATTTTCTCAAGAATCACTGATTTTTAATGCTTTCTTAGACAATTACTAGTTAATCCAGTTCCAGGCCAAAGAAAGTCACCAGCACTAGGCAGTTTCTTAATGGACAACCCCAAAACAACCACAAAAACCATGGCCAGGCTTTATTTAGAGCTTACTCTGTGCCAAACATATGCATTAAGATATTTGGGTCTCATAATGATGCTAGATACTATTATTATACCCATTTGATAGATGGCAAAACTGACATATGGAGAGGTTGCCTGATGTCACACAGCTTTGAGTGGCAGAATGGGGGTTCCTATGGAGAATGGCTATGACTGTTTAGGGTGTCAGAGGCTGTACGTGATGCCATTTCTTTCCTCATCACATTTTAACTGGAAACCTCATAATTTCACCCTGGATGGTGCACCTGTTTTACATAGATGGCCCTTAGCAAGAGTGGGAGTTTAAGGTAGGAAAAACATCAAATGCCCTCAGGGAAGATGACTAAAGGATTTTAGGAAACTGAGGGAGTGTCAGCTAGGGTGAGGTTTACTTAACTAGATGTTTAGGGAATAAGAATAGAAAGCCCTTACTTAGCCCAGGCCTGCACTTCAGAAACATCCATACTAGTTAACTATTGTCATCATTACTCTCTCTCTCCCTCCTTTTAATTAAAAAAAAAAAAATTCCTTTTCTTCTTTTTTTTTTTTTTAATTATTTTTATTTATTCATTTATTTATTTTTGGCTGTGTTGGGTCTTCGTTTCTGTGCGAGGGCTTTCTCTAGTTGCGGTGAGCGGGGGCCACTCTTCATCGCGGTGCGCAAGCCTCTCACTGTCGCGGCCTCTCTTGTTGCGGAGCACAGGCTCCAGACGCGCAGGCTCAGTAGTTGTGGCTCACGGGCCTAGTTGCTCCGCGGCATGTGGGATCTTCCCAGACCAGGGCTCGAACCCGTGTCCCCTGCATTAGCAGGCAGATTCTCAACCACTGCGCCACCAGGGAAGCCCTCCTTTTCTTCTTGTTCCCTCCTTTCTCCGCCCTCCTCCTCCCCAACAAAAGACGTCTGACTGACTACATGTTAATCTACTCAGAAGACCTGCTTGGCTGTGAATACCATATGTGCATTCCAAAGGAGAAGAATTACATGTGCCACAGCTATCAAGGGTAGGCATAGAGAAATGTTCTTGAGGCTCTGGATCCTTCTAAATTCAACTCCTCCCCACCCCTCCTCCCCCTCCCCCTCAGGGAGCTGTTTTCACTCTCTCCCGTCCCCTTTCACTCTCTCACCTCCCCATCCCCTCCAGAGAAACCAGGCTCGGGAGTCTGTGGGGTCCTGGGCCCAGAGTCCCTGAGGTCTACTTCACTGAATTGTCTGTATACAAGGCCAGGATAGTAGTTCTCCCAGTGCTCTATGTGGCTGTAAACCCTTCCAGGTCTGGGACCCAAGCTCTGCCTTCTTTTGTATAACATTCAATAAATATCTGTTCCTCCATGGAGAAATTTTTCAAATACTCTAGTAACAGAAAATACACTTTGAGAAAGACATCTTGGGTTTAATTTACACAGGAGTGGAATTACTGTTTTGTTTTGTTTTTGTTTTTTGGTTACTGAAAGGTTCTAGGTGTGTATGTATTGCGTGGAGTGGATCAGAGCCCCCTGAAATTAACTGGGGGGAGACTATTTGAAAGGCCCCTTCCTTACTGCTGTCTGTTAACTGTTAAACGGTATGTATATCCCTTTCGACATAAGAAAAACACACCATTTTCCTTTTTTGAAACCATAACTCCAGTGGCTTTTTAAATAGCTAAACTTCTCTGTGGGCAGAAGAAAAAAAAAAAATTCACCTGCATTTATTTCATAAGCTCCATAGAGTTTTAGACGTGTTATAACAGCTCAGATAGTTTTTCTCTTTATTTTGTTAAGTGAATTGGGCGCTTTCAGTTACTTCAGAAATCCTTCTGTGGGTAGTGAGATAATTCCATCTGACCTTTCCAAATCCTTTTTAATAATGTGAGTTTGGTTGTAAATGTGAAATCAATCAAGAAACAGGAAGGGGGTCATGCACTGCCTGTGTTTTATCGTTTCCCTTTCTTAGTCTTTTTGTGTTCAGAAGACACACATTGAGCAACTTGTTTCTGAATTAAAGTATTGCTCAATCTGCTTGCTTTCTTAAGAAGAATTACATTAAACCACTAAACTAGGTAAGTATGAGATCCTGGTTTTGAACAAGTCAGTGATGAACTTTTAAAGTTTAGTCTACCAAGATGAGTGAATGTGATTGATTTATTAATTAGTAAAAGCCATCCTCTGAAATTACCTTGCATTAATCACAATTCATGCAAAATATATCCAATTAGTCTGAAGATGTAGGTTTGACAAACTATCCCTTCTTCAGAAACCACAGTCAATTTTAATAACTCTTGCTGGATAAATCATTAATGTTCAGCCTTAAATGATGAGTGGTTGAGGAAATTCCCAAAAGTACAACAGACCCATTCTGGCAAAGCTGAAAACTATGCAAAACAGAGACAGGGAGGCGGGGTGAAGCCGGAAATGAGATTCTGACAATTCTGGATATTCTAGTATCTGCTGCCACTTGCACTAAAGGAATCGAGTCTAATTGGATTCTTCTGAGTCAAAGGCTGGTGAAAATGTACAGAAAATGGGCAGGAAACCCCAGCTGCCAGAACCCAACCTTTTAGTGAAAGATGGCTAATGCCTATCCAAGGCCAAATAAACTGATTCATCGGTGAAAAGGTGGAGCTGACTAGTCACTTGGAGACCTGGATGTCTTCTTTTGCATGATCCAAATCCTAGCTCTCAAAATCAGACACATTTAAATAACTTAAAATCATGTCTCCCAATGGACCCAGTTTACAGATGAGAAAATGGAGCCCCTTCAGGTTAAGTGCAAAATTATATGCCAAATCCAGAGCCAGCATCCAAAGACCCTAAGGCAAGCTAAATAGTCTTTCTCAGTCTAAAGTTCCCTTTAGATAATCAAAGAGCTGGGATAAACAAAATTGTATGATTTCTGATTCTCAAGTGCTGTGGGTTTTTGTTTTTGTTTTTTTTTTTTGCAATCTAAGTAATTTTATTTATTTATTTTTTCTTGTTTGTTTTTGTGATAAAATACAACATAAAGTTTACTTTTTAACTGTACAATTCAATGACATGAGTAAAATCACAGTGATATTTAACCATCACCACTATCTACTTACAGAACTTTTTCATCATCCCAAACAGAAATTTGTACCCATTAAGCAATAACTCCCCATTCCCCACTTCTCCCTCACCCCCCGACCTCTGGTAGTATGTATTCTACTTTCTGTCTCTATGAATATGCCTATTCAAGGTACTCATATAACAGGGATCACATACAATATTTGTCCTTTTGTGACTGGCTTATTTCACTTAGATAATGTTTTCAAGGTTCATAAGTGCTGTGGTTTTTGTATCTTGATTCCAGGTCTACTTTCTCAATAACCTCACTGAGCCTAAGTATTTGCGAATGTATGAACATATATAAATATATATGTGTATGTTCTATAAGAACAAAGTTTTGAGGATTCAGGTTTAAAGGACTTGTATATGACAGAATTTTAAAAACATATGTCTAACGTGTTCACTTCCTATTACTGCATGTGGGTTTTTTGACCTACTAACTATATAAGAAAAAAAAAGGGGAAGCCAGATATTTCTGGAGATCTAAAATTCTCTATTTTTGTGATACAGTGAAATTGATTAGAGAGATATGGGAAAATAGTGGGGTCTTTTTAATCCACCTTCTTTTATTGCAAAGATTGAAATATCTCTAGATTTTCTTAGAAAAGAAAAATGCATCAGCTTGGGCAAACTCAAGTAATAAAACAGTGAATTTCAGTGAGTTCATCTCCTAAAGATAGTTCACTGCCGGTGGAGTGTGATTCCTGAATAATCTTGAGAGCCAAGTGATTAATCAGAAATAATGGGACTGAGACTTCTCTGGTGGCGCAGTGGTTGAGAATCCGCCTGCCAATGCAGGGGACACGGGTTCGAGCCCTGGTCCGAAAGATCCCACATGCCGCGGAGCAACTAAGCCCGTGCACCACAACTACTGAGTCTGCACTCTAGAGCCCGTGAGCCACAACTACTGAAGCCGGCGCGCCTAGAGGCCGTGCTCTGCAACATACAATGAAGAGTAGCCTCTGCTCACCACAACTAGGGAAAGCCCCACGCAGCAACGAAGACCCAACGCAGCCTAAATAAATAAATAAATAAATTTTAAAAAATAAAAAAAAAAAAGAAAGAATGGGACTTCCCTGGTGGTCCAGTGGTTAAGACTCCACACTCCCAATGCAGGGGGCAGGGGTTCGATCCCTGGTTGGGGAACTAAGATCCTGCATGCTGCACAGGACAGCCTAAGTAAATAAATAAATAAATAAAAATAAAGTTAAAAAAAAAAGAAATGAAGTCACAAATAGGATTCAGGGAGGCAGAAGATGTCCATAGATCATGTTATTGGAGGAGCTCTTTCCCTTCTTGACATGCTCGACATTTTACAAAGTAAACTATGAAATACTCTTGAGTATTAATGAGCTCTCAAGTACTTTGGATTACAAAAACAGAGAAGGGAGGAGAGAGAGAGAGAGGGTGAGAGAGAGCTCTGCATAGATTGGTATAGGCACATGCACTGGAAAACAAAGGAAGCTTCCATATATAGAAGCAGGAGAACTTTGGGAAGACAACACTTGGAAATGAGCTTACTGCTTCCATAACTTTGAAACTCAACTCTTGATCACTCACCATGTAGCAGGCTTCAGTTCAGCAATTAAGGAAATAAAACCCGAAGCTGGGTAATCCCTGAGCTACGATTGGTGTCTGCCTCTTCCCTCCGACCTAGGATCCTCACTTAGCATCAAAAGGAAAGAGGGTTTTCGCGGTTAATTGTTTAAATGCTGCACCATGAACAGAACACAGAGTGGGGAGTGCTACCTTTTAGGATGAATTTCCAGAGCAATTGATCTTAGCTGAACTTTTTTCTTTTGTTCTGAAAGCCTCTGGGGAAGTTGATAAAGTTATGATTTATCATTTTGCAAGGGACATTCCAAAAAAGTTTGTTTAGTTTTTTTTTAAGACAAGTAGAGGTCATAGAGACCAACACAATTTTTTTTTTTTAACAATTTTAATGATGTAGTGAGATGTGGGCTTTTTTTAAAAAATTTATTTATTTATTTATTTATGGCTGTGTTGGGTCTTCGTTTCTGTGCGAGGGCTTTCTCTAGTTGTGGCAAGCGGGGGCCACTCTTCATCGCGGTGCGCGGGCCTCTCACTGTCACGGCCTCTCTTGTTGCGGAGCACAGGCTCCAGGTGCGCAGGCTCAGTAGTTGTGGCTCACGGGCCCAGTTGCTCCGCGGCATGTGGGATCTTCCCAGACCAGGGCTCGAACCCGTGTCCCCTGCAGTGGCAGGCAGATTCTCAACCACTGCGCCACCAGGGAAGCCCCCAACACAATTTTTAATCTAACTTCTGGAGGGTTGTTTTGAAAAGAGGGTTATTTAAAGAAATTTGGAGTCTTTTGATGTATCTGTCGAGAATATATAGTTTGAAAAAATAATTTTAACTAGATAATAACACCTAAATGCATTGTAATTGTTAAAAAAATTACTATGTAGTAAAAGGTTTATGGAAAAATGGATTTCATAAGGGACATCCAAAACAAATCAATGGATATCATCACTGAACACATTTAAAGACAGGTCAAGGGAACAGGGTGGTAAGTTTCCAAGTAGAAACACCAGAATTCTAAAACCAGATTCTCAGTTCTGGCCGCAGCGTGCTGTATGCTTGAGCTACATTTTTTTTTTTTTTAATTGAATTTTTAGCAACTAGCTGAGGCCTCTGCTTCCTTTAAGCATGGGACAGTCCGAGTTACTTCCTTCTACTCCTTCCCTCCCGTGGGCCCAGAGGGCAAAGGTAGAAATTTTCCCCCTGTAAATGCTGTGAGCAGTGTGAGAACCACTGCTTTTCCCCAGGCTTGGGTAGACCTTTCCTCAATTTTAGTAGGTATCAGTTCCCCTACCCCCCACCCTTATAAAAGCAAGTCTTAGTTCCTTCTTAATTACGGCTTTGCAAACCCTTGCTTGGCTAGCAAGATCTACCTTCTGCAAAATAGAAATGGCATTTTAAGAATGTTAGTTTACTGATAAACACCTCTCAGTGCGGTGATAGTTGTTGAACTTCTCATTCCCAATTTAATCTTTAATTGAACTTTCCAGAAAGGCAGTAAACCTGTGACATGCTCTTTAAAAATAAAAATATAAAAACAAAAAATTTAAAGGCCTAGAAACTTTAAGGATCCCTGTTCAAATTACTCTATAAAGAAGGCTTTAAAAAAAAAAAAAGAAGGCTTTGAAAATAAAACAAGCAAAACGCCACCTTCAGAGATTAATTACAGGGAATTGATATTGAGAACTATATAATGCTGGCACGAATGATCATGATAAGTGGCAAAACTGAATTAGCCTCAATTTGAAGACTCACAGCTAAAGAAGCAAACGGAAAAAAAAAAAATCTACTGTGTGAGAAGTGTTTAAACATAAGTCGCTGTGAAAAGGGGTATGAAAATAAAACCAAAGAAATGGAAGAAGTGCTTTCTGTGTGCAGCGGGAAAGTTTACTCAAACGACAAGCTGTCACGTGGGTTCGTCCCAACAGCATTCTTAAGTCTATTTCCTTTGATCAAAAAGGACAGACAACGTTTCTATCTGTGCTGGTTGGTCATGCTCCCTCTTTCCTAGAGTAATTATATGCCACATCCATGAAGCAATGTGTCTAATACCTTAATGCTCTGAGTACAAAGGCGAGTGTGGTCATATGACATTGCTATATTTAGAAAAGGACTCCGTTTTCTGTTTTGCTCAACCCTCACAATTTTCTGCTCTGAAGAAGGAGAAGTTTCAAATGTACATTGATCTTTTTCATATCGTGAATGAACTGGATAAGCACCTGTTTTCAACTGCCAGCGTACATTTTTTTTTAAAAGGGGAAAAAGAAGTCTATATACTCATAATTCAACACGGGAGGTATAGCTTTTTCCCCTGCTTTCTTCAAAAGAACATAAACAGGAAGGCACAGTAACAATATTTACCAAATTTTGTAAATGCTAAGGTAGGTACTTAAGTGAACAAAGCAACGATGTGGAATGTGATAATGTTACAAGGCAATTTAGATGAAAATATTCCCCCCACCAAAAAATAATAATAATACTAATCTTGGGGAAAACTAACTCATGTAATTATGCCCAGTGACTGGAAAATCAACCCTAAGCAGGATGATAATTTATTACAGAAATGTGTGTGACTCCTTTCTCATAAAATGTTTGGAAATAATAATAGTTTAAAAAATGGACAGATTTTCTTTTAAGTTAAATGTTATAAACCGCAATTGAATACAACAGGCCCAGCCCTTTGAAAGAATGCTTGCTGTCTGTGAATATTCTTTCTGTGGAAGTAATCCAAGTATTTTTCTGATGTTGAAAATTGGACTGATTAAATTAGTGGGCTAGGTTCAGGCCCATATGTACAGAATTCATTCATTCATTCATTCAATATGTATTAAGGGGGCTTCCCTGGTGGCGCAGTGGTTGAGAATCTGCCTGCCAATGCAGGGGACACGGGTTCGAGCCCTGGTCTGGGAAGATCCCACATGCCGCGGAGCAACTAGGCCCGTGAGCCACAACTGCTGAGCCTGCGCGTCTGGAGCCTGTGCTCCGCAACAAGAGAGGCCACAATGGTGAGAGGCCCGCGCACCGTGATGAAGAGTGGCCCCCACTTGCCGCAACTAGAGAAAGTCCTCGCACAGAAACGAAGACCCGGGCTTCCCTGGTGGCGCAGTGGTTGAGAGTCTGCCTGCTAATGCAGGGGACACGGGTTCGGGCCCTGGTCTGGGAAGATCCCACATGCCACGGAGCAGCTGGGCCCGTGAGCCACAACTACTGAGCCTGCGCGTCTGGAGCCTGTGCCCCGCAACGGGAGGGGCCGCGATGGTGAGAGGCCCGCGCACCGCGATGAAGAGCGGTCCCCGCACCGCGATGAAGAGCGGTCCCCGCACCGCGACGAAGGGTGGCCCCCACTTGCCGCAACTGGAGAAAGCCCTCGCACGAACCGAAGACCCAGCACAGCCAAAAATAATAAATAAATAAATAAAAAAAATTTAAAAAAAAAAAAAAAAAAAAAGAAACGAAGACCCAACACAGTCATAAATAAATAAATAAATAAATAAAAAATATCACTCAGAGATAATTGCTATTGACTTTAAAAAAAAAATGTATTAAGATCCACTTCCTAAAAATGTTGACAACTGATTTACCTATCCAGGATAAAGACAAGACAGGTGCTCAATATATAAGTGGATTTTAGTAGAGTGTCATTGTATCAAAATGATGCAGAGTTCTTCTAAAAACATCCCAGGTTAACCATGGTGGAATTACATGGGCACTGCTATTTTATTTTATATTTTCTTTCTTTATTTTATTTTTTTTGGCTGCGTTCGGTCTTCGTTGCTGCCCGCAGGTTTTCTCTAGCTGCGACGAGCGGGGGCTACTCTTCGTTGAGGTGTGCCGGCTTCTCATTGTGGTGGCTTCTCTTGTTGTGGAGCATGGGCTGTAGGTGTGTGGGCTTCAGTAGTTGTGGCCCAGGGGCTCTAGAGCGCAGGCTCAGTAGCTGTGGTGCACGGGCTTAGTTGCTCTGCGGCATGTGGGATCTTCACGGACCAGGGCTCGAACCCGTGTCCCCTGCATTGGTAGGCGGTTTCTTAACCACTGTGCCACCAGGGAAGTCCTGGCACTGCTATTTTAATTAAGAAAATGTCTACCCAAGTCTTCCTTATTTTTGTATCATTATAGTTTTCCATCCACCTTTCTCCAGGACATTTGTTGTTGTTTTACATAATTTCCATTGCTATTTATGAGCAGAGACTCTTTTCAATTGTAGCTTTAATTCTTTCATTTCTCATTCATTCATTATTTTTTCATTCAGTGATCACTATTAAACAATGAATTCTAGATGCTCAGGGATGCTAGAATTTCAATTTTATGAATTAGTCAAAATTTCCAAGAAAATGGTTATTTAAATACTCAGTTGTTTGGAAATAATCTATAATACACACATTTATGCTTCACTGTCATGGTTTGGGGTGACCCGGTACTAGTTTTTACATTTTAACATAATTGAAATTAGCCTGCATTTTGCAATTGATGGCATCTTGCAATTACATTTGGAAGCATTTCTTTCTTTCTTAATAGTCCATAAAATAATAATGGAACATCTTACAAGTGGTGATGTTTTAGGTCTGACAAAATGCTGTAACTATCCACTTAAGCTTTCTGAATTATCTTGATGTTATTTCTTAAGTATTTCTTCCACAATGGACTTCCATAGGACTAATAACACTGATGAAAAGAATAAAATAATAACTACCATTTATCGAGCTCTTCCTGGGTGTCAGCAACTGCGCAAATTCCTTTCACACTTAATCTTCACAAAGTGCTAAAGGTCAGTACTATTGTTATCTCATTTTGTAGAGGGAGAAACAAACACAGAATATTTGCATGTCACCCCTCACTTGCCTCACCCTAATCTCAGTGTCTTTATTTAAAAGTTTGACATTTTGTTCAGCATGGATTTTTTGGCATTAATTTTATTTTTTAAAAAATATTGTATTAAATAATATGTATCTCGGGACTTCCCTGGTGGTGCAGTGGTTAAGAATCCGCCTGCCAATGCAGGGGACATGGGTTCGAGCCCTGGTCCGGGAACATCCCACATGCCGCAGAGCAATTAAGCCCGTGCGCCACAACTACTGAGCCTGCACTCTAGAGCCCGCGAGCCACAACTACTGAGCCCTTGTGCCACAACTACTGAAGCCTAAGCGCCTAGAGCCCGTGCTCTGCAACAAAAGAAGCCACCACAATGAGAAGCCCACGTGCCGCAACGAAGAGTAGCCCCTGCTCCCTGCAACCAGAGAAAGCCCGCGCGCAGCAACAAAGACCCAATGCAGCCAAAAATAAATAAATAAAATAAATAAATTTATATTAAAAAAAATAATATGTATCTCAATCACTGAGTTTTTTTGGTGCCTCTGAGATTTTGTGCCTGAGGCAGGTGCCTTGCTTGCCTCATCCTAGTCTCAGCTCTGGATCAAGAACCAAAATTCTAGTCTGATGTAGTCTGATGTTAGACCCTGAATTCTTTTTTTTTTTTTTTTTTAATTGGTGTATAGTTGCTTTACAATGTTGTGTTAGTTTCAGGTGTATAGCAAAGTGATTCAGTTATACATATACATATATCCATTCTTTTTCAGATTCTTTTCCCATGTAGGTTATTACAGAATATTGAGTTCCCTGTGCTATCCAGTAGGTACCTGTTGATTATCTATTTTATATTAGACCCTGAATTCTTTTTTTTTTTGGCCATGCCATGTGGCATGCAGGATCTTAGTTCCCTGATGAGGGATCGAACCCACACCCACTGCAGTGGAAGCAGGAGTCTTAACCACTGGACCACCAGGGAAGTCCCTAGACCTTGAATTCTTAACAGCACCCTGTTTCCTTCATAGCATTTGTCAGGATTAGTAATAATGAACTTGTTTGCTCTCTTGATCCTTGTCAGCCTCTCCCTAGTAAAATACAAGCTCCAGAAGGGCAGGGAACATGTTAGCCTCATGACCATTGTATCACCATCAGATGGAACAGAACCAGCATATACTTCCTTTCAGCAAATAGCTGAATACAGTCTATCTGTCAGGTGTTGTCTCAGATGCTGGGAATATAGCCGTGAGCCAGTTTCTGTCTTCATGGGTTACAGTCTTTGCATAAACAAGTCAAAAATTAAATAGAGCAAGGCGATGTTGGTTGAACGAGCACTATTAACACTGTTCCCTGCACTAACTGAAGAAAAGGTGGCTAATGCGGAGCAACTGGCTAGTTCCCAAACTACTTTATGTTTGGCTTTAAGAAGTACTTTGGGCTAAAAGTCTCAGTTGTCTTTGTTTCTTTTTGTCTTGTATTAATGGTAAAAATGAGTGGAAAGACCCAGTAACTGGCAGCAAGACAGGGCAGCCCATGATTAAGCTGTAGATTGCTGGGGGAAATCAGCCTGCCGTCCCAAACGTACTGTGGGGAAGCCACAAAGCTGATCATTCTCATGTGAATCCCTGGTGGAGTTCTGTGTGAAGTTAACATTCTTCCCTTAAAAACAAAATGCCCACTGAGTGTACTTAGAAGTGCCCATGCTGGGACAGGAGCCTACTTGCCACTCTGATTTTCAGCTGGGGTGATGAGCTAATGACACTTCCTGCCATGCTTTTTCTGCCCTCCTTCCTGCTCTTCCTCTGCCCTACCATCACTGCATCAAACAGTATCCAGCATTTATTCTATTTTGTGTCTCCTCTAAAAGCATACTTAAAAAACACATTATTTGAAGTTTGCGGAATGTATTTACATTTCATCTTATAATCATGATAGCTTCAAAAATAAAAGATAACAAAGCTGGGGAATTCCCCAGCGGTCCAGTGGTTAGGACTCTGCAATGTCACTGCCGAGGGCCTGAGTTCGATCCCTGGTCTGGGAACTAATATCCCACAAGCCAAAAAAAAAAAAAAAAAAAAAGAAGACATTCCAATATTATATAATTATTTGCATTCTAACAGAAATGGCAGAATACTGAAAAAGCAAATTGGGGTCATTTTAAATTGGAAGCATGCCTGAAGTTTTCTTATTAGCCAATTTCCTCTGAATGCTATGTCATAACAATTACGTTTTATCACTAATGAGAGCTAACTTTATTTTTACAAAGCACCTAATATGTGGAAGATCTTTGCTAGACCTGGGGAAAGAAAGAATAAGTGGGACCCAATGTCTTCTCTTGAACTTAAGTCACATATAAATATCAGGTGTCCTCCAGGTGTAAGGGACTGAATGCTGTAGATAAGAGTCAGCAAACTTATACCGTAAAAAGTCAGATACTACACATTTTAGGCTTTGAGAGCCATGTAGTCTGTCTCGACCACCAACAAGCAGTGAGAAAGCAGCGGTAGATGATCCATAAAGGAATGGGTACAGCTGTGTTCCAATAAAACTTTATTTATAAAAACAGGCAGCGAACTTACCTGGTGGTGCAGTGGTTAAGAATCCGCCTGCCAATGCAGGGGACACAGAGCCCTGGTCTGGGAAGATCCCACACGCCGCGGAGCAACTAAGCCTGTGCGCCACAACTACTGAGCCTGTGCTCTAGAGCCCGCGGGCCACAGCTACGGAAGCCCACGCGCCTAGAGCCCGTGCTCTGCAACAGGAGAAGCCACGGCAATCAGAAGCCCCCGCACCGCAACGAAGAGTAGCCCCCGCGCACAGCAATGAAGACCCAACACAGCCAAAAAAATAAAATAAATGAATAAAAACAAACAAAAAAAGATTAGTGGTTATTAAAAAAGAACAGGCAGCGGCCCAGATTTGCCCTGGGCAGTGGATTGCTAGGACCTGCTTTCCAAGTATTAACTCACTCAGCTGTCACCACCCACCCTGGAGGGCAGCACAATTATTATTATTATCATCCCATTTTAGAAGGGGGAAGCTGAAGCTGGAGAGAAGGTAAGTAACTTAACCCCATGCACATAGCCAGTGACTATGGAAACTGGGATTTGAACGCCCATTTTCCCTGTGATGGAAATGAGCATTATCTGCTAACTCTAATAGGGACGGTGCAGACTCTGGAGCCAGAGTGGCAGGTTCAAACCCTGGCTCCGCCACTTACTACCTGTGAGACCAGAGGCAGATGACGTAAACTCCTCCTGCCTTCATCTGTGTCATGGGACCTTATTAGCGTCTCATCATAGTAAGAGAGGTTTTTTTTTTTTAATTTAAATTTATTTATTTATTTATTTATTTATGGCTGTGTTGGGTCTTCGTTTCTGTGCGAGGGCTTTCTCCAGTTGCGGAGAGCGGGGGCCACTCTTCATCGCGGTGCGCGGGCCTCTCACTATCACGGCCTCCCTTGTTGCGGAGCACAGGCTCCAGACGCGCAGGCTCAGTAGTCGTGGCTCACGGGCCTAGTTGCTCCGCGGCATGTGGGATCTTCCCAGACCAGGGCTCGAACACGTGTCCCCCTGCATTGGCAGGCAGATTCTCAAACACTGTGGCACCAGGGAAGCCCAGTAAGAGGTTTAAATGAGCTAAGACGCGTAAGAGTGCTTGGAAAAGAGCCTGACGCAAAGTCGTAGAATGATAAATGTTACCTGTTATTATTACAAGGCGTATATGGAGGCTTTAGGGGGGTGGCTGTGAGTGAACAAAGGGTCCACGGGGTACCCTGCTTAGAGGGAAGCAGGGAGAGAGTTAAGAGGTGGGGACGGTGCCGTGGGGAGGGGAATACTTCTTCCTCCTCCCCGAGGTTTCCCTCGGCTTAGGAGGAGCCACCAGCGGGGCATCCAGGCCTCTCTCTGCCTGCCCGGCCCGGGTTGAAGGCTGAGTTTGCAAGGAGAGCTGGGTTGGGTTGGCTGAGCCCCTCCTGCTCACTCGCTCTCTTGGGAGCCAGAAAGGAGCGTGTGCGGTCAGAGCTTTTGACTGACAAGTTTCAAGTCAGTGTCCTGCCCTTGAGCTGACGTCCTGTGCTGGCCCTGGGCTGCCTGTCGCCGGAGGGGGAGCCTGGCTCACCCTGGATTTCAGAACCAAGAACCTCAGCGCTTTACTACTGCCACTTTCTTGGTCTCCATTTGTTTTCACCTTTTATTTATTTATTTATTTCCTTATTGGTCATTTGGGTCAAGACATAGGCAGAGAATCCTGTTGAGTTCCTCAGGACTTTTGAGCTCCCTAGGGGTACAGAAGGGCACCACATTCCCTGCCTGTGTGGCTTCAGCCCTTCCTTGGCTTTCCATCCCATCTATCTGCTAAAGACTCCCCAACGCCCCCCTCTTCCTCAGTCCTCTAGCCTGGTCTTGGTTTTTTGTTTTTGTTTTTTTTAAAGAATTACTGTTTTTTGTTTTTAAATTAATCTATTTTTGGTTGCATTCAGTTTGCGTTGCTGCACACGGGCTTTCGTTAGTTGCATCAATCAGGGGCTACTCTTCGTTGCGGTGCGTGGCGGCTTGTCTTGTTGTGGAGCACAGGCTCTAGGCGCGCGGGCTTCAGTAGTTGTGACACGCGGGCTCAGTAGTTGTGGCTTACGGGCTTAGTTGCTCCGTGGCATGTGGGATCCTCCCGGACCAGGGCTCGAACCCGTGTCCCCTGCATTGGCAGGCAGATTCTTAATCACTGTGCCACCAGGGAAGCCCTAGCCTGGTCTTCTTTATCCATCTGCCTCCTTAGACAAAGCCACTCCCCTCCCCAGTCTCTATATTTCTTCAGAGTTGTATTTCCACCTGAAATGTGTGTTAAATAATAATTCGTTTAATTGTTATTTGCTCATCCTCATGAGAATCTAAGTTACACGAAGGCAGAGACTTATTTCTATTCACTGTGACCAGAACAGTGCCAGGCACAGCAGAAGTCTTCGAAAAATATCTGTTGAATGAATGAATGAATGAATAGAACAAGCAAGCAGGCCGGATGGGGTGGTCTTGAACTAGAGTCCATGTCCCATCCAAAGGGAGCACCTCATACTATGCTCCCCCTGCTTGAGCTCAAAAGGAATCTAGGAACTTCTTACAATTTTTTATGTTAAGCCAAAAATCTGGATTTTATAATGTAAACTCTCCCGGTTATTTCATTTTATTTTTATTAGAAATAACCTTTTATTGTCTCAAGTGCAGTACACATGCATTTTGCAGAAAGTTAGAAAATAGAGCTAAAGAATAATGAAAAAATAAAAGCATCAGGCTCTAACCTCTGTTAACACTTTATGCTTCCAGAGCTTTGTCTGCGTGCATACATAAGCATACATGTATTTTTTTCACCAAACGGAGATCATGCCTAATTTATTGAGTTAATGATCTTCACCTTTCCATTTCAATAACTTTTTTTCTTATCCAGTACCACTTCATATTCAAATTTCCCCACTGACCCAAAAAATGTCTCTTGCAGCTGGTTTATCCAAACCAAGATGCAATCCAGGTCCAGGCATGGACTGCCAGTCAAGTCTTCTCTAGTCCAGCACGGTTCCTTTTTTCTTTCTCCCTGCCTTGTGAAATAGGCCAGGCCAGTTGTCCTATAGAATGTCCCTTTGTTGAGGATTTGTGTGGCTACTTTCTCATTCTCCAGGATTTTAGATGTTAAAAGGTAACTTTTTTTTAATTGAAGTATAGTTGATTTACAATGTTGTGTTAGTTTCAGGTGTACAGCAAAGTGATTCAGATATATATATTATGTATATAAAAAATATATATATTTTTGGATTCTTTTCCATTATAGGTTATTACAAGATATCGAATATAGTTCCCTGTGCTATACACATAGGACCTTGTTGTTTATTTTATATATAGTAGTGTGTATCTGTTAATCCCATATTCCTAATTTATCCTTCCTCCCCTCTTTCCCCCTTGGTAACCATAAGTTTGTTTTCTGTGTCTGTGAGTCTGTTTTTGTTTTGTAAATAAGTTCATTTGTATCATTTTTTTTTAGATTCCACATATAAGTGATATCACATGGTATGTCCTTCTCTGTCTGATTTACTTCACTTAGTATGATAATCTCTAGGTCCATCCATGTTGCTGCAGATGGCATGATTTCATTCTTCTTTATGGCTGAGTAGTATTCCATTGTGTATATATACTGTAACTACCCAGTCATCTGTTGATGGACACTTATGTTGCTTCCATGCCTTGGCAATTGTAAATAGTGCTGCTGTGAACATTGGGGTGCGTGCATCTGTTAAAAGGCATTTTTAAAAAATGAAATCATTGCGTAGGACAGACTGCATCTGTCTACAGGCCCAATTCAGCCACCAGTGCCCAAATGACATGAGGGCTGGGCAGGGATCAGCCTTGCAGTGTTGTGGTCCCCAGGCCTGAAAGTCTGATTCTCTGCAGCACAAATAAGAAGCTACTGAGAGATTCCAAGAGGGTGAGTGACTAGGAATTTTGTTTTAGAAAAATGAATCTTATGACAAGAAGAGGATGGGATGGATTGGTGGGGATCAAGATTCTGGGTTGGTGACGAGATAGGAGGCCAGTGTAGTAACCCAGCATAACCTGATGACATAGTGACATGAACTCTGGGCCCAGGACTCCTGGGTTCAGACCCCCAGCTCACCTCTTAGTGCTGTAACCATGGGAAAGGTGTGGGGCTCTGGGCCCACCTGTGTGAAATGGGGATGATAGTAGCACACAGTGAGCTAATGGCGCTAAACTACATAGAACCATGCCCAGCACACAGTAGGTTCTATTTAGGTGCTTGCTGTTATTTCCTCCCAGCTTGACTGAGGTATAATTGACAAATAAAATTGTAATATATTCAAAGTGTACAAAGTGATTATTTTCTATTGTATACCTTGTCAAATGGGTCCCATAATCAATTTTATTTATTTATTTATTGGCCACACCTCAAGGCCCGTGGGATCTTAGTTCCCTGACAAGGGATCGAACCTGTGCCCCCTGCAGTGGAAGCGCAGAGTCTTAACCACTGGACCGCCAGGGATGTCCCAGAGTCCCATAATCAATTAACTGACACATCCATCACCTCCCAGTTACCTTTTGTATGTGTGTGAGAACTTCTAAGATTTACTCTCTTAGCAAATTTCAAGTATGTAACACAATGTTATAACTATAGTCACCGTGCTGTACGTTAGATCCTCAGAACTTACTCATCTTATAACTGAAAGTTTATACCTTTTGACTGACATTTTCCCACTTCCCCCATCCCCCAGGGCCTGACAACCACCATTCTACCCTCTGTCTCTATGAGTTCAACTTTTTATTTTTTAATTCTGCATATAAGTAGTGCCATATAGTATCTGTCTCTCTCTGTCTGGCTTATTTCACTTAGCATTATGCCCTCTGGTTTCATCCATGTTGTTGAAAATGGCAGTCTTCCTTCTTTTTTGTGGCTGGATAATATTCCACTGTATAGCTAGCTATCTATATCTATCTAGATAGCTAGATACATAAAATTTCTACTATATATTAAATATATTTTCTTTATCCATTTATCCCTTGATGGACACTAAGATTGTTTGCATATCTTGTCTACTGTGAATAATGCTGCAGTGAACATTGGAGTGCAGATAGCTCTTTGAGATAGTGCTTTCATTTCCTTTGGGTGCTATTGGTATTGTGATAGATGAAAAACTTGCCCAGTTTGTCATGCCTAACAGACTGTGTTCTAGAAGCCAGGCTTTCTAACTCCTGTTTCACTCCTCTTTGTATTCAATGCTATATATATGGAAAATAAGATTATATATATGGAAAATAAGATTACTCAAATAAGATTACTGACGAGGTCAGTACTGGGAACACCGCAGGTGGGAGGCCATTTCATAACATTTCTTGTTGATCATAACACTGTAGACACCTTCTTTGCCCATCAGCAGTACTAGCGTCTTGGCAGTCAGGGTGACAGTGATATTGAAGGTGGTGGCTCTGCTGGTGCTCTTGGTACGAAGATCTATGGTAAATTCCCTGTCCTGCAGCAGTGAGTCCCAGATCACAGAACATTTCCGGCCCCCAGGCGTTAGCCCATTCACGTAAAAACTTTTACATGAAAAGTTAAAAAAATGTTAAACAGCCTGAATATTTGTATCAGCTTAACTCCGTTTCTACTGGAATCTGGGAAATAAAGCTTTTGTCAGAAAATGTCAGATTTATTCAGGTTTCATAGACATATTCACTTCAACTTTTAAATTGCATCCATCAACTTTAGAAAATGGCTACCTGGTGAAAAAAAACTCAAGTACTATATTCTTGCTGGACTTATGCCTAAATTTTGCTGAAATATTTTTATAACTTTTCTTCTGTTAATAAAATTAAGACATGATCATTATAGAAAATTGTAAAAATATGAAGCAGTGCAAAAAAGAAAATTAAAATCCCTGAAAAATTCTTTTCCTCCCCTTAATGACTGTATAGTATTCCATAGTGGAAATAGACCATCATTTATATAACCAGTCCACTAATGACGGATATTAATTTCTTTTAAAATTTTCTGCTGCTATAATGTTACCATGAATATCTTTGCCTTTGTATATTTGTACACATGTTGGAATTAATTTACAAATTATGTGCCTAGAAGTGGAATTTGTGAATTAAAGAGTATGCACAGTTTACATTTCAATAGATATCACCCATATGCCTTCCAAAAAGTCAATGCTAGTTTACCCACTAAATGTATGTGTCCATTTCCACTAACTCTAGGGAGACAATCCATTTAAAAATACGTTTTGCACTTCAACACATTAAAAAAAGTTTATATGATTGTTGAAAACTGTGGTTTTCTTGGGACTTCCCTGGTGGCACAGTGGTTAAGAATCCGCCTGCCAATGCAGGGTACACAGGTTCAATCCCTGGTCTGGGAAGATCCCACATGCTGCAGCGCAACTAAGCCCATGTGCCACAACTACTGAGCCTGCGCTCTAGAGCCCGCAAGCCACAACTACTGAGCCTGCGTGCCACAACTACTGAAGCCTGTGCGCTTAGAGCCCGTGCTCCGCAACAAGAGAAGCCACGACAATGAGAAGCCTGCACGCCGCAACTAGAGAAAGCCCACACGTAGCAATGAAGACCTGATACAGCCAAAAATAAATAAATAAATAAATATAAAAGAAAACTCTGATTTTCTTAGTGATGGAATAAAGTTCCATTGAATAGAGGCGCAATTTATTTATAGTCTCCAGATTTGAATACTCAGTTGATTTTTATTTTGTACTGAAGTTTTTTTTTTTTTTTAATGAGTACAAATATTTTTCATAATTGTGACAAATCACTGACAGATTTTTTTTTTAACCAGACTGTCCCATTTTATACATTTATTTATTTACTTATTTATTTTTGGCTGCATTGGTCTTAGTTGCTGTGCGTGGGCTTTCTTTAGTTGTGGTGAGCAAGGGCTATTCCTACTCTTCGTTGTGGTGCACAGGCTTCTCATTGCCGGGCTTCTCTTGTTGTGGAGCACGGGCTCTAGGGTGCGCGGGCTTCAGTAGTTGTGGCATGCGGGCTTCAGTAGTTGTGGCTCGTGGGCTCTAGAGCGCAGGCTCAGTAGTTGTGACTCACGGGCTTAGTTGCTCCACGGCATGTGGGATCGTCCCGGACCAGGGCTTGAACCCATGTCCCCTGCATTGGCAGGTAGATTCTTAACCACTGTGCCACCAGGGAAGTCAGAGTTTTTTTTTTTTTTAATATTAAAAACTATCTGTCATCTGTCATTGGATTTTATGATTATTTAATCTGTGTTTCTATAAAGTGACCTTCCTCCAGAGTAGACTTCTTCACTAGACACTAGGCCCATGAAAAAAGTTTTAATGTCTTTTAAAATCAGAAGAAACAAGTGACCTTTTAGGTTGAAGAAAATGTTTTAATATTTAATATTAATGTATTTATTTTTATATCAAAGCAGTCATAAAATATAATTTTTCTTTTTTTTGGCCACGCCACGCGGCATGCAAGACCTTGGTTCCCTGATCAGGGATCAAACCCGTGCCCCCTGCAATGGAAGCTCGGAGTCTTAACCAGTGGACCATCAGGGAAGTCCCTAATTTATTTTATTTTTTTTTGGAGGAAAGAACCCACGAAAGTCATATTGTGGCCCTGCCTAGTTTTAGCGTATTTGTTCAAAACATGTGGATCAAAAAGAATGACATAATGCCATTAGCAGCAACATGGTTGGAACTAGAGATTATCATACTAAGTAAGTCAGACAAAGACAAATATCATATGATATCACTTATATGTGGAATCTAAAATTTTTTTAAAAATGATACAAATGAACTTATTTACAAAACAGAAATAGACTCACAGACATAGAAAACAAACTTACTGTTACCACAGGGGAAAGTGGGGAGGAGGGATAAATTAGGAATTTGGGATTAACAGACACACACTACTATATATAAAATAGATAAACAACAAGGACCTACTGTATAGCACAGGGAACTGTGTTCAGTATCTTATAATAACCTATAATGGAAAACAATCTGAATCCCTTTGCTGTACACCTGAAACACTGTAAATCAACTATACTTCAATTAAAAAATTTAAAAACTCCCAAAAAACCACATGGGTCAAATCTGGTTGCTTCCGTGCAGAATATGTGGCATAAAAGTAGCAACTTGAATCTCAGTGTGTAAGATGTTCAGATGGTTTTCCATTAATAATGACCAATTTTCAATTTTGAAATGTAACCTAATAAAGGAAGATGAGAAATAGTTCACATCACTTTTCATAAAGAATGATGAACTTCTGGGTCTGTCCATCATCGGCCTTCACCAAAACATTGAGAGGGAAATAAAATACATACTTTTCATTTTTTACATTCCCCTTTGTCTTATTTTCATTGTTTGGCATCTTTTTGTAGGTAATAGGTGTGTTCCGTGTTCACCTCTCCCACACATTGCTTTAATGTGATATTTTTTGTTTAAAAATTTATTTCATTAAAAAATTTTTAAGGTATGTTTTATTTTATTTTAACAGTTTTGGATTTATTCTGAACATTTTGGATTTTATCCATTCATTCATCCAACAAATTTAAGTGCAAGCACATTTTAAGTGCAAAAAGTTTCAGTGCAAAACGAGAAGACAGCAGCCTGGGAAGGACCATTTGGAAGGAGATGGACAGATGAGGATGATGAAAAATCATAAATTTGCAGGTTTCTTTTAAAAATTAAATATGGAGGATGAGTTCCCAGGATCAATTATTTGTAGTTGGACAGAGGAAAAAGAGAAAGGGAACAGAGCTGCTGGGAGGAGGCCGAGCTGGGAGTAGGAACACCTGAAGGCAGAGCTGAGCTGTGGAGCTGCTTCGTGCAGGTAACTTGCTTAATGACCTGCCTTCTTCCCGGGTGTTAGAACACTTTCGGTTACAGTATTGTGGTGAATCATTTCCTTCCAAGGCTCTGGGTGATCTATCACACTAGCGCCTTCACTAGATTTTAACACATAGGAGCAGAAAAGTTTCCTTGTTCCAGAAATGCAAAACAAATTACAAAAGAAAGATGTTCCTTCTTTTTTTCTTTTTCTTTTTTTTTAAATTTTTATTTTATATTGGAGTATAGTTGATTAACAATGTTGTGTTAGCTTCAGGTGTACAGCAAAGTGAGCAAAGTGATTCAGTTATACATATACATGTATCTATTCTTTTTTTTTTAGGCTTTTTTTTTTTATATATATGTTTACCTACTTTTCTTTTTTTTTTAATTAATTAATTAATTAATTAATTTATGGCTGTGTTGGGTCTTCGTTTCTGTGCGAGGGCTTTCTCTAGTTGTGGCAAGTGGGGGCCACTCTTCATCGCGGTGCGCAGGCCTCTCACTGTCGCGGCCTCTCTTGTTGCGGAGCACAGGCTCCAGACGCGCAGGCTCAGTACTTGTGGCTCACGGGCCCAGTTGCTCCACGGCATGTGGGATCTTCCCAGACCAGGGCTCGAACCCGTGTCCCCTACATTGGCAGGCAGATTCTCAACCACTGCGCCACCAGGAAAGCCCTATCTATTCTTTTTCAAATTCTTTTCAAAGCTTATTACAGAATATTGAGCAGAGTTTCCTGTGCTATATAGTAGGTCCTTGTTGGTTATCTATTTTAAATATAGCAAGAAATAAACGTTCTTTAAAAAAAAACAAATCCACATAAAGGTGTAATGACTGGGAGGGGAAATTATGTATGGGAAAACAAATCTCAAAAAAAAAAAAGAAGCTTGTCAAAGAAAAGAGGTTTCTCTTTCCTTGTCTAATTTATAACAGTGACATTCCTTTCTGAAGTCAGGAACCGGGGCGGCGCTGGGTATGTTTTCCTTTGCTGTGTCTGCAGGATTTCACTGGGGACAGAGTGAGTCAGGAATAGGGATGGTGTGAAAACACTGGTCCTTGTCTATTACTGCTTGCACTACAGGAGTTTTTGGTTGCCAAATCAATACCTTGGTTGTCCTTGAAAATCCCTGTAGGTCTGTTTTTAATAGCTTGCTACCTGGGTGAAATTACACTGATTACTTCACAAAGCTTCACCTTTGATCTAGTGATCTATTTAGGGATGTGTGACAGGGAGAGCCTGAGAGATCATTAACAAATTAAAAGAAGAAGGAAGGGAAAACTACAAGTTACAGAAATACAGGAAGTCTGAGGTTTGTCAGTTGTTGAAACATTTCACATTGTCTTTAAGAGTCACAGAGCTCTGAGGGCTTTCTTTGGATGACAAATACTGACATTTAAAAGCAACAACAACAGCAAAATCACCACACACCTGTTCAAATTCAACAACAGTGGACAGATTCCAAGTTAATGACTGGTGGCTGGCATTGTTTTCCACTTCACTATCTTAAGAGATACGAACACTTAAAAATGTTTCTCTTTCCCATTTATACGGTAATGAAATGAAAAGTTATCTTCACAAGTTTTGCACTCATTAAAAGTGTGCCTTTTAAGCTTTTATTATAATTTTTCAATTAATCGACTATTTTTCAGAGTAGTTGTAAGTATACAGAAAAAAACTCATAGAACAGAAAGTTTCCATATACTCTCCTCCTATCCCCCATACAATTTCCCTATTATTAACATCTTGCCTTAGGGTGCTACATTTGGTACAATTGATGAACCAATATTGATATCTGATTATTAACTAAAGTCCATTGCTTACATTAAGGTTCATTCTTTATGTTGTACAGTTCTATGCATTTTGAAAAATGCATAGTGACCTGTATCCACTATCACAGCATCATACAAAACAGTTTCACTGCCGTAAAAATCCCCCTTTCTGTTCCAGCAAGCAGCCTTCTAAATTTTGTACTTTCAACATAACTGCTATTTTTTCTCTTTTTTTCCGTCTCCAAGTGACATAGAAGAGAGCTGATTCTCCTTTTTGGGAGAGACCCACAGAAAGTCACTTTGTTTGGCTGCAACTTGCATTTACCTGGAAAATCTCCTCTCCTGGTGTTGGTGTTTTTGCCCATGCAGGAAAATACCAAAATACCAATGCCTGCCTGGCCAGGTACCCAAGAGGAAGCCCCTTTCCCCGAAATAGTAGAACAAACAAGGAGCTGGAAAGGGGTCCTGGCCCTCCCCTGAACTCACCTTATTTTATATCTGCACATACTGATTATCTTATATATTAAGCTGCTCAAACACAAGATTGTTTCCTGCCCGTCTTTTGAAGATGTGACATCTTGCTCCCAATCCCTTCTGTTAGTGTATGCATGTCTAGTGTCGAGCTTGACTTCTAAACTGAAAGATTAGGTGGTATATTGCTGGGTGTTTGGGTAGAGTATGCAGGATATAAAAGGCAGAAAATTATCATTCCTTATCCATTCCTTTATTTAGTATTCAACAAATCTTTGAGTGCCTACCATGTGTCAGGCTCTGCCCAAGGACAAGATGCAGTTCCTGCCCTCAGGGAGCTTACAGTCGCATAGGAGAAGACAAATACTGACTATAGGAATTTACAGACAGAAAGACAAAACAGGGTGGTGGGGTGATGAGTAGGGAGCTGTTTGGTTAGGTGAGTCAGGGAAGGTTCCTGTGCAGAGCTGGTATTTACGGAGCTGTGAATGAAGTGGGCTAGCAAGCATGCAAAAGTCTGCAAATAGAGTGTTCCAGGCACAAGGGGGAGCAGACAAGAGGCCTAGAAGGACGGTGCAGTTAGAGCTGATAGGACTGGAGGAGGAGAAAGCTGATAGGAGCGGCAGTCAGAAAGGTTTGATTGACACTATAGGAACTTAGGATTTTATTATGAAAAACGTGAGAGCCCACGGGGGAGGCTGTCTGTGGGGTGGGGATGCGGGGCATCCAGCAAGTTCTATTTTATCTCTTCTGTCTTTCCCCGTTGCCTCAGTGATCTCATCCAGATCTCACTGTATCCATACCATGATGACACCCAAATAGGTATCTCGAACCCAAGCCTTCCCCCTGCCTCCCGCCTCCCAGATCCAGCTCTTCTCTTGACAACTTCCCTTGAATGTCTAAAACCATCTCAGGGAGTTCCCTGGCGGTCCAGTGGTTAGGACTTTGCGATTTCACTGCCGAGGGCCTGGTTTGATCCCTGGTCCAGGAACTAAGATCCCGCAAGCCAAGAGATGAGGCCAGTAAATAAATAAATAAATACAAGATACAAATGAACAAAACCATCTCAAATTTAGCATCACCCAAGCAGAGCCCTTCATCTTTCCCCACTCAACCTACTTCTCCCACAGTCTTACCCAGCTCTGTTAAAGAAAATTCCAGGCTTCTGTTGCCTCAGGCTAAAAACCCGAACGTTATCCCTGACTGCTCCTTTCACTCAGCTACTGTTTCTAACCCAGAGCAAATCCTGTCGACTCTACCTTCAAAATTTATTAAGGATCCACTAGATAAATCTCAGCAATTCTCTCACTTCCTTGGTTCAGCCCCTCATTATCTCTTTCGTGGGTTATTAGAATGACCTCATAACTGTTTTCGCTGTTTCCATTCTTGCCCCACCCCATTCCACTTTATTCTTAAAATAGGGAAATCTGTTAAAATACAGCAGACCACATCACCCCTCACCACAGAACTGCCGTAGCTCCCATATCGCTCAGGCCTGGAGACAGAGTCCTTACGGTGGACTGCACGTGATGTGGACCCGTGCTTTCTGACCTCATCCACTCTGCTCCAGTCACAATGAGTCCCTTGTCCTGCCAAGAGCACATCAGCCGTGACCCTACCTCAGGGCCTTTGCATGTACTGTGGCATCTACTTGGCTACTCCTTCAGAGAAACGTGTGAGGGAGAAATGTTGCTCCTTCACCTACTTCAGGTCTTTCTCCTTTTCTGTAAAAAGACAGAGAGTCAATATTTGGGTCCTGTGGGCCACATGGGCTCTTTGGCAATACTCAACCCTTTGTCGTGCACCAGTGACCATAGACAATAAACAAACGAGCAGAGCTGTGAGCCAATAAAACTTTATTTATGGACACTGAAATGGAATTTCCTATGATTTTCATGTGTTCCCAAATGTTGTTCTTCTTTTGATTTTTATTCCAACAAGTTAAAAATGGAAGAGCCGTTCTTAGCTCACAGCTGTACAAAAACAGGCAGTGGGCTGGATTTGGCCCTCAATTCATGGTGCATTGACCCTGCCTTAGAGATTACTTCCCTGGCCATCCTCCCCAAAATGATATGAGCACACACACACACACACACTCTCTCTCTCCCTTTTTTCATATCCTTCTCTCTTACTAGCTTATCACCATCTGATTTTCTCTGTATTTAACTTACTATCTTGTTTATTATTACTATTTTTTAATCTCTCCTCCCAAACCTCCACCCGTAAGCTCTATGAGGGCAGGGGTCTTTGTCTGTTTTGTGCACTGATGTGTCCCGACGTCCCTAACATCCCTGGCATGTACAGGGAGCTCAGCATGAAGCCGTTTGCTGAGTGAGTGGCCCCTGGCAGCAAAGACTGCAGGGATGTGGGCGGTTTGAACTCTCAAGCCTCATCTCCAGGAGCAGGGGGAGCGAAGGCTGCACTTGTTAAGCACAGGCTCTGCGCAGGCATCGGGCTGCAGGCTTCCTCTGGGCCAGATGTGGAATACCTTCCAGCTGAGGGTAGGGTTTGGCGGGGGAGACCAGATGTTTGCGGACGATGATGCAGGGCAGTGGGCAGGGATGGACTTTGGTTCCCAGACCTGGGTCTGCTTTAGAATAAACTGACAGAGTTTTCCAGAAATTGAGTCTCTCAGGCCACACGCTACACTCACCAAAGTCAGAATCCCTTGAGAGCTTAAATCCAGACTCCACCAAATACTGACCAAATGACCTTGGACGAGTTACTTAAACTTCCTGAGTGTTTACTGCAACACGGGGATCATAATTACCTCATGGAATTGTCACGAGGATTCCATGAGCTCATGTAAGCGAATCGGTCAGCACGGTGCTTGGCACACTGTTTGCAATAAATAGCAGCTATTATTTACTTTGTGTGAGAAAGGCATCCTCATGGGGGAATAAATAATGAAATATAGATGAGTAAAAAGAAGGAAGAAAATAAGGTCATTCTACTTCCCCAAACTAACTACTGGTAAGATTTTCTGGTGAACATCCTTCCAGATTTTGATCTCTCTGTGTGCTTTTTAACACAATACCGAGAATTGGGTTGTCTGTCCTCTTAAATGGCACCAAGGAATCAACCCTGAATCTGATCAAGGTTCTAAGTCTTGACTCCTGGCTTACGGGGAGTTCAGAGAACAAAGAAACATGTTAAATGACATGGGGGTTGGAATCAGCAGAGTTTAAACTGCCTACAGGACAAACACCCCAGTTTCTTCAACAGATAAATTGCAGGGGGAAAAATGGGTCAGGAGCATCCTACAGAGCAGTGCTGTCCAACAGAACTTTCTGTGACGATGGAAGTGTTCTGTATCTGCACTGGTAGGCACTAGCCACATGTGGCTATTACACACCTGAAACGTGGCTTGCATGGCCAAAGGACTGAATTTTTAATTTTAATTTAAATAGCCACCCGTGGCTGGTGGCTGCTGCGCTGCGCTGCGCAGCTATAGATGGAAAGGGACTGAAAGGCATGTCCGCCGACTGTATTGCAAAGACTTAGGTTGGATTCTTAGTCAAACAAATGAACTTTCAAGAAAAGAAATCTATGAGACCACTAAAACGCTGACAGGCATCTTTGGTGATATTAAAAGACATTGCTAATTGTGTAAGGCGTGATAATGTTATTGCGGTTATGCTTTTTAAGGAAGTCCTTATCTTTTAGAGATACTAAAATATCAATAGATGAAATTATATGATATCTAGAATTTTCATCACCATAACATGACCGAGGGAGTGATGTGTAGATGATACAAGAAGTTCCTGAGTTGGAAGCCGTATAATGGATAGATGGAGGCGCATTATTCTCTTTTCTCTACTTTGGTATTTCCTTGAAATTGTCCATAATAAGAAAACTTCTGTAAAAGCCGCTTAATCAACCAGTAGTATGTGTATGTCTTTCTTCCTTAGGGAATTCCGCTTTAAGTGAACACTGACATTTATAAATGAAAAGCCATCCATTCTAAAATTATTATTATTAGAGTTTTAAGTAGAAGATAAAGCAGTGCTTTTTACAAAAAATCACAGCTAAGTCCATGTTACCAGCTTCCTTCAAGGGGCCTGGAATCACTCCCATTCTTTGTGGTATTCACATATCAAACAGAATTGGCAGGACAGAGACCCTAGTTGCCTCCATATCTGTATCCCCTTCTCCCTCAGCAGTAAAATCTCCAGCTTTTAGTTGGCACGTGGCCACCCAGATAAAAGAGTATGTTTCCCAGCCTCCTTTACACCTGAGGGTAGTTGTGTGACTACATTCTGACCAATAGTTTTTAAGGGGAAGTGGTATACATGACTTCCTGGAAGTGTCTTTAAAGAGGCATGTCTCCTTTTCTGACCTCCCCTCTATTCTTCCTGCTTGTTGGAATGTGGTCTGATGGCTGGAGCTTGAGCAGCCACTGTGGATCTTGAGTCAGAAGCTACATGAAAGAATGGCAGAAGAGTAAGACAGAAAGAGCCCAATTCCTGACATGATGGAGTGCCACACAGCCCTAGACTACCTCCAAATTTACTTTTCATGAAACAGAAATAAACTCTTGTCTTGTGTTTCTGTTATGCACCACTAATTCTGATCCTAATTAATATAGTTGCTAAATTTTATTTTTTCAGTTCCCTAATACTGAGTATTTACTCCATAGGTTGTATCATGTTAATTGCTGTGAGAGAAACAAGTTAAAAGCTGTAGATTCAATTTAGTTGAGAGAAAGATACACAAAATATAAGATGATTAATTAAGATATGATTAAATAATAATTACTAGTAAGCATATATTGAGTACTGATTATGTGCCAGACATTGTTGTAAGCACGTTACGTATATTAGCTAATTTAGTCCTCACAACAAGATTGAGAGTTATTATCATTCCCACTTACAGTTGAGAAAACAGAAGCCCAGAGAGGTTAAGTAAGTTGTCCAAGGTCAGACAGCTTATAAGTTGGGAGATAGGACGGACAGATGGTATTGATTAGGAAGCTTACAGAAGGAGAGAAAGGGCTAGAGTCAGCTGGCAAATTTTTGTAAAGAAGACAAGATCTTGATTCATTCAACAAATGTTTATCGAGTGCTTGCTGTTGGTCAGACACCATTCAGGCTGAGAATGGAGCAGACCTGGGGCCTAAATTCTAGAAGCTGTGAAGAATGAGTAAGTTGTGTTTTGGAGGCAAGGCTGCCATGTTACACAACTCCAAGACACTGCTCTATGAATGGTGCCCCCTGGAGTTGTGTAAAGCCACAGCAGTGACCCTGAATTTGAGGCTCACAGGCTGAATGTGGCCACAGACGCATTTTGGCTGGTTTGCGGTATCTATTTATTTATTTATTTTTGGCTGCATTGGGTCTTCTTTGCTGTGCGCAGGCTTTCTCTAGCTGCGGCAAGCGGGGACCATCCTTCATTGGGGTGCACGGGCTTCTCATTGTGGTGGCTTTTCTTCTTGTGGAGCACGGGCTCTAGGCTCACGGGCTTCAGTAGTTGTGGCACGCAGCCTCAGTAGTTGTGGCTCGCGGGCTCTAGAGCGCAGGCTCAGTAGTTGTGGCGCACGGGCTTAGTTGCTCCGCGGCATGTGGGGTCTTCCCGGACCAGGGCTTGAACCCGTGTCCCCTGCAATGGCAGGCGGATTCTTAACCACTGTGCCACCAGGGAAGTCCTGGTGTGTGGTATTTAGAAGGTTGAGAGACTTCACATAAAAACTCAGATATCTGGTTCCTTTTGGAAAAGTGGAATATTCATCAATATTAGACCGGCATTTCCACACCTCGACATCCGGTGGATGCTGAATAGGGTTGCCCCCTTCGGATCCCTCCCTTTTATGAGAGGAGAATGGTTACAAGAGGCCCCTGCGTGACATGATGTGACAGTCAATTTCATGTGCCTTGTGCTGCAAGCATGGAGTGGGATGAGAGATGAAAATCACAGTATTGGGGTTTCCCTGGTGGCGCAGTGGTTGAGAATCTGCCTGCCAATGCAGGGGACACGGGTTCGAGCCCTGGTCCGGGAAGATCCCACATGCCGCGGAGCAACTAGGCCCGTGAGCCACAACTACTGAGCCTGCGCGTCTGGAGCCTGTGCTCCACAACAAGAGAGGCCGCGATAGTGAGAGGCCCGCGCACCGTGATGAAGAGTGGCCCCCGCTTGCCACAACTAGAGAAAGCCCTCACACAGAAACGAAGACCCAACACAGCCATAAATAAATAAAATTTTAAAAAACAAAAAAAAACAAAAAACAAAAACAAAAAAAAGAAAATCACAGTATTCACAGTTTTACTTCTCCCCTCTCCTCTCAGTTGCCAGAACAGAGTCAGTATTTTGAAACTAAAAGCTTCTCGAATATTCTTAGAATCTGACAGAAAGCTTTTGAGAGCTTTCCAAATTGTAGCGCTAATAATGACAACTTGGCTATCCTGCCTAGCTATCAAATCTCAGCATCGGGGAAACCAGGGAAACTTCTGGAAGACAAAGAAGTTGGTTCATTCTATATGCAGAAGATGTGAATGTTTTCTTTTCCCTTTTTCAGAGGAACCCCCAGTCCCTAACAAACAAAAATCTAGATGCTTATTAGCATTAAAAATATAATAATTAAAAGTAGATACTCATGTACACTTTGCAAATCGATAAGACAAAAATCAATATATCTGAAAGTTTTATCTCCTCTTGAATGCGAACTAGGAATCAGGCAAAGGGTGGGGTGGGGGGGGGTGGGAGAAACAGACCCATGTTTTTCTTTGTTGTCTGTAAGCCCAGCATTCACTGGCCCCTGCCTCAGTTCACACTATTCTTCCCCATGCCAGAATTTCTCTAACCCTATTGTCATCTTTTAGTTCCTCACATTTTCGTGCTCTTTCCTACCCCAGGGCCTTTGCATATTCTGTTCCCTTTGCTTAGAATCTCTTCCTTTTACTAACTTCTCCGTGCTTATTCCTCCCTACACTGCTTTTAATATAGTTGATTTCTACTTACCCTACAGGTCTCAACTCAACTGTCCCTTCTACCTGGAAGCCTTAACCAACTTTCACCACCTCCAGGGCCAGGTCCCTTGTGTATATATATATATATTCCCATAGTGACAGGGCCAAATCATGGCTGTTCTGAGCCCAGGGTATTTTTGTCTTTGTGGGCCACTTCCTCCGTAAAAGGATATTAAAGATTGTATTTTGCAACTGCAAATACATAAATGAATAAAGATGAATATAATCCAGGCTGGATTTATTATGATATATTCACGATTATTATATTCTTTTTTTCTTCTGGCTTTAAAAGAAATGAAAATAAAAACATTTTTGTGGGCTCCTAAAAGTATCATGGGTCCCAGGTACTGTACCCCCTCTTCCACATAGAGAAGCTGGCCTTCATGGCACAGTGTAATTTTTCTACTGAGCACGTATTCCAACTGTTGTTAGTTTCTGCAAGGTGCAGATGTAGAACATCTACATCTGGGGAATTCCCTGGCGGTCCAGTGGTTAGGGCTCCGTGCTTCTACTGCTGGGGGCCCTGGTCGGGGAACTAAGATCCGCAAGCTGTGCGACCAAAAAAAAAAAAACGAAAACAAAACAAACAAAAACAAAACAAAGAACACCTATATCTGAATCCCCTGGAGTGACACTCAGAGTGTGAGACTTCTAGTGTCCCAGGGAAGGACTGGCCAAGGGGCCAAGGCCACCCTGCATTTTTAATCAAGCCTCTGATCATTCTAATGCTTACAAATGGCTGAGATCCACTAGAATTCACTGATTAATGTCGGTTTACCTGGCTAAAACTTTGACTCCAGTTAGGACCATTTTGTGTGTGTGCAGTTCTGCATTTCTGCACCAGCATGGGTCCAGGCACATAGTAGGTGCTCAATAAGTTTTCAATGAATAAGGGGAAGAAAAAAAAGAAATGTACCTGGACGTATGTCGCAAGCCTCCCATTTTGTCATGGTTGTAGGAAAGTAACTATATTTTCAAGGACCTTGTGTATCTTATATATCAATGTCCCCCTTTCCCCTAAAATATTGCCTGGTAGAGTAGGTCTACAGTAGATGTATGTTGTTGAATGGTCATCCATGGGTGCAAAATTTTCATATATTGCACACTTCCATGATTTTACCCAGATTACAGATTAGTCATTTCATAAAAGTCTCTTTTTTTTTTTTTTGGCCGCATCTTGTGGCATGCAGGATCTTAGTTCCCCGACCAGGGATCTAACTGGTGCCCCCTGCATTGGGAGCACGGAGTCTTAACCACTGGACTGCCAGGGAAGTCCCATAAATCTCTTTTTTTATCTATTTGAATTCGAGATTTGTAATGCCAAAGACATAAGAAATCCATGGATTTTACATAGGTGATTCATTTGGCTGAATTTTTTTACTGTATTTTCTTTTAGTTGAGGTTTGGGTGAATGGAAAACATCCTGTCTAAGGTGGAGAGAAAGAAGCCTACTTCATAGAGAGAAGGGATTGGCATAGCCTTTTGCATTCATGATGTTTGGCTTTAGCAGTATAACTTTCTTACACGCAATAAGAACTTAAAAGTTCACTGAACTCTTTAATACAATGAAGTCATTTCAACTTTCTCTTGTGGGGTTTACTTTGAGTTCACTTTAAGATGAGCGCCTTCAGGTCTTTTCATTATCCACAGAGTGGAGAGCTTAATTAAATTATACTTGTCAGAGCATTTTTATGTGTTCTTTAGTGGTTAGCAACTTGATAATAATGATAAGTTTTAATGACCCGTATAAGTTCTGTATATTTCAGTTGTGTCCCAGGGATAGCTTTTCTTCCTCTTGTTAAAATTGCACTGCAATATCCAAAGAGTGGGTGCTGCATTTAAAAACATGTGTGTGTCGGACTTCCCTGGCGGTCCATTGCCCTTCCAATGCAGGGGGTGCGGGTTCCATCCCTGGTCAGGGAACTAAGATCCCACGTGTCCATGCAGCGCTGCCAAAATAAAATTAAAAAAAAAAAAAAAATGGTGTGTGTGTGTGTGTGTGTGTGTGTGTGTGTATAAAAACAGAGGCCTTTTATTTTCTCACTTCCCCTTTAGAAGGAGGAAGAGATAAATCATGAGAACAGGACTGATATTAGGAATTCGGTCCAAAAAAGGAAGGTTCCAGTGAATGCTGTGAAGTCCATGTAGGTAAAACTCCACTTAAGATGCCTTCTATTTCATCATAAGTGATAAGGCAGTTCAGAATGAGGGCTTTGAAGACTTGTGAGTTATCCAAGAAAAATGATACTTGTTTTCTACTTCTGGTTTATTTTATTGATATCCAAACTTGTTTCATAAAACATGACATATTTCCCATATTACATGTTTAAAGATTGAAGAATATTTCTTGTATATTTAAAAATGTACAAGAAATATTTATATACATATATTTCTAACATGTGTTTAAAATATATGAAAGCTGAAAGAAAACTTTTATTTGTGGACATCCGAGTAACTAGAAAATATAAGCAAAATATATATTTTCTCAAGCATTATGGCTAGATCAAATTCGTTGTTTGCTTGGTTGTATTTGTTTTTTCTTTTTGGTTTGTTTCTAGTTTGCTTGTTGATACCGGTTGTTTTGTTTTGTTTTGTTTTGTTTTCTTTAAGATAGTAGAGTCCTTCAGCTAGTGAATAAAATCCTCCATGTTTTTTAACATTTTATGGTTTGTTTTATAAGCATTTAAAATGAATTGAAATGCATCTGCTGGTTCAAAGCTAAGGTATCTAGCGCTTACTCTTCAAGACATGTCTTATTTTCTAGCTGATCTGACTTAGCTAGGGAACCACACCTTGTTGGTGTTGCAGCAAATGATTTGACTCAAGGGTTTAGAGGAAATATTAACGGGTAGAAATAAAGTGTTGCTGCAGATCAATGCCACACCCCTTCTCTTTCTCAGTGGGTCCCAGCTGTCTATTGAATCCGAGTCTCTGCAGTGAGATTTCCCTGACTTTCACCTACACTCCTGTGACTTTAGGAAAAAAATATGCCTCTGGGACAAAGGTCAATGAGCTAGCTTCATTGAAGGTTTGCAGGCTGCATTAATGTCTGGAGGCAGCAAAGAATAATGGGTCTGAGCATGGCGCCTAGCTGTGCAATCTAGGGCAGGTGAGTTAACATTTCTGTGCCTTTTTCCTCCTCTGTAAAATGGCATCTGCCCTACAGGGCTCTAGTAAGGATTCACTGAGTGAAGAGATATAAAACGCTTAGAATAGCACTTTGAGACGTGGTGAGCAAGATATACAAATGTTTGCCATTATTGCGATGTGCGTTGGTGATAACCCCCCTCCCCCCAACGGCTACAGCCCAGCAAATAAGAGTCTGCTCAGGAGGGAGGGGGCTGGAACCACTGGGGGAAAGTCATTTACTGAAAGAACAAAGTTTTCTTTTATTTATTTTGAAAATGGAATCCTTCACAGAAGACAGCTCTTCTGCATAGTAAAAATGCCAGTGAAGAAGAGAAAATGCTGATTTCTCCCAGCCTGTGGCACCAGGGAGGAGGGACTTTGAGAGCCAAAGGGACTTTTAGCTGAGTAATAAAGCAATATTCCTCAGGAACACCACCCTCGTCCTTCTCCCGGTGATTGTAAAACTCTGTAACAGAATGTTCAAGGTCTTCTAGGTATTTTACAAAAATCACTTGAGAAAGACTGCTCCTGAACCATCAATTTTTAACCAGTGCTTACCAGGCATATTCTAAATAAGTGATACCCAAACAACTGTTTAATGGTTCATCATGGAACTCTGCAATTGTTTTTTCTACTGGTGTTAGCAATAAACATCCATTATGAGAATTACAACATGTGAGTTACACAAAAACGATAAGATAGTTTTTAAAACTAATTTTTTTTCCCTAAATAACAACAACAAAAAAATCACGGTTAAAAAAATGTGAAAAATAAACACTCATACACAGAGGAAATTAAAAATTACCGGTGATTATTAATAACATCTTAGTGGATGAGAATGGGTTTTTAAAAAAATCCCTCACATGTGGTGCAGAATCTGGGATTTTTTTTAGACGTCGGGATAAAATAAGACCAAAATAAATTCAAGGAGAAAAAGAGGAAGCCATTCTACACGAATACCAGAATGGAGACCACTTCCTTCTCAAATTGGTACATCCTCCTTTGCGAAAAATGACCAGGATCTTCAAAGTAGGGAGGAGAAACAAGAATATCCCTTGGGAATTCTAGGAGTTGAAAAGCACAGGCTTAATGTAAAAGCAACAAGCACAGGAGCTGACAGAGTCTGGATGTACAGAAGGAACATGCAGACTCAGGTTACAGGGGACAGGGTGTGCCGTGGGAAGGCCAGTGCTCTTTGCCAGAAGTCCTGGATTTAAGTTTGAGCTGTGCAACTGACTAACTTTGTGACCTTAGGAAGGTCACGGTCTCTCGGAACCACGGTTTCCTAATCTGTGAAATGGGACCATACACTTCCTCTTTCTCCCTTGCCGAGTCATATTAAGATAATGTGTCTGTGAGATCCTTTCAGTAGTACAATGCAAACGTGCTGTTCCTGAGGCACAACTCCAAGCTTTTCTGTATTGTTTGGATCAAAACATTATTTCCTTGTCTGCATTACTTACCTACATGGACTTACAGTTGTTTGTAAAGATGAAATGAGCTGCTTCCCCAGAGGCTGTTCAGAAACCTGGGTGGTTGAATTCTTTGCAAATTTATCTAAAGTCATGTTTTTAAAAATAGGTACCTAGAAATACGCTTCCTCAGCTGTCCCGAGGTTAAAACCACCTCACTCACAGTTTATTCCTGACTCGGAACATTTGCTGACTGTTTTTGGACACCGGTTAATGGCCTAAGCTTAAGCACTCCTGATAAATGGATCAAGAAGTCAGTGTTTCCTCGCCAAACACATTCTCATCCTGTACCCCATCTCTGGCCAAATTCTTAGGGCTCCGGCCATAAATATGTAATGCCTCCTAGGAACACAGGCCTGCCTATCTGTGGGCCCACGCCCATCTGCTGTTCCACGTGAAACTTGGAGACAGGCCAGGGTATGGCCAAATAATGACTGTGCCAGAATGAGTTAATCACAGGCCCTCCAGAGCAGGGCGGACAGAGACCCCTCCATGCTGGACCCAGGCGGGCTGGGGACTCACTTCCGAGCCTGCCATTCTGGTGGAACAGTAACCCTTCCGGGCAGCAGGAGCCTTTGTGAAATTACTGCAGTGTTGAGCTAATTGGGTGCCGGCTCTCTGGATTTAGGCCACGGTTACTGGTTGGCTTTTCTGAGCCTGCTTTTGGCAAGGTGGGAAAGGAGGAGAAAAAAAAAATGGTGTAAGCAAGTTTCGAAATCTTAGATCATTTCATGAATGACTCAGTGTTTCCTTTTGGAAAAGTGCAATAATTGACGTTCATTAATAAGTTAGCTACAAAAAAAAAATAGTTCTAAATATTGAGGAGTCTTTTGGGCTATCTGAACACAGCCATCCTCCAATCTTCATTTTTATAGCTTCCAGAGGAATCTCATTCACTTGATAACGTGTACTTGTTGAAAAATAAACTGTCACATACTTCCTTCTTCAGGCTTCCTGTTCTTTCTGAGAAAAGCATTGAGGTTGTCTTTTTCTCTCTTTCTTTCCTTTTTTTTTTTTTTTGATTTGAAAATGCAAAATATAATGTATCAAATTAACACGTACAGTTTAAACTTACATAATGTTATGTGTCAATTATACCTCAATCGAGCTGGAAAAAATGTTCGAAATATAAAGCTATTACCCTTCTTTACAAGACTAGTTCTATTCAGACAAGAAGAGAATAGCAGCTTCTTTATCTCGTCACAGAATGAGCAGGTCATACAGTATATTTCTTTAGTGTATGAAATAAATAACGAAGTATGTTTCAAATATTATCTTTAATTCATTTGGGCATATTTCAGTTTTAGAATTAAAAAAACAAAACAACAAAAACCTCTCTTTCTGTCTCTCTCTGGACAGAAAAAATCCTGAAGTTGTAACGCAGAAGACACCCATTTTTCCGGCATTAGTACTGTAGAATCCAGCTAAAGAGCTATAAACCCTGAGGATGTCTCCAATGACTCATTACTGGAATAAATGTTTCTAATGTTGAAGGTATGCAAATAGAGCTTAATCGGCGAAGGAAGACTCTGCAATTCAATAAATAAGGTTGAGAATGTTACTGTGGTTACCGTGGACTCTATTTGCATACAGGCTTATCTTGTTTTTAAAGCAGTGGGGAAAAAAAAAGAGGAGGGAGAGAAAAATCCCAACTTTCACCGCAGGTTCTCAAAGTACAATCTTATAAGGCACCACAGTTCAGGCCCCATTAACAAGCAAAAGAAAGAAAAAAAAAAAAAAAACTTAGTGTGGAAGAATCCAAAACCCATTAGAAACATTTTCTAGAATGTAGAAGGCAAACAAGACACTAGCCTCAGGTCATCTTACCGAGAAAGTTACACAATCAAACGTGTTGTCACTCACGTCTGTGTTAGATCGGGGCTGATTCCGTGACTACTCTGGTCTCGGGAGTCTGCCCTGCTCACGCTGTGGGCTCATCACTACGTGTGTCCCTGGCCAGCGCTCCAAGCCAGACAGAGGCTCACACTGAAACAGAATAGAAAAAAGACAAAAAAGGAGAGGGGCCCCACAGCGGATTCTCGCGCTGTATATCAAATCACAAATCTTGCCTCGTTTAATACTGTGAATTAAGCTGGAATCACTCGTCCTCCTTTTGCAAGAAAAGCTCAAACTGTACATTTTTTTAAATTTAATTAATTAATTTTTATTTTTGGCTGAGTTGGGTCTTTGTTGCTGCACTGTGCATGGGCTTTCTCTAGTTGCGGAGAGCGGGGGCTACTCTTCGTTGTGGTGCGCGGGTTTCTCATTGCGGTGGCTTCTCTTGCTGCGGAGCACGGGCTCTAGGCCCGTGGGCTCAGTTGTTGTGGCTCGCAGGGGCTTCGTTGCTCCGTCGCATGTGGGATCTTCCCAGACCAGGGATCGAACCCGTGTCCCCTGCATTGGCAGGCGGATTCTTAACCACCGACCACCGCGCCACCAAGGAAGCCCAGACTGTGCATCTTTGTACCTCCGTGTGAACACATCTGATTCACTTTGGGCTCCAGAAGAAACTGCGCTCCCATGCGATAGCTCGTCCTTGTGTGGTGGAAGTATTTCAAGGAAATAGACTGGGCAAAGTCCACACTGACTCAGGAAGGGAATGGATTTAAAGCTTCAAAACTTGTCTAAATTACTCATACCCCCGGTGGAGGAGCAGGAGGGAACGGGCAAAGCGCATCACAGGCAGATGCCCTGCTGGCGTGTGGCGCCCACGACAGACAGCATCTTACACTGTGGACGCCAGCAAATCCGACATCCGTTTTGCCTTCCAGGAGGGGATTCACCGTTTTCCAGGTCCGACGTTCTGGAGAAACGCTGAAAACGCTTAGAGTAGAAACAAATACACATGCTCTAAAGATTCATTTTATAACCATCTTTACGTGCTTGTATTTTATATAATTAGATCATCTAACTTTGGGGGCGTTGTCAAGGCTGCTCTGACAATTAACTCACGGACAGGACGGAACAGGTGTCCTATTTTTAGTTACTGCGCACCACCCCTCCCCAATGAAGTCTGATTCTGAAGTGGAAAGTGAGAAAAGGGCGCAGTGGTTAAGAACCTTAGGCACGGAGAAACAGAGATGGTGGGCTTTTATTTAAGGAGCTTGGTCCCTTAAGATTGTAATACAGCCATAAGTTTTACTGGACTTTAAAAAAATCTACGGTCGTATTTTTCTACCATGCTAATACCTGCCTCTCATATCAAATTCCAGAGGTACAAAGGGGACACAGAGAAAAAGCCTATCCCCTGCCCACTATGCTCCCCCCGCCTCCAACCCTTCCCAGGTCCCCTCCCTAGAGGTCTCCACTATGACCAGGGTGAAGATTTTTTAAAGGAGATAATTACCCTGTCAATTTGGTTCTCCTTTACAATGTGAATACCTCTTTTGTGGTCTTTATTCCTGGATAGCTTGCTCTGAAATATCTTAAGATACAAAGGGAAAAAAGAGTTTCAGTGGTATGATAGTCTTTACCTATTAGGGTTTTAATTCAGCTGTCAGTGAAACCTTTTTCTTTTTTCTTTCTTTTCTGTTTCACTTTTCGGAGATATTCTGCACCATTCTGCTGACCAAAAGACCAAAAGGAGTTGGGGTCAGGGGTGTGGTGGAGGAGTGCATACAGCATTTGTGTTTTATAAATATTTATATGAGAAAGAAAACAAGGCGTGATTTAAGAAGCTGACATGTTTAACACATGAGAAAAATCATCGTTGTAAAGGATCAGGTGAAGAAAAGCAGAATAAAACCAAGTACTATGCCATTTTTTAAAAGCTGCCAGGAAACATGCCAATTTAGGAACCATGGTTGTTTCTGAGGGTCATGTGTTGGGTTTATGGGTGTTTTCTTCAGTTTTCAAATTTTCTGTAGTGAACATTAAGTCCTTCTAATCATAAACATTTAAAAGTGTCTCTTAAGCATTCTATATTGTGTCTAGAATGTATCCTCTGGTCTTTCCTCAGTGATACTGTAAAATGTGTAAACTCTTATAATTAAAATATGGCAGGTGCATAGACCTAATAACAATATTCTTCTGCTTATTGTGGACTTATCCTGAATAATTCTGATTCATCTACTGTGGCCTCTACTGTATCCTATTTACATTTGTTCAACATATATTATGTATAGTTTAACCATATAGATAACATTTCAGCAACTATCCCTACAGTTTGGAAGTTGGTATTTTTAACACTATGCAGGATATTCTGTATCAGGTCAATAAATAGAAATTAAACGTGAATATTGAGGATCTGGTCAGCTTTTCTTAAAGAGTTGGTCTTGACACCTACAACAAGCCTGAGAATGGATTACAGACACTATAAAGATCCCTGGCGGTAGCTTCTTGGCTTGATCAGCTTAATGATTCATTTATATTGTGATGTTATTTTTCAGTTGTATGCCTGTGTGTGCTTAAAGTAAAAAGGACAAAAATAAGTTTGAGGGGGAAAATACATTTTAATTGCTTTCAAATGTTCCAGTAAACTCAAACCCATATACTCTTGCTCAAGAATTTCTTTGCCAGATTATTACGTACTTGCTTGCCAAATCTCTCTAGTTTTCTCTTATTTTCTTCATCTTAGGAACCAAAGAAGATATTATGCTGGCTGGTCAGAAAATGTAAATATTTTCAAAAAACTTAAACATTCAAACGTCATAGGAAAGAGTAAAAAAAAAAAAAAAAAAAAAATCAGATCTCTACTCCTAAAAACAACTAATAGTAAGAATCAGAAAATAGCAAAACCAATCTTAAGCCCCCAAGAAGAAAGAATATATAATTTTTTCACATTCATGTTTAATTTTGTTATCTTCAACTGTAGTTCCTACTGCAAACATCCCAATAAACGGCCAGTCTCTATGACTAAGGAAATACTCCAACTTATGATCCACCGATAAGGCGAAGAAATATCAACAAGTCCAGGAGGTCTCCTGAGTCGCTATCTAACAGATGGTGGCACCAGCAGCAGGCCCAGCTAAATGACAAGGAGCCGTGGTTGTACCCAAACCATTGCAAGTTTGCTAAGATTATTTCAGCCCATTGAACAACTCCAGGTGGGCACCAGGCACACTGGATTCTATGTGACCAGAATACAATAGAATATACCTGAATGGTGGGTGCCCGTTGTTCAAAGAAGTTTTGAATTATTACAGGTTGAAATTCCAGTGTTTCTCTGATGAATTTACAGTATTTAGCTGCATACTTGAAAACTCAGAAAGACATAAAATCTTTCATAACTTGGAGAAATAAATAGGAGGGCACACACAGAGATGGAAAGAGACAAAACTTGAGAGTGAATTCAGATATCATCTTTTTTCACAAGCAAAAACTCAGATATAAGTAATATCCCTAAAATGTTTATAAGAACAGTTTTATTTCAGTCTTGATTTCTTTGAGGGTGAAAGGAGACAGCTTCTTGGGTTCAGGATTCTCTTACAAAATACTGTTTTCTTTCTTTGTTTGTTTGGTTTTTTTTTTTGGCTGCACCTTGCGGCATGTGGGAATCCTAGTTCCCTGACCAGGGATCGAACCTGTGTCCCCTGCATTGGAAGTGCAGAATCTCAACCACTGGACCACCAGGGAAGTCCCCAAAGTACTATGTTTATTTTATTTATTTATTTATTTATTTATTTATTTAAAAAAAAATTTTTTTTTCCTAAGTATTTGTTTATTTATTTATTTATGGCTGTGTTGGGTCTTCGTTTCTGTGCAAGGGCTTTCTCTAGTTGTGGCAAGCGAGGGCCACTCCTCATCGCGGTGCGCGGGCCTCTCACCATCGCGGCCTCTCTTGTTGCGGAGCACAGGCTCCAGACGCGCAGGCTCAGCAATTGTGGCTCACGGGCCCAGCCGCTCCGCGGCATGTGGGATCCTCCCAGACCAGGGCTCGAACCCGTGTCCCCTGCACTGGCAGGCAGACTCTCAACCACTGCGCCACCAGGGAAGCCCTATTTATTTATTTTTAAAAAATTATTTATGTATTTATTTTTATCTTTTGCTGCATTGGGTCTTCGTGGCTGTGCGCGGGCTTTTCTCTAGTTGTGGCGAGCGGGGGCTACTCTTTGTTGCGGTGCGTGGGCTTCTCATTGCGGTGGCTTTTCTTGTCGCAGAGCATGGGCTCTAGGCGCGCAGGCTTCAGTAGTTGTGGCATGAGGGCTCAGTAGTTGTGGCACACGGGCTTAGTTGCTCTGCAGCATGTGGGATCTTCCTGGACCAGGGCTCGAACCTGTGTGCCCTGCATTGGCAGGCGATTTCTTAACCACTGCGCCACCAGGGAAGTCCAAGTACTATGTTTATAAATGGTTATTTTCAAGACAAAATATCTATGACATCTTGATGTCTCCAAAAAGGCAATATTGGACTTCCCTGGTGGTCCAGTGGTTAAGACTCCGCACTTCCACTGCAGGGGGCACGGGTTCGATCCCTGGTGGGGGAAGTTCCGCGTGCTGCGTAGTACAGCCACAAAAAGACAGTATCATGCTCATGGGGCACTTTTCCTGCACCCTCCTAGTGTCTTGTGATATAAGCAGGGAAACTGAGTCAGGGATAGAGTCAAACTGTAGCTCTTATATGATCCAAGAACAGCAAAAGCCCAAAGTCTGTTTAATTTAATCCAGTGCCCTTGGCTCTCAACTCTACTTGACATCCTTGTTACTTAAAGCACATGAATTTTAAAGAACAGTTTTCATCATAATTATCACGTAGTGTTAGAAGTAATTCATTACTCTCGGGGGTCAGAAGGAAAGGCTTTCATTCTTAAGAGACCCAGTCAAAGGTTACTTTACCCACTAAACAGCCTCAGACATTCTCAAATGCCAGAGGATGTCTTCAGAAGAAATAAAATTCCTAAGTAGGCCTTCTTTGCTCCCTCTTAGACCCCTAAGAAGGCAGGTTTGCCACTAAGGCAAACACCTGCTTTATCTTGTAGTCTAAGACTATGAGCTTTTCTTATCTGTCTTCTTATTTACAGCTAAGGTACTTAATTAAAAACTAAATATAAATCTATCAACCTGATGGGCAAAAAGAAGGAGTCTTTGAAAAGACACAGATTAAGGAAGAGAAGTCTGAAATAGAAAAATGGAATATTGTGTCATAGAGCAGATTTAGGATCCCTCAGACTGCAAAATAATGTTTTCCAAATAGTTTTTAAGTGTCTGTCAAATCTGTCAATTACCTGCTTTGGGTTATTTTACATTTCTTCAAAACCTCTGAAGTTCAAAGTAAAGAATGGTGACAATGGTTAAATCCAGCATCTACAAGGAGACTGTTTCCAGGGAATTTGACATTTCAATTAAGGTTGCAACGGTGATGCCCCTCCTTTTCAAAGATGATGAAGTGTATCACCTTGGAAAACCATGTCATCTTGTTTGGAACCCTCCCTCATGCTCCTGCTCCCTGTAAGAGATCTGCTAGAGAACTTTAATACAAACCAGAAACTTAATTTAAGTAAATGGTACTAAAAAAGAAACTTCTGGCCCAGTACTTCGAATCTTTGGACTATTAATAACCAAGAGAACTGTATTTTCAAGTTGGTGTATTGTTCATCTATTCTGCTCCCAGCTTTGATCTCAATATTTACAGGGTGTCTGTGAAGTCTGGAAACAAAGAAGGAAATGCATAATATCATCATGAACCTCTTCAATCTGCAAAAAATTAGAATACAACAGAACAGACTAATAGAATGGTATAATCGAATAAAACAAAACAAAAAAACAGAGTAAAGTAAATTAATAAAGTAAATGAAATAACACTATCTAATGTTTCCAGACTTTATGGAAATCCTCCCCGTGAACTTGTGGAGTGTGTTGAGCCATGAGTAGCTTGGCGAAATGGGAAACTCCACGGCAGGAAGTGGTGCTTTTCTGATGCTGCTAATTAAGGAATGTGGAACCCTTCCTTCTGAGTCAGCTTGGCGGTATGTGGATCTCTGTGCTGCTTGCTGCTTCCATGATTATTGCATGAAACTTTGGAAATAAAACCAGAGTATCTCACCACTTAACACTTAAGAGGCAGGAGGTGGTATGTGTGTGTGTGTTTTTTAAATGGTTCCTAATCTTTAAAATGGTTCGCTGCAGCTGGCCTTGTTATCAGCTGATCATATTTACAGCATAGTCTCAGACAGTGGTGCAACCCACAGAGAGGATTTGGACCATTTATGAGCTCGCATTTTAAGGTACCTAGGTTTATCAGAGCATTCTGAGGATTCACTACTATTACACAGCAATAAAAACATCTCATGGGACTGTCAACTCTTTAATTTCTTTTTGGTAAAACAAATGTTAATTTATTTTATTTCAAAGGTAATACAGGCATATAAGAGAAAATATTTCGAGAAAAATAGGAGGTAGAAAAAGGTCATGCATATCCCATGATCAAAAAACAACCATTTAAAAAATTTTAATAGAAATTTTGAAATGAACATAAGAATAGAATAGTGAAGCCCCCATGGCCAACCTCAGTTCTGCAGTTTCAAGATGTAAACCACATTTGCTTCAATTCTCTCCTTTTTAAAGTTTGCTAAATATTATAAACTCCAACATACCAGGCCATTTGTCTCCTATACTCTTCAGTATATATCTCTAAAAAATATGTAAATTTTTTCCTAGTAACTCAAAATGCCATTATCACAGCAAATGAATGAACAATAAGTCCTCAGTATCACATGATGCACAGTCCGTACTAAAATTTCTGTGATAAGAAAACCAATTTCAACAGTTTTACATATGCTTATATGCTCTTTTTGCTTACTAATAAAAAGACATAGTTTATTAAAAATATGATTTTGCATCTTGATTTTTTTTCCATTTGCTATTTTAACTATTTCCCAATGGCATTATTTTTTAAAACTTTCTAATTTCAAAATGGCTATGTGCAAAAGTGGGGCATAATTTGGATGATTAGCTATTCCTCTGTGTGTTTCCACATGTATGTGGAGAGAGAGGGTGTGTGTGTGTTTTTCTTCCCCTTATATTAAGTCTTGTTGCCATGAATGTCTTTGTTCATAACACCTTTTCCTTGATTAGGGTTATTTCCTTGGGATTGATTTCAGGAGTGTTATTGCTGCACCCAAATGTATGAACATTTGTAAGGCCCTTGACTTGTCTCACTGAGTTGTTTACAAAAGGACTGTACCAATTTACACTTCCACTTACAAAGGATGAGAGAGCCTCTATTAAAATGTTTAAAGGCAGTGCTTTTCAGAGCTCTTATAAATCATTGGCTAAGGCTAGCTCATGTGTCATATGGTCATAGCCATCTCAAAATAAATAAATACACATTTTCTATAGCCATAAAAACCTGGCAAGCGCAGACTGCCAAACAACCACAAACTAACTTTGATTAAACAAGGAAACCGGTCTGCTTGTTGAAAATGTGGTAATGAGATAGTTTCCACCCAGCCGGGAAGCCCAGTCGTGGAGGGGGAGGGGAGCCTGCATTTCTTCTTGCCTCTCTACCCATCCTGGAGAAGGTAGAAATGAACAGGTCAGCAATCTCTTCCTCTACGATTTTTTTTTTTTAAGCTGAGTGTTTTATTTGTTTCCATATGGCTGAGTTGATGATGCAAAAATACGATTGAAAGCGGGTTGAAAACTAGCAGAAAACTTCTGGTGGCAGGCGTTTCCTGTAAACGCAGCCCCATGGTACAGGGTAACAGAGGATTAAGGCAGAGCCATTTTAGCTTGGATTCCAAATTCTACTTTGTTTCCTTGGGGACACGTTGTTGTTCTTATTCCTTGACTTCGGATACAACTGCTTCAGAAACTGTTTATTTCTGTTCATAGCCTTCTTTTCTTTAAAGGACATAGCATATCAGTTACAAATCATTATAGCAAATTCAATTGTATTTGTTTGGAGAAATTTATGTGACAGAGTTTTTGGTGTTTTTTTTTTGAAAGTAGGGAGAAAGAAAAACTATCTCGTTACTGTTGTGTTTGTGGGGGAGGAAAAAAAAAAAGAAGGAACTTGGTAAGAAAATACTTAGCAAGATGGTCTTTAAAAGCCCAGGATCTGAATCTTTAATTCTTTGCTTTTTCTTTTCTTTTTTTTTTTTTTTTGAAAAAGTTCAGGAAAGATGGTCCTATTATCCTCATTTGCTTTTATACTGTTTTCATCCCACTCAACGTCGCTGAAGCTGTTCCTCAAAGCAAGTGGGAACAAAACATAATCTCTTAAAATATTTTTAAGAGGACATGCAGGCTTGGTATTTGTAAAAATATGTCAACAAAATGTGCTAACGACGTTTGAAAAAAAGTTGTCAAAGAGGCCAAGGAGATTAGTTAAGTAGAAGGGCTGATTTAGGACAGGGAGAGGGATGGCTAATGTCGTTTTGGCTGACATTTACTGAGTCGGTTTTAAGGTTTTTAAGGTCTCATCACCATCAGCCCATTTAACCCTTAAAGGCGCCTGATGCATTGGGGACTATTATTCCCATTTTACAGGTGAGGTAGAGAGGCTAAATCATCGGGCTGAGGTCCCCTAGCAGCTGAGCAGTGGAGTAGGATTTGGATCCAGGAAGCCTCTGGAGACTGTATTTTATTCAGTTCCGGTGTCTGGGAAAACTTGCTGTGTTCGTGTTGGGAGCTGCTGAAAGTGAAGTGGTGAAGTAGCTGGTTTGGGATTAACTATGCTCCAGAAATTTAGGGCAACTGTCTTATCTTTAGTCTAGACTCAGGGATTTTTTTTGGTCACTCTATGCCTGTCAAGGGTATGGCTCTGACCTTAATCTCCTCTCCAGCACTTCTCCCAAATCCCAACATCCTATTGGAGGGCGTGGCTTGAGAGGGCACACCTAAAGTCAGGAGATTCTTCTGTTCCACATCCTTTCCTGCTGCCACTAACCTCTGACTTCCTCCTTCAGGGGTTGCTCAGGCCTTGCTTGACCTTCAGTTTGGAGAAGATGCCCAAGGAACACTGAAAGGTGGGTTGTCTCCGAAACTTCCTGGAGGATCACCCAGATTGAGGTATGTATCTTTTTTTCCAGGGAATTCCACTTACTTAGTCTACCTTGGGTGGGCGCTCAGATGATTGAAAGTGAGTGACTCATTTCTGGAGAGGACAAATCCCTCACCTCTATAAACACACTTCTCTTCTCCAACCCATGAATAAGTACCCTGGCAGGGTCCTGCAGTGGGTGAGCTTCTGTGACCGTGGGCAATAATCTTCATAATAATAGTGTGTCTTAATTAAATGTTTACCATGTGCCAAATTCTCTGCAAAACATTTTACAGGTGAGGATTTATTTATTCCTCTTAAATACACTTGTCAGTGAGTATTCTTACCTCCATCTGTAAAATGGGGAGAACAGAGGCAAAGAGAGCTCAAGTGAGGTGGCAAAGGCGGCACAGCTGGGTAGTCCAGAGTCTTGGTTTGAACCCAGTTTTATGAGCTCAGCCCTTTAACCACTATCCATATGACTGCTCGGAGTTGCAGGTTTCTAATCTGGGCAAAGGGGGTACTGACTCTGCCTGGGTATCCAGTAATGGTGCATACAATGTGCTTGGCCTGTAATAAGTACTTAATCAATGATCCCTATTATTATCCTCTAGTCTCCTAAGGCCAAGGTCAACAACTTAGGGTAAAAAAGAATGGCATGTGGCAGCATGGGGTTTGGAATTAGACGGGGTGAGAATTTTACTTTATTTTTGTTGTAGCACCTCAATGAAGTTAGAAGTTAGTAAGTCAGAAAGCAAGTTAACCTCTGATGGCTATAGTTTCCTCATCTGGCAAATGAATTTAAATATACTTAAATTTATATATATATTTACATAAATATAGATAGGTTATCAGGAGAACTAAGTAACAGCTTGATTGGATACATTAGGTGTGGAGTCAAGGCTCTGGCACATAGCAGGGGCTCAGTAAATTATTTTATTTCTCCCTTCTTATCCTTTTTATCTCTTCTATTGCTATTGTCCTCGTTTTTGTTGTTGTTATTGTAAAAGTAGCCTGAAAATATGAACGCACTTAAATATCCGAGTGATTTCAGCAAAGGAGACTATCTGCTTTACTACTTTAGAAGTGCTCTTAATTTTATCATCTGTTTAATAAGCCTCTTAATACCCCAGCCAGGTCATCATTCCTCTGCTCAAGCCATTCAGTGGCCCTCAGGCTCATTCAGATGAAATCCTATCTTTACAAAGTCCCACAGGCTCCAGGCAATTTATATGCATCCCCTGCAGTCTCATTTTCTGATTTGTCTCTTCTTACTTCACGCCAGCCACTCGGCCACCATGCTAGCTGCCTTGTAGTTCCTTGAGTCACTGGATACACACTTCAAGGTCTTTGCAGGCCAACCTTTTAGCCTCTTTCCCCAGAACCCCACATGGCTCCCACTGGAACCCTATTCAGATCTTTACTCAGATGTCTCCACCTATGAAGTCAACCTGCAGTAGACTTTTTTTTTTTTTTTCTTTTGGCCACTTCTTGGCATGCGGAACTTCCCTGACCAGGTATCGAACCCGCACCCCCTGCAGAGGAAGCGCGGTCTTAACCACTGGTCTGCCAGGGAAGGCCCAGACTAGCCTATTTAATATCCCCCCGCCTCCCACACCTACCCCTTCCATTTCCTGACCCCTTCGCTCCCCTTATTTTTCTCCATAGTACTTAATTAACACACTAGAATGTTAAATGTTAACTTTGTGAGGATAGGCGTTTTGATTGGTTTGCTTTCCTGCGGCATTCCCAGCACCTAGAACAGTGCCTGGTACACAGTAGGTGCTTAATAAATGTTTGTTGAGTAAGAGAGTAAATGCATGAGTGAATGAAAGAATTCAGGGAGCATATTTATTTAATTAAATAGAACAGCTAAATATTGAGACACTTCCTGTGTGCCAGCAACTGTGACATGGAGGAAACTGGCCTTCCCTTCAAGGAGCCTGTGATTTATTCAGGTAGGCTAAGCATAATCCAGCAAATGTCACAAAGGAGGGGTGAACAAACAGTGACTGAACAAAGAGAGGGTGGTGGCATTTGGAGTGGTCCATGGGGGATGGGCAGGATGGCTACAGATTGACTTTTGCACATACATGGCACATGTATTTGGAGAGATTCAAAGTGACAGTGGGACAGGAAGCCATCACAGAGCAAGGAGATAGGTAAGCAGAGAATGGTTTATCAAATGTTTATCAGAAGGCAGTAGATGGAGATACTAAACATTTTATTCCCTGTTTTTTTTTTTATTTCCCAGTGTATTCAACACAGTTTGGAATTTCTTTTTAGTAGGCATATGAGTATGCTTTACATGTAAAGAAATTAAAATATTTAGCTATCACCAAACTGTCCTGGATCCTTGCCCACACTTGAGAATTAACCAGCTTTTATTTGTGTATTTCCATATATATATTTCTTATTTATTTATTGAGATATAACTGACATATAACATTATATTAGTTTCAGGTGGTACAATATAATGATTCAGTATTTGTATATATTGAGAAATGATCAGCATATATATATTTCGTATGATGTGTGTATACATATATTTACATTAATATATACATACAAATATACATATGTATACATAAACATATGTATGTGTGTATTAATGTAAATATATGTGTACATGTATACGTATATATGTATATGTAAATATATTTATATATAATATATACACATAAATATTATATACATATACATGTATTTCCTTTGGAAAATATATTATTGTGTGTGTCTTTTTAAACAAAAATGGCACACGTTTTTGCAGCTTTGTTTTTTTTCTCCACAATGTCTTGGTGATCTAGCCACACCACTTCATTCTTTCCAACTGCTGTCTATATTCTTCAATTCGGATATACCGTAGTTTATGTGGCCATTTTCCTTTTGATGAACACATAGGTTGTTTCTAATTTTTCACTGTTATAAACAATGCTGCAATGAACATCCTTGTGTATGCTTCTTTAAGTACCCGAGTGATTATTTCTCCAGGGTAGGTACTGTAATTATATGCTTTTCTGTTTATTTATGTTTTGACTTGTTTAATGTCTATTTCTCCGATTAAAATGTAAGCTCCATGAAGGTAGGAATGCAATTTGTTTTGTATCTCATTCTTTAGTTACTATCTAGCCAAGTGCCTGGGACAGAGGAGTGCTCCCAAATAAATATTTATGGAATGAATCTAGCTGAAAGCTTGGCTGGGGCCGTAGTTTTGTATCCTAAGAGAGGGAGGTATGGCTTCTTTTGGTAAAATTGGAGATTTTTGCACGGGACAGTGGCAGGATGGTTATTTGTGGGGTTCGGGAAAAAGTATTCTGGGTTAGGAGGAAGACAGGTACAGGAGGACCGGTTAGGAGATTACTACACAGATCAGAATGAAACAAGAAACAAGGACTGTGGAAATAAGAAGGAAAAGGGTGCATTGAGAGATTTTGAGACGATAGCATCTGTAAGATTTGCTAGCTGCTGAGCTCTGACAGGCAGTGTGAAGGAAGGCAAGGATGTTTGAGACCTAGTCTAGGATATTTTCATCTTACAAACCTATATTGCTTCCCAACTCTGTGAAAAGCACTCTGCTAATTGCTGTTGGGATATACTTTGCATGACCTTTCTCCCCTACCTTCAAAGGAGATTTGCAGACTGTTGGGGAAGACAGGCCGAGTACTCAGGGACACCAGGAACGCCAGGGAGTGACTGAGGTGGGAGGGGACTAGCCCCGGGGCAATGGAGTAAAATATGGCTGTTCCAGAATGGGGGGAGGGGAGGCACATTGGGTGAGGAGGTTTCAACTTTGCCCCGGAGCCACACACGGCTGACTGGTGAACATTCAGGAAACAGGGTGTCAAGCAATGTGCATCAGTGCTGATTTTTATTTATTTATTTATTTATTTATTTAAATAAGTACCTGATTATTTTTAAAAAATATTTATTTATTTATTTATTTATTTTTGGCTGTGTTGGGTCTTCGTTTCTGTGCGAGGGCTTTCTCTAGTTGCGGCAAGCGGGGGCCACTCTTCATCGCGGTGCGCAGGCCTCTCACTATCGCGGCCTCTCTCCTTGCGGAGCACAGGCTCCAGACGCACAGGCTCAGTAGTTGTGGCTCACGGGCCCAGTTGCTCCGCGGCATGTGGGATCTTCCCAGACCAGGGCTCGAACCCGTGTCCCCTGCATTGGCAGGCAGACTCTCAACCACTGCGCCACCAGGAAGCCCTATTTATTTATTTTTAATTTTTTTATTTTATTTATTTTTGGCTGCATTGGGTCTTCGTTGCTGCGCGGGGTCTTTCTCTAGTGGCGGTGAGCAGGGTCTACTCTTTGTTGCGGTGTGCGGACTTCTCAGTGCGGTGGCTTCTCCTGTTGCAGAGCACGGGCTCTAGGCGCACGGGCTTCAGTAGTTGTGGCACGCGGGCTCAGTAGTTGTGGCTCGTGGGCTCTAGAGCGCAGGCTCAGTAGTTGTGGCGCATGGGCTTAGTTGCTCCGCGGCATGTGGGATCTTCCCGGACCAGAGCTCAAACCCGTGTCCCCTGCATTGGCAGGCAGATTCTTAACCACTGCGCCACCAGGGAAGCCCCAGTGTTGATTTTTAGAGGTGAGGAAATTTAGGTTGGTGACAGAGTTGAGGTTTGACGTTGGGTTCAAATGCCCCATTGGCCTTAGTCTGGAAGATAGGGAATCAAACTGTTAGCTGTGTGACCTCAGTCAGCCTCCTTAACTCTTCTGAGCCTCAGTTTACTCTTTTTTAAGGAAAGGCAGTAATGACTCAAGGGGTCACGATTGATCAGATTACAGCTGGTGCCAGGCACGGCGATCCATGACTGCTTTGATTCTGTGATCCTACCCTTGGCACAAGGAGAGGAAAATGGGGGCTTGAAGTAAGAGAACTGTAACTTCTTCATGTTTGCTGTGGCCTCTTTGTTTAACCAGGATGAGATCCTTCAGGAGATAATCTCTCAAGGAAGAAACACTTGAAGTTCAATAGTTCTTTCGGTTTTACTACTATTTTTTTTTCCCCGTTGGCATCCCAGTGCTTTTGGAATAAAGTCCAAAGTCTTCACAGGGCCCACCAGATCCTGCCAGAAATTTTGTCTTTATTTTCAGAGACGTTGGGAGTTTGGGGCAGGGCCCTGATGTGATCACACTTGACTTTTGAAAAGATCAGTGCAGATTGTGTGAGCTCACAATGAGTGTGACAGAGATGTGATCATCTGCATCTCTCCTGGATTGGCAGCTGCCAATCAGGGAGCATATTTATTTAATTAAATAGAACAGCTAAATATTGAGACACTTCCTGTGTGCCAGCAACTGTGACATGGAGGAAACTGGCCTTCCCTTCAAGGAGCCTGTGATTTATTCAGGTGGGCTAAGCATAATCCAGCAAATGTCACAAAGGAGGGGTGAGCAAACAGTGACTGAACAAAGAGAGGGTGGTGGCATTTGGCGTGGTCCTTGGGGGATGGGCAGGATGGCTACAGATTGACTTTTGCACATACATGGCACATGTATTTGGAGAGATTCAAAGTGACAGTGGGACAGGAAGCCATCACAGAGCAAGGAGATAGGTAAGCAGAGAATGGTTTATCAAATGTTTATCAGAAGGCAGTAGATGGAGATACTAAACATTTTATTCCCTGTTTTTTTTTTTTTATTTCCCAGTGTATTCAACACAGTTTGGAATTTCATTTTAGTAGGCATATGAGTATGCTTTACTCTGCAAGCTCAGAATCCACTTTCCTCACAGCTGTATCCCTGGTATGTGGGAAAAATGCTGGGCCCATTACTAGGTGAATGTAATGAGATAGTAGATGGCAGGCACCTGGCGCACAGCATTCATCCTCATTTTGCATCCGGTATTTTAATGAGCAGCTACTATGTGCCAGGCGTGGTTCAAGGTCCTGGGGATACACCACCATGAGGTGTTGGGGTGAGGCTTGGCCGGTGTCTGCACAGGAAAGGAGGCCATTGTGATGAAGGACAGTGAGGGAGGGGGGAAGGGGAGGAGAGGAGCCGAGGTGGAGACCTAGGCAGGGGACCCGGGTATGAGGAAGGTCGTGTATCTGTAGGTAAGGACAAAGGCCTTAGAGGCAGGTGCTGGATTTAGACGCCTGGCTCTGCTGCTTATTGCCAGCTACTTAATCTCTTTGTGCCCACGTTTTTTGTCTATAAAAATGGAAAAATATAGGCCCTGCCTCGCAGGGTCGTTAGGTGGATTAAATGAGTTACAAAATGAAAAGCACACATGAACTCAATCAACGTTAGAGCTTATCAGCTAAGCCTCTCAGCACGCTGGCCCTGTTTCTGGCATAGAAGTTTTTTGAACTGTCAGTGGTTTAGTCCACCCAACCCATCCCAAGGCAGAGAAATGCAGGAGGCTCTGCTGGGTGTGAGTTTGGACAAGTCCCCACTCTTGATGGAGTTAACAGTCTGATTCAGACCAAAAAATGAAAGAAAATAAAATTCCTAACCAACCAACTATATAAACCATTCACTACACCAGTTATCTTATCAAAAAGGGAGAGAAAAGTGAATTCAAAGACTCTGAATGCTCTTTTAGCAAAGTGCGGGACCTCTTGGGTTTCAGGTCTGATGTAAAGGTCATCAGGGGAGCTGAGTTCCAGGTGTACCCAAAGGTGAGTCCAGACACAAGCAGAACCCCCTGCCGAGTTGACACTCAGCAGTCAAGACAAGAGTCATGGTAAAAACGACCCTTTGCTGTTATACAGCACGGAGCTTCCCCGTGGTATGACAGGGGGCAACCCCACTATCCAATGAGGCAGGTCGAACAGAGGTTAGAAGCCTCATTTTACAGATGAGAAAACTGAGCCAAGACCCCAGTGACTGGCCTGAACACCCAAACTTCAGGTCCCTTTTGGTTGGATCTCACTGCGGCTGAATTCTATGCATTAGTATTATTTCTATATTCATTTGTCTTGAACACATTTATTGATCGCTGCAATAGACAGACATCATACTAAGACTTGGAGATACAGCAGAGAACAAATCACAGTATCATGTATTTCTATGGAGTTTAGACTCTAGTGGGAGGAGGACAGGCAGAAATAATTACTATAATGTGTGATGAGTATAATTGCATTGGTTTGAGCTCGGGGGGTACCTGGCAGGGGTGCATGATCCAATGTCGGTGGCTGACCCAGCTCTCTACCCACTCTTTTCTTGGCTGACCCAGCTCTCTACCCACTCACTCTTTCTTCTCCATCTACATTCCCTTCCTGGAGAGTCTCATGCAATTCTATGATCTTATGTATTCATTAGTGGTGGAGGACTATGGGAGAAGGTCTGAGGTTGAAATCTAGAAATAATTTCTGGACGTCTAAATGGAGCTGGAGTAGACAGCTGGAAATATATTTTGGGGTTTGAGGGGAGAGGTCTGGGTGGGAAATATATAAATTTAGGAGCCTTATAGATGGTATTTTGAGCCACTGGACTGAATGAAATACTTAGGGAATGAGTAGGAAAAAGACCAGGCTCCAGCACTGGGCCCTGGGGCACTTCAGAGTCCGGAGGTCAGGGGGAAAGAAGCGGCAGAGGGGACGGAGAAGGGGCAGCCAGTGAGGACTGGTGGAGATCAGGAGAGCGCGGTGTCCCGAATCGGGGGGAAAGTGTTTCAAGGAAGGGGAAAGGGCGGACTGTATCGAGGGCTGCAGATATGGCAAATAAAATGAGAGCAGAGACTTGACCATCTTTGATATCCTACTGCTACCAGAGTCAAAAACCAGTCCTTGGGACTTCCCTGGCGGTCCAGTGGTTAAGACTCTGCGCTTCCACTGCACGGGGCACGGATTCTATCCCTGGTCTGGGAACTGAGATACCACATGCCTTGTGATGCGGCCAAAAAAACAAACAAAAAAACCCAGTCCTTGCCTCTGTCTTTACAAGGTCCTGCCCTATTATTTCCTTGCTCCCCTGTCCTCACCCGCTGGGCCCCGATGCGCTGGCCTCCTTGCAGTGCTTTCCCCGGGTCAGCCTGTCTTCTGCCCTGTCTTCTGCCTTCTCACCTTGTGCTCCCTGCCTTAGTGTACTTTGCCACCCGACTTCCTGGAGGTCTCTGCTCCTCAGGGAGCCCCAGTCCAAAAAACAGCAGGCACCTTCCCCTCGCCACTGAGCCTGTGTGTTGTCTGCCTCCCTCTAGAAGGTAAGCTCCAAAAACGGAAAGAACTTCGTTTGCTTTGCTTACTGTAAGCTCTAGCTCCGGTGCCTAGAACAGTGCCAGGCCTGCAAAACTCTGGGCTTACAAGCTTTACACAGTGTGCCTCAATTTTCCCAAGAGTCTTACGAAAACAAATACTATTTATATAAATAATATAATTATATTATTATATAGTTCTTCCAGTTTTATTGAGATATGATTAACATACAGCATTGTATAAGTTTAAGGTATACAATGTAGTAATTTGGTATATGTATACATTTCGAAATGATGACCACAATACATTTAATTAACATGAATCATTTCACATAGTTACAAATATTTTTTTTCCTTGTGATGAGAACTTTTAAGATCTACTTTCTTCTACAAGAATATATTGCTATTATACAGCACAGGGAATATAGCCAACAATATAATACATTTTTTTTTAAATTTAAAAATTAAAAAATTTTTTTTTGGCCGCGCCACATGACATGGGATCTTAGTTCCCTGACCAGGGATGGAACCCGTGCCCACTGCATTGGAAACACAGAGTCTTAACCACTGGACCACCAGGGAAGTCCTTATAATAACCTTAGAGTATAATCTACAAAAATTTTGAATCACTATGTCATATACCTGAAACTAATATAATATTGTAATACTGTAAATCAACTATACTTTTTTTTGGGGGGCCACACCAAGAGGCTTGCAGAATCTTAGTGCCTTGACCAGGGGTTGAACCCACCTTAGTGAAAGTGCTGAGTCCTAACCACTGGACCGCCAGGGAAGTCCCTAAATCAACTATACTTCAATTAAAAAAAAAAAAAAAAAAATTTACCTCACCCTTCCCTGCCTCCTCCATCTTCTTCTTCATCACACCATTTTATGGATCAGGAATTGAAACCCATGGAGATTAAATAGTATTCTAGGATTAATGCAGCTGTCAAGAGGTTGGAGCAGGAATGTTTGAGCCCAAGATTGGATTATTGGAGAGAAGACCTTCCAACACCTTGTCAGAGGGCCTCCCCCCCAGAGAGCCCAGAGTTTAAACCTCTCAGGAGGAATAGAAGCTGATTTCCTGAAAGACTGGAGAGATAGAACTAGGCAAAGGGAAACACAGGGCTGGAGCCTCCGGGTCAGAGAGAAGGCCTTGTGGCTGGAGCTTAGAGCTCTACGCAGAGGGCTTGCCAAGACTTGAGGCTGGAGACTTAGGCAGGGGCCAGATCTACAGGGTTGGCAGGCAGGCTCTGGAGTTTGTTCTTTTTCCTGAGGCAATAGGAAGCCATTAAGCAGGGTGGTGACACGATCTGATTTACACTGTAAAAGATCTCTTGGGCTATGGGTGAAGAACATAACCAAGGCAAACCGAGAAAGGAAGAAGCTTGGAGACACCTTGGTCTATTTGGAGGAGTGAGAGATCGTGGTGCTGTGGAGTAGCCTTGTGTTAGAGATTTGAGATATATTACGATAGAAATTATAGGCCCTGCTGATGGATGAAAGGTGTGTGTGTTTGTGTTTGTGTGTGTGTGTGTTTGTGTGTGTGAGAGAGACGGGGGTGGGGCTGGAGATGAAATATCATAATTTGACTTCCAGGTTTTGGCTTACGTGGGTGGATGGAAGATGGTTCCATTTACGGAGATGATGATGAAAATTGCATTTCAATAGATGTTAGTTACTTTCCTCTTCCATCACCTCCCCCTCACCCCACAGCTCCCCATTTGGAATATTAGATGAGAACAAAAGCTTTAAAGAGGTGCTCCAAAAGTTACATCGTGACCCATGTAATTTATTTTTCTTCTAGTTTTATTGCGAAGTATTCAACATATGCCATTGCGTAAGGTTAGGGCGTACGGCATAATGATTGACTTTTCACAATCACAAAATGATGACCATAGTAAGTTTAGTGAGGATCCATCATCTCATATAGACACAAAATAAAAAACAAACAACTTTTTCTCCTTGTGATGAGTACTCAGGATTTACTCTCTTAACTTTCATATATAAAATACAGCTGTGTTAATTATACTAATCATGTTGCATATTGCATCCCTAGTACTTTATATATATATATTTTTAATTGAGGTATAGTTGATGTACAATGTTATATAAGTTTCAGGTGTACAACATAGTGATTCACAAATTTTAAAGGTCCATTTACAGTTACTATAAAATACTGGCTCTATTCCCTGTGTTTACAGTATACCCTTGTAGCTTATTTATTTTATACATAGTAGTTTGTATCTCTTAATCCCCTCCCCCTATCTTGCCCCTCCCCCTCTTCCCTTTGCCTACTGGTAACCACTAGTTTGTTCTCTATATCTGAGTGTTTCTTTTTTGTTATATTCTCTAGTTTGTTTTATTTGTGACCCGTGTAATTTTTAAAGAAAGTTTACAGTGACATTTTGAGTGGAGTCAGCCTTGGAAAACCATCCAGGATATTGGAGAAGATGCACAGAAGTTGTGCTTGTAAAGTGGGGCAGGGTACTCACCAAACTTGCCAATGGGGCATACACAGCCATGATTGGTTAGTCAAGCTGGGATTGCATCTAAACCTCTATTTATACTGAGCCTTATTCTTGGCCCCTCCCTTTTTTGGTTTGCTTATAAAAACCAGCAATCACATCTCTTCCAGTATTGTTCTGAGTCAGGTGGACCGGCCAACTCAGGGAGAGAAAGCCTCCTGGTTCCAGACCCTGCCTCCACTTCTGCAAGGTAATTTCTGCTATTTATTTTTATCATGTATTATTATGATGTTTTGTAGGGCGTTTAAAATTGTGAGATGACTTGAATGGGATGAAGAAACTTAATAGGAAAGAGAGAAGTTTGGTGTTCCCTGGAGTCGCTGGTGATCCCTCCTTCATTTAGTGCATTCTGTCCTGTTAAAAGAGCTGCCCTTCTTCATTTCCTTCTCAAATGTCCCTTGTAGTTTGCAGAGCTGGCAGGTTTGCCTAACTTTTTCATTTTCTTTTCCTGCTAACTCCTCACTGCAGTTTTTCAGGTTTTCCTGCTCTGAACACTGAATTCTTTTAAGTCTGTGTTGGCTCCGTTTCAGCTCCAGGGATTTACATACAGTTTCCAAATCGTTTCTCTATAATAGTTCCACAGTAAAATAAATACTTGCGAAAATAAGAAGATCATAACGGCACCCTCCTCTGCTAATGAAGGCTAATTCTCAAAAGATGATTCCAATGAATGTTAAATATAGCAAATTAGAAGGGTTTTTTGTTGTTAGATCTGAGAATGCGGTGGCAGGCAGGAGCTGGAGAGAAAATCAGAAGTTAACTAAAGCCAGAGGGCTCCTATCACTGGGATTAGATCAGAGATAATGGTGCGATTTTATAAGCATACACTGGGAAATAGATCTTAAGGAGGGCTGGTCTGTTTGGATAATTGTGAAAAATGAGGTGTAGGTGATGTGCGTCGCATTAAAAAGAGGTGAAGTGGGGTCTTTCGCTCTCTCCCCGAATAACGTGTGCCGAGCATCAGCTCACATTTGAAGGGACATTTCTGGTTCCATTGTTTGTGTCGCCTGCGTCTCTGCAGCACCTGACTCCTTTAGAGATAGTCTAGCTGGGGGGGGCGGGGGGGGGGGAAAACAGGATTATGCGTGGGCGGAGCTAAGTATTTGGAGACCAACGTTCGATTTTCGATTTTCATTTCATACGATAATAGTGAGTTCCTGGCTTTACTACAAAAGCGAATGTTCCTGGCGTCCTCCTGTTGCTTTTGGAGTTTTCATTCTTAATTGTTTTAACTATACACGCTTTCCAAGTAAATCTTAAGTGTGGGTCTCCACCTTCTAAGGGGCCGAATGTGTCCCACAGACGCCCTTACAGCGCATTCAGATCACTCTATGTCCATTTAAAAACACAGTATGTGTTTGCAACCCAGCACTCAGCCATTGGCAGAATTTTTCAACGACTTCCCAGTTTTGTTGGCACGTCTCCAGGAGTAAGGTTCTTTGTAATTCTTTGCTCAAACGTTAAGATCGCCTATAAAACGCTTAGCGGATAGATCAGTTAATAAAATTACTTTCAATTTGAAAATCTACAAGGTAATACGGTTTTTTTGTTGTTGTTCTATTTTTTATTTTTTGCCGGGCGGGGGGGGGGAGGAGAGAGAAACAGTAACTAACAAACCATATGATGCTATTATGCTCACAAAGTGGTAGTTTTGTGAGGGCATAGGGAAAAGTACCATTTTTTGCTCAGAAAATAATTCAGTAGCAACAAGGTCTGAGAGCCAGGAGCCTCATTGTTCTTAGTGAAACGATTATTTGTCAAAACATTTGATTGTTTCCCTATTCCGACTGAAAAGTTAGGACTTTTCTTTTTGCTCAATTTTGACACTAGGATTTTTAACTATCAGTGCTATTGTGTTTACAGCTTTCAAGGTTTCAGAGTTCAAAGGTTATCTATTAACATGTAGAGTGAGGCTACACTTATGTGAAGACTCAATTTGGTTTCACTTGTTCATAGTTTCTTTGTTTTGTAGCAGTGCCCGAAGTCATTTGTTTTGGTAAGTTAAATGAAGTTTCTTGTTTAGGAAGAGTGTGTCTATGGACTGTATTTTGGTATGTGACTATAAGACTTTAAAAAATATTTTAAAGAAAGATATTCATCTTCCCTGAGAAAAGGAACTCTAGTACTAGAAGTGATCAATATCAGTGTACTTGACTGAGGAAAAAAAAAAGTTCTGGCTTAAGAATCTACTTTTGGAACTGCTAATTAATTAAGTGTGAGTAAGTAATTGGTTCACTTCCTTTTTAAAAAAGACTAACCAGACCATATGTGGGGTTAGTAGTTATATATAAAATGACAGCAAAACATCACACTTGGCAAATTCTTCCCCTTTGCTGAGAAACTGTCTCTCAAGTTCCATTTCCTACTTATTAAGGATTGCACTGCTCACCAGCGGAGCATTTATGTAGGGCTTTTTTTGTCCTGATTTATTAAATATATACTTTAAGGGCCTTTCTTGATATGTTTTAAGTTTTTCCATTTTGGATACACCGAAGGCCAATAAAAAAAAAGAAACACAAGACAAACTTGGCTATTTTGTGGTGACTTAACGTAGCACCCTTTACTTTTGCATTCGTTTGCATCTTGGGGCAGAGAACTTGGTGGATGTGATTGTTGCTTCTTTGGTTCCTCCTTGGGGCTTACTTAAAATGGGGGAATATCACTGACCTTCGGAATCATAACCTTTTCTTTTTTAGTGAGCAAATAAAAAGAATAGTTGGGAAACGCTTTCAATTAAGGGGAGGGGGAAGGCTAGTCCCCCCCCCCCCCAGTTTTAAGCCTGGTTTCATCCACGTGGATTTCTATCAAAGCCAAGTGGATTCTTGGCATCTAGGCCAAGTTTAGAAACCTCAAGTTATAGCAGCGCAAGCTCAGCCCTTTCAGAAAAATAGTAACAAAAGTAGCTTTACGAAGATACTAATTTAAAAAATATTTTAATCATCTTATCTCATCGACCTTTCTCATGCTTGAAGAAAATCTGAAAAAATGTTGTTTGTGCACAGTTGCCTTCTAACCTACCCAAATGGGGGTAAAGGCTTTTCGTTTGTTGGTAATGCTGGATGACCCAGGAGTTCGGGCGACCAGCCCCTCCCCTAGCCTGGGCACACCTTGCATGGGAGGGGGAAGCGGCGAGGCAGAGGCCTGGAACTGCGCTTGCGCGCTGCCCTCGTGGCCCCCTCCCCGCGTACCTGTCACTGGAACCGCCGGGGCGCGCGCGGGCCACGTTAAGCCGGATGGCGGGAGGGGGGGGATGTGGGGGTGGTGAAAGGCGCGCGCGTGCGCGGGAGTGGCAGGGCGAGAACAGGGAGTGCGCGCGCTCGACCGTTCGCTCGCGTCCGGGAGGCGGGGGTCCGTGGCGGTGGGCGGGGCAGGGGCGCGCCTGCGCAGATCACGTGGATGCGGGGGCGTGGCCGAGGGCGTGGCCGGACGGCCGGTGAAGGCAGGAGGCGGGGCGTCTCCGAGCGGCCGGGCTGAGGGAGGGCGCAACAGCTGCTCCCTGAGCACTTTCTGACCCAACAGTCCCCCTGCGCCTGACGCGCCGCGCCCCGGCGGCTCTAGGGACCCCCCGCGCCTGCACTGTCCTCGCGCGGACGAGTAGGGGGCGCCCGCGCCTTTGACCCCCGTGAGCACCCCCGCCCCGCTCACCTTAGCCCCGCGCCCGAGGTGAGCCCGGCCCCCTAATCCTCCGGGTGGGGGTGGGGGACGCTCCTTTTGGGGGGGTCTTCAAGGCGCCAAGCCCCGAGGCGCCCTGGGGGATGGCCTCGCCTCTCGCGCAGTGGCCCCCAGTCTCTTTTGGGGGACCGGTGCGGGCGCGGAATCCGGGAGGTGTCCGCACAAAAGGCCGAGAGAAACTCCTCGTCGCCTCCCCTCCCTCTTGCCTTCCCCGCCCCCTCCCCTCCTCGCCTGCTCCCTCCTCATTCAAACCTCGGCTCGCTCGTGTGGTGTCAGTTCAGTCCCGGCCGCCGCCGAGCGAGGAAATGGCCGAGGAGCCGGAGCCGCAGGTAAAGGGGGCGCGCCCCCCGCCCGCGCGGGGCCCCAGGGGGCTCCTCGTCTCGCCCCTCTGGCGTCCCCCGAGCCCGCCCTCGAGTTTCCCGTGCTCGTTATCTCGCCCTCTCCCCGAACGGTTCCCCCGCCCCGCCGGCCTCCCCCCATTCCTACTCTCTATTCCGCTCCTCTAGGGCGCCCCCTCCCCTCCCGGCTTCTGAGCGATTCCAGTGGCGAGAAGGTGTCGGGCGAGCCCCCGGTATGCACAGACTGTGTTTGACCATCACACTCACTCTGGGAAACAGTCTAGATGGCTTGGGGGCGGAGGAGTGCCCTCTTCCCTGGGTCGGGAGCCAGGGGCCCGCCGGTGGGAGCTCGGGGGCTGCGTGGGGGGTTGCGTGGGGGGCTGTTCCTGAAAAGTTGGGTGGCTCCGTCGGGCAGGTCTCCCCGTTTGCCCACTCTGCCGTGGGGCGCGGGCGGAGGGGAGCGGGCCGGCGCGGGGTCCCCTGCTATGGCCCGAGAGGGGCCGGGGCAAGTTGGAAACAGCCAAAACAATGCGTCCTAACAGGCGTCCCCCGCAAACAATGGCCGGGACCGTCCGCACGGGCCGGGCGGAGGGCGCGTCTACAGGGGCCGAGGGAGGGGCTTGGCCTCGCCGCGGACCCGGCCACGCACCCCAGCCAGCCCCCCGGGCGCCCCCAAATCCGTCCCCGGGAGCCCCGGTCCTCTGCCCATCCCTGAGCAGGCGGTGCACCGGGCTGCGTTTCCTGGATGTGTGATAAGGTTTTTTTTTTTCTCCCCCCTTTAATTTTAAAATATTTTTTTTTAACTTTTTTTTTTTAATAACTCTTAAATGCTTTAAGAATATCTTTATCACTCAATTCTAGTGGGAGACGCAAAGCCAGCTGGAAGCAGAACTAGGAACTCTAAAGGGCAGGAGGGATTGAAATGTTAGCCTAAAAGTGTTTTTTTTTTTTAAAAGGGAAGTTTCTACCAGGAGGCGCTGAGTGGCGAGACCGCTCAGTTTCAGATGTAGAGCCCTCTTCACTCTTGATTTGGCCCCAAAATGCGAGCCGCACGGGATGGGGAGGGAGAGGGGGAGGAGGGCGCTGCTGGGGGCCCCGGGAGGCTGGATTTGGGATGGCCCGGGCGGTCTTGCTCCGAGGGGGCCAGAACTGGCCTGCGGGGTGCGCAGGCCGCGGTACCTGCGCCCCGGGGATCGGAACAGAAGTTCAAGTCCCGGGTTGGAACCCACATTTTAGGATTCAGGGTAGGGCCACCGAGAACGGGAAGCCACATTCTTGGGCGGGTGGGCGGGGGGGCAGTTTCCCCCCAGGGCTTAGTAAAGAGAGCAGGAGAGGGCCACCAGTGGCCACTTCTGGGACCCCAAGCAGCCTGTTAACACTTGGAGCAGTGTAAACTTTCTTTTCTCTCATTTTGTTGCTTTTTCCAAGAAAAGGATAGTCACTTCAGAGTTTGAGGCTTTGCTCTGTTGTTCCCCTTTGAAATTCCTTGAGCCTCAATTTATCTTTCTGAATCAGCCTATAGGGCTTGGAGCGTTAAAGCTTGAACATTCCTTAACGTGTATTAAAGACAAGGCGGGTACAGTGGTTCTTTGGCCGGTCTGGGGTCCTATGTTATTGACCGCCGTGCAAACTAGCAGGTTTCCTAGTTTTCTAGATCGTTTGGAATCATTAAGGTGTATGTTTTAAGAAGCCTAGGTCTGATTTAGTTCAGGTTGATTCAATTATGTCTTCATCGCTTTTGAGTTGGTTGAATGAGTTGACATGAGATTAAGCCCAACAAAAGAAAAGGCAGGGTAACAGCAGCTGCCAGCCAGGCCTGGCCACTAGGTAGGGGTCCTTAGGAGGCCTTTACCTTCTCTTTTGTATGTGTCAAGAAGTACATTTAAAATGTTTTCGACTGTACTTTTCCCCCCCCGGAATGGATGGACTGTCTTGATTGATACCAAATAAGACTTAAAATAGTGAATTTTGTAATACTTTGAGAATGAGTAATAGATCTAGATTTTCTAAAAAGCCTTCAGCGCAGTAATGACAAGTGTAGAGCAATAACCTAATTGCTTTTTGTCTGAAAAATATAACAGTCAAACCACTAGTTTGTGCTTGCTTAGTTAATGTGTGCTAAGAACTTTTAAGGTGTGTCCTTAATGGTAGATGACTTTTTCTGAGAAGTCCTGTTTATTTTAGATACTGTTTTGTTTAGTATTCTAAAGACTGTAGTAGTGTGTGTGCGTGCGTGTGAGTGCGTGCGTGCGTGTGCGTGTGTGTGTGTGTGTTTAATCCTGGTGTTCTAGTGGAAGTCGACCCCCACCCCACATTGCTGCCATTTTAAATCAGTTATATAAGTCCTGAATTCCAGAGGCAGGGACTTACTTAAAAATTCAGTTGTCAATAGCTACAGGCCAAATTTATCATTTATTTGGCTTGTTTGGTAGAATAGGGTTAATAATCCGATTGTTTGGAATTTTAATTATTTGGTGAGACGAGGAAGGCTGCTCCTGTAGAATTGCACATTGATTTGTGTGCTGGAGGAGGGAGTAGGGGAAGATTATGATTTTTCTAGGTAAAGGACACAGACTTTTTTCTTTCGTGTCCAACTTCTTTCAGTCCTTCTATCTTCACAACACCGTCTAACACTGCCGTTTGACCTTTGCTGTGTGTTTTTGTTTTTAATAACTTGTGAGATCGAAGTTTAGTAGTTGTCTTGGGTTCATATTATTCCCTTTCACTTCTTAATCAAAAAAAGGAACTAATACACCACTTAGATAAAACTTGTAGAAAATGTTTTGCTCCTTTGTCCTGAAGAATCGATTTAGATAACAGCTTGATTTTTTTTTTTTTTTTTTTCCCAAGTAGGGGAGGAAGAGGGAGGGGTGAAGGTTTTGACTTTCCCAGTAAAGGTTTAAGGTGGAGGTTGGTCTGCCTTCTCTTAATAATCCTCCATTTTTGGCAGTGGAACTTCAGGGAGGAATAGCAGCCCCTGTTTTAATAAAAACCCCTTCCAGTGATCCTTTTCAAGAGGAAATCTGGAAATAAGACCCAGTCATCAAGTCACTTACAAACTGATGAAATAATTAAGGAATATAATGGCCTGGCAAGGACAGAGTCCCTCTGTCTCCTCATTTCAGATAAATGCTAATCACTTCTCTCTCTTTTAACAACATTTATGATGAAATGGCCTGTTTTTGCCACAGCAGGGTTGCTTTGCCAACCCAGAGCACTCTTAATTCTGATACGCTTGATTAGAGCCTCAGGGGTCCCAAAAGATGTGCTGTTTTCCCACTTTGTAAAATTACATTCTTTTCTCACAGTTGTCGCGAACATGATATTGGTTGATAAGAACTTTTGAGTAGTTTTCATGAGTCTTTACTGCTTACAGTCTACTAGTTTAAAAAAAAGATAGACTTTTATCTCTCAAGACTATAAATGGATCTTTTTTATGTTTTACATGAAGCTTTGTTTCCATTTGCAAAAAAAAAAAAAAAAAAAAAAAAGTCAATTCAGATCATTCCAGCTCACAGATGCCACTATGGCCTGTAAGGGTTTTCTAGGTTGCTGGGTATGACTTGTTTTAAATGGTTCATTTCTAATTTCAGTTTAATTGTGTAATAGTGTGTTTAATAGATGAATTGGAAAGGTGAGGTCAAAGAACTGAACAATGGCTATGTATTTTCAAGCTTCAGAATTACACAGTAAGAATGAAACACATGAGACAGTTGGATAAACTGATGAGTATTCATTCCCGTAGAATAAAATAAATGTAAGGAGATTTTAAGTTAAATGACTTTATTTGGAATATACTGAGTAGTTTTCAAATTGTTGAGGTGTGCTGCAAAAAAAAAAAAAACCTGGAAGGTATTTACAGAACAGCCACTGAAGTGGAATTAGAGGAATCCAATCATATTAAATATTCTAAATAGTGAAGAGTTTAGTTACAGCATGTAAATGAAAGTCGTGACAGTGGAAGAGTCTTGATTTGTATGCCTCATCTTCAGATCTTTGGGGGAGGGGTGCTGCCTAGTTTAAATGCACATGGAAGAAAGAATGAGTTACACAAAGACAGCAGGAAATTTCTTAAATCTGGGGGAGGGAAGCTTGATCATCATAGCTGAATGGCCTCATTTGGGGGCAGTATAAAACCTTCTGAAATGCTGGTGAAATGTTGACTTTCGGCAGTAAGGTGATCTGGATGATTTTTCTCCAACTGATACTATGGTTAGGCAAATTTGCAGTGGTATGTAGGGCAAAGGGTTGGGAATTGAGACCATGAGGGCAGATAGAAATCTGACTTTGAGGAAGTCGGAGGACAGGGACCATCCTTTCCTAAAATCGGCAGCTATTGATAAGTAAGCTCAATTCTTGTATAAATCTATCTTCCCAGTAAATAGAGGGGCAGCCCCTGTCAGCCAGGTGCCACCACACGTTGCTCATTTACGCTTTGGGTTGGAATGCTCATTAGAACACTTTATATTTGAACATTTGTGGACGGACTCTTCTGAACATCCTCATAACTTCCTGCCCAGGGTAACAACATAACTGAGTTACTGGAAATTTGGGGCCAGTTTGGTAATTTTGTGATAAAGTTGAGAAATAAAATTACTAAACCCGAAAAGACAGCTGAATAAGTTGTATGAGAGAATTGGTTTAATTCTTTAGCCTTTGTCCTCGAGCTTTACCAGAGTTGCTCTTGGCCTGCAGGTCCTCCGCTTGCTATGGGAGAGCAACCCTGGAGTGAGCTGCTAGTTTTTTAATGGGTTTGTGTAATGTTTTGTGTGTTGGTGTTCATTAGTTTCTAGTGTGTCGGGGAACCTTCTGAATTTAAAATACAGTTCCTATGGACTGGAAATGGAGAGTCCACATATGTTTTGTTCCTGAGTCAGTATTAGGAAGAACACTTTTTATATTTTCTACCTGTAACAAATCAGGATAACCTCAGAACAGTTCAGTTATACCAGAAGAAGTGTTTTTGTGTTTTTTAAATTAGTGGATAAGTTCTTTTCAGTTCAGTATATAAGTCTGCTGAGTAGTGATTGTATTAATTGAAGGGAGACTTTTTTTTTTTTATTTTTGAAAGCAAATAGGTGATTTGAAAGAGCCAGACATACAGCTTTAGTATTTACTCAACAGAGATGGGGAGGGGAATATTTAAATGTGGCTAAAGAAAGATCTCATGCCTTAAAAGGCATTGCCCTTGTTTATATATAATCTGAAGTTGGTTAAATTGGCTATAATTAAGAACACTCACCATTAGGCACTGTGGAAAAAGAGGTGTAGTTGTGTAGGGTAATGGGTAATATAATGGTTATAGTGATTTGTATATCTGTGTGTGTGTGTGTGTGTGTTATATACACACAGATATACAAATATATATACACACACGTGTGTGTGTGTGTGTGTGTGTGTGCAGTGTTTTCTTTGTAGATAGTTAAAGAATACAGGTAGTTTTTTTTTTAGTTCGTTGAAATCTCTCTGAAGTTAGTCCTGTCCAGAATCTTTGCAAAATACTTAAGGTAGTACTGGTTAAGTGGTAATAATAGAAACTCACTGATAGCAGTGCTTAATCTTGCTTAAGTAAAATTTAAAAAATTTCCCTTATAATTCTTTTTTTCACGTCAAGATGGAATTTTTAAAAGCCAGTTTACAGGCCACAGTATCTTAATATTGATAATACTGAAACTAAAACTTAATATGTGGTGCTTTAAGTTCATATTAAGATCGTTTATCAAGCTTAATTAATTTAGGAGGAATCAGGCAGAGTTCTTAATCATGACACTGAAATATGCTAGTAGGAATATATTTTTATCCTACTTTGGTCTCTAATCCCATGTAGCACCAAGCACCTACACAGAATTTCAAGAAAATGAGCCTTTATCCCATCGGATCTTCCCAAGCTTTGCCTTTGAACAATCATTTGCTTTCAAATAGATTGTAATGTTGAATGTAAACTTTGAATATTTTAGTCTTTCTCTCTCGCTGAACTTTTAAACATCTTTCCGCAGCGATGTTAGGAAAGTTGGGCTGGCCGTCTGCTCAGTGGGTGTGACCTTGGTGATTTCCTTGCAATAGTGTTGAAGGATTTAAAGTTGTAGGTTTTGATTGCCACTGTAGATTACTGTGTAGAGCTCTCTTCACTTGTCAGATTAAGGAAAAAACAGTATGTGCAAAATAGAGAAGGAAAACCTATAGAAAAACCGGCAGTTTCCTAACCACATCTTGGAGATAATTTTGAAGTTTAAAGGATACAAATGAATTGGCCGGAGACCAGTAGTTTGTTTAGACTGAATGTTTTAGTGATCGTTTATTTGGATGCTTAGGTAACTTGGGTGGTGGTAGGGGGAGTAGATTTGTAGGAATACTGCAAATTACTTGACTATAAATAGAATTTTTAAGTGTTTTTGACAGGTTTTGAGGACCTTGAATACCTTATTGCTCCATACTATGGTAATAAATATTCCATGCCAAGACATGTCAGATAACCTGTTCAACCGAAGTAGGGATGTGGGGTCTCTAAAGGCGACAGTTTGAGTACAGCTGTATATTAAGAACAGTATTTCCAAGTTACATTGTCAGCAAGGTGGCATTCACCTCTAATTTACTGTGCTTAAGCACAAATTATGGTGCTTTTCATTAAGCGTTGTATACTGGGTAGTATCAATATTTGCTAATTTCAAGGTCGATAGGTATTGGCAGAATTCATAGGAAATTTACTCACAGATGAATATCTGCTTTAAAAAGAGATAAATGACCTAAAGAACACCAGACTTTTATTCCAGGTGGTTGTAGCAGTATGGTTTCCATTCTTGTCAAAGCTTATGTTGTGGTGAATTAAAAAAAAGTATCTACTTAAGTGATCACAATATAAATTAAACCCTAGTATTCGCTCAAAATATTAGGTTATACTGAATAACCTCTTACCTTAGGTGCCTTAGGTGTGTCTGGCTGATGGTCAAGTGCTGTCATTAACCTGAGTAAAGGTTAAGAAAACTTGTTTTAGACGTTGAAAAACATTTTTGCTGAGTGCCTTTCAATAAGCTTCGCCTGTTCAGAATGCTCACTTTTCTGCAAACTAAAAGCAGTTGGACTGTAGGTGTTGGTTTATAACATCTTCCCTACCCCCTCCATCTCCAGTTCCTTGTCGAGACAAGACAATTCACTTTATCAGTAGTGCCACTGGCGTACTTTTGGCGTCCGTGTGCTCCATACGTGAAACGCTGAAAGTGCTGGGGAGCCTGTGTGTGCACACTTCCCTCAGTTGGGATGGTGACCTGTTGCTGTGTTACCAGTAATTAGGTTACGATGTCTGGTTTCCTTAAGTTCTGTTATTATTAAAGTCTTTATTATTGCAGGCACTCTATAAAGATTTTTGATTTTTGTTGAGCAGACTGATTTTGCGTGTAGTTATTGATTTATAGTTTAAGGAAGTGTTTTGTCTGCATTTAGTTTTCTAAGTCGAGTTGAGGGTATTTGCTCAGAGAGATGTCCCTAGCAGGCCCTGCATTTTGGGTTTGGTAGGTCAATAAGGAGAGTGGTTATAAAGCCAAGTGATACAGTTTTGCTTCTACTAGTTAACTTTATGGTATGATTATATATGATTCATTTTTTATTATACTCTTAACATTGCAGAAAATGGCAATTAGATGGCAGCCACAGATAGCCGTGTAGAAGTCTTGATGAACATTCAAGTTAATTTTAATATGAAGTCAGTTACGGTTGGTGACTGTGGCCAAAAATACACGTACTCATTCTCTACCTGTACTGATTTATGTGGTGTTTCTTGAGAGCCTCACCCTGTGCCAGGGACTCTTTCTAGGCACTGGGGGGCAGCAGTGAGCCGGGCCAACAGGGTCTCTGCCCCTGGGATCTTACTTTAAAGGAATGGCCCATAGTTTTCGTATCTTTTGGGAGAATAGTAAGGATTGCTTGTGACCCTAGTGCTGGGGACAGCTGGGCACAGTTAATGACCATCAGAATCTGTCCCAGAAGCTTCCCTGGAGGAAGAAGTCCTTGGGTTTTGCCTGGGAGGGTCTTCTTCCCCATCTGACTGCACCCGAAGATTCCCTGGCCTGGGACATCCTTCCCTCCCTCCTATTCACCCTCTTGGGCAAAACTGAAGCTCTTCTTTCTCCTAAGGTTTTTCCCACTACCCTCCTTTACCAATCCTTTAGGTCTTGTGTTGGAAGCTGATGATGACTTACTTAACCCAGATATTTAACATTTCAGAGATAGAGTTGAAACTGAACTGTCTTTCTAAGACAGGAATTTCCAGTATATGCTGTTACCGCACGTGGGAAATAATAGGGATGTACACACATCATGTTTAATCCAGATACTGAGTTTAGGATTGGTGTCTTTTGGGGAAAGATTATTTATAGAAAAGTGGAGTTCCCCCAAACTTAAAAATGTCACAGACTAGTCAAATTTCTTAAAAAAAAAAAAATAATAATGTTGAGGTCTGACCTGGGGGACTTTGATTTTGCCAAATTAGGACATTAAAAAAAAAAAAAAAAAAGCCTGCTATTGCCACTCTTTCGTTTTATGAAAAGGGTATTTTGGCACCAAAAAGTAGAAAGGACCTCAAATAAAGGGCAATCTTTATTCAAATTGGAATTAATTCACATAGCTTTGTGTAGAGCTCATTGAGCAGTTTTTCTATTTCTCATTCAGCTGTTGGCCAGTGAAAACAGTGTTGTCGGGTTTGAGAACTGCTTTTCTAGAGTGTGTGCTGTTACTTTCTTCAGTTAAAATATTACCTGGGACACTAGCACTCAGTAAATATTTGTTGAATGAGTAAATGACTACACAGAAACCTGAATTATCAATCACAGATCCAAATATCATTTAACATCTTGATTAGCATAATCATTAAATATTCTTTTGAGTATGTCTATCCATAAATGTAGATCTAACCCCAGGACCACAGAGTTTTGGAACCCGGCAAGTGGTCCTGTAATTTAACCACCCTCATTAAGTAGACAGAGAAAGGTGAGGTACGTGGTGGTGCCAGCTTCAAGGTTGTGACTTGGCCGGGACTGGAACTCGGGTCTCTGGAGAGTTCTGTTCTGTCCTGCCCAGCAGCCGGTAGGCAGCCCGTGTGTTCATCCTCCCCTGTGATTGCAGTAAAAGACTAAGAAATGAAGAGAAAACACTTGAGTCCATTCTTTCTGTACCCTAAACTTTGATCTGCAGTCTTATTTAGAAAAGCTTCATGTTAAAGATGTAGTTTACTCAAAACTAAAGATAACAGGGAGTATGAGAATTTTCTTTCTCTGAGCGTAAAGAAGTGGAAGAAATGTTTCCTCCTCTTCTGAGCCTACAGGCCCTTGCTCTTTGAGGAAGTGGAGAGAAGGAAAGTTGTGTGCTTTTTTTAATATAACGTTGACTGTGGTGGGAATAGTTTGCATGTCTTTTTGTTTTCTTGGGTAGAATTAACTGACTTCAGTTAAGGGGGGTTGGGACTATTTAAAAACAATTCCTGTGCTTGCCTTAAAGGTGGAGGGCGTTGGCTTTAGAGGTTAATTCTTCTCCAAGAGTGAAAATTAGCTTCTAAATCGGACCCTGTAGAGTTAAATCAACTCATGCATTTTTTACCTGGCCAGTGCATATGTGAAAGGTGGATTAGAAATGAGAGGATCTATTTTCTGTTGAAACACTAAGCCATGTTGAACCAGCTATGTTGAGGATTTTATTTTAAATGTGTACATTCACAGAGTAGCTTAGTGTATGTATTTCCTTATTTGTTGTTTGGACAAGGAAGCCCTACCCTGCCTGACGCTGTTAAAAGCAAACTGGGATTTGGGCAGTGGAATGAGGGCCAGAATATCCAGTGAACCAAAATACATCAATATCAAGGTTCTGCTTGGCCAGGAGGAGCAACGGTTCTGAAGTGTGTTTCTTGAATGGGGATTTTAGGAAAGGTTCCCATTGTCTTGTGCTTATGTTGTTGACTTAGGTATGGCTGATCTTTGAGTGTGCTTTTAGGCGTTTGTGTTTCTTGTATGTTTTGTCTGTAAGACAGTTTGAAGCTCTGGCTTTTGAAATTTTACCTAAAGTGCTTTTATTGTTATTTTTTATTGTTTTAGTGTTTTAGTGTTTATTGTTATTTTTTACAGTTCTTATAGTCTCTATACTTATACAGGTTGTTTGTAAGGATACATTTTAGTGGCAGTTAAAACATAGTCAGCTGAAATGGACAATTTCTGTCCTGAAACTTTACATTTTAGATTTAAATCATTAAAGTACCAGGTTTTGAGTTTAACTGCATGAATTTCTGGCAGTTTGATAAGGGTACTGATTGGATAAAATGCTAATGATTTAATTAACGAGCGCGTTTGTTTAACAGGATGCGCTGTATTAGTTAAAAGCGAAGCAGCTGAATTAGGTACATTCTGTGCTTCGTGGGAAGGACCACTGTGAGTCATCGGCCAGCCTTCTCTTTTCTCTGACTGGAGCTAGCCGTTTCTATTTTTTTTTTCCTCTAGGTTTTGGAAATCCCTTGTCTCCAGGTTGCTGGAATTGACTTCTTGCTCAACTGAATCACTCACTTGATGAAGACAAAGAGAACTCATGCCTTGTGCTGACTCGTCTCTGAATCCGAGCACTGGGGAGTCTGTCTGCCTGGTTTGTGGAAAGATCCAGTGATTGTTTTTATCACTGAGCTTCCTGAGACTTCTGAAGATAAGAAGTCAGAGGAATATACACTTTCTTTTGAATTTTTATAACATACTTGCTTTAGTTTTGAAGCCTCGGGCTGCTGGGCGTGTGAGTGACAAGTCTTTACAAGTGGCCTTATTCCAACTCCAGAGATTCCTCACCCAGATTCTAATTTTATATACAATCCTCAAGAGACAGGAAACATGCCAACTCAATCCCTCTTGATGTATATGGATGGACCAGAAGTTATTGGCAATTCTCTTGGCACCCAAATGGAGATTGATGATGCCATGACAATAAAAGGGACCGCCGCTGTTCCGTTCAGAGCCACGCAGGAGAAAAACATAATCCAGATAGAAGGGTATATGCCCTTGGACTGCATGTTTTGCAGTCAGACCTTCACACGTTCGGAAGACCTCAATAAACACGTCTTAATGCAACATCGGCCTATCCTCTGTGAGCCCGCCGTTCTGCGTGTTGAAGCAGAGTATCTGAGTCCCCTTGATAAAGTTCAGGTGAGAACAGAACCTCCAAAGGATAAGAATTGCAAGGAAAACGAAGAACTTAGCTGTGAGGTGTGTGGGCAGACGTTTCGAGTCGCCTTCGACGTTGAGATCCACATGAAGAAACACAAGGACTCTTTCACTTACGGGTGTAACGTGTGTGGCAGAAGATTCAAGGAGCCCTGGTTTCTGAAGAATCACATGCGAACGCACACTGGCAAGTCGGGGGCCAAGAGCAGACCGCAGCCAGGCCTGGAGAGCCCGGCGACCATCAACGAGGTGGTGCAGGAGCACGCGGCCGAGAGCGTCTCATCTCCTTACAAGATCTGCATGGTTTGTGGCTTTCTGTTTCCAAATAAAGAAAGTCTCATTGATCACAGGAAGATGCACACCAAAGACACTGCTTCCGGTACCCGCAGCTCACAGACAGACACGCAGCAGGAGGGAATGCCATCTCCGGGGGAAGAGTTGCTGCAGTTCTTAAACCTAAGACCCAGATCTCACCCTGAGATCGCGAAGAAGCCGGCCAAATGGATACCTCAGCTGGACCCGTTCACCACCTACCAAGCCTGGCAGCTGGCCACCAAAGGGAAGGTCGCCGTGTGCCGAGAGGTGAAGGAGCAGCCGGGCCAGGAGGGGAGCACTGACAACGACGAGTCCTGTTCAGACAAAGAAGAGCTGGGGGAAATTTGGAACACGAATAAAAGCCATCCCGAAGGTTCTGGGAAGTCCAAGACAAGTAAAAGCGGCTGTCCAGGTCTCTCACAAGATAAGGAGAAGCCCAGACACCCCACCGGTGAAGTGCCTTCCGTGGACGCGGACCCCAAGTTAGCCAGTAACAAAGAGAAGCCGACGCATTGCTCTGAGTGTGGCAAAGCCTTCAGAACCTACCACCAGCTGGTCCTGCACTCCCGGGTGCACAAGAAGGACCGCAGGGCCGATGCCGAGTCGCCGCCCATGTCAGTGGACGGCAGGCAGCCGAGGACCTGTTCTCCGGACCTGCCCCCCACCCTGGAGGAGAACGGAGCCATCGATCGAGAAGGTGGCTCTGAAGACGGGTCCGAGGATGGGCTTCCAGAAGGGCTCCACCTGGGTAAGCTGCTGGGTGGTGCACTGTTCCTCCTCTGCTCGGTGCCAGAGGACACTGGCCGGTTATCGGGGTGGGGAGGTGGGTTTGAGTCCTGGCTGTGTCTGGTGTCATCCCCCTGTTGTAAGTCCCTTAGCCTCTCGGGGCCTTCACTTTCTCATTTCTGTAACGATAGGGTGGAGTTAAAAGGCTCATCGAGGTTTCTTCCTGTTCTAAAAGTGATGTGATTTCATACTTTGCTAACAAGAGACACACATTATTTTATTTTATTTTTTTAAACCAATCTTTACTTTTTAATTAATTAATTAATTTTTGGCTGCGTTGGGTCTTCGTTGCTGCGCACGGGCTTTCTCTAGTTGCGGCGAGCGGGGGCTACTCTTGGTTGCAGTGCGTGGGCTTCTCATCGTGGTGGCTTCTCTTGTTGCCGAGCACGGGCTCTAGGCGCGCGGGCTTCAGTAGTTGTGGCTCGCGGGCTCTAGAGCGCAGGCTCAGTAGTTGTGGTGCACGGGGCTTAGCTGCTCCGCGGCATGTGGGATCTTCCCGGACCAGGGCTCGAACCCGTGTCCCCTGCACTGGCAGGCGGGTTCTTAACCACTGCGCCACCAGGGAAGCCCCAGGACACACATGGTTTTACCTCGTGCATCGGCGCTGCTTGGCTGGGGCGATTTTGCCCCCAGTGGACGTCTGGCAGTGTCTGGAGACAGTCTTGGTCATCACCACTGTGTTGGCTGTGTGTGTGCCGCTGGCACCCGGTGAGTGGAGGCCTGGGATGCGCTACACGTCCTCCCAGGCACAGGGCAGGCCCCCCGTGCCAGTAGTGTCAGGATTGAGAGATGCTGGCCTTCCCTTACAGTTTCCCAGCATTTCTGATCTTAATCTAGAAAAACAAGTTATCCTTATATGCAGTGCACTTCCCTTTCTATCAAGGGCCAGCTTTCACAAGTTTATTCCAAACGGGTATCTGTGGGCACAGATCTGTACTGGGAATGGTTGTCAACCAGAGAAAGAGTATTAGGCCATTTGGTGCTGTGCTGCCTGGTCCCCTGTCCTTCGTGTCTGGGGGCAAGTATTCATTCACAGTCAGCTCAGTCACTGAAATAATTTGTAAAGGAAAGAGAATGTGAACACACCAAAGATGATTTAAAGATCTCACTTTTGCTCAGTCAAAATTTTAATGTACTGATTGATGGCGTTTATGGGAAACGGAAGCCATCGCTGAGGGCCTGTTGACCTATCTCTTGAGTCCTGGTGGGCATCATCTAGGGCTCTTGAGTCCTGGTGGGCATCACCTAGGGCAGAGGATTCCACCTGTGGTTCAGGTCGTGCCCATCTTCACGTAAACCACAGCTTCTCTATCCATTTAATAATATTTTCTTTGAATAGAGGATTTTGCTGCTGGAGAACAGTGAATAAACCCCTGCATAATCAACACGGGAATGATGAGAACATGAATTAGTCTTAGAGAAACAGTATCGTTTACAGACTGGTCTTGGGTTTAAACATATGCTGGCATCTTGCATTGTAACTTGACTGTGTTGATGTCTCTAGGAACCCCGTGTGTGAGATCCAGGGTGAATGTGACCAGATAATACATCTTCTCTGAAGCCGGTGCCCAGTTCTTTTTCTGATCACAGGATGGGTGTGAGAGCAGCAGTTTTCATTCAAATATTTAGCATGTTTAGAGTTTCCTGGGAGACAGGAAACCTAGCACTTAGCATGCTTACAATCTTCATTTTTCAGAAATCTAGAAAACGCATTATGGTGTCTTAATGACATCATAAACATGACTTTAAACCAGCCCTCCAGTCTTCTAAGTGATTCCTCTTAGTGGCAGTGCAGTTCGTGGGCCTGCAGTAATGGGGAGGTGATTAGGCCTGTGAGATAGATGCCCTGGTGCCCTGAAAGACATGAGCTAGCCGGTCACATTCTGCCAGTAGGTGGTGTGGGCAGAACTGGGTGGAAAACTTGGGCCCAGTCGGCAGGCAGATAGAATAGCCCATGATAGCTGGGAGCGCCAAGACTTGCATTGAGTCTGGTTCTACCACTGCCTTGTTCTGTGACCCATTTCGTGTTGCTTAACCTTTCTTTGCCCTGATTTCCCTGTTTACAGAATTGGTTCATTGACCCTTGTCTTCCACCTCCCAAGGATGATTTCAACTGCCTATTTATAAAAAGTCCTTTAAAGGGCAGCACAGCAAAATCACAGGTGGTGCTAAAGGAGCAGGAACCAGGTAGATGTGGAGGTTTCATGCCCTTTGTGTTAGAATAAAGGCGTTTCATAACGTTTTGGATATGATGCAACATACCGTAAATCCTGACACATAGCTGGAAGTAGGAAATTGCAGTGAGGTGCAAGCCCAGCTACAAAGTTGGGTGTGATTGTCAGAAAGAGAGCTGGGCATTCTACGTTAGGGAATGGACTTTCATGAATTAATATTATGATGTGGTCTTCTAGTCTAGATTTATTTTATTGTTATTTACTATCAGCCTGGCTTTCTTTAGATTTACTTTTAAGATCAGAAAGCAGAGTAAATAATTTATCTTTATTGTTTTTCAACTTTAAGCTATAAATAGCTTTAATAATAGTTGTTCATGTAAATTATTTTTAAAAGTCTTCATGACACCTTTTTAGATCAAGGGTTGTCTCTGCTGTCTTAGAGTGTCTGGAGGTTTAGAGGTGGCCACATTGTGTTCAGGGAAGTTTAGGGGTGACAGAGATTTTATAGTCAGTCCTGTCTTTTTTTTTTGGCAGTGCCTCGTTCCCCGACTAGGGATTGAACCTGGGCCCTCGGCAGTGAAAATGTGGAGTCCTAACCACTGGACTGCCAGGGAATTCCCTATATAGTCCTGTCTTTATTGTACCTGGAGGCTCACCGTGGTTTACTAATAAGTTGCTTTTTAAAATCAGTGAAATCTATAATCTAGACTGCGGAATGTGGAAGGAGCCAGGAAGAGGCCATTTAATAGGGAATTACAGTTTTTCAAGGCAAAAGGACAAGTTATGCTAAATTTAAAGAGATGACCCGACTTCTGTTGTAGTCATACTGTGATGTATGTAATATGACATAATTTAATAATATAAGAGGAGGTTTATCTAGAACTTAACGCCCATATTTGGCGAGCCGGTACTTTAACTGCAGCACGACTGTCTGGGAGGGCTGCTGTGTCCTCCTCTCTCTCATTAGCGGCCCCACCAGGACCTTCATTTACTCCCCTGTCCTGATCAGGCCTCAGAGAGTGAAGTTTAAAGTTCAACCCCGTGGCATCTGGGGACAGATTTTGAGTTGTCAGGTACATTTTGCCCGTGGTGAGTGCTTGTGGATAATACAACCTGCTTTCCAAAAACGTTGCTAAATTTTGACAAACTTTCCTAGGTGTTTGCCCAGGGCCAAGCTTTCTAATTTTCTGTAAAGATTAAGTTGTGCTCACTGCCCTCTAGTGGTAACTTGCTTAAGTTTAAGATAAAAAGCTTTTCCTCTGGTGGTCGGCGATTTGTATTGGCTCGGGTTTTCTAAATTACTTATTCTGAAGAAGCTGGTTATTCCAGCCCGTGTGCAGGTCCACCTTGAGTTTGCCAGGTTCTGCGTGTCTCAGACTTGTTGGGAGAGCGGACAGCTGCCCGTTGGTTTCAATCTATGAAATGGTCCTGTGATTGAGGCAGATGAAGAACTGAATCTTTAACAGTGAACTCTGCTGTGCTCAGAAAAAAAACTGATGCACACGTGCTTTAATACTGCAGGCAACCTCAAAGCAACATTTGGCATGTTTTTAGCCAACACCTAATATAAAAATTATTTTATACTTTCCAAAAATGTTTCTATCAAGAATCTTTAAGTCAGCTCGCCCTATTCACATACTTGAGCCATCTTCTTACATGAATTATTTTTGTTTCTGTTTTAAGATAAAAATGATGATGGAGGAAAAATAAAGCATCTTACATCCTCAAGAGAATGTAGTTATTGTGGAAAGTTTTTCCGTTCAAATTATTACCTCAATATTCATCTCAGAACACATACAGGTAAGGAACTTCTTAGATTTGTTTACAGCATGTATCAGTTCAGAGGATTATGATGTAGTTCTGTGTCTGATTTTTTTTTGTTGTTGTGTTGTTCAGATATTCTGCTAGATCCTTGGACTAGCTTAAGAATATATGTGTAGTCTGTTGATTGTAGCTGTCATTTTGATTCCTTTAGTGTCATTGTAACTTGAACTGTTTTTGTTGTGAAGTTAATTTCTCACTTCTTTATCCTAACTCTCATCTTATTAAAACCTCTTTAACGTTTTTTAATGCCACAGCTCTTTCGCATGAATTTTTATGATTTAGAATGCAGTGAATATATTTAATAATCATTTATTTATTTTTAAGTTTATTTTAATTAATTAATTTTTGGGGGGCCGTGCCACACGTCTTGTGGGATCTTAGTTCCCCGACCAGGGATTGAACATGCGCCCTCGGCAGTGAAAGCGCGGAGTCCTAACCACTGGACCGCCAGGGAATTCCCAATAATCTTTTCTTTAGGTTGTAGAAGCAGCTGTAACATAATGGTTTAGGATGCTGTGTGGACTTGAATTTGCATCTCTTCTGCTCACTGGCATACAACCTTAGGCAAATTACTTAACTCTTCTGCGCTCCCATTTTCTTAGCTGTAGAAGTGGGATAATATTCACTCCTGTAGGGCTGTTATGAAGATTAAGTGAGATAATTTTAAAGTGTGCTTTTTAATTTTTTAAAGACGTGTTCACATTTTCAAACATTTGGGGTAGAAAGCGTGATGAAGCAAACAACTCATGACAGATCCTGGATGTGAAGATTAATAGGAAGGGAAAAGGAAAGGACCCCATTTTCTCTGTCTTATTTGTTTCGATGCCTTTCATAAACTTCTGTAATAGAGTGACATTTCTTGTTTTAGGTGAAAAACCATACAAATGTGAATTTTGTGACTATGCTGCAGCCCAGAAGACCTCTCTGCGGTATCACCTGGAGAGACACCACAAGGACAAGCAGGCTGATGCCGCTGCTGAAGTCAGGAACGAGGGGAAAAACCAGGAGACGGAAGATGCACTTCTAACCGCCGACAGTGCGCAAACCAAAAATCTGAAAAGATGTTTTGATGGTGCCAAAGATGTTAAAGGCAGCTCACCTGCAAAGCAACTGAAGGGGATGGCCCCTGCCTTTCAGAACGTTCTGGGCAGTGCTGTCCTCTCAGCAGTACACAAAGATACTCAGGATTTCAGTAAAAACGCAGCTGATGACAGTGCTGATAAACTGAGCAAAAATCCTGCCCCTGCTTCTTTGGACGTGTTAAAAAAGAGATCAGCAGTTGAACCTCAGGCACACAACCTCACCTGCAGAACAGAAGTGGACGTGGCCCCTCACCCAGACGGCCGGGTGGCCCATCACGTCCAGGTCGGCCACAGAGAGAAGAAAGCGGAGGTCGACGCAGACTGTCAGGAAAAACCCTTAAACTTATCCCTCGGGGCTTCCCACTGCTGCCCGGCAGCTTCTTTGGGTAAAAGTGTGACCACGAGTACCACCTGCCCGTTCTGCACCTTCAAGACATTTTATCCAGAGGTTCTAACGATGCACCAGAGACTGGAGCATAAGTACAACCCTGACAGCCACAGAAACTGTCGGAACAAGTCTCTGCTTCGAAGTCGACGGACCGGATGCCCCCCAGCTTTACTGGGAAAAGATGTGCCTCCCCTGTCGAATCCGTACAAGCCCAAGCCCAGGCCCGCCTTCCCAGCGCAGCCCAGACCTCTGCCGTCCGAGAAAGCGAAGCCCACCCCCGCGGGGCCCGGCAAAGCCCCTCTGACTTCAGGGATCGACTCCAGCACTTTAGCCCCCAGCAACCTGAAGTCCCACCGGCCGTCGCAGAGCCTCGGGGGGCCGGGGGCCGCCGCCCGGCAGCCGCCTTCCGAGATGTTCGCCAAAGCCGGCGCGACCCCGGCCCCGGCCGCGGATAAAGCCAAGCGGCTGGAGCCCAAGCCCAAGCCTCAGCCTCCTGCCGGGGCCCCGGCCCAGCCCGCCCCGGGCGCCGCCCTCAATGGCTGCAGCGACCACACCCCCAGGAATGACGGCCCCTGGGCACCGCCGGCCCGGGACTACTTCTGCGGCCGCGGCACCGAGCCGGGCGAGCCGCTCGCCAAGCGGCCGAGGGTCGGGGCGCCGGCTCTCGACGGGGACCAACCCGGCCCCCACTACCGGCGGCCCTTCGACCTCCCCAAGTTTCATGTGGTGCGCGGCCTCACGTCGCTGCTGCCCCCCGAGTGCGCGTGCCCGCCGCCCACCGCGCTGCCTGCGCGGCCCCGCTTCCTGAGCACCGGCGAGGCGGACGCGGCCGTGCTGCCCGCGCAGAAGCCCTTCGCTGCGGCCGGAGCCCTGTTCCCCTGCGGCCCCGTGGGCCCCGCGGCCGGGCCGGCGCTGGAAGGTGGGCATCCTTGAGGCGGGGGCTTCCGGGAGGGCGAGACGTTCCGAGGCTGGGCAGTGGTTCGGGGCCCCCAAGCTCAGCCCTGCAGGACGAAAGCTTATTCCCCAGTGTTAAATCTTGCTCTTTTAATTTAATTTTCTCCCTGGTTGGGAGGATGATGAAAAGCGCTTGAGGACCCAGGAGTCTGATGTCAGGTGTCATTTACGCCCGCTCACCTGACTTCATCACGGTCTAGTTTTCTCCTTTGCGCATGTGTGTTGCGTCTAGCGCTCCAGCCCAGCCCAGCCTGGGAGATGGGAGCCCGGAGGTGGGGTACTTCTGTCCATGTCTCACCACCCCTACTAAACTGTGAACTCACTCAGGGCAGAAAATGCGTTTTATATAACTTTGATACGCAGCCCTGTCAGGTGCCCGGCACAGGGCGGTGCAAGGGGTGCTCAGTAAATACCCGTGAGGACCCTTGATCCGCCAGTGCAGAAGGCTAAGAACTGCTGGTTAAAGCATCTTTTGAACAGCGTTGATGCTCAGGCTTACAGAACTGTACTGCCTTCAGCCTTTGTTAAGTATTTAAGTGAATTGTAAAAAGCACGGTTTTTCCCCATATTGTCCATTACGCTCATAGATACTTTGGTGTCTTTAATGCCCTTGCCAACTCATGACAGTTTCATAGAGGTGTCTGACACATACCTGTGCCTGCAAAAAAGTAGATCAGAGTGTCGTGGGGACCTGTCCCCTTTGGAAAACGTGATGAAACCACCATGCCTTCCTTTGTCAGACATAAGCTCTGCAGGTTTGTCCGTCCCAAAGGGACAAATCCATTTTGAACCTCTCAGTTTGTATTAATTTCAAATTAAAGATTGTGCGTGGTGACAATGCTCTATCAAGGATGGCTTGATGCCAGTTGATCTGGTAGGGACAGCAAATTAAAAAACAATTGCTTTCATACACTCCAGTGACTTTTATAAAAATTCTGATGAAGAGAGAATTTTTGCAGACTTTTGATTAGAAGCGTCCCTTTTTTTTCCCCCTCCTCGGCACTTAAAATGGACATGAGTCATAACTGTGTCTTTACTTGAAGAGAAAAGGCTCTGTGTTGCAAGTAAATCAGTCTTTTTTTCCCTCCTCCTCCACACAGTTTTGGTTCATGATACACAAAGGTTTAAAATACTTATGCTGCTGTTTCCTTTTAGCTTTTTAATTTTTACTAATGACCACCTAGCACTTAGATAATTTTAGCTTTAGTGACTTAAAATTCTGTGCTAAGAAATGTCCTCATGGCATTTAAAAACATTTCACCTTGTAAGTAACTTTATAACATGTATGCGTCTTATGTGTTCTGGTCACATTATCAGTTAGGAATTTTGAAAATTGACTTCTAACAACCCACACACATCTTACCTAACTGTTGAACTTAATTCTAAATGCCCTTTTATGCTTTTTTGTTTTCAATCAGGAAAAAGGCCTGTGTCCTATCAACACTTATCTAGCAGCATGCTACAGAAGAGGAACTATGAGAATTTTATTGGGAACGCACATTATCGACCAAATGACAAAAAAACTTGATTTCCTATTTTGGGGATGAAAGGTGAGCACATATAATGTATTGATTTTACTTAATTGAAAATAAACCATCTAGCTTATCCAATATAATAATACGAAGTAAAATTGCTTTTAATTTGAATTTTGAAGTGTCTTAAAACAGAGTCCTCCCGGTCTCTGCATATCAGCGGCGATGATAATGGTGAAAACAACAATAGCAACTGGAAGTTACTAAGCATTTGTTTCATACCAGGCGTTGAGTGAAGTGTTTTATCGCCATGAGCTCATTTAATCCTTCTTACAGCATCAGGTCAGGGGTTAGCCAACTGCCCGCCACCTGTTTTTGTCAATAAAGTTTTATTGGCACACAGCCACATCCATTCCTTTACGTATTGTCTGTGGCTGCTTGGTGCCACAGCAGCAGAGGTGGGTAGTTGCGACAGGGACTTCATGGCCTGCAAAGCCGAGACTATTAACTGTCTGGCCCTTTACAGAAAAAGTTTGCCGATCCCTGGGTTAGGAGGTCCTGTGCCCACTTTACAGATGTGGAGACTGAGACTTGGATTATGTAACTTGCCCAGCGCCTTACGCTGCCTACTTTTGGTCGTAGGTCTGCACAGTCCAAGGCCTGTGCCCCAACCCTCCAGTTTAAGAACTTGTTCAAAGCCTTTATGAATCCTTATCTGTTGGGGGAGGGGAGTGGGACAGAGCAAGTAGGTTTATTTCGACTTTTTGGTTCACATGGCAAATGCATCTAACGGTAGCTACCCCAAAGCCTCAGTGTTCTTGGAGTTGTACACGTGTTAGTTTAGTTACTTCCAAGTTTGGGCAGAGGGCATGATGTCTGTGTGAGAGTCACACTAGGACGCTTTTAACAATAAATTGAATGGAAAGATTGGGGCTCATGGACCGATTTAGTTCCCTCCCAGATAACTCTTGTCCTGTCAAACCACCCCCATATCCCCATGGAGCAGACTCTTGACTGAGCACCTGCTAGATCTAGGTACAGAGATAAAGGCTCATGGACCAGGGCAGAATTTCTCCTTCTGTTTTCACTGGGACACATGGGGCCCATCAGCCTCTGCAGCTCTACATCCTTCTCTCCCGCTCAGGTGATGCCAGTGGTGTGAGACTGGTGTCATCACAGGAATGAGATTAAATCCACTCTGCCTTAAAACATGAAAACAGAAAATTTATAGGTTGTAAGCAACAGATTATTTGCACTGCATGTAACAGCAGATGGGAACCGTCCTGTTTACCCAGCTCCGGCCTCTTCCTGCAGCCTCTGGGCTACTCTGCTTGCATTTCTCTCTCCCCGGGAACATCCTTCCTGCACCCTCTTTGCCAAACAACCTCGTTCTGAGATTTCAGGACCAGCTCACATATCATCTCTGCAGAATGTTTGCCGGGAACTGGGGCTTCCCTGTTTGTGTTCCGTCTGAGCTGTGGTTCTTACCCTTTTGTGCCCATCTTACCTGTGCGTCGGGCTTCCACTCCGAGCTAAGCTGAGGAGGAGCCTCCTTCATTCAGTGGCTGGCCCATCGCTGGGAATTTCAGCCATAAAACTCAATAGATGTTGGCTGAACAAATATTGTTACACATGTTTTATGCACCATCCTTCTCATGGAGGAGGTTATTCTAGGTCATTTGTTTTGTTAAAAACCCCTGGTCCGTGCCATGAATTCCCCTTTCATAGGGTATAAACTTCCAGAGTTTCTTACAGGTGGCAGTTGCCTTTGGCAACTGTGTCTGATATAAATTCTGGTTCTTGGTTAAATCATCTTCATTAAACCACTGTTAAGTATATATTAGCATCCCCTAAATAGTGCAGCTTTTATTTATTTAGACTCCTGAGACTTTGGTCACAAAATTTAAGCTTAAATGGAACCCATTGCATTTCTAGATCCCGTTAGTTCTATTTATTTATTATACTTGTTTTTTTCTTTTTTAAGATTTTTGTAAACTGTATTTAGTTTCATCCTAATCATTTTTAAACCTTTCCCCCCCCCCCCCTTAGGTCTTGATGGATATAAATGTGTACTCTCCATGAAATTGAATTAGTTCATCTTTTGAAAAAGCAGATGGTGAAAGCTACTGAAATAAGCTGTGATTGTACTGTACATATAACATATAAGGAACACTACGGTTTTGTAAAGTTGTTCTGTTAACTTTTGTACCAAATAGCAATAAAAACTATAGTTGGAACAGTTGGGTTGTACACAAATGGAGACCGGACATCTCTATTTTGCCCTGAATAATATTTTTTTTAGAATTGACCAAATAAGAAGTGGAGTTTTTTTGCATACTTGAGCGCTGCTGAAAAGAAATCATTTGGGCTGGGGGGTGGGATGGGGAGAAAGTATATAACGCTTGCACCTCAGGTAAAACTGTAAATATACGTTGTAAACCTGCTTGTTGAGAACTGTGCGTGTTCTTTCCTCTGACGTTGCTCCTCGCTTTGAGCATGTTTCTGCTACTTGTCCTCTTTTCATTCACAATGTATGTTTTTTACAAAAGAATTTCTCAATGATTTGTATTATGTGAAATCCTCCACGGTCTGTTGTCTTAACAGAATTGTTAACAGAAGCGTTGACCCCCTATGAATATGTGCTGCATGCACGGAGATCAGCCATTCTGAGTTGGGCGCCCTTTTACTGCGAACTTCAGTACGTCATCTGAGAAGGACCCAGGTCCGCAGCCCTTTTCTGAGGGAATGGCATGGTTCGTGGGGTTTTTAAGTGCGTGTATCTACAGGGAAGCATTTCCTCTGTAGGCCAGCCACACATTCAGTAAGCATACCAAATCGTATGTGGAGTTACTGAAATTTGTTTTCTATCAAATTAATCATTTTTGTTGGGCAGTTCCTGGGTTTTTTTGGCATTTGCCTAAATTCACATATAAAAATATAAACACTAAATTGTACATGTGAATTATATATATATTGGAAACAATTTTAAAAGAAATGAAAGTTTGGGGGTAAATTTTAGGTTTGCATTTGGAAGTCTTGGTGTGTCTGGCATTTGGGTTAACTGTGGACACACTCAGGTTAATTACAGACACATGGATTTTGCAGGAGTGCTGGCTGAGTTTTCTGGTACTCAGGGGAGAGGTAATCTGTTTTGAGACCTCAGTTGTCTTCCCATTTTTGGTTGTTTTGAAGCAGCAGCGTTTTTCTCAGTGTACATGCAATTTGGGTTTTAATGAGAGGCTAGCCACCAGCTGGCTTACTAGATGTTTTAAACTTCTGTTCTCTTAATCCGCTGTCCATGGCTGAGTGTATTCTGCAGTACCTGGGTTTAGCGACCACAAAATACTTTATTAAGAAAACTGTTTCAAAAGTAAATTTGCACTGTTAATTTTTCTTGCCCTGCCCTTCTCCATTAGAGCAAGGGTAATGTCCTCAAAGAATCCTGATGTTTTTTTGTTTGTTTTCATTATGCAACATGACGCCTACTCAATAGAAAAGTCTTAACTCCCAGGTGAAAAGGGAGACCTGGTTTGAGATCAGTCTGCTGGCATCGTGATGAAGTGCTTTGTATCAGGAAAGTGTACACTATTTACCTTTCTTCCTGTTCACAAGCTGAGCCATATGTACATAATCTAGATGTTTGTTTTCATAGTTTTGCACTTTTATAGCCTACTTTTGAAGATTAACACATTTGCAAGATGATTGACCTGATCCTTACCTAATCCAATGAGTGTTACAGAAAGCTTGCTGTGATGATAAATATAAATCTTAAAAGGGGATACATGATAATAGAGGGCTGAAATTTAAATCTGTATTTAAAAAAAAAAATCACCAAATCTATTTGAAAACAAGTCAATTTGTGTTATGCTGAAATTTTTGGGGGCTTTCAGATTTCTCCTTTTTAACCACATTTCTGAGTGCATAAAAATATCAGTTTTTTTTTCTTTCCACAGCCCTTGTACTCCAAAATATTTCTTTTTTTTTTTTTTTTTTGTCCATCAGTATTAACTATTGGGATACTACTGGTTTTGTGTTTTTTTTTTTTTTTTCTTTGAGACACCAGTACATATAATAGAGGTACAATCTGTTGGATTTTTGTTTATGTATTTATTTCATTCCAGTTTGATTTATTTTAATTGTTGATACTTAAGTTGTCAAACCGTAGACATTACTTGTTTTATTTATGATATATTTCAGCTTAAAGTTATGTTATTATATGTGGATGTAAATATAGATTTGGTGTTTTGCAGTCTTGGGCTTTGGTCTTTATTGTGTCCCTGCTTTCTGATTTGTTTTAACTTTTTATAAATGTAGTTTTCGGCATACACAATAATAGACTAGTATAATGAGTCCCCATGCGCTCGCCAGCGACACTTTGCCAGACCTTTTGTGATTCCCCACCCCTTTCCTGAGTATTTTAAAGCAAATCTTAGACATGATTTAATTTCATTCCTCAGATACTTTTCAGTATCTCTAACAGATAAGGGCTTTTCCTGATCACACCTAACTAAACGGAAAACGATTTCTCATAACTGACCTCCATGTCTGTCTGCATTCCCTGGTTGTCTCAGAAACGTCTTCTGACAACTGGTAAGTTGCAGTCAGGATCCAAACAAGATCCACTTACTCGGTTTAGTTGATAGGTTTCTTAACCCGATTTTAATCTTAACCTTCTGCCCCCGGCGCACGCACACACACACACACACACACACACACACACACACACACACTCTTCATGACATTTTATTTATTGAAGAAACTGGGTCATTTGTCCTATAGAAGTTCTCACTTTCTTGTTTGGGTTTATTGCATATTTGTGGTTTCGTCTAACTTGTGTCTCCAGCCTCTATATGTAGTCCTATAAACGGGTAAATAAAAGTCTACAGGTTTAAAGTAGATCTCAATTTTGGGGAGGCGGGGGCTTCTTCATCCCATCGCACTTCTACTGCATCACCTCTGGACACGTACAGTGTGTGACTGTTAACTACTTTCATGTATTCAACCCTTTTTTTCTGTACAGTTTCTCAAATAGCTAAAGTTCAAAATTTTTGCATGGATAGGCTGACCGTATCTTAGCCCGGCTCAGGCAAGTGCTGCAAAAGAAAGAAGGCAAGAGCCCTCCGTGGCTGTGTAATGTCAAGAGGGTGATAGAGCTGAACTTACAGAGGCTGCACTCGACCCCCTCCTTGGACAGACGAGGAGCCCGAGGTCCCCAGAAGGCCACGTGTGATCCCAAGGCCAGACAGCTTTGCTGGGCGTTATGAGGGAGGCATCTCTTCTGTTACACTCGGCTCTCTTTCCAAGGGTGAGAGAGAAGTGCAGAATCTCAGGTTCATTTTCAGACTTGGTTAGACCTAAGTCTGCCCTTCCTTCCTCAGAACTTGGCCGTTTGTGGTGCCCGGGTGACACCTCTGTGCCAGTGTCTGGGACTTGGGCACCTGATGTTAATCCAATTGTACAGCCTTTCAATGAGATTCTACTTCCTAGTATGAATGGGACATACTCATGTGACAAAAGATTTCCAACCTTTTGTCACATGTGAGTTTATGAAAAGTTATACCAAAGAAGAAAAAAAAAATCACATTTCTTTTCTGCCCTTTACCCTTATTCGTCACAGTGAAGTTGCATCCTCACTTTTACACACACATCGAACTCCTGAATGTCTATGGCTCCTATGGACTGTAGCCATGGAATCAGAATCACCCGGCGTGTCTCCCAGCCCGGCCTCCCCTGGATTCTGCTTGGCAGGTCTGGAGCAGGGTTGAGAAACCTGAATGCCTACCAAGCACACCAGGTGATTCTTATTTACTCCAAAGAGTGAGAAGCTACCTAAGGTTCCTGGATGTTCTGTTTGGGCAGCTGTAATCTCATCGTAATGATGGTTAAAGTGTCCCTGAGCTTCTGCCTCACAAGCATCATCGTCAGTGGACTGATTGCCGTCCTCAGCGCCCCAGGGATTTTCACTTTAACCTGCAGCAGCCCCAGCAGGGATTTTAGGAACAGGTGGATCTTTCCCTTCCATGCCTCTTGACATGGCAGGACCCAGGGTTCAGGGCTCTGTCCGGATTGGTCCGGCCTCAGGACTGTCCACGCCCTGGCCCTGCCCCTGAGCCCAGATGTGTCGCTCACAGCTGCCTCTTGCACATCTGCACCCAGGTCCCCAGCTGGCATCTGAGCTCAGCATGCCCGGAATGATGGCAACCCAGGACAGCCCATCTTCCTCACTCTGTGGAAGGGACCAAACCCTTTCAGTCACCTTGGGCTCCTCTTTCTCACTTCCCATCCAATCTAAGAGCAAACTTGTTCCCTCCATTCCTTCAAAACACATCCGGACACATGGATATTTCCTGTCACCTCCATTGCCATCACCCTAGACCAAGACACGAACTTCACCTTGATGACTTCACCTTTTCAGTCTCCCCTCTTCCCTCTTTAACCTCTTCTTCCATCTAATCACATGGCTGCCAGAACTATCTTTTACAATAGAGGTCATTTTACCCCATCCTTGCTCAAACCCTGCAATGATCTTACATGACTCACAGTATAAAACCCAATCCTGGCCATGGCTTTGCTCACCAGGTCTGACCCCTGGTTTCCCCCATCCCCCCCTCTCATTGATTACGGCAACCACAGGGGACTTGGTTGTCCTTCTGGAACATCTTAGGCACCTTCCTCTTTCAGCAGTGATGCCCTTGCTGTTTCATGCCTGGTACCTCCTTTACCTTGGATAATCCATGTTCAAGTGCTCATACGTCACCAGCCCCCAAGTCTCTCCAGCCCTCTCCATCTCTGGATCTGGCATTACTTTTCTTCCTAGCACTCAGCACCACCTGCCATTATAATGTGCATTTGTTTGGTTGGTCTTCCCCCAGTTGCAGGTGAACTCCCTGAGGGCAGAAATTTGTTATCAATGTATCCCTAGGCCTATGCAGAGATGGGCACTCTTAATATTTGTTGGCAGAATGGATGGATGGATGGATGGAATGATGGATAATATATGTGGTTTATTCTAGCCCAGCGATTCATTAAAGACAGAGAGGTGTTTGCCTAGAATTATGTCAGAATAACCTCATACCTTTGAAATTAATTACTGAGTTCCTTGACATAAGCATTTCCATGGCAACAAATGTAATTCACACTCACCACTGGTTAGTTTATTTTTGCTTATACATCAGTATAACAAGCGAGAGGAGTTTTACCGAGAGGATGATTGTGGGTGGGACTGGTATTTTAGAGGAATAAACGGTAGCTAGGATTGAGAGAGCTTCGGTCTGGAGTACTTGAATGATTGCTTTTTTTACTGGGTGTGCGTGTTTGTGAGGTTGAGGATGTGGAGATGGCTTGAGGGCAGAATTTGATAATCAGGTTGCAGGAGAGCAGAGATAGCGCCTGGAAAAGGGTATTATTCACGTCTGAGAAGTTTAGCCATTCACAAATCACCGATATATATGCAGAGAAAGTTTTCCTTGGTCTATGCCAATCCAAGCATCGTTTGTTGTAGGAAAGGTTGACAGAATTCGGCCATTCTGAAGACTTTTGGCTTCAGAATCCCTTTACACTCTTAAAAATTCTTCAGGGTCCTCGAAAGTTTTTTTTATGTGGGTTATGCCTATTGATATTTACCATATTCTGGTTTGAAACGGAATTAAAACTTTAATTCATGAGGAAAAACAAACCCACTACATGTTAATGTAATTAACATATCTTTTCATGGTAGATAACAAAATTTCCAAGGCAAAAACATTTTATGAGAAGAATGGCATTGTTTCACTTTTTTGTCACTGTCACTAGTGTCTTACTGCCCTGCATTCAGTCTTTGGGGACATCCCACACCATGTGGCCTCTGGAAAACACTCGAGAGAGAGTGTGAAAATCAAATAATTTCCTGGTATTAGATTTTTTGACCCTTGGACCCCCTGAGGGGTCTTTTGGACCCGTAGGAGGTCCCTGGACCACACTGTTAGGACTTTTGGAATAATACAGTTGACTGAAGGCTTTACAGAAGACAGAGGTATTGCTTGACGCCTCCTGTATACTCCATTAAAAAACCCTGATTTTGCACAAAAGAGCAAATACTGCATGATTCCACTTAGAATAGTCCAGTCCACAGAGACAGAAAGTAGAACGGTGGCTGCCAGGAGCGAAGGGTAGGGGAGGAGGATGAGGAAGGAGTTCAATGGGGACAGAGTTTCAGTTTGGGCAGATGAAAATGTTCTGGAGATGGAGGGTGGTTATGGAAGCACAACAGTGTAAATGTGCTTAATGCCACTGAGTTTTACACTTGAAAACGGTTAAAACGGTAAATTTTGTGTTATGTGTATTTTACCACAGTACAAAAAAACCCGTTAATTTTAAAACTACAAGCACAATATGTCTTTATGAAGAAGCAAGCTTCGTGTAAATCTATAACGTAGGAAGTGAAACTTCCTCCTCTAAAATAACCACCTTTAATAGTTCAGAATCCATGTCTTCTGATTTTTCGTTGAGCATTTACTTAATAGAAAAGCATGAAGGGACTTTACATGCATCATCTTAAGGCGGAGAATTTATTCTCACCATTTGACAGATGAGGAAGCCGAGGCCCAGAGAATTTAAGTAACCTAAAGGGGTTGAGCTAGGTCTGTACTTTTAACATAGAGATGGGTAGCTGGCTATAGTTTCTACGTGAGTTTTTGTCAAGTGTGAATATTTCTGTGAATTAAGCTGAAGCAGTTACTGGGGTTTGATTACATTTGGGACCAAACCAGTCTCTAGTCATGAGGAAGGCGATGAGCACAATTCACTTTTGCCAAATTGCATTTGAGAGGTGCGTTCTTAAAGACAGTCAATAATCGAACACTTTGAATAATTCAAGACTTTTCCCCATGGAACTGACCAAGACCCCAGATATTTTAACCCTGGAAAGTGCTAAATAAACTACACCACCAGGTGGCGCTGTGGTAAACAAGCTTCGTTTACTCGTCCAACCAGCTTTGCTATTCAACTATTTGGGACAAAATTTCCCAAGACAGAGCAATAGTGATTTGTGTTATTGCAAATGCTGCAGGAACTATGAGACTCTATTAATATGATTTTATTGAAATATTTAACATTTTTGTAATTCAACATCCCATGAGCTAGCCTTTATGTTCATTACTCAGTGACTGTAACTCTACAGTAGAATGACACCACTTCTATTTTGATGTTTATTTCCAGGAATGCCCCAAACCCAGTTTAATTAAAAAAAAAAAAAAAAGGAAGAAAGAAACTGGTTGCTATCGTCTTCTCCTCTTTGCCTCAGATGCTGGCTTCAGAGAGAACCAGGGGCAGGATGGAGATGCCTCTGCCTTCTAGTTTACAGGGAGGATGTGGGGCAGGAAAGTCCAGGTTCAAATCAGTGATCCTGGAAAGTGGGGGGAGGGTGTGGTGAAGTCCCAACATTAAAGGAAATCTAGTCCTGGAGGAAGGAGCCTCTCGGCTCCAGGGGGAGCGGATTGAGCCTGTGCCCTCCCGCCCTCTTCTCTTTCTCTACGAACCCATCCTGCTTTCCTGTCTCCCTGCTTCTCTTCCCTCCACCCCCTCCTCCCTTCTAAGGTGACTTCATCAAGAACTTCCGGAAGTAGATCTGGCTTAGTGTGGCTCGTGCAAAGGTCCTGGGTTACTCAAGAACAGTGAGAAGGTGCAGGCGGCCGGCTGGCCAGGTGGCTGAGGAGAGAGGAGATGGGGACCTGCTGGCTGTTGGAAGGATTTGACTTTTGCTCTGAGCGTGATGGGGAGCTACTGAGGGCTTTGAGCAGAGGATTAACATGATTGGACTTGGTCACAGCCGTATTCCAGCTCCATGCCGGGACATGGTCATTGAGTCACTGAGGTTACCTCCAAGTGGGGTTGAGCTTTCATACAGTAGAGACCCTGTGGGGCTGCTCATCCCACCATGTTGAACTTGATTCCCATTCCTGGAAGACCCCACCTGTTGGTGCATCTGAACCCCATAAGGAAGGTCAGGAGGGCTTCCTGGAATGTCACCTAATCTGAGACTTGCACATGGATCTGAGAGGGTTTGCGCCTGCTGTTCCCTTCCAACCTCCCTCTGGAGGTGGAAGGCAGAAAGACCCACTTCAGGGATCATCAGTAGGTGGGATCCACTTGAGTAAGAGAATTTTCTGCCAGGGCAGGGTTTGAAGAGGCTGCAGAGGTGCTGGTTAGCCGGTTAAGGAGTTTCCATTATCATGTGGCCAACAGATGCAGGGTGCAAAGCTGCAGAACGACAAGATCCATGGTTTTATTGACCAGAAGCAGTAAGGCAATGTCAAAAATCAACAGCAAGTCTTGAACTTTTGGTTGAACTTGTATTAACTCTGCCTCATTATTATCGGTTAGTTTTGAAGGTGAGCAGGCAAGTGTAGCAAATTGGAAAATGGAATCCTCTAATGACTCTTTTTATTGCCTTTTGCTGATCCTTAATATAAAGCAAATAATCGTAAATCACAGCCAACTCGATGACTTCCTTTCATCTACAATACAAACGAGGCCTGGGGTTGAGAAGTTTACAGATTTTCAGAAGTAGCATCCACCTGACTGGACCCCAGCTGACACAGCGAGGTCTTGCTTCATGCGAATTTGAAATTGTGAATTAGATACACGTTAGCGTTCCATGGTAGGCACCAAATTTGCAGTAGTGTGAATGCTACAAAATTAGAAATTCTCCGAGAATCTTCATTCAGGCAGTGTGGACTGAGGTTGGGGACACATCATTGCCACATGGTGGCGCCCGTCATCAGGTAAACAGAAACGTGGGTGCTCCTTTGTTGAGATGAGATGTGAATTATGTGGCTTCAAATGATGCGTTTTCTTCCCTTGAAAAACAAGCAGCTGCTCTGTAGTTCCAAGCTGGATTTGCCTTTGAAACCAAAGGGCATGTGACATAAGAAAACATTAAAAAATTCAAGTGAAATGTTGTAGCTGATAGCGTTTCCTTATGTCGTAGCCCTTTCCATACTGTTGAAATGGCCATTTATGTAAAAATAAACAACATCACACATGCAAATGGTTAAAACAGCCAAATAGTGTTTATAGTGGAAAACGAGGGTCTTGCACTACCTCCCTACCCCCTCAGTGCTGCTCTGCTGATGCAAGACCGTTTCTCCAACCTTCTACTGGCATTACCAACGATATGGCTACTAGCTCTTGTCTCTCGAATCCTCTCCATTCCACTGTGCCAGGATTTTTAGTTTGCCCATTGCAGTGTTTCTCAGTGGGGACACTGTTGGCATTTTGGGGGGGACAAAGTTGTGTTGCGCGGAACTGACCATTTATTGCAAGACGGAACATTAGCATTCCTGCCCACACCCCTACCCAAAGTGGAGGGTCTGCCTGTTAACGTGAGGAAAATGTTGCCAAGTGTCCTTGGGGTGGGCAGCACCTCCTTCAGTTGAGGACAGCTGCTCTACTGCGGACCTTCTGCCTCCCCTCTTGTGAAATGATGATAACGATGGTGTCTGCCCTGTCTCATCACATCTCTGCTTCCACTTCTCAATTTGTGTCATTTGTACTTTTTCTGTTCCATGTTCAAGACTAGTGACACTTGATCTGGGTTCTGGAACCATAAGAACCGTAAGAACGTTGTCCATACTTATCTAGTTTGATTCTAAAAGCTGAAAAATCAGTAGTTATAACTATGCAAATGTCTCTATGCCTTTACCTATTCTGGATATTTCATACAAATGGAATCATACAATATGGAACTTTTTGTGCCTGGCTTTTTCACTCAGCATCATGTTTTGAAGGTTTACCCATGTGACAGCAGGAATCAGTGCTTTATTCCTTTTCATGGCTGAATAATATTCCATCGTATGGATACGGCACATTTGTTTACCTTCCATTTGTTGATAGGCGTTTGGGTTGTTTCTGCCTTTTGGCTGTTGGGAATAGTGCTGCTAGGAACTTGCACATACACGTTTCTGTTTGAGTATCTGTTTTCAGTTCTTTTGAGTATATACCTAGGAGTGGAATTGTTTAGTCATATGGGTTATTATATCACATACACTTTTTTTTTCTTTTCTTTTTCAATAGGAAAACCCATTTTTAGTGTGTTACTTTCCCCCGGACTTTTAGTCTAAACGATAGTAATTGCACTTTACGATTGAGTCTTGAATGCCTGGAACAGTGATAAACAGGAGTTGCTAAAGAAATATATTTTATTTTAAATATTATTAAATATATATTTAATGAGTAAATGAATGAATGATAGTCACTGAGGCAACCCTTCATGGCAAAACGCACCAAGACTTCTATTGTGCTAGTCAGTGAATTGGTACCCTATTAATTACAACATTTGAAAAATTGTTATATAATATGGGCATAAAATTCTCTATGAGAACTGATTCTAGTGAATGTTTATTGACTCCTTATTCATGCCAAGGAGCATAGGCTGTATTTTTTTAGTTTTTGGTTTTTCTATCTCAGTCTCACAAGTTATGTGTGGGGCTTGCTGGTCCATTTTATTGATTAGAAAACTGAGCCTGCAGCCGTAAAAAGAAACGAGATTGAGTTATTTGTAGTGAGGTGGATGGACCTAGAGTCTGTCATACAGAGTGAAGTGAGTCAGAAAGAGAAAAACAAATACCGTATGCTAACACATATATATGGAATCTAAAAAAAAAAAAAAAAAAAGGTCATGAAGAACCTAGGGGCATGACGGGAATAAAGACGCAGACCTACTAGAGAATGGACTTGAGGACATGGGGAGGGGGAAGGGGAAGCTGGGACAAAGTGAGAGAGTGGCATGGACATATATACACTGCCAAATGTAAAATAGATAGCTAGTGGGAAGCAGCCACATAGCACAGGGAGATCAGCTCGGTGCTTTGTGACCACCTAGAGGGGTGGGATAGGGAGGGTGGGAGGGAGGGAGATGCAAGAGGGAGGGGATATGAGGACATATGTATGCATATAGCTGATTCACTTTGTTATACAGCAGAAACTAACTAACACACCATTGTAAAGCAATTATACTCCAGTAAAGATGTTAAAAAAAAAAAAAAAAAAGAAAACTGAGCCTGGGAGGGGGTGTCCACTTAGCAGTGGAGCCTAAATTCACACCCTCATCTTAGAGCAGTCTCTACTTAATTGGACTACTTTTTCTGGAACACTCAGAACCTAAACACGAGGACAGGTAGAGAGGGAACTTGAGTTTTATTAGGGAAAGCCCATTAGAGTCACTTCCTTAAACGGTGGCCCCCGGAAAGGTTTTTTCCCAGGCAATGGTAATGCAGCCTCTGTCCACATGGGGGCAGTATTCGCTCAGAATAGCAATTGTAAGGGAACAAAGGCCTCAGTCACCAACAGCAGGCTGGCTGCTGGGTTTCTAGGCCAACTTTAGGAAATTAATCAACGACTGTAGATCGCTGGGTCAACAAATATAAAACAGACCAGGCATCAGCTCCGAAAACCACAGCGAGGATTCTCACCTCTTCCATGGGAGGGAAAGGGCTCACAGCACACGCTCCCAAATGTCTGCCCGACGATTGCATCAGAGCTGCCCAAGCGTGGTCCCTGGTTCACTCCCCCTGTGCTGGTTGTCACAGACAGATGAGGACCCAAAGAAAGGGCACCGCTTCCCCGAGGAAGAACTTTCTAACTCGAGGGCAGCCAAGTGCACGACAAACATCTCAAAAGCAGCTGAAAGCGACTGTCCAAGAAGACCTTCCATTGGGTTGGGGAGGCCAGGGTGCTCAGATTTTTGGAATTTCATTAACCAATAACACTGGAAAACTGGTGTCATCATAGGGGTGGATATCGAGTTTTGATCTTGCCAGTTAAGGGGATAAAAAAATACAGTTGGCGTTTACTATTGCCGTCATTTCATAAAAGGGCAAGACAGTTGGAAAAATATGAAGACTAAAGGGTAATCCTTTAAATTGGATAAAAAAGAAAATTTCATGAAAAACAAACCCACGAAAACTTCATTAAGACTCGAGGAGGCATTCTTCTAAAGGTGTTAACTCTTTTGGCTTGAGAGAAACTTGTTAAGGAAATCAAGATTCGAAGGGCAAGTAACTCATCTGAATTTCCCTAAATGCATTTCTTGTTTCTACCAGACTGGAGGAGCGTTCACCTTTCCTGAGCATTTGCATCGGGCTGTGCATTTTCTTTCTTTCTTTTTTCTTTCTTCCTTCCTTTCTTTCTTTCTTTCCTCTCTTTCTTTCTTTCTCTTTCTTTCGTTCGTTCTTTCTTTCTTTCTTTCTTTCTTTCTTTCTTTCTTTCTTTCTTTCTTTCTTTCTTTCTTTCTTTCTTTCTTTTCAAATTGAAGTATAGTTGACACAGTATGATATTAGTTTTAGGTATACAACATGGTAATTCCATATTTTTATTTTCTATGTACTGACATTTAATTCTCATGACTCCCCTTTGAGACAGGAACTTGATATCATTCCCGTTTTACAGGGAAGGAAACTAGACCTTGAGGCGTTTATATGACCGGCAGACAGCTGGTGAGGCGGAGGTGCTGACATTTGAACCCAGAACATGGAGCGAGCATCCCCTCCCCCCCACCGCACCTAACCACTGGGCCACAGAGCTTTGCTGCCCTCTGGTTGCTCCAGGTTGCTCTGGGAAGGAAAGACGTGGGTTTCCTGATAAATTAAAAAACAACCACCACCCCAGTAGACCATTAAAAAGGAAAATCACCCGTACTTCCCCAATTTCGACGCGGCTAATGTGTGAGCATGATTCTTTCCATTATTTTTAAAAAAATTATTATGTTTTGAGGTTGAACTTTATAAACGAATTTGCATCCTCCTTGGCTCACTTAAAAGTATAAAATAGGGCTTCCCTGGTGGCGCAGTGGTTGAGAATCTGCCTGCCAATGCAGGGGACACGGGTTCGAGCCCTGGTCTGGGAAGATCCCACATGCCACGGAGCAACTAGGCCCGTGAGCCACAACTACTGAGCCTGCGCGTCTGGAGCCTGTGCTCCGCAACAAGAGAGGCCGCGATAATGAGAGGCCCGCGCACCGCGATGAAGAGTGGCCCCCGCTCGCCGCAACTAGAGAAAGACCTTGCACAGAAACGAAGACCCAGCACAGCCAAAAATTAAAAAAAAAAAAAAAAGTATAAAATAAAGCATTTCCCCTAGTTATCAATATCCTCCATACCATAATTTTTGAAGGTTGTAACATCTCCCATTGATGAATGAAATGTGTATTTTGATGCTATTGCCCTGTACTTAGTGTCTTGGTCTGTTTGGGCTGCTGTAACAAAACACCACAAACTGGGTGGTTTATAAACAACAGAACTTTATTTCCCACGGTTCTGGGGGCTGGAGGCCTGCGATCGGGGGTCAGCGTGGCAGGGTGAGGGCCCTCTCCTGGGTGGCAGACTTCTCGCTGTGTCCTCACATGGTGGAAGGGGCTAGGGTCTCCTTGATAAGGCACCCTCCCACTCTGGAAGTCTTCACCCATGTGACAAATCACCTCCCAAAGGCCCCGTCTTCTAAAATCATCACACTGGGCATTAGGATTTCCACATATGAATTTTGGAAGAACACAAACATACGGACCACAGCACTTACATTAAGTTGATCCAAGTGTTCATTGTTTATAGAAAAGATTGCATTGGATATCTTTGTGCATTTAGCTTTTTTCACATTTCAGATTTCCTTCTGGCTAGATTTTTTGGAAACAGAATTATTGGGTCAAAGGCTAGACTATTTATTAATTTTTCCCCCCGGTTTTATTGAGAAACAATTGACAGACATCACTGTATGAGTTTAAGGGCTACAGCATGATGTTTTGGTTTGTACATATTGTGAAATGATTACACAACAGGTTCAGCTAACATCCATCTTCTCATCTAGATGCAATAAAGTTTCATGAGGACATAATACTCTCATTTGTTTACATGTTGTCTGTGGCTTTTGTGTTACAATAGCAGAGCTGAGTAGTGGCAACATGGACCGTTATAGCTGGCAAAGCCTAAAACATTTACTATCTGAGCCTTCACAGAAATAGTTTGGTGATCCCGATCTAGCATCTCTTTAATTAATTAATTAATTAATTAATTAATTAATTTTTATTGATGTACAGTTGATTTATTATATTAGTTTCAGGTGTACAGTATGGTGATTCAATATTCTTATAGATTATACTCCATTTATAATTATAAAATACTAGCTATATTTCTTGTGCTGTATAAGATATCCTTGTAGCTTATTTATGTTATACATAGTAGTTTGCACCTCTTAATCCCCTACCCCTACTTTGCCCCTTCCCTTCCCCTTCCCTCTCCCCACCGGTAACCTGTATCTGTGAGTCTGTTTCTGTTTCGTATAATTCGTTCATTTGTTTTATTTTTTAGATTCCACAGGTCAGTGATAACATACATACAGTATTTGTCACTGGACTTATTTCACTAAGCATGATACCCTCCAGGTCCATCCACGTTGTTGCAAATGGCCAAATCTCATTCTTTTTTTATGGCCGAGTGGTGTTCCATTGTATACATATACCACATCTTTATCCATTCATCTGTCGATGGACACTTAAGTTGCTTCCCAATCTTGGCAATTGTAAATAATGCCGCTGTGAACACTGAGGTGGGTGTAGCTTTCCAAATTAGTGTTTTTGTTTGCTTTGGATACGTCTAGCATCTCTTTAGACTGCCTGTGAGTTCCCCTGAAGATATAATTCTCCTAGAAACTTCTTGAATATTACAGTAACAAAGCAGAGTCTGAGTTAAATAATTATTTCCATAAAATATGTCCAAATTTCTGTTTTAACTCCTTTGTGAAATGAGGCAGAGTATAAATTTTTAAATGTCATAATAAAAGGCCATATGATTTAATCTAATATACATAGAAATATCACCTATAAATTTTCTTATGAGGGAAGAGAAAGTATCTCTTTCTATTTAGTCATTTCTGGAGTCTGTTTAATCAGAAACATCTTTTAAAAATTATATTTCATTTTTCAGGAAAAAAATCTGAATGTAAAGAGGAGGCTTATTTCTCAAGGTCCCAGCATCCCAAAAGGGATTGTCTTAGTCTGTTTGGGCTGCTATAACAAAAACACCATAGACTGGAGGGTATAGATGACAAATATTTATTTCTCACAGTCCTGGATGCTGGAAGCCCCACAGTTATAAATACCTTAGTGACAATAAGAAAGCTGAAAGCCAAGAGGCCTGGGGTCCAGTCCCAACTCCATTGCAACTTGCTGGGTGACTTCGGGTGGGCCACACAACCTCTCTGGTCATCCCTGGGGAAATGGAGGGATTGGATTAGAGCAGAGGTGACAAACTCCAAGGCCATTAAGGCCAGTAGGTGGCTCAGATGTGAGTGGACATGTGCACCTGTGAATTGGGGAGGGCGGCCTGGGGACCTGGACCCATTTAAAGGCAGCAGCAGCTACTTGGCTCTGGCTGACCGGTGCCAGGTGGGAATGCAAGTTCAATGTCACCAAATCTTCAGATTTTTAAAAAGAAGCCAGAAACCAGGGTATTTACGTGACATCTCCCTTTATAAAAAATACTGGTTCAAAATGTAAAAGACACATGTAGGACAGATGAAACACATTTGCAAGCTTCCAACTTGTGTGTTCTGGTCTGTGCAGCTCAGATAATGATGATGATGATGATGGTGGTGGTGACAGACACACACGTGTGCGCACACACACAGCACACAGACACACACCGGCGACGTGCAGATCTGTCCCCTCCCTGTGCCCGTGGCCTTGCTTCCACTCTTCCTTTCAGGCCAGGAGCCCCAGCCCCATGCCGCCGAGGGGGGATTGGTGGGGCCTGCTTGCCAGGTGCAGGGTGAGGCCACGCTTTTCTGCTGAAGAAGGTGCTTCAGGAATTGATGAGTGACTAGTTAATGCTGGCTCAGAGCCGGCTAATCACAGGGCAGCAACAATCATCATACTTAGAGACGGACTAGAAGCCTGAGGTCCCAGCCCGGCTGTCCTCCTCTGCCCCAGAGACCTGACTCTCTCCTTGACACTTCCTGGGCCTCGGGAAGAGGACGGAGCAAAGGAATCACCCAGAAGGAGGAAGGTCGCCTGGAAAGCTGGTCTGGGGAGCTGAAAACCCAGGTGTCCGAGGGTCCTGACACATGAGTGGGGACCCGGAGGAGCATCACAACCTTGCCAGATTTTCCAACTTTTCCGGAGACTCCAAAAATCCAGGGTTTTTTTTTTTTTGGTGGTAAAAAATACATAACATAAAATGTACCATTTTACCCATTTTTAGGGCACAATTTGGTGACATTAAGTCCATTCACATCATTGTGAGGCCATCGCCACCCTCCATCTCCGGAACTTTTCATCTTCCCACGCTGAAACCCCACGCCCGCTAAACGCTAACTCCCTGTCTCCCCTCCTCCAGCCCCTGGCAACCCACTCCCCCGCACCTACTTTCTGTCCCTATGAGTTTGAGCAGGTGTTTTTGTTGTTGTTGTTTTTGGCCACACCGTGTGGCCTGTGGGATCTTAGTTCCCCAACCAGGGATTGAACCCAGGCCCTGGGCAGTGAGAGGTTGGAGTCCTAACCATTGGACTGCCAGGGAATTCCCGAGCGGGTGTTTTTTCAAGAGTGAAATCTCCTCCTTTGAAAAAGTGGACTCGTTTACCACAGGCCACTGAAAGGTATCCGTGGATTTCCAACGCACTTCACCGAACTGGACTCTCAATTTCCCCAGCCAGTCCTGCTGCATCTCTGACCCCTCTCTCTCTCTCTCACCCCAAACCTCATGTGCTTCCGTGAGATCGTGTGGGAGGGACGCAGCCAGGAGCCAACCCCATCAAGTCAACATTCCGTGTACGTCTCTAACCTGCTGGCCACCCCGTCAGTCCTAAATGTGCAAAACACCTTCACCTGGGCCTGAGCCGGCACCATCGTATCCCCGAGGGTCTCCCTGCTTCCCTCGGGGCCCTGCAGCCTGTTCTCTCCCAACGGTTTTGGTGGCTTTGGAACCAGGCAGCCTGGGTTCCCATTTGGACTCTGTTAGTCCATATTCATGAGACTTTGGACGCGCCTCTTCGTGTCTGTGTGTCTCAGTCTCCTCATCTGATGGATGGAAATAATAATGGGACCCAGACCCATCTTAGGGGATTAAACGGGTTCATCCATTTAAAGCCAATTAATGCTAAGTAGTAGCATTGTAGTTATTATGATTTTGAAATTTATTGTCACTATTTGCATGTCTATCTATTTCAGACTGAAATGGTCCCTTGAGAAGAGGGACCCAATCTAACCGATCTTTGTTTCCCCAGAGTCTGTCCCATGCTTTGTACTTATTTAGTGAGTGCTCAGTTAATGATTGGGAAAGGAAACAGGAGGGAAGGCAGGAAAGGGGGAAGGGAGGAAATTATTTCAGTGGCAGGTCAGGACACACTTTAAGATATCAGGTCTGAAGGGAAGACCCCTCCCAGGGTCCCTGGATAGCTGGGGCCCCCACTTTCACTCCAGATCATAGGAATGCACCCCCTTCCTGTTATTGCCAAGTAACAAATACCCCAAAACTTAGTGGCTTAAAGCCACAAGCAGTATATTATGTCTCCTGGTTTTGTGGGTCAGGAGTGTGGGCAGGGCTCACCTGGGCAGTTTTCCTGCTCCTCATGGTGTTCAATGTGATCCCTTGAAGGCTGGTGAGTGGGCTGGTCTGGAAGTGAAAGTGGCTTCACTCTGTGTCTGGTGTCCCGGCAAAGACGGCTGCAAGGCTGGGCCCTGCTGGCACTGTCTGTTCCATGTGGCCGCTGCAGCATGGTGATCTCAGGGAGCCAGAGTCCTCACACGGAGGCTGGATTCCCCCAGAGCGAGTGTCCCAAGGGCAGAGCTGCAAGCCAGGTTTCTTATGAGTAGCCTCAGAGGTTCCAGGGCACCAGTTCTGTTGCATCCTGCTGGTCAAGCAAATCACTGAGGCCGCGCAGATTCCAGGTGGGGTAGAATCAGATCCCACCTCTCCAGGGAGGGGCAGCAAAGACCTTGTGGCACGTTCATCCACCATAATCTTTCCCTCCATTGCAGGTCCGTTAAACCGGGGGTCACTAGGTCTCATGGACATTTTTTTTCAGTGAAACCCCTGAATGAGGTTTTATACAGATGTGCAAAATGTGCATTTTTTTTTTTCCAGCGAGGTGAGCTGTCAGGAAGATTATGAATCACTGCATGGTGGTCTTCCTTTCTACTGAGCCTTATCTAATCCCAGTGCTCTGCAAAAATTTCCCAAGAAAACATGTGTAGTCTTGTAAGCTATTCAAATAATGCAGAAAAAGCTAGTCCCTCTTGAATTCTCTGCCTTCCCCCATCCACTCCTCTCCTCAGAGATAATCCCTGCCAGCAGTTTGGTGTGTATCTTTCATGACGTTTTCGCATGCATTACATAGACGGGTAAGGTTTTTACAAATGCAGATAGCCTCGTTCTCCTCTATTGTTTCTGTAATTTGCTTATTTTTCACTTTTAACATTGCGTAGAGGAGACCGTTCATGTCAGTACCCTAGACTTTACCCCGTGTTTACATCCAGCCTCGCTGAAGCCGGCCAGTGGTTGCATTCATAACGCGTGAGCCCTTCTTCCTCGAAGGGGTCTGGAGGTTGTTGCCAGCTTGCACCACGCTGCTGTAAACAGCCCCACTTTGTCCACTAGGGCACACAGGACGGTGTTTCTCTTGGGTAGGTACCAAGAGGTGGAGTTGCCGGGTTATTGCGTATGTGCGTATCCCATTTGAATTTTTATTGCTGAATTCGCTTCCAACATAGAGGCACAGATTTACATGCCCACCAGCAGGGTCTGACAATACCACACTTTCCACACTCTTGCCAAAGCTGAATCTTCTCAGTCTTCTCAATTCTTTCCAGTCTGAGAGCTGAGCATCTGACCATTCTACGGAGAACTGCTATCCAGCTGACAATGAAAAACATGGCCTTTGGGGTCAGGGAGAACTGAGGTCCTGGGTCGGCCACTTGCCTCTAATGATGCTATTAAATCATGTGACCTCAATGAGGTCCGTTGCCTTCTTTTTGAGTGGGCACCATAATGTCACCGCCTGTTAAAACTGCAATGATGGGCCCATGAAATTGCATGGAAAGTGCTCTTAGCAATGTCTGGAACATATCATGTTCTCAATTATCGGCAACAATTTGTATTATTATTATTATTATTCCAAGAGTGTTTCCAGTTTAGCAGTTGTAGAGGGGAAGATGCTCTTGAGGACATCAGCCTTGACAATCAAAGCTGCTCCTCCATCCTTCAGGCCCTTTAGTGTAGAGGCTCAAATAGCTAAAGTTAAGTCTTACCCTTCAGTGGGACGGTCTGAAGAGGAACCATAGCCATAATAACCAACTTCACTGTGTCTACCATGCTGCCTGTGCCCCAATTAATCCTACCAGCCCTATGAAGAAGGTGCTATGATTTGACAACCCATTTGACAGATGAGGAAACCGAGGAACAGAGAACGCTCCTGAGATCACCTTGTTTGGCAGAGCTGGGATCTGAACCTGTCAATTAGGCCGAGGGCCCATGAGCTTCACCACGAGCCTGTAATGTTTTCTAGATTGAACTTGATACAGCAGGTGTCGGTGCTTTGACAATGACGTGGACCATTGGTTCCCTAAAGAGACACTGATGCTCTGCTTTTCCATGAGACTGGGCAGCTGTTGGGTCTACAAGTGAGGAAACTGCGTGAAAAACAGAAGCTCCCAAGGTTTGGTCTCACCCCATCCCTCTGTGGTGTCCCCTTCATGTGGCACTCGGGACCGCAGGTGGGGGAGGGGGAGGAGGAGGAGAGGGGAGAGAATGAAATCACAACCTATTCTGACCTGGTCACTGGCTCGGGGGTGCCCTCTCGGGTGCTGTCCCGGCCGGCTGTTCCTTGCAGGTGTGATTTTAAGGGAGTCATTTCATTTCTCCTGGCCTCAGTTTCCTTTTCTGTTAGTTGAAGATAAAACTATTTTATCGGGTGATGAATGTACGTGGAACGTAGTGCCTGGCACCCAGCAGGTGCTCCCTCCATGAGCTTTGGACGGAATTCACTCTACCCCTGAATCCAGGAAGGGGCCTGGGACTCAGGGCTTGGCGATTGGAAGCTTGTATCTCTCTGGCCACAGTCACTGGTTCGGGGACAAGCATGTGACATAATGGGAACAATGGCCAGGGGAATGCCATGCCCTGAACAGCTGGGGGTAATCTCAGTTTTCCCTGGGTCACCTGGGCCATGTAGGAGAGGAATGAACCCTGCAACAAAGTCAGAGTTCAGTTGGTGAAGAAGAAAGGGCGATGGATTCTGGGTTGATAACCAACTGTGCCCAGCACAACGCTTGTCTCATTTTCAGAGCGTAAGGAACCGAGGAGCAGAGAGGTGAGGAAACTCGCCCAACAACAGCCAGCTAATTCCAGATCCCATGTTCGTAATCATAACCGATCATTTGCATTTTTGCTTGGACCTGTTTGAGTTGGGTTTTTCTTTCATTTTCAACGGAGAGTAATCTCCGTGAGGGCATGAACTACGGAAGGACTATTCTCCAATTTATCCTCGTGACCCAGCCTGGGGTTGGCACAGAGTCTGACAAAACAAATATTTGATGAGTGAATGACAGAGTGAAACAAGAATGCCATGGGGGTCCTGGATCTTTAGGTCCTTATGGAATTCCAGAGCCGCTTTTCAGACTCTGATTTGCACAGAAATCACCTGAGATCTTGTGAAAAGGCAGATCGAAATTCAGCAGCTCCAGGGTGTGGCCTGAGGTTCTGGATTTCTAACCCGTTTCACAGGACCACACTTTGAAAAACCAAGTCCGGATGGCTCTGGTCCCCATGTAGTCACCAGCCACGGATGGCCATCGGGCATTTGAACCGTGGCTCGTCTGAACCGAGACGTGCTGTAAGTATAAAATACACACCAGATTTTAAAGGTTTATTTTAAAAAAATCTGAAAAACACATTTGATAATCTATATATTTATTACAGGCTGAAATGACAATATTATGTCATTTTTTTATATTATTGTTTTAATAATATAGTTACATATATTATATTATTAAATTATAATACTCTAATGACTGTATTATTAAAACTCATTTCACCTGGTTCTTCTTGTTGTTTGAAATGGGGCTACTAGAAATTTTAAAGTACGTGTGTGGCTCACATATTTCTCTTGGACGATGCTGGTCTCAAATGCAGGATCCCACATTTGAGGAAACATGTCTTCAATTGCTGAGGTTTTTCTCCCGACTGGACGGCAGGCCAACAAGGTCCAACAACGCAGAAAAATCAAGGAGGAGGAAGAAGACTGAGAAGAAATATGGGTACTGGGGTTTTCTAGAAAGAGCCATGTGTCAATGGTGTCAGGAAAGGAATAGCATGACTGGTTGGGTGAGAGAGTGAATGAGGCTGGAGAGCCTGTGGAAAGACTTCCTGTTAAGCAATTTGATGAGATTTTTGTTCCAGTCTGAAAAAAAAACTCTGGCAAAAATTAAAATTTTTTTTAGCAAGAATTCGTAGGGATGGGAGCAAAGGGGATTTTCCTGGGCACACTCCAAGACTGAGCGATTTCACTCCTAGGCAGATACCTAGAAAAACACATGTGTGGACAAGGCGTCAACTGCCAAGATGTCTGTGTTGCCACACACTGGAAACAGACGAAAGGTTCAACATTAGGAGACCGAATAAATAAATAGTGTTCTGCTTCTAGAACGGGAAGCCATGTTACCGCAGAAAGGAAGGAGCTGGAGCTACCCTAACCAGCATGGGAACATTTCAAACACTAACTTGGAGTGAGAAAAGCAAGTTGCAGGATAAATGCAGAATGATACCATTGGTATGAAGTTTAAAAAACATGCAGAACATTGTCTATCATACAGGGATAAAAATGTAAAAGATATAAAGATATGCATGGGAAGGCAAACCTCAGATTCAGGATCGTGGTTATCTTAGGGGAGAAGGAGGGAAATATGGTCAGAGAGGTGAGAGGTTCACAGGGGTCTGTTGTAAAAAAAAAGGATGTAATTATTTATTCATTAAAGAAAAACAGCTACTTAAAGACGCAGTCCATAATGAGCATGTAAGAAGCTGCCACTGTAATTTTACTCTTAAATTTTCTTCTATTGCTCTGTCTACTGTTTATTTTTTAATAACTTGTTTTCTTTTTTTTATGTTTATCACAGCCATACTTTAAAGACTCCAATCAACATACATGGTTTGTTAACTATATACATTTTTTTCTTTTTCTTTAACTGGGTGGGAACAGAGGTGTTTGCTCTATTACTCTCCAACACCTTTTTATAAATCTGAAACGTCATTAAAAAGTACCCATTCATAAAATCATTATAAAAAATGAATCAACCATTATATTCAAATGAATCAAAGAATAGCTTTGTGTCTACAAATTTAGTGATCTTAAACTTTTCTAAAACTGGGACTCATCCATCTCGCATCTCACTAGCTTCTTTGTTTTCTTGGAGTCGGTTATCATCCTGACTTTTCTTCCCCATTTCCCACCCATTGGATTCGAGTACCATCGTGAATTTTCCTAATCTCTGTTGGGTATGGTGGTGGAGATAGTTTGAAAATTATGATCAATATTATAGTGGTGGCTTGGATGACAGCTGGAGAACTCCTGCCTTTGATATCTGGGTAAAAATGCCTTGAAAGCCTCATTCTCTAAGCTTGTGCTATTCTGAAGCTTTCCCACAGATGTCTGCTGCTTCCTCTGGCGATTTAGGGAATGTGGGGTAGTCTCTCCCTCTCTCGGGGTCTGGTTGCTGAGTGTGATGCCTATTTCTCCTCTCTGCCTCCCTAAAACTCTGTCTCTCCTTTGTTTAAAACTATAAAAATCCACTCAGATCAATTATTTCATAGGTATCAAGGACACTCTTGACCAATTTCTTTGGACAAACAGAGAAGGGTTTCACATCCCAATGTGCAAATATCTTTTAAAGGGATCCGTTGGCATTGCTCTACTTGAAATGTCTATATGGGTGTCTGTTGGTTTTGTCTAGTTTCCTTCCTCTTTATCCTGGTGCTGCAATTTGTATTTTCTTTGGGAAACCAGCCTACCTCGCTTTCGGGTTTTTGGGTGGACCAAGGCTCCCTGGGGATAAGACTAGCTAGGTATTTTATAAAGAAGAAGAGTGTGACTGCAAGAGGTTTGCATACAGCCATCAATGTCAAATAGCTAGTGAATGCATGATTTGGAATTTGAACTCAAATCTAACACCAAAGCTTGTGCTCATAACTGCTGTGGTATAAGGATATAATAATAATGATAATGAACATTTACCATCAACTCTCAGGCTGTATCTCCATTCCAGACCTCTCCACTGAGCTTCAGATTTGTATAACCAGCTGCATGTACACTATCTCCACTTGAATGTCTAATAGGCATTTGTGATGGTTTTAAAAAAATGTTCATGAATTCTTTGATACAGTGTCCTTAAGGAGTGAAGCTTAATTTCTCTCTCCTTGAGTGTAAGTTGAATTGATGACTTTCTTCCAACAGAATATTATGGGAATGACAACGTATGATTTCCGAGGCTAGGTCATAAAAGGCATTGTGACTTCTGCTTTGCTCTCTTGAATCACTCATTCTGGGGGCAGCCAGCTGTCATCATGGGAAAACACTCAACAAGTCCTATGGAGAGACCCATGTGGTGAGGAAGTGCAGCTTCCCGCCAACAGTCAGTAAGAAACTGAAGCCTCCTGCCAACAGCCATGTTGAGTGTGCCATCTTGAAATCCAGCCCTAGTCAAGCCTTCAGATGAGTGCAGCCCTGGCTGATATCTTGACCCCCACCTCATGACAGATCCTGAGCCAGAACCACCAGCTAAGCTACTCCCAAATTCCTGACTCACAGAAACTGTGAGATAATAAATATTTGTTGTTTTAAGATGCTAAGTTTTGGGAAATTTTATTATGTGGCAATAGATAATCAATACAGCATCTCAAACATGACATGTGAAAAACTGAACTCGTAATCTTCACCCTGCACACATAATTTTCCCTCTGTCTTCTCTATTCAGAAAATGGCAATGTCATGATTCTTGTTACTAAGGCTAAAACGTTGAAGATATCCTCAAAACCTGTCTTCATGTCACATCCCAAATCTAATGTAAGAGCAAATCCCCATTGTTCTAACTTTAAACTGTATCCCAAATCCAATCATGTCTTCTCATATCCTCAGTTACCATCCTGGTCCACCACCATCACCTCTCACTAGGTTGGCTGCAATTGCCATCTACCTAAATTTTCTTTATCCCTCATACTCCTAGAGTCAGTTCTATATACAGTAGCCAGAAGGATCCTTTAAAATTATAAGCTGGACTGTCAATTACTCTGCTCCAAAACCCTCACGATTACTCTTCCTCCAGATCTGTGAACGGCTCCCTCCTTTCGCTTTCTTTAGATCTTTCCCAGAAAAGCACCTTCTTACTTAATGAGGACTTTTCTGGCTCCTGAGAGGTTTCTATAGTGTATATATTTACATGTCTATTTACTTTCTCTCTCTCTTCTAAAATGACAGCTCTTTAAAGAAAGGGACTTTGTTGTCTAGTTTGTTGACTGTTGTGTCCCCAGCATCTAGAATGATTCTTGCACACAGTAGGTGCCCTAAAATATTTATTGAATAAACACACCGTTGTTTTCCTAAGAGCTGTTGTCTTTGGTGTATATCAGAACTCCCTGGGAAGCCAGTGAAAAAAGAGAATACCCATTTGGGTGCCCAGGGCATCCAACACAATCCTAGGTACTCAGAGTCTGATGAAAACCAGGTGATTGTAAGATGCATCCCTGGAAATGTCTACTGCATTTGTCTCCTAATCTTTCAGCAAAATTTGTTATTTCTGCTTTAACAGAGGCAAGGAAAATAGTAAAATATATTGAAATTGGTTTGTATTTAAAAAAACTCCTTTGTAGTTAGGGCAGTAAATTATAGACATAGGATTCAATATAAGCCATAAATTGAATACTTTAGTGTGAGTAGAGTTGTATTGAGTCTTCCTTTGGTGATTAGAGTTTATTTCCTAGGCTTTTGTTCACTACATCATGAGTCTTTTCAATAAAACGATCTCATTGCCTGACAGCCAGACAAGGCTTTCAGTGATGCAAGAGGATTTTATCGGGTGTGGTTAACTCAGAAAATGGTTCTCTGAAGACACTTTATGACCAAATATTTACTAATGTCCCTTAGCAGGCCTGGTTAATTTCAGAATACCTAAGAAAGCCAATAAATGTGAACAAACTAGGATGTACACACATACACACACACACACTCACTCACACACACACACATCCACTGTTGCCACTCTGCTTCAAGTAGATAAAAGCCAAGAAATGTAACTGAAATAGGAAACTTGATGTTATCATGACCTTGCTCTTAAAAGTTGTTGGGCAGATGAAAGTGATTAGGATTGGTGGGCATGTCACATAGAGATTCAAATCAATCCATCCATTCATCCGTCCATCCATCCATCCATCCATCCATTTGAGCAGGTGGGCATTTGCTTTACAATAGTTGGGTTCAAGGTTTATAATTCATTATTTTTCTAAATTAGGAAAATTTGTTCCACTCTTTATCCATTAGAATTTGATGGATGCAAGAAACAAATTTGACTCTTCAGTTTTGAAATGGTCAGGGTAGCCGACAAACTACCAGCTGAAGGACTGGGCTTGGGGAGGGCAGGACACAGGGCAGCTCTGGCGTTCCAGGGACTAGGAGTGAATTGAGTCTCTCCTGGATGAGAAAGAAAGTGATAGGCCTGCACACCTGCCCACGCCTCGGCACAGTCTGGGAGAGTGTGGTAGGCGGCCTCTGAGACAACGCCACTGATCCCCACCTCCTGGTATTCATGCCCTTGTGTGACCCCCTCCCCTTGAATTTGGCTGGATCTAATGGCTTGCTTCTAATGGATAGAATGAGGCAAAAATGAGGGGATATCACATTGATGATTAGGTTACAAAAGAGTCTGACTTCTGTCTCATTGCACTGTCTTGCTTACTGTGATGAAGCAGCTGCCATGTGTGGGCCACATAAAGAGAATCCCACATGACAGTGAACTGACTGAGGCCTCTGGCCAACAGCCAGTGAAGAACTGAGGTCTTCAGTCCCACAGCCCACGAGGAACTAATCCTGCCCACAGCCACTGATTTTACCTGGAAGTGGATCCTGCCCCAGTTGAACCTTGAGATGAGACCACAGCCCTGGCTGGCACCTTGATCGTAGCCTGTGAGAGATCCTAAACCAGAGGGACCCAGCTAAGCCACACCTGGATTCTTGGCCCACAGAAACTGTGAGGTCATACATGCCTGTGGTTTTCAGTTGCTAAATTTTGGGACAATCTGTTATGTGGTGTATTAGTTTGCTAGGGCAGCCATCACAAAGTACCATGAACTGGGTCATTTAGAACCATAGAAATTAATTTTCTCGTGGTGCTGGAGGCCAGAAGACCAAAATCAAAATGTCAGCAGGTCCACACTCCGCCTGGAAGCCCTAGGGAAGGACCTGTTCTTGCCCTTTCTCCTGACTTCTGGTCGCCTCAGGCATCCCTTGGCTTATGGATGACCATCTTCTTTCCGTGTCTCTTCACATAATCTTCCCTTTGTGCTTGTCTGTCTCTGTGTCCAAATTCCCCTTTTATATAAGGGTACCAGTCATATTGGATTAGGGTCCACTTAATGACCTCATCTTAACTTGATTACATCGGCAGAGACACTATTTCCAAGTAAGATCACATTTACAAGGACTGGGGGTTAGAACTTCATATTTTTTTTTTTTGGTGGGTACACAATCCAACCAAACAACCAGCAATTAAATAACTAACATAGAGAGTTGTTCCCTAAAAAGGAACGTGGGCAGTATTATTAGAAGAAAGAGAAAAACAGATGCTACATTATAAAAAAGACCCCAATATATATTAGAAGTTCCCATCCAGTAACACTGAGGCATCTAATACAGTTGTAACCAGGCACATGTGGCCCTTGGGCACTTGAGATGTAACTGGTCCCAACTGAGATGTGCTGTGAGTACAAAATACACACCAGAATTTGAAGACTTAGAATAAAAAAGAATATTTATCAATAAGCTTTTATATTGATTTTATGCTAAAATAATATTTTGGATATACTGTGTTAAATGAAATATATTATTAAATTTAATTCCACCTGTTTCTTTTATTTTTTTTAAATGTGGCTACTAGAAAATGTAACATTAAGCATATATGGCTTGCATGATATATCTGTTGGGTGTTGTTTCCCTAGAGGTTGGGATATTTCTATTCTGTCCTATTTAGGGGGAATTCCTTCCCCCCTTAGAGTTAAACAAAGCTTCTGAGCTCTACAAAACTGGGGAAATGGGTCTCTGGTCTTGATTGCGTTGTGATTAAAAGTGAGATATTCTCAAGGTAGCTTTACTCCTTCAAAGCCAAGTGGCTCACCATCCCGAGATTGAACACAGGGGCCCTTTCCTAAAGTCACCAAGACATGATGCCTTTCATCCTGCTGTAGGGAGCCCCAGGTTTCCATGCCGGCACCCTGACTAGAAGATCAGCTCCTCTGGGAGTGATGGGGAAATGTTGCATCACTGCATCTCCTCCATCTGCCCTCCGTTCCTTGGTCCTTAGGGCTGGACCACAGAGGCCTTGTCTCCTTCCCCCCCAACCCCTCACCCACCTCCCTCGGAGCTCCTCTTTCCTGGGACTATCCAGATCCTTGTAGCATCTTCTATTTGGAAACAAAGGCCTACTCGTTGCCCCCGGGGAAAAGAAGCACAGAGGTCCAGGCTGCTTTCAGAGCATGGGGACAATGGAAATATCTACCCCTATTTCTATATCTCAGGATGAACAAGACGAATTAATATTTCAATAAATAATCCTTCCACAAATTCATTTGCTCAACAGATATATTTATTGCTGTATTTCAAAGCTCTTTTCCTTGAATTATTTTCATTTATTCAACAAATGTAGGGAGTGGTTACTCTGCTAGGTCCTATGGGGATTAACTGGTGAACGGGCAGACACCACCCTCTTCTCATGGAATTTATAGTTGAGTGGAGGAGAGAGTGTGGAGCAGACATCCAAACAAAAAATTATCACCTTCTGGATCAGTGCTACTAGGGACAGTAGAAATGTTCTCAGAAGGTCCTCCAGTAGAAGCTCACCGTGTATGTGTGTGTGTGTATGTGTGTGTGTGTGTGTGTGTGTGTGTGTAGGTGAATCAAGGAAGGCTCATATAAGCTGAGAGCTGAAGAATGGATGAAACTGGAGGTAAGGAGGTTAGAGATGAGTAATGTCTTTTCTGAGCTCTTTGAACCATTGTTCATCCATCCATCCATCCATCCATCCATCCATCCATCCATCCATCCATCCAACAAATACTTTCTGAGCATCTACTGTGTGGCAGGCACTGTCCCTTACTGCATGGAGAAAATCAGCATGTAAACCATGGTTCTCAACCTCAGCACTTCTGACACGTGAGGCTGGGTCATTCTCTGCTGGGGGCCGTCCTGTGCACTGCAGGAAGTTTAGCAGCCTCCTTGACCTCCACCCATCAGATGCCAGTAACAACACTCCCCAGTCCTGACAATCAAAAATATCTCTGACAAGAGAGGCCGCGACAGTGAGAGGCCTGTGCACTGCGATGAAGAGTGGCCCCCGCTCGCCGCGACTAGAGAAAGCCCTTGCACAGAAACGAAGACCCAACATGGCCAAAAAAATAAATTAATTAATTAAAAAAAAATCTCTGGACATTACCCAGTGTTTTCTGGGGTTAAGGGAAGAATTGTCATTGATATAAACAGATACCTATATTATATCACATCAGGTGGCAATGTGTCCTGTGAAGAAACGTGTAAACTGGGTTAAGGGGATAGAGGGGGAAAGCATCACTGACAAGGTATCACTTAAGCAGAGATGTAAGTGATATATGCGAATGAGCCATGCCCTGGGGAACGAGTGTTCTGGGCAGAGGAACAGTCAGTGCAAAGGTCCTGTGGTGGGGTGACTTGGGCATGAGGGAGGAAGGACAGGGAGCCTGAATGGTTAGAGAGGGGAGGAGGGATGTGGTGGGAGATGAGGTAGCAGCTGAGGGATGGCTCAGGCAGCCCATGGTAAGGTCTTAGGGTTTTCCTCTGAGTGAGATGGGGGTCACAGGAGGGTTTTGTTTTGTTTTGTTTGTTTGTTTTCCTCCTCTTTATTTTTTGCTGTTTTAACTAACTGGGGTGGATTTTGTTCATTTTTTTTTGGCCGTACCCCAGGACATGTGGGATCTTAGTTCCCCGAGCAGGGATTGAACCTGTGCCCCCTGCAGTGGAAGTGTGGGGCCCTAACCACTGGACCGCCAGGGAAGTCCCCACAGGATGGTTCTGAGCAGAGGTCTATGTAATCTGATTCTTTGTTTTGAAAGGATTACACAGGCTGCTTTGTCATGAAAGACTCCAAGGTGGTGAGGGGGGAGTGAGGCAACCAGTCATGAGTCAGAATGAGAGACGGAAGTGGCGGTAATGGTGGAGGAAAGCAGACTCACAGACCTAGAAAACAAGCTATGGTTACCAAAGGGGGCGGGGGAGGAATAAATGCGGAGTTTGGGATTAGCAGACACACAACACTATATATAAAATAGATAAAGAGCAAGGTTCTACTGTATAACACAGGGAACTATATTCAATATCCTATAATAAACCACAATGGAAAAGAATATGAAAAAGAATATATATATCTGAATCACTTTGCCATACAGCAGAAACTAACACAACATTGTAAATCAACTATATTTCCAAAAAAAAAAAAATGATGGAGGAAAGCGGAGGGGTTTCCACAAAGCTCATAACGGCCCCTCCTCTCTGCTCAGCGTACTCTGCATACCTTGGTCTTAGGACTTAAAACGTGATCATAAATTATTTTATGGAAATGGTCTATTTATCTGGAGGAAAAACTCCTCGAGGGCAGATATCAAACCTCGAACTATCTTTATGCCTCCGAAAGTTGTCACAGGATCTAGTATCTTCCAGGTGCTGAAGGGGGCCCCTAAGAGCCCCCTGCATTTGAACCTGCGTCTTAGGAGGCCCCGTGTAGGACCCGGGCGGTGATCATCGCGGTTAGGTGCTCGGACGGCACAGTCGGACACAGGTTTCAACGCCGAGGCAGCACCCTGTGAGTGTTGTGACTGTGGGCAGCCCTCTTGCCCATCCTGAGTTGCAGATTTCTCATCTGTAAAATGGGGAGGACGATCCCAATCGCGTGGGGTTGTTGTGAAGATTAAATGAGGAGGTGTGATAAAGTGGTTGGCAGGGGGTCCGAAGAAATGTTCCACTGTGGATCCCAATGGTCTCCAATGAGGGTGGGCAAGAGCTCCCTGGCGGTGGGTAGAAAAATATGGAGATTATGTATAAGCATAAGTATATTCATATTTATATATAAAACGCTGTAAGTGTTTTGGGGGGTTTCACAGTGTACACAAGAAATTAGTACAACAGGATGTGTATATTGTTTCTACATGACTAAGTGAAGATCTATTGGGGTGATAGGTATAACCATCACCCCAGTAGTTTGGAGAGCACCGTTTAGACCAGCAGTGCTGACTTTAGGAGACTTCTCCTCGATACTTAAAAATACAGTTTCCCTGGTCCTGTCTCTCAAATATCCTGGATATTTCCATCCAGAGTTGGCCCCAGGAATCTGCATTTAACAGCTGGTCCAGATGATTCCGATGTGAAATTAATTACAAACCAGTGCTTTTCAGAGTTTAATGTGCATCATTACCACCCATGGATCTTGCTGAAACTCAGATTCTGTTCAGTAACTGGGGTAGGTGTCAAGATTCTGCATTCCGAGCAAGCTCCTGGGTGACACCAAAGCTTCTGGTCTGAGGCCCACACCTGGGGCAGCGAAGGTTCAGACCTGCTTCTCAAAGAGCGGTCCTCAGGACAATGGCCTCACCTGGGAGCTGGGAATACATGCTTATTCTCAGGCCCCCATCCCCAAACTTCTGAGCCTGGGGCAGGCCAGTGTTTTGCCAAGCTCTGCAGGTGGTCAGATGCATGCTTGGGTTTGAAAACCCCTGGTTTGCAAGAGCTCCAGTCTCCTCTGCACCAAAGGCCTCTCTCGCCCATGCCGTCAGCTTCACTGGACAGCCAGCCTCAAGCCATCCCATTCTTCTGCAGCCCTGGAGCAACCCCACTTCCATGACCCATCTTCAGAACCCTCTCCCTGTGCCCCTCCAGCTCGGCAGGCAGGCAGAGTTCAACCAAGTTGACAGGTGGATTCTCCTGAGAAGAGCTGATGGGCCCTCTCTTCGAGGCGTGATTGACAGCCCCCTAATCAGTGGGAAAGGAATGGCACGCCTCTAGAATGATGTTTGCTCTGTAAATATTTGACATTATCTACCCTGCAAACCTGAAAGAGAACTTCATTTCTCTTTCTTTTCCGGGGAATACAGCAAGTCACAGAACACCCTTAAGTATAATTAGTCTGACAAGGGAGTTTCCGCTCGGGGCTGGGGACCTAGGATGCGGGAGCAAGTGTAGGTGTCTTTGTCTCTCTGCTGTTCAAGGTGGATGAGGGTCTCTCACTTGGGGTGTGAGAACCCCAGCTCCCTTAGCTTATGAACCTGCAGACTGTCATCTGGGTGTGTCGTGAATTCTCAGCCCACAGGTCTGGGCCAGGGCCTGAGGCTCTGCATTTCTACATTTCTAACAATTTCCCAGGTGATGCTGCAGTGGCCGGTTTGAGGACCACACTTTGAGTGGCAGGATTCGCAGGACATTCCTGCTGCTACCTCCAACTTAGTGTCCAGAGACGGCTTTCAGAAGTCATTTAGGGCATGGCTTCTGGTATTAGACATGGGCTTGAATTCTTGCTGTACAAATCACGAGCTGTGTGACTTTGGGCAAGTTAGCTCACCTCTCTGAGCTGGCACCATGGGCTTAATGAGAACACTTACATTTTAGGGCAGTGTGACTCAGCCTTTTAAAAGAAGTTGCCTCGGGCTTCCCTGGTGGCGCAGTGGTTGAGAATCTGCCTGCTAATGCAGGGGACACGGGTTCAAGCCCTGGTCTGGGAAGATCCCACATGCCACGGAGCAACTAGGCCCGTGAGCCACAACTGCTGAGCCCACCCGTCTGGAGCCTGTGCTCTGCAACAAGAGAGGCCGCGATAGTGAGAGGCCCGCGCACCGCAATGAAGAGTGACCCCCGCTTGCCACAACTAGAGAAAGCCCTCGCACAGAAACGAAGACCCAACACAGCCAAAAATAAAAATAAAATAAATAAATTAAAAGTTAAGTACATTGGAAATTGGAAGTAATGTTAATTCCAATTATCTGAGTGGAGTGATTATGAATGAAATCTAAAAAAAAAAAGAAGTTGCCTCTTTGAGCAACTTTTTTAGACTCCCCTGCATCAATTGCCTCCCTCTCCATGAAACTTTAATGCCACAGACACATAGTACATCTGTTTTTGTACTTTGTGGAGGACCACATAGCGTTGTAGCAGCTAAGATTTTTCCCCAGTTGGAAGTGATGTTATTCTGTTGAGAATGCTTCTTTTAGGGCAATGGTAAAGTCTAAGAGAGGTAATTTCTGTCAAGAACCCAATACAGGGTAAGTGCTCAATAATGGTTAAGTATTAGTGTGTATTATATAAACTATGTTAAAGATAATATAGTATTATTAATACAATATACTCTTGACCCTTGAACAACACAGGTTTGAACTGCATGGGTCCACTTATACACAGTTTTTTTTCAGCAGTGAATACTGTAGTACGACACAGTCCGTGGTTGGTTGAAGCCACAAATGCAGGGTCAGCGCCCCAAAGTACCGGGTTATTCAGGGGTCAACTGTATACTATATATTGTTATGTTATATTACGTTATGTTATATTACATTACATTATATTATATTACATCATATTATATTTTCCTTCAGTCTAATACCTACAGATTAGGTAGGAATGCAAGACAAAGATAGAAGAAGGCAAAGAAACAGAAGCAAGCTGAGGTGACCTCAAGCTGTAACACAATAGTCCTGGATCTGAGATCAGGCCTGGGTCTCACCTCACACGGCGTGTGATCTCGGAGGCGTCGTTTAACCCTCTGGGTCCCTGTGTCTTCATCTCTACCCTGGACACGACACACTTCTCCTCTCTCGAACGCTGTCAAGAGTCAACGCAAGAACAGAGAGAGGAGGACCATCACGGCCTTGGTGGGTTGTGCGGATCCACCGGCCTGGCGCCTGGGACTTGGGGTGCAGCAGAGCAGGGCGGCCAGGCGGGTGGCATCAGTCACCACGAGGGCAAAAGGGCCGCTCAGGGGTGACCACAGGGCAGGGGGCTTGTCCCAGCCTGAGGGTCAGAGGAGAAGGCAGGTCACGGCCCGTGCAAAGGCCCACATGGGGGTTGAGAGGACCCCATATGGCTGGAGGGTGCCATGTGCTGGAGGAGGTGGGGGGAGCTGGACCAGGCAGGGTCTCAGGCGGCTGAGGCCGGGGTCTGTCTCCAGGGCACAGGGAGCCAGGAGAACGAATCAATCAAAGGATGAGGGCGGGCAGGAATGGCTGAGGGTGCAACTTGCTTTTACATTTTAGAACATCCTGTGTTTTCCCAAACTCTTTCCATTTCCCTTGGGAAGGGAGGAGCTTAGTTCTGGAGTCTGGAAAACAAAACCAAGACGGGACTGGATAACGTAGGAGGATAATGAGACACCCGTTCATATTTCAAAGACCTTTGCTGTCACATTTTCTTTTGTGGTGAACTGTCTCCCCTGTTACTCATCCTGCATCCCTCCAAGGCCTCCCTGCTGGCCCCGTGAAGCCCAGGGATGCTTACTGCTCGTAACCAGAACTTAGGCCCAGTGACCATCACATGGTGACTAAACCATCACCTTTAAAGGACCTGACATCTGCCAAGCCTCGTGCTAGGAGCTTACGCGAGCGTGGCTTTCCCATATCACAGCTTAGGTCTGAATTCCAGGTCCACCGTGTCAAGAGAGATGCAATATGGGGCAGCTCGGGTCTTCTCAACTCTAAAACGGGGTATGGGTAGTGTGGGGTTGTTGTGAGGACTGGGACATTTCTTAGCTTCAGGTCTGGCTACTAGGTAAGCATCAGAACCTAGCACATGTTGAGGTATTAATTAGGACTCGTTCACACATTTGTTGGTTCTTTTAACAAATATTGTCTCGAGCATGTGTGATGTGAGAGGCATGATGGGCTGTCCTAGAACTTGGGGGCACAATGGTGAATCCAGTGGGCTCTGGTCCCTACCCTCATGGAGTCTGCGATCAAGTGACAGTGTAACAGGGGCCGGCGAATGTTTTTGGTAAAAGGCCGGATAGTACATGTTTTTGGTTTTGGGGGGGCCAAGAGCAAAATCAAGTTATAACCACGTCACTACGACTTGAAGGGCATGGGCAGCAGTGTGGAATGAAGAGGGCCTCACAGATGTCTCTGTCCTAGCTACTGAACTTGGCTGTTTCAGTGTGAAAGCAGCCACACAGTAAGTACACAAATGGTTGTGGCTGTGTTCCAATAAAACTTTATTAAAAAAACAAACAAACAGGTGATGGGGCTTCCCTGGTGGCGCAGTGGTTAAGAATCCGCCTGCCAATGCAGGGGACATGGGTTCGATCCCTGGTCCGGGAAGATCCCACATGCCGTGGAGCAACTAAGCCCGTGTGCCACAATTACTGAGCCTGCGCTCTAGAGCCTGCGAGCCACAACTACTGAGCCCGTGGGCCACAACTACTGAAGCCCGAGCGCCTAGAGCCCATGCTCTGCAACAAGAGAAGCCACCGCAATGAGACGCCTGCGCACTGCAACAAAGAGTAGCCCCTGCTCGCTGCAACTAGAGAAAGCCCACGTGCAGCAACGAAGATCCAACGCAGCCAAAAAGAAAACCCAAAAAAACCAGGTGAGGGCTGGATTTGCTCTGTGGGCTGCAATGTGCTGGCCCCTCGGTAGAGAACATCCAAGAACATAGACGTTGGAGCCAGTCTGCCTAGCTGAATCTCAGCTCTCCCACTTCCTAGCTGGTTGATCTTGAGCAACTTACTTATCCTCTCTGTTCTCAGTTTCTTCATCTGTAAAACTGGGGTGACAATTGTACTTACCTCTGAGGTTTATCAGGATTACATAAAATAATGTATGTAAAGTGCTTAGTACAGCATTTGAAATGTGGTGCCTCCCGTTATAAATGCTAGCTATTAATTTTTATATAAGCGAGGAAGATAGGCATTAATCAATTACGATCATGTAATGAGTAAAATTACAACTGTTTTAAGTGTTGCTTGGCCAGGTCCTGGGGGACTTTGGCTAATTGGGGTCAGTTGCTGAGCTGTGCCCTGAGAAATTTCCCCTACTCACCTGGGTAGAACACTTACTGTGGATACGTCATTTAAATGATTTTTTTTTTTTAAAGAAATTCATGTTCTTATTTATTGATTGATTGATTGCTGCGTTGGGTCTTTGTGTCTGTGCGAGGGCTTTCTCTAGTTGTGGCAAGCGGGGACAACTATTCATTGCGTTGCGCGGGCCTCTCACTATCGCGGCCTCTCTTGTTGCGGAGCACAGGCTCCAGACGCGCAGGCTCAGTAATTGTGGCTCACGGGCCCAGTTGCTCCGTGGCATGTGGGATCTTCCCAGACCAGGGCTCGAACCCGTGTCCCCTGCATTGGCAGGCAGATTCTCAACCACTGCGCCACCAGGGAAGCCCCTAAATGATTTTTTTAAATCGCTTTTGTGGTTTCTTTTACACATTGTGGTCATGCTACATTAAGATGTTTCTTTACAAATTAAAAAAAAAAATAGCTCAGCCCATATAAGTGAGATCATGCAGTATTTCTCTTTCTGTGTCTGGTTTATTTCACTTAGCATGATTTTCTCTAGGTCCATCCAAGTTGTCGCAAATGGCAAGATTTCCTTCTTTTTTAAGGCTGAATAATATTCCATTGTACATGTGTACCACATTTTCTTTATCCACTCATCTGTTGATGGACATTTGGATTGTTTCCATATCTTGGCCATTGGAAATGATGCAGCAGTGAACATGGGAGGGCAGATGGCTTTTTGAGAGATTGATATCATTTCCTTTGGATATATACCCAGAAGTGGGATTGCTGGATAGGAAGGTAGTTCTATTTTTAATTTTTTGATGAACCTCCATACTGTTTTCTATAATGGCTGTACCCATTTACATTCCTACCAAAGGTGTACAAAGATTTCCTTTTTTCCACATCATTACCAGCACGTATTTTTTGATAACATTCTAATAGGTATGAGGTGATATCAATCCTCTGTGCTCTGCATATTCATCCCAACCCCTAGCAACCACTGATCTTTTTGTTGTTTCCATTGTTTTGCCTGTTTTAGAATGCCATATAGTTTTTTTTTGGGGGGGGGTCTTCGTTGCTGCACGCGGGCTTTCTCTAGTTGCAGCGAGCGGGGGCTACTGTTTGTTGCGGTGCGCGGGCTTCTCATCGCGGTGGCTTCTCTTGTTGCGGAGCACGGGCTCTAGGCGCACGGGCTTCAGTAGGTGTGGCACGCAGGCTCAGTAGTTTTGGCTTGCAGGCTCTAGAGCGCAGGCTCAGTAGTTGTGGTGCACGGGCTTAGTTGCTCCGCAGCATGTGGGATCTTCCTGGACCAGGGCTCGAACTTGTGTCCCCTGCATTGGCAGGTGGATTTTTAACAACTGCGCCACCATGGAAGTCCATAGAATGCCATATAGTTTGAATTTGGATTTTGTCAAAAGCTTTTCCTGCCTCTGTTGGTATGATTCTCTTCTTTCTTAGATCTGAGTTTCTGACTTATTTTCTTCTAAAGAACTTCTTTTAACATTTCTTGCAAGGCAGGTCTACTGATAACAAATTTCCTCAATTTTTGTTTGTCTGAGGAAGTCTTTATTTCTCCTTCACTTTTGAAGGATAATTTCTCATGGTAGTGAATTCTAGTTGTTTTTTTATTCTCTCAAGACTTTAAATATTTCACTCTACTCCTTTCTTGCTTGCATGGTTTCTTGAGGGGAAGTTGGATGTAATTTTTATCTTTGTTCCTCTATAGGTAAAGCGTTAGGTAAGGTGTTTTTTTTCTTTTGTCTTCTTTCAGTATTTTTTCTTTATCTTTGATTTTCTGTGGTCTGAAGATGATATGCCTAGTTTTCTTTTTGGCATTTATCCCCCTTCTCAGACTTCCTGGATATGAGGTTTGGTGTCTGACAATAATTTGGGGGAAATTCTCAGTCATTATTGTTTCTAATATGTCCTCTGTTCCTTTCTCTTTCTTCTCTGTATTCCCTTTACATGTATGTTACACATTTTGCAGTTGCCCTGCAGTCCTTGGATGTTCTATTCTGTTTTATGTTTTGTTTTTTTAGTCTTTGTTCTCTTTGCTTTTCAGTTTTTGAGGATTTTATTATATACCCTTTGGCTCAGAGATGCTTTCCTCGGCCATATCCAGTCTCCTGAAAAGCCCATCACTCTTCATTTCTGTTACAGGGCTTTTTTTTTTTGTTTGTTTGTTTCTTTTTAAAATCTCTAGCATTTCTTTCTGGTTCTTTCTTAGGATTTTCCTCTCTCTGCTGACATTGCCCATGTGTTCCTACATGCTGTCTACTTCATCCATTGGAGCCCTTAGCAATTAATCCGTTTGTTTTTTGCTTTTTTAAATTATAGCTGTTTTAAATTCCATGTCTGGTTCTGATGCTAGCTCTATCTTTTCAAATTACATTTTTTTGCCCTTTGGTATGCCTTAATAGCTAGATATGATGTACCGGGTAAAACGAACTGCTGTAAATAGGGATTTAGCAATGTGGTGGTGAGGAGTTGGGGGGAGGGGAAGCCTTCTGTAGTCTTAACGATTATGTCTCAGTATCTTAGTAAGCCTGTGCCTTAGACTGTGAACTTCACAAGAGTTTCTTGGTTTTTTCTCCCCCCTTAGGTGAGATGGGAGGCTGGAACAGGCTGGATGGAGTTGGGTGTTTCCCTTCCCCAGATCAGTTAGGCTCTAGTTAACTAGTTTTTCCTAAGGGCAGGACTTGTTAAGAACAGAATGCTCCGGTGCATTTCAAAAGGGTTCCCTTTTCCCTCCCCCTGGGGAAGCCAAGGAGATTGTTCTCCGATACTTGATACTTACGGTGGGAATCTGGCTCTGCTCCTGGAGGTGATGCTCCTGAGTTTCCTCCCCCTCAAGGCGCTACTCCCCGTGTTTGCCTGTCTGTCTCTCTAATCTTGGGGTAGAGGGTTGCCCTCTGTCCTCCCCTCTCTTCTGGATCCCAGAGTTGTTGATTTTTCAGTCTGTTCAAGCTTGTTACTTATCGTTAGGACAGACTGGTGACTTCCAAGCTTACCCGCTAAAGCAGCCTGTGGCTGTTGTTCAAGCACACAGATTTTCGTGACTGTGTAGTATTCTACCCAATAGGTGTAGCATAATTTATTTAATCAGTCTCCTATTTTAGAACATTTTGGTTCTTTCCAACTTTTCACAATTACAACAATGTATGATTGGATATTCTTTTCTTTTTTTTAACATCTTTATTGGAGTATAATTGCTTTACAATGGTGTGTTAGTTTCTGCTGTATCACAAAGTGAATCAGCTATATGTATACATATATCCCCATATCCCCTCCCTCTTGCATCTCCCTCCCACCCTCCCCATCCCACCCCTCTAGGTGGTCACAAAGCCCTGAGCTGATCTCCCTGTGCTATGCAGCTGCTTCCCACTAGCTATCTATTTTACATTTGGTAGTGTATATATGTCCATGCCACTCTCTCACTTCGTCCCAGCTTACCCTTCTCCCTCCCCATGTGATTAGACATTCTTATCAAATACATCTCAGTGCACATCTTCAATTATTTTCCAAGGAAGACTCTTCAGAAGAGTAATTAATCAAAGAGCATGCACATTTTAGAAAAACTGATAAATACTGCTTAATCATTTTCTAGAAAGTTCCTATCCTTTTTTTCTTGCAGCAGCAATGTGTGTGTCTCTCCCCTGACCCTGCTCCAATAATGGAAATATTATGTTTTATTTTTGTCAATTTGATAAGAGAAAATGATTTCTCCCTGTTTTAATATATGTCTCTTTGGTTATTACTGTCACTTGATATTGTCTTAAATGCTCACTAAGCATTTGTATTTCTTTATATACATGCTGTCAGTTCATGAGTTTTGCCAAAATTTTTCTATTTGGATATTTATCTACTTTTCTTAGAGATAGATAAACATTACATCATTAATTATGCTAGTCACCATTAATCATATATTAATGTAATTTTCCCCCAATTTGTGACTTTTCATCATACTTATGGTGGTTTTTTTTTTTTTTTTGACTCCTGGAATTTTAGTTTCTATGATTTCTTCCATAGTATTTACACCTGGAAATAACTGCCCTGCCTGATATCAGGTAACAATTGACTTACATTGTCCTCTAGTTGTTCTATGTTTTCATTTCTAGATTTAATTCTTTCATTCATCTGAAATATAATTTAATATATAGCATAAGATATTTAACTTACTTTTTTTCCTGAAAAATTTACCAATCATCTGAGCACTATTGTATTGGTTATTAATGTACTTTTTCTCTACAAATTTAAAATTCTACTTTTATAATATGTTAAATTCTTTAAACAATTAACATATTCCTGGGCATTAGTTTGTTTTACATTAAGTTGTTTGCTCACTCTTGTGCCGGTTCAGCATTTAAAAATAATCTTAACTTTGTAGCATATTTTCATACCTAATAGGGACATTCCTTTTATATATATTATATATATATATACTCTATCATTTTTATTTATTCTTTAATTTTGAAAAGGCAATACATACACTTAGTAAAAAAATTTAATGTGACTGTGGTGTTTTTGAATGTTCAATTTGTTGAATACAGATTCAGATTTGCAATGTGCAAGATGGGTGACAAATTGGATACATTTGGGGCTTGTTGATGGACTTTGGTTTGTCCAGCCTGACCTTCTTATGTTTGGAGCTGTGTCTTGGCCTCCTCGGGGCCTGTCTCTGTCTGGCTTCTGTACTTGGACTTCTAAAATTCCACCCTGAGTCCACCGGCTTTAGAGCAAACACTCTCTCTTGGGCTCTTAGCTCCTCCTTCTGCTGGGGGCAGGATCTCACGCTCCTGACTTCTTCCTCTCCAAATTCTTCCCTGAGACCACACTCAGTAACTCAGGTGAAGCTCACTGAGGCCCCTGGCTGACCAGAAAGTTAAGATGGCTCACAAGTGTATTCCTAGATCTAGTCGATAGTGGTCATCGATCCTGTGAAATCCTTAAGAAATGCAGTGGGGGCTGGATGGAAGAGGTGGCTCTTGGAAGATTCAGGCAGTGGGTGGGCAGGGGTGAGGTAGGAAGCCTACCTCTCCCAACCTTTGGGCACGTTGGAAGTGCTGGGGAGTTCAACCTCCCCGACCCCCAACCCAACACCCCTCAGCAGCTGTCCGCTAATAACTGAGCGGAGGTGGTATGTAAATATCCCAGCTCCCTACTCAGTAGGCAAAATAACTGAAGCATGTTCTGCCCTGTCTCCCAGAGTCCCCAGGGGGAATGGGTCCCATTGCCCATGGTGGTCACTCTTCTTAAAGCCCCTTTATTGGCATCCTTCCCTCTCCCATTCCCTTCCCCATTCTCTAGACCTGTTTCCACAGGAAATCGATCTAAGCCAAATGGAAACCTGAATGCTGGAGGATCTTGAACAGGGGTCAGAAAACTATGGTCCATGGGCTGAACCTGGGCTGTTGCTTGTTTTTGTAAATAAAGTTTTATTGGAACACAGTCTTGACCATGTGTTCACTATTGTCTATGGCTGCTTTTCACTACAAAGGCAGAGTGGAGTTGTTGTGTCAGAGACCAGATGGCCCATAAAGCTGAACATATTTACTATCTGACCTTTCAAAGAAGAGGTGTGCCTATCTTTGGTCTTGAGGGGCAAAATGGCATGATCCGATTTACTTTATTAAATTTCACTCCCGCTGCTGTGTAGAGAATGGATTAGAGGTGGGAGCTCTTCAGGACCAGTTAGAAGGTCGCCATAGACGTCTAGGAAAGATAGAAAGTGAACAGATTTGAGTTGTATTTTGAAGTTAGAAACAACAGACCTTGATGGATTGGATTGGAGGAAAGGGAGTGATTCAGGGTGTGTTCTTGTGTACTTCTCGTTCTTCTAACGCTCCTCTGAGAAGTTAACTTTATCTTTTTTGTTTTTTGGCCATGTCACGCGGCTTGTGGGGTCTTAGTTTCCCGATCAGGGATCGAACCTGGGCCCTGGCAGTGAAAGCATGGAGTCCTAACCACTGGACCGCCAGGGAATTCCCAGAAATTAACTTTATCTTCAATATCACTTCCTTCAGGAATCCTTCCGTGACTTCCCAGGGTGGTTGGGGGCCCCTCTGTGCTCCCACATTCCTTTTACTCTTCCTCTCATAATGTTCTGTTCTTCCTTTAATCTTGCCTTAGGTCACAGAGATAACACACACAAAGCACATATTTTTAACACAATTTGAGTCTGGACCCTGTTCTCATCACCGTCCTCACACTGACTCATCAGTGTAGCCCTCAGACCTCACCTAGAGTAGGTGCTCAACAAACAGTAACCAAGTGAATGAAGACCAAGAACTCTCTGATTTGGTCCAACTGGCTTCACTGCCTTCACTGCCTCGGCTTTCCTTACTCATCTTGCTTTCTCTAGCCTGGCCTCTCGTGTTTTATGGCTTAGACATGGGGCCATGGTGACGAAGAGGAGCTAACAGGTGCCACCGTAGCACCATCATTTAATGAGCACAGGTCTCCTGCAGCCATGTGACACGGCAGCCGAGAGCTGGCTGTGCACGGACAGCAAGTCATGGCTGATGGGGCATCGGCATCTGCTTGGGGAGCTTGTGTGTGAAACATGGTCTCATTCTCCCGAGACATTAAAGGAAATGGAGGGGAGCAGATAGGGAAACTGAGTGTTAAGCAGGGCCATTGCTCTGAGGTGGAGGAGGCCGGACCTCTCAATCACGTCTGCCGTCTGCGATGCATCCTTGAATTTGTGAGACAGCCGTCCACTGCCTCTGCTGAGATTCCATTGTAAGTGACTCAGGCACATGCTGACCAGATCTGAGAGCATCATGCAAAGGCGGCCCAGAAACCAAGCAAGGGTGCTGGCATTTGTTAAAAAAAAAAAAAATCTGCTGGAGACGAGGTGGGAGATGCTAGAAGTGGGTCAGTGGGTCTGAGCGACAGAGAGGCCCACCAATAATTTCCTCGCTTGGCCTCCCTGGGGGTCAGTGCTGTTCCCCACGCCCTCCTTCCCCTCTCCCTTGCCTCTCTGCTCTCTTGCCATCTTTAAAAAACACACATAGGCAGAAATCAATCCATCAAATGTCATTACAGATTTATTAAGCCTGATGTAGAAAGACATTTAACAGTAACATTTTCAGAAAGCATAAAAAGAGCACTTCTATTCAGTCTTGTGCTTTGAAAATCTAAATATATTTTTATCATATAAATAATTCTTTTCATGTTTTAAGTGCATCTGTGTTTTTTTTATTTCTTCTTCTTCTTCTCTCCTTTAATTTTCATTTTTCAATTGGCCAAAGCGGAAGTCGATGTTGACGGAAATGAAGCCATTTGCAAAGCTAATGGTGTTGAGAGGCTAGTCTATGCTATACAGCTGGGTTTCCGAAAGGTGGTTCAATGTCTGCAGCATTAAAATGAGGGACAGCTTCCAGCAAAATCATAATTGAACACACTCAGGTCCTTAATGTCGGCAGTTGGGTTACCTGATGCAAATTACGATAAGGTTTCAGATGGGAACAGTCTATTTCCAATAACTACTGAGTGGGGAAAAAAAAAGACTTTTTTTTTGTCACAAAGGAAAGAGTTATCATGTTTAAGAATGTAAATAATACACTTACAGAAACCTTTTTGATGGAAATGAGGGGCTCTGTATAACCTTGGCGAGGGTATTATTATATTTTCATAATAGCTAAAGGAAGTAGTATCTATTATTTAGGGCTTTAATTACAGTTCTCAAAGTGGAATGATTTTTCCTTTAAAAAAAATTCTTTAGAGGTAAAAAATAATGGCTTCTATGATATCATTTAAGGGTTTTCTTCACCTCCACCATCAGAATTTATTTCTAGTGGTAAAATTGTATTAAAAAAAAACACCCCTCTCCTTCTAGAGATAATTTCAATGCCGCAGCATCACACACGCATACACCTCGAGTGCGCCCAAACAAAGTCATTTTTTATTCAGCCAGGGGCTGCTCCAAATGTTTCTTTTGACCTGATTTAAGTTGTATGGGATATCAAGACCAGATTATTTAGAATTAGGAGGGATGACAGGAGGATGGCATCGGGGGACAAAAGCAGGAGCACCTTTTCTGAAAATCCCTGCGTTTTTTTTCAAGCTGGAAAGCCATCATTTCCAGTGGGATTATTTGTCTCTGGGCAGTGACAATGCAGCCAAGCCTTTGGAAATTTGCAAGTAGCGGCTGCATTGAACACTAGCATTCAGGATGATCAGGAGCGAAGGAAAGTGTGGCCAGCCAAGGGAAGAATATTCCAGATCCAGAGATGTGGGCATGGATGCCTCCCTGCGATGAATCTGTCTGGCCACAGGGTGGTATAATTTTCCTAGCAGAAAAGTGTTTTTGTTTTTTGTTTTTTCATTGCAAGGAAAATTTATACTCATCAAAAACAAGTGAAACATGGTTTTGATTAAAACAGCCTGTTGGCTCAATAATTTCTGTAATTTTAAAAACATCCTTAATGCAGAAAAAGAACATGCCGATGTCAGGAATGGCCTAGGGCCCCATTACAACAGCAACCGAATAAATAAGGAAAAGAATTGCGAGGTCATAAAAACAAAATTAAGCTAATGTTTCAAATTTTGACAATTATGAATTCTTCCTCTAAGAAGACATTAAAAAAAAATGTTCAGGCACTATTAGATAAAATACAAAGAGGATAATTCTACATGGATGAGTTTGCAGTTTTCCCAAGGGGTAAAGCATGCCTTTAAAGGAAAACCCTGAATTAGGATGTTGGTTCCTCCCTAGATCCAGCAATCGGATAGGACTCATGCAGACAGACAAACTTGGTTCTTATAATTTCTTTGTAAACTTAGATCTAATTCTTTCGTAAGCTATTGAAAGAGAATGATCAGGAAAGAAATTACAAGCATATTTTTTTTTTTTTTCCTATACAAAAGAATCCCCATTGTGGGCCAGTTTGGTAGGAAACAGAAACAAGCAAATATAACAAAATCTGTGTTCATACATGGCGATATAGTTTGTATATACAAATATGTACAGTATAAAAATGTACGGAAGGCTGCCATTCCCAGCCATCCAAGCTGCATTGTACTCAAGGAAAACAGCCTGGATTTTCTTCCTAGTACACAGGCAAACGTAGTATATACAGCATGCAGGTTATAGAAAATTAGTGCGCTTGCATGGAAACATTCTACAGGTATGCTTGCAGTCATTTTTCTTTGAAAATGACTGGTCTGCTTTCCTAATATAAAAATGTGTTTGCCTTTTCTTGCTGGCAAATAAGCACTTTCCTTTGGAGCAAGGATGAATGGAATTCTCCTAACTCACTATGCCCTACTTCCCCCACTGCCATTTCTAAAAGAAAAAAACAAAGTCTAGAATTAACACGAGGGGACAAATATATAACAGAAACATGGTCGATGCCAATTTCTTAAAAACCTACAAGTGCTCTGCAGAGTAAGAACTGGTTGACCAGTAAGAAGGCTGCACATGATCAACTACTGTCTTGATTTTAAAAGGGTTTGGAAGTTTCTGATGCACGCTGACAGCGCCTGGCTGTTAGGAATCAAAGTCAGAAGGGATTAGAAAGATACCAGCATATCAGAGACCAAAAAGTAGATTGTATCCCGAGATTTTAGGACATTTAAGAACCCTGAGCCAAACAAGAATTGCTTCGTACGTCAGCTTTTTTTGACTTGCATTGCATGTTCTAGCATCAGATGTGTTATAAGCCAAAACATTGTATTGCAAAACTGGAATGTTTCTGTAGCGTTTATCTCCCTGCAGGACAGGAACAGTTTTTATATCTTCTCCACAGATTGGTTGAGCTTTGTGTATTTAAAAAATATACATACACATTTATAATTTCTGAATGTTATCTGGGTCATTTAGAAAGTGAAAACATTATTGTACAAAGTCTTCATATCTGAGATATAATCGTATGATTGTTCAAGTTCTGTAAATATATGCCTTTGCCTGGGGACGGAGATCCAAACGTAGGTTTCACATTCAAGATAATTCAGTAAACACATTGAAATTCATTTTCTGGAGGGGTTGAAGGGAGTGGTAGGGTTTTTTATTTAAAAAAAATTTTTTTTAAGTAATGCATTTGTTAGAATTTTTCAACTTCTCCTGGGGGTTCTCACAAAAGAGTTATTATTTGTACTTCCAAAAGCAGTCTTAAGCAAATAAACATTGTACAAAGGGCTGCATTTAATCTGTCTTTTTTCAAGCAGATCGTTTTTTTAAAAGGCCTTAATGATAATCATATGGCTATTGGTAAAATCATTTGTAGGCTGAGAGGTGTCAGATCAGGGTGCCATTACTTGGAAGAGCCATTTTACTTGGAATATATTTTTCCAACGGAAATGGACAGAGTTCTGTTGCAGAAATAACGTTCCACCTGGTACTAGCATTTTAAAACAGTCCTATTCTAATCCATAAAACATTTCTAGTTTTCCCTGAAGCTTTGGGCTGCCTTGCGCATGAATAATTTTTGGAGAAACACCCACGCCCGTTAGCCCATTGTTCGTAACTATTGGAAGAAGATTAACTAGAGCCTGGAAATTGTATATCTGCGTCTGCCTCTGAATCTGTGACAGGAAACCAAAGGAGATAAGTGGCTCTTACTTTGGATGAAGAGGTAAAATTCCCCTGTAGAAATTCTAAAGATGATTCACAAGTTTCAAAATGTTTAATGCTTCTCTACAATGGAAACATGTCTCTCTGTCTGGGGGGATGGAACTTTGTATCTCTTTCTCCTGCTCAGTCTTTGCCTAAACATATTTCGTGGATATTTTGAGAAAGTGCCACATATAGGAAAGGAGAAAATGAAATTAGCATTTTAACATCTCACAGGGGAAAAAAATAAACCAAAAGTTCCGTTGTGATTTTTTTTTTTTTTTTTTTTTTTGCCTAATGCATCTTCAAAATAGATACCACTTTTACTGCTCTTTAAAACTACATATGTGTATTTGTGTGTTTTAAAGCCTTCAATATATTTCCTTATTATTATTATTATTTCAGCATTCATCAGCACTCTTCTATTTTTGTTGCAGAGAATAGAAGATAATGTGAAAATGACATTTTTTAATTTTTTTTTTTTTTAACAAAAACATTTAACAAGCTTGAAAAATAAAATCTGATGAAAAAGATTTGAACGCAGTCAAATAACCTGGCAAGTGACAGATGGGAAAGAAACAGAATGCAAGCACCTTTCAAGGCCTTGTAATCTTTGGATTTACTGTGAAAAGTTTCAGAAAATCGTAGACTCTTACTGTGGCACTGTCCATAGACCCTGGAAAATAACAGTGAAATTCACATATATACACAGATACACACACACACACACACACACACACACACACACACCCCTCCTCTCTGCTTAGCCAGAGCTACATAAATGCTTTCCCCAAATGTCATTTCATTTGTTTGTTTTCTGCATTTCAACTAAATTCAGTGGCTTGCGTCTGTGACATTAATTATGAAAGACTCCAACAACTGAGCAGGCACATTTTTGGGGGTGAGATTTAAGAAATCTATTTGTGACCTTCAATTCTGTGGGGACCGTCTGGGCTATCCAATGTATTCTATGATTATAGTCTGCTTTTAGGTCTTGACCTATTTTTAAGCTATTTCCTCTCTGTATACTTTTCAGAAGGCGGATTCCCTATTCTGAAATATTATTATTTTGAAAAACAGGAATAAAATGCAAATAACATGAGGGGAGTTGGACACTATGTCAGCTCCTCGCCCAGGTGTCTGGTATCAGCTACCTTTAGGAGCTGCCATAAGCATTGGAGGACCAGAATGTTGTGTGAATTGTTCACCTCGTATCCCATAGCATCTAGAACAGTGTCATGCATACGGTAGACGCCTGCTAATATTTGTTGAGTAAATTTCCTGAATAAATGGCATTTCCTCTTCTGCCTTGTGCCCCAGTGCTTTGTGACATGCTGTACATTTGGTGAATTTGCTGAACTACAAAATGGCGCCAAATGCATAAATCTTAAGTATTCATATACAAGTTTCTCAGTGGACATTTCGGTTTGCAGCTTGTTGGTGGTCTTAGTTAGAAGGAGGGAAGGGAAAGAAAGGCAATCTCTCACCGTCACTGATACCAAGGGCTGGTGGCAGAATGGAGATCCTTGAGTGTAATTTGCATGATATTTGCATGCCGTCTTCCTGTCCATCTAAAGTTTCAATTTATCAGAACTCTGTTTATTCAGAGAGAGGAAGAGAATTGTATGAAAGCAGATAAAAACATTCTCCTGAGTTCATGTTAGTTTTTCCCTCCAGAAAGAAGTTTCTAGAAGCCTGACAGGACTTGCCAAAGGAAGGCAGGCCTGATCTCTAGGAATATACTGAGCGCTGTGTGTATCTCACAGAGGGAGCCCAGATCTTGTTTCCTAAGGAGAACACTGGCAGCTGTCCCTCAGCAGCAACAGTTTTGGTTACCAAGCAACGTTTCATGAGTCTTACCAAATGTATCAATATTTTTGTCTCTTGCCTCCCACCCCGCCCCTCCATAGAAACTGCGCTAACAAAGCCATATAGATTATATGTTGAAGCAGATGATTTATTTTTTCTTTCTTAGAAGGGAAACAATTTCCATGGAGCTGAGAATCGCATTGTTTCCCCCCAGTTGGAGCAAGAGCTCAAGAATCTGCTTTGGGATGGTTTCGACAGAATCTGAATTATGTAACTTTATCTAATAACCCTGGGTTGGAGCAGGCAATTTTTAAGAGCTTCAAGAACCCCGATGCTAATGCATTGATTTTCCTTTAATAGAATTTCGTTGTCGAAGGACAGTGCACAGTAGAGTCCACCCTTCAATCTTAACCCATCCGGACTGTTCCTTTCCAGTTGAGCGCCGTTCATTTCTGGTTGAATAGGTTAAGCAAAGACAGACCTCGCTGTTCTCAATTCACTTTATGATCCTCCCATCATAAAAAATAATATCAGCACCTTGCTTTTCATGTCAGAACTACATTTGAGCTGCTATTCCCTATGCCCATGAGTAAATCCCATAAAAGCCGCCCCGTTGTACTGTTGCTATTTTTCCTTGTGGGTGATTGATTGATGGATGAGTGCTGACACTTCAATGAAGCTATTTCGACTGCCATCTCAATCCGATGATGTGAGGGGTATATTTTCTGTCCATGCCTCATTACTTCAGAATGACATTCCTGGAACTTCATTTACTTTTTCCCTCCTTCCCCGAAGCGCCATATTTTTTCCCATCTAGGTTATGCATGCCATAAAAAAAGCAATTTGCTATTATATGTGGCATAAGGGCAACACTTTCTCTAGGAGGTAAATAAGAATTTTTTTTTTTTTAATCCCAATGTTGAATTTAAGGATCATGTCAAACTTCCCAAAACAATTCCAACAGGCAGGCTCCAGGAGAAATGGTGCAGAGGATATATTTGGAAATATTTGACTTCATTTTTTTAGTGTTAAGATTTTTGACAGTGATAAGCTTGGTAATTAAAGCAACAACAAAAAATAATTATTTTGTTTCAGAATCATCTAGTTCCTAGTGTTGTGCCTAGAATAGTTGAAATATTTCACCTATAGCTGAGTAGCAGTTTACAACACAGTCCACACTTATTTGTCCTTTGAGAATGAGGGTATTCATTGTTTAAACGCAATGATGGATTTATCTATTATAGGTTGCTTTCAGTTGTATCGAAAATGCTCAACTAGAGTAAACAGATCTACCCTTGCATTTCCAAACTGTGCACTAGGTATGCAAGGGTTTTAATATTAAAGCATGCTCTTAGCTTTTCCAAGTTGACTTAGGACCTGATTTTAATCTGTGTAATACAGTATTCCCGTTAATAATAACGTATAATTAAGATATCCGTTAAAAATCCATAACGTTAATTTAATGGAGAAAATCTAATACAGTTCTATTGGAATTTTTACGTTAAATTAACTTTAACGGGCTTTTAATGGATGTCTTAATTAGATCTCATTATTAACGGGAATATTCCACAAATTAAAATTGGGCCCTCAAAGTTTTAATGAAAAAAGTTGCAGGAACACATTTAAAATGGACACCCTATTTCATGCTTTCTGTTGCTTCTACAGCTAAGCTGTGTTTCACAGCCCATAAACAATAGGTCCTGCAGAAAGAAATTACCAGAAAAGGCTGCTGCTGAACTTTCTGCCCTGCAATGATCTCATCTTCTTGCTTTCTGATTCCACATCTCACTAATTTCCTCAATTCTGCCAATTTGCAGGTCTCATGTGACAGCGGTGCATGCTGAAAACTACATATTTTTTAGCCAATGAAGATAATAATGATAATAAAGATGCCCACCACTGCATGGGAAAAAGTCATTGGCAGCAACATGGTTAAGCCTGACTATTTGAACAACTTTCCCAGAAGATGAACATTGTTCAGAGGTTTTCTTGGCTCAAACTCTGGTTTAACTTAATAATTCTTCCACTTTGCAGTGATTAATGGCTCCCAAGTGCAGGGGCAGGACTGGACAATCCAGGTGCAACCGTAATTGTTGCACTGAACAGAAACATTTCCTTTAGACAAATGTTCCCAGAGGGGTTATAAATAGGAAATGGACATTACCATGGAAAGTAAGCTTCCAAGCGTCTACATCTAGTGCAGCCCACTTGGACATTAAACTATGAAGACTCATCCTCCCCACCCCCACCCCCCCCTCCCGCCCTTTCCTGTCAAGTGTTACAAACTGACAAAATAAGTACATCAATGTTCTCAGTCATTACTTTTCTTCGGTGGCACTTCGTTTTCTCGTGACAGTGGAAAGGGGGCCGTAGAGACGACAGAGCCCCGTTGCAGTTTATTAATGAAAATCTAATGTTGTCCATAAGCAGAGAAGTGGAAATCAATACTTCATTACCAAATTGTTAGTGAGGATGAAGAGAAATGGCTGGGGTGATTTCTTTTCTTTTCTTTTCTTTTCTTTCTTTCTTTTTTTTTTTTTTAGCAGTCTTCTTAGAGCAGGGTGTCAGGAGGAGTCAATGTCAGGAGCAGGGTGGTGCACCAAGGAAGGGCTCAGTGTGAGGGAACCAGGCTGGAAAGTTGAAACTAAGGCATTTGTCCTGTAATGGGAGTCAGAACAACAGAAGAAAATGCATTATTTTCTGAGGAGTAGCTCAGGTGGTTATTTCCCCCAGGAAGTCAAATTGCTCACCTATTTCATTGGTATTAATGTTCTGCGTAGGGTCTTAATTAAGTCTAGTCTAGGGTATGATATAATCAGTTGATGGGACATAGAAAGGAAGGGCTAATTTAGGAAAAAAGTCTTTAAAATATAATGTATGGGGCTTCCCTGGTGGCGCAGCGGTTAAGAATCCGCCTGTCAATGCAGGGGACACGGGTTCGAGCCCTGGTCTGTGAAGATTCCACATGCCGCGGAGCAACTAAGCCCGTGCGCCACAACTACTGAGCCTGTGCTCTAGAGCCCGCGAGCCACAACTACTGAAGCCTGCATGCCTAGAGCCCGTGCTCCGCAACAAGAGAAGCCACAGCAATGAGAAGCCCACGCACTGCAAGGAAGAGTACCCCCCGCTCGCTGCAACTAGAGAAAGCCTGTCCACAGCAACAGAGACCCAACGCAGCCAAAAATTAAAAATAAATAAATAAATAAATAAATATATAATGTATGGAAGAGATATTTATTTATTTATTTATTTATGGCTGTGTTGGGTCTTCGTTTCTGTGCAAGGGCTTTCTCTAGTTGCGGCTAGCGGGGGCCACTCTTCATCGCGGTGCGCAGGCCCCTCACCATCGCGGCCTCTCTTGTTGCGGAGCACAGGCTCCAGATGCGCAGGCTCAGCAGTTGTGGCTCACGGGCCCAGCCGCTCCGCGGCATGTGGGATCCTCCCAGACCAGGGCTCGAACCCGTGTCCCCCGCACTGGCAGGCAGACTCAACCACTGTGCCACCAGGGAAGCCCGGAAGAGATATTTGAACACCCATGTTCATAGCAGCGTTATTAACAATAGCCAAAAGGTGGAAGCAACCCAAATGTCCATCTGTGGATGGATGGATAAACAGAATGTGGTACATCCACATCCACTCTCGTACATTCTACAATATGGATGACTCTTGAAGACATTATGCTAAGTGATAATAAGCCAGTCATAAAATGATAAATAACTTCACTTACATGAGGTACCTAGAGTAGTCAAGCTCATAGAAACATAAAGCAGAATCGTGGTTGCCAGGGGCAACCTTTGCAAGATGAAAAAGTCCTGGAGATGGATGGTGGTGATGTTTGCACAACAATGCGAATGGAATGCACTTAATGCCACTAAACTGTACACTTAAAAATGGTTAATGGATGTATTATTATAAAAATGGATGGAACCAAATAAAACATAAACTATAAAAAATGCTTAAGATGGTAAATTTTATGTTATGTGTATTTTACCATAATTAAAAGTAAAAAAAATATATATGATTTTTCTATTGTGAAGCATTTAAAAAAATTAACCCATGGCCCCACCATCAGGAGAAAGCTCCTATTTACATTCTGTAGTACTACCTTCTAGTATTTTCTTTCCCACCATTTTGTTAGGTTTACATAGTTGTAAGTGCCCACTGTGTAATGTTTTTCTTTGTATTCTTTCACTTGGAAATCTCATTGTAAACAGTGGGATGTATTCTGTCACTTACATTATCAGGGTTTGCTAAACCATTCTTGTGATGTTGGACATTTAATTTGCTTCCAATTTTATTCAATAATATACAACACTGTGATGAACATCTTTGTATTTAAAGCCTTTCAGTATGTTGGGATATTTTAATAGGCTTAAATTTCGGAGTCAAAAGATAGCAACATTTTTGTGGTGGGGAAATGCTTAAAACTACCTAATGGGGTGAATTTTTTTTCAGATATGTGCTATTTGTTTGTTTGTTTGTTTTGGCCACGCTGCATAGCATGCGGGATCTTAGTTCCCCAGCCAGGGATCGAACCCGTGCCCCCTGCAGTGGAAGCGCAGAGTCCTAACCACTGGACCGCCAGGGAATTCCCAGATATGTGCTATTTGGATTACTGTAGGAATGCATATGATTTCCATCAGTCCAATCTGGGTGGCAATCCTTGTTTACACATTATTTAGTGGTAGTACTCATTTTAATGAGAAAAAAACACTTTGGACCTATATTTAATTTGTCCTTTGGAAAAGGAAATTTTCCAAGTTTCTAGTAGAAGAACAAAGACAAGTTGAAAATTGTGTGACATTTGATGTGTGCAGAGAAATTACGGGCAACATAATCATAACAGACATTATAAAGGATACCTTGGTAAGTATGGCTACAATACTAGCAACCAGTTATTATATACCTACCAAATGCCAGGTGCTTTACTTCCATTACCATTAACCCTTCAAACAACTTCGTTTTAAAAATAAGAGAGAGAAAAAGTCTCAAAGTGGTTAGTGACTTGTCCAAAGTCCCACAGCTAATAAAAAGCAGTGGATGGCTTTAAATTGAGGCTTTCCCACTTGGAAGCTTCCACGCTCACTCAGGCACCACCGTCAGGGGAAGGAACCATTTCCCTTGGTCACTGAGTTTGTATTTCAGATACGTAGGGCCCCAGCAGTCTTTGCTCTGACTTGGTTGGAACCTCCTACCCCGCCCTCGCAGGTCAGGAAACTTGAAGGAGGATGGTCACGTGGTCACTTGATGGAGGAAGAGAAACGGGTTAAAGAAAAATAGAGGCTTCTTCCCTAAAGAGTGAACGTGCCTTACACCGTGAGTCAGGACGATGTCCTGGTGGGGGGCAGTTTCACACTCAGTCTGTTCATGGCCCTCATTTTCTCCTCCTTGACCTTGATGTTAATGTGATACCAGTTTTAGAGAACCTTATTTCATCTATCACTTCCTTGAACCTGCTCCAGATTTGATCAACACCCAAACTTCTCTGGCTGGGTTTCTCTTAGGTCAAAATTTGTTCTGGGAAGGGGAGCAGGGAGAAAGGAAAAGATAATTTTATTATAGTCCCCTTTTGGAAATTCACAGTACATATTAGCGTATTAAAGGCTCTGAGAAGGCCTGCAATTAAAACCCAACCCAATCCAACACAATATACCTTTCTTTAACCCAGTGTTTCCCAAATTCATTTGATAACCCTTCTCTTCCCTACAGAACACTCACAGATATACTTGAGTGTCATTTTCGGGAAAACACTTTCATGACAGACGCTCGTGCAGAAGCAAAAGAAGTTGTTTAGTTCCTGAGATCTCAGTCCTGACCTCATTATTGACATTCTGTAATTCTTTGCTCAGGTTACTTGGCTTTTGGGGGTCTCAGCATGAAAGGATCCTGCTGTCTTGATAACTTGACATTTTTTGCGTGTTTAGTCTATACTATCCTTTCGAGATCCGTGCCTTACCTCACGTCAACTTCACAATGCTGTAACACAGGAGGTACTAGTGTCTACACTTTCCAGCCTAGGAAATGGGGATTTAGAGAGGTGAAGCCACTGACCTGCAGCCACCTGGCTGGTAATAGGAGAAAGGGTATCCAGATTCAGGTTTTTCTGGTCTCTTAAGCCCTGCTTCTTATATTGCCTGTGATCGCTTGGTAATGTCTTAAAATGTGAAACACTAACATTATTAATAATTTAGAGGCATTTTCCCAAGAGTATCTGTACAGTTACTCAGTTAAATTCCAGATATGAGCGTCTTCTGTTAAAACCCAGCTATGATGCTATTTCTATCTGAGAGATCTCATATCCCACCATGATTGATGGAAGTGGTGGATTCTTCTGGAAGGGCAGTGTTTCTGTACTAGAAGAGAATGGTAAAGAGGAGACCTGAATCTTGGGCCACTTTGGGACAATATACCCTTAAAAAAATTATTTCTTATCTTAAAAGAAGAAGAGAAATGTTTTTTTCCTCTAGGTCTAAAGATGAGACCTGGCAGAAAATTAAAACTAGAAAATGAAGGGAAGGGGGATGAGAATGGATGCTATTACCTTTCACTGTTCAGAAAAAATTGTGTAGAATGATTTAAGAAAAAAAAAAGCGAATACTCTTGGTTGCCTTTCAAATGGTAGTTGAGGCCAAGCTCTGCTGCTGCATGAGTTTTCCCCCCTAATATGTTGAGCTAATACTATAAAAATAAACCAGAAATAAATAAAAAATTTAATTACATATCGAAAAAGTCATTGGCAGTGTTCGTTAAGTAGGGTTTGTGAGGGAGAGCCAGGCAAAAAGATGCAATTATTTTTGTATTACAGTCACCAACAGATGCGTAGAATTCTATATACTGTATTTTAATTTGGTCACGCTGGGATCCTTCATCCCTCGGGCAAGTCATTCTGGTTGGCTCTTCCTTTTCTCTGTGCCCTTGCACCATCCCACCTGCCTTCTTTTTTCTCCACTCTGTACTGTTCTTCTCAGAGCTGTATTATCATCCCAAGAGGGTGTTTTGGGTTTGCTACCATGATGGAGGCGCTGCTAGCATTTCATGGTTAGGGGCCAGGAATGTTAGGCATCTTGCAGTGTGTGCAAGGTCTCTCTGTAGGTTGGGATTTCTTATCCTTGGCACTACTGATATTTTGGGCCAGATCATTCTCTCTTTTGGGGGGCTGTCCTGTGCATTGTAGGATTTTTAGCAGCAACCTTGGCCTCTGCCCACCAGATTTCAGTAGCAGTCCCCCTTACCTTCGAGTTGTGACAACCAAAAATATCTCTAGCCTTTGCCAAATGTCCCTTTGGAGTGGGGCAAAATTACCACTGGTTCAGAACCTCCGACCTAGCAGAAAACATTTTTGTTATTTGAGCCTAGAACCTAAGTCCATTTTACATATAAGCACAAAGTCTCTTATGCACAGTTTCATATACACTGCATTTTCCAGAAATAAAGCTACCTTGCAAAGAAAGAGAAACTGTGCTTTGTTTTGTTTGGAATGTTCATGGGAGTTATTTGCTGTTTTAAAAAACAGGTCACCATTGGCATTTGTGCTTATATTTGAGATGCCCATGCAACCCACCCATATTGATCTGCATTGATCACTGACACGTTCACTAAACTCTACATCCAGGAGCACGCCTCGGGCTACCTCATCATGTCTTCAAGGACCTCGTTACTCTGAGTGTGGTCCATGAAACAGCAGCCCTGGCATCACCTGGGAGCTTGTTGGAAATGCAGCAGGCTGGGTCCACCCCAGAGCTGCTAATTCAGAATTTGCATTTTAACAGGATGCCCAGCTGACTTGTATCCAGGTTCAACTTTGAGAAGTCTGGTTCTAGTGAATTTTTGTGGCCAAATGTTTTCCTTTTCTTTCACGTTATATGATCATGGCATTAGATGATTTCTTTTTGAAATTATGTGTGTAGGCTGGTCATTTGATCTACGAATTCTTTTTCAGGAAGTAAAGGGGAAATTATGAAATGTTTGTCCAGAAACGTCCACACTGGGTCTTTGAAGGGCGAGGACCCCTGCTCTACACAAGCCCTTTCTAGGCGGCAGCATCCTGTTCCGTAATGTTAAATCTCACCCGTATGCTGAGGACTGAGTTCCAGATCCGTGCATCCAGCTGGCTTCTGGACATCTCTACGTGAATATCTCACAAGTGCCTCAAAACATAACTTTTCCAATAGCCGGCGTTTGAATTCCCCGTTCCCATCCTGTTTCCTTTCTAACATTTCTATCCATGGGAAATGGAACCTCAAACAGCTCAGTTGCTCCTGCTAGAAAGCTGGGTCATCCTTGACACCTGGTCATAAAATTCCTCGCCAAAGTTGATTTCCATCTTCACTCTGTGTCCCCGTTCAAGCCTGTGCACATCTTTCCCGGATGACTGTGGGTCCCTCTTACCGGGCTCCTTTAGTCCACTCTGTGTCCTGTGGATCATTTCCCATATGGCAAATGTGAGCTTATGAAAACTGAGATTAGATTGAAGCAGTCACTTCCCATTCCTCCCAGCTTAGACTCCTTCAGTGACCTCTACAGCACTTAGAAAAAACCCTGTTTTTCTAAGACTTTCTGCCTCATCTGCTTTGCCATTTCTCTGACCGCTCCTGGGTCCGTACTGCTTAGTGATATGTCCCGAGAACGCTGGCCTTCTGACAGTTTCTGAAGCATGTCTCCAGGTATTCGAAGATGCTCTTCCCTCTGTCTAGAATGCGCTTCCTCCTATTCTTTGTTTGGCCAGCACCTTCTCATCCTTGAGGTCTTAATTTAAATGTCATTTCTTCAGAGAAGTTTTTTCTTACCCGTTGAATTTGATTAAATTATTTTGTTATAATATTGCACATTTTATGTTGTCGTTCTAGGACTTGTTGTGGTTTATGAACATAATCATATATGTAATTTTTAGTTCAGTGTCTGCCTCCTGCTCTGGCTTATAAAGCCCAGGAAGGCATGGGCTCTGTGCATTACACTCACATCAGTATCCCAAGCATATAAGCCAATATCTGGCACATAGCAAGTACTTGATAAATATTGGTTGAGTGAATGAAGTTCCAAAGAAAATAATTTGAAGTCTATCTCTTCAAAGATGAAAAAGGAATTTTAAAATATTTATTACTAAAACAGTACAAAAGAAAAAATATAGATTTATCTGGAATCCTTCTTCTGTAATTCTATGAAAGAGAACATGTAAAGAAAAAAAGAGGGGCTTCCCTGGTGGCGCAGTGGTTAAGAATCTGGCTGCCAGTGCAAGGGACACGGCTTCGAGCCCTGGTCCAGGAAGATCCCACATGACGCGGAGCAACTAAGCCCGTGCGCCACAACTACTGAGCCTGTGCTCTAGGGCCCGTGAGCCACAACTACTGAAGCCCACGTGCCTAGAGCCCATGCTCCGCAACAAGAGAAACCACGGCAATGAGAAGCCCATGCGCAGCGAAGAGTGGCCCCTGCTCGCTGCAACTAGAGAAAGCCCACACGCAGCAATGAAGACCCAATGCAGCCAAAAAAATAAATAAGAAAAAATAAAAAAGAAAAGAAGAGAACAGGCTAGAAAAATTAGTCTAAGGAAACGGACATCAAGAAGCTTTGCCATCTAAGTGGTGCTTTCAACTTCAAAGAATAATTTATTCTGCCATTCTGAAGCAATTTATATTTTTCAAAGCACATTCATATATATATTCTCTTCTGAAATATATTGGCTAAATATTAGTAGCCCCAAAGATAAAGAGTTTAAATAATTTGCTGAGGGAGTTTAAATAATTTGCTCCCATGGTGATCGTGATGGGTCAGAACACCTGACTCCTAATTCAGGGCTTCTTGAAACTATTTGGTTGAAAATGAAAAAAAAGAGTAAAATACAGCTGCTGAAGAAATACAAAATGTATTGTTAAAAAAAGACTGTGGCAAGGAGGCCAGGTGGAAATGGAGACAGTTGATTTTTAACCCTGTAATCCTGGGAGAAACCTGCAGTTAATATTTTTTTCAAATTGATTTTACAATTTGAAAATCCAAATTGGCTTACCTACATTGATGAATTTCATCATTAGTGCTTCATCTAATTTTTCCTAAGAGAAATCTCTGTGTGCAGAAACCCTTAAACTTTGGTGGACCAATTTCAAGTCTTTGAATGAATAAAATAATTGCTTAAATGTATTGAACACTTTTTATACACTAGACATAGCTTCATGTGAGTAGGTGGATAACATTTTAAAATATTGTTTGATATAGTTTTGCCTTTCCTTAATTCCTTTCTTCCACGCAGTTTTCTCACCATTGAAAACAGAGACCCAGACTGGTTGCCCAAGAAAAGGGAGGCCACCAAATAAACCAGATAGGAGGAAGGGTCTGAGTTTATGAATGGCAAGAAAGACTTTTTCTTTCTTATGTCAAACCTCAAAGAGGTGAATCAGAAAAAAAAAAAAACTAAAAATTCTATATCAGTAACGTCTGTGTAGTGACTATTAATTTTAGACCCACCACTTATGCATTATTTTCGTTAACCATCTCAACAACTCAACGGGGCGTCCAGTATTACAGAGGAAAAAACTGAAGTTTAGATAACTGAAGTGACTTATCCAAGGCGACGTGACAATCAGTGGAACTGGATATTCCGATATTCAATAGGAATATATATTTTCTGGATTTCAGAGTCTTTACCGTTAACCATGAAACTAATTGTTCCTGATGTTGAATCTGTGCCCATGAAATAACACTTCTTTTTTTGTATATTTGTTTAAGGAGAACTTGATTAGACCCTTGAAGAACAGGAGACAATGCTATTATTGATCTTGATAGTCTTCTCCTTGGGACATCTAAATGCAGACAGCATGCAGGTCATAATTGACACACTGGAAAATCTCAACTTTTGAACTTCCTCTTTTAAAGCACAACTTGTGATAAATCAACCATGTGTCTCAAATGCATGATATATGCTTCATGACACAAACCAGACTGTCAACTGTCTACAGCCCTAAAGCTGGAGGAGAATTTTCCATGTCTTTTTTTTTTTTTTAAATCAGTGCCAGAGCAAACATCTAGGTTGACCTCCATCCTATATCACCAACCTCCAGTGTCTAATGGAGTGGGCCAGTTGGAAATACTTTTAAAAATAAGTTCCCTTTAGATCTACTTCATGGGCAGCCCTTGAAATGGTTTAAAATCTCTTCACCATGGTGTGCGAAATGGCTGTTCAAGAAACTGGCAGAAACAGGGTGACGTCTTGGAGAACAACAACAACAAAAATGTCAGGCGAGAAGATGAGGGGCTTCCTGAGAGTGGCACAAATGCTGTCACTAGGTGTCATTTGTGTCCTTGCTTGTGTGTCAGCTTAGAAGATTTCAATGGCAGCAGAAAATCTGTTCCTTAAAGCACACTCTTCAACTTCAGGCTACCCAAGTAGTTAAGAAACAGAAATGAAAGAAATGGCATGAGGGTTTGCCCTCTGAAAATCTCTTGACAACTAATGATGGGATTATGGAGTCTTAACTGCCGTACAGTTATCCCTAATTATAACCAAAGGTACGTCAATCTAAATAAAAATGATAAGGCAGAGAGAGGCAGGCTGCACTCCCTCCTCCCAACTTGCTTTTTAACATGAATCTCTTCACAGTATGATGCTTTGACAAAGCTTGGATTGAATAATTATTAAAAAGAGATGGAGCCCAGTGTTAAGCAAAACATATTTTTGCAGAAGGGAATAGTTGAATTTTTTTTTTTTTAATTTTACAGAAAGGAATGGTTTCAGTTTTAAATATTTGGTTTAACATGGGAACCTCCAATTGTGTTTTTTGTACTCTATCACAAAAGTTATGCAAGAACTTTCTGCCAGACATTAGGTATCAGAAAAGGCATGGCTTATTCTTAAATCCTGATATAGATTTTCCTTATGGGAAAGGTCAGTCTTGGGATGGATCTTGTTTCCATTTTTGCTTTCACTGCTAGGGAGCTCAGAGTCAATTTGGTGACCCAACTTCAGCAACCGTGTAACCTCTGAAGGCTACAGTCTACGTGCATTAACTTCTCTTCGTATTCTCTCTCCATTTTCCTTCGGCATTTTTGTTAATAGTTTGACACTTCCATTTATTAGCTGGGCGACATTGGGGGAAATGACTTACCCTTTTTCTTCCTAAGTTTCCACATCTGCAAAATCAGGATGATATTAGTGCCTTTCACAAATGGTTCCTGGCACACAGTAAGTGCTCAATAAAATGTAGATTTAAAAAATGATTTTCTTTTCTTTTCTGATTTTATTGCATTGCATACAATATGGTACCTTAAAAGTGCTGTTGAATAATGTGTAGAATAAATTAAAAAAAATACATACATAAAATTCTGCTTATGTGTTAAGAATCAGGTCTTGGAAAATGGATTATTCTTACCTTCTGGAAATTTAAAAAACTAAGTAGAAGAGAGCCTCTTTATGTCAGGCATTAAACAAATGGTGAAAAGAAATCAGCTGTCAATTCAGATGTGAACCTAAGAAAAGTTTTCCTCTTTCATAAAAAAAAGTATAAAATAGCATTTCCAAACATTTGATGTGGATATTAAGAAGAAGATGGTAGAAAGCAGTCATAATACCTACCATTTTATCAAGTGCTCATTATAAGCTCTGCACTTTACAATAATACCTGACTGTAGATCTCATGGTCCCTATTTATTGATGAGAAAACAGAGGTTTGGACTGGTTAAGAATATCAAGGTCAGTTAGTTAGTAAGCAGTAGAGCAGCATTTGGACTTAGGTCTGTCTGACTTCAGAAGCCTGTTCTCCAGCCAGTATTTATTGCTGTCAGTGGAACTAACTAGAATCTTCTAAAGGCATGTTGCTCGGTAAAGTTATATAATGAAAAATGATAAGGACTGAAAAACGGTCCAGCTGTTATCGTCCTTTCAAGAGATAAATTAATAGGGTGGCAAAGATCAGAACATCCTGACAATGGAAAGGGAAAATGTCCCTGGTGGTTTCAATGTTGATTATAATTTCGTGTTTGGCAATTATGTATTTAACATTTGACAGTTCTCATGTATGGTTGCTTTTGGTGCATGGTCATACAGGAGAGAAAGGAAGCAATTTCCCTGTACCCATTTTTATTGAGCCACATTCATACACTCCAAAAGGGCACTTAAGTTGTTTGAAAGAGGTCTAGATGCTGGCAAACACCACCATAAACAACCCGGACAGCTTAAAGTCCACACCGACAACAACATGATTCACAATGGAACTCATCTTCTCTAAGTGGAGCACAGAGCCAAATGTTATTTATGACAACTAACTTACAACCAGACGAGATTCACTGCATGGACCCAGCTAGGGGACTTTACTGCTGCTTAAATGTGAGTTGTCAGCATTTTAGGAAGAACGGCTTGCCCTCCAAGTATGGAAAATGAACGGCAGAATATTTTTTACCTCTGTGATTATGTGTCTAAGCCCATTGCAGCACTGTTTGTGATGAGTCTACACTGGACAAGGGGGTTGGTGGATTGGAAACCGTGTTTAGATAATTCAGGCAAACCCTCTCATTTTCCAAGAAGAGTCTCCCTTCCTTGAATGATCGTTTCATTCATGCCTACTCTTTGCCTGAAGCTTGACTGCAATTGTTTTATTTAACCCTTATAATAATCCCCAAATGTAGCTCTTATGAACCCCCTTTATCAGAGATCAGAAAACTAAGGGACAGAGATTTAAGTAAAGGGACCAAGATCACATGTCTGGGAAATGGCAAAACTGGGATTTGAACCGGGTTTCTCTGTCACCAAAGGGCCATGCTGCTTCGTAATAATAACCGTTACCCTTTACCAATTTGCAAGTGACCAATAGTTACCAACCCTCATGAAAGACTGGGAAGATATGAGTCGTAATTTCCTGTATAGAAATGAAGAAGTGGAGGTTCAGGAGGTTAAGTTACCCACTCCCACCCCCCCAGCCCACGCAAATATTTCCTAGTGAATCTGGAGCAAAATCAAGACTTGTCTGGAGCTCAAACCTAGTATCTCATCGGACTCCACCACTGTTTCCCAAAGTACGTTAGGGAGAGTCTGGGTGCCTGGAGATGCTCTGAGAAAAAAAAGATGTTCTTTTATTCATTTATTTATGATTTAAACGGAATCTCCTAAAAAAGTGTCAAGCTCTATCCCTCTTCACAGCCTTTGCACCCGCTGTCCCCTTGGCTGGAGTGTCCCTCCCATGATTCTGCCTGGATAATTCCTGCTCCACACTCACCCACTGGCTTAACCATCACGGCCTCAGAAGGACCTTTCCTTCTTCCAGAATCCAGGTTCCCAGGTTTCCTCTCTCTTGCCCTCCACTTGTTATTAATAACACCTCGGTGTGTGTGAATACGGTTTCATGCTTGCCTCTCCCACTAGCCTTCAGGGTCTAGGAGGGCAGGAGGGGTGACTGCCTTGTTCTCAAGACTCCAAAGTACCAGCCCAGGGCCTGGCCCCTGCGTGTCACTCCATAAAGAAATATGAGCTTTTCTACGTACTTTGCCCACTGCTCTACCTTTGTAGAGTCATAGATATGAGACTGAATGACCTCAGGGATCCTCCCTGCCTCTGCCATTTTGCAGACAGTGACATGGTGGCCCCCGCCTTCACGTCCACTGGGTGACGGTGAGAATAGTAACCTGGTATTTACTAAGCCAGTATGTTCTTGGTCTGGAGCCCAAGTGTTAAACCAACTGCATCCGATTTAACCTTCCAGACCGACGAGGAAGTCGAGGCTCAGAGATGCTCAGCAACTCGCCCCAGTTCACAGCTAGTAAGTGGCCCAGAGTTACGTAATTGCACCCCATGCCTCTGGGCGAGTTCTCCACTCCGGCCCCACGCCACATGGGGGTTGCCTGGGAGCCTTTCAACACCGGATGTCCGCGCCCCACTGATGCCCAGAATCTCCCAGATTCTGCCTTAGTTGGTCCAGGGTATGGCCTGGGCACTGAGGTTTTTAAAAGTTCTCCAGGGGATTCTAATGTGCTCCTGAGACTGAGAACTTCTGCCCGAATGTACAACTGATTGATTGATTGGTTGATTACTGCCATGTAATCAATAAACTGTTCTTGCAGAGACTGGGTAGAATATGCAATTTGTACAATTCTACTACAGCATTCCTTGCTTCCTTCTCTCTCTCTCTCCTCCTCCCTCTCTCTTTCCCCTCCCCAATCCAAAATCTGCATTTCTATTTAGATAAAATCCCTTCACAACACATGCAAATACGAAAAAACCCAAAAAACAGAAAAAACCCCACGAACAATGCAAAGCACCAGTGTTTGTAAGATCAGTGACCCTTATTGACAAGTCCCAGCTCAAATGGTTACAAGACTGAGCAACCAAATTTCCTTCCGAAGGAAGAATTCACAGGAGACCTTCAAGTTCCTGGGGTTTGTTTATTTGTTTGCTCTCCTGTATTAAGAACAATCACTATTATCAAGCAATGAGGCCTCACCTCTTGCCAGGCGCTGTGAGGCTGGTGAGGGACAGAGAGGCACCCACAACAAAAAGGAAGTGCGTATCAGCAGTAGTGCTTTCACAAAGGGTCAGCTGACTCCGGGGAATGTGCAGTGATCGGTCACCGTGACTGTAAGAGGTGCAGCCAGGATTTGAGCCCCTGCCCCCTCCTTTCCCACTAGTCCACACTGCCAGCAGACCCTTCAGACTCGACCCTGGATCCTGTTTGTGCACTGAAAAGACACTGAACCAGGTTTCCTCTCTCAGAAGAATTCAAGTCTTTCCTCCGCCCCCAAATCAGCTGTTGAGATGCAGTGATACGTATTTTAAATGTCTCACTTACAAAATTTACTAGAAAACGTTCACCCTTTCCAAGCATAGCTATAAATGAAGTATGGGGTGGACCTCTCATCTTTTTTTTTTTTAAACCATTGAATTGCCCACTTTTTCTTTTTTTTTAATATTTATTTACTTATTTGGCTGGGCTGGGTCTTTGTTGCGGCACATGGGATCTAGCTCCCTGACTAGGGATTGAACCCAGGCCCCCTGCATTGGGCGCCTGGAGTCTTAGCCACTGGACCACCAGGGAAGTCCTGAAGCTCTCATCTTTTGTGGAAAGGAAATTGATGAAAAGCTTGTGTGGAGGGTTTCCATAGCTACAAGCTGCTCCCTCTGAGGCCAGGGGCAGGGGCGGGGAGAAGCAACAATTGATGTTAAAGTAATAATGACAAAAGCTTTATTGACAAGCATCTTGGAAGCCAGTGTATGGACTGAATTGTGTCTCCCTCCCTCCACCCCCAAATTCATCTTGATGACCTAACCCCGGTATGCAGGATGTGACTAGATTTGGAGGTAGGGTCTTTAAAGAGGTGATCAAATTAAGATGAGGCTATTAGGGTGGGCCCTAATCCAATCGGACTGGTGTTCTTATAAAATAACGAGACACCTGGCAGGGGGCTGTGCCCGGAGGAAAAACCATGTGAAGAGGCAGCAAGAGGGCGGTCCTCTGCAAGCCAAGGAGAGAGGCCTGGGGAGAACCAACCCTACCAGCACCTGGATCGTGGACTTCCGGTCTCCAGAACTGTGAGAAAATACATTTCTGTTGTTTAAGCCTCCCAGTCTGTGGTATTTTGCTAGAGCAGATGCGAGACCACATCAGGTAAGTGCTATGAAGAAGATAAAGCAGGTGATGAAAAAGTGAGTGGCTGTAGGTATGACCGTCAGTGTGGCTAATGCTGAGAAGGGGCCAGGGACGGCCCCTCGAGATGTGACATTTGAGTTAAGCCCTGAAAGATGAGAAAGGGTCAGCCATGGGGGGCCCTGGAAGCTCACGTGTCCGGCGAAGCATCCCTAAGTGCAAATCCCCAAGGGTGGGAAAGGGCTTGGGCCATAGAAGGGAACATAACAATGGCGGCGTAGACGGAGGCTTGGCCCAGACTGGCAAAAACCAACCCACAAACAACCAAGAGCAAAACCAGAGCCGCAGCTTCCATTCCACGGCCCTCGGGTCAGGTCCCAACGGTCGCCTATTTTTATATGACCTATGAGCTAAGAATGGCTTTTACATTTTTAAAGAACTGAAAAATATCCAAAGAAGAAGAATATTCCAGGACACATCAAAATTATATGAAATTCCAACTTCAGAGTCCGTTGATGAAGTTTTATTGGCACACAGACTCACATTTGTTTACGGATTATTGATGGCTGTCTTCATGCTACAATGGCAGAGCTGAGTGGTTGTGACAGAGATTGTATAGTCTGAAAAGTCTAGAATATTTGCTATCTGGCTTTTTATAGAAAAAGTTTCCCATCCTCTGTTCTTTGGAAATAGCTCTTTTTGAACACCTGTGGGAATACCTGTAGATGGGGGGAGACTTCTCTCCACTTAACTTAAATGGGTCCATTTTCCTCAGAAGATCTCCAGACAGAGACATGCATGGAATGCCAGCCCCTTGGATTAAACAGTCCAGGAAGGTCTCCCTTATTCTTTGCTAACTGACCGCTGATGTTTACGCCTGAATTGAATCAGTACATGTTGAGAGATTTTCCTGTGCCTGGCACTGGGTTAGGTGCTGGAATGTTCAACCTGGAACAAGACAGTTTGGTCCTTGCCTTCTGGAAGCTTAAGTTCTAGGTTAAACAGGTTTCCCACAGACAGTCCTTTCTTCCTCTGCACTCAGCTGCCTCTGCCCCTAGGAATGGGGCATATTTGAAACAGAGCTTCAGAGTCAAGCCAATCAGATGTACGCCATATTCCCATCATTGTGCTTAGTTAGGAGATGTTTCAGTCAATAATAATGAGAAAATAAGATGATGTGAGTCAGGCTTGAGGTCAAAGTGAGAGGGGAGGCATCACTTGCCTAAGGTCATTTCCACACCATGAGGAAAACCAGGGAAGGAAATCTTCACCCGACACCCACGCACAGAATTCAGGGGACCCATGAACTTGCGTGGGAAAGAAAATTACATCTTTAATTTCACTAACCTTTAACAGAAATTCAGCATTTCCTTCATTTATGAATGTAGACATCAAATCACAATAGTAGTAGCAGCATTATGATTTTTATCACCAATATTTTCACCAAAATGTCACAGATATTTTCATGTCACATTGTAAATGTGAATATCTTGCAAATATCTTGCGATATCATGTACACTCATCATTACTTTGAAATTACAGTGGTTATTAGCCTTAGTTATGGTCATGCTATTTAATGTATATAAAAAATTCATTTGTTACTATATCACAAATTAGTTTCTTTAATATTTGATAACTGTATTTCCATGAATTTTTTTAACCCTAGGTATTTTATCTTACATCTTTAAAGGCATTAGTTTTGAGAAGGGTTCCACGGGCTACACCAGATGGCCAAAGAAGTATGCAGCCTGAAATGATTAAGAATTTCGTGACCTACGGAAACCAAGGCCTCTTTATTTAGTTAGTTATTTTAAATATTTATTTATTTATTTGGCTGCATTGGGTCTTAGTTGAGGCACGCGGATCTTCGTTGCTGTGTGTGGGATCTTCGTTGGGGCATGCGGGATCTTTTATCTGCGGCATGTGAATTCTTAGTTGCCACATGTGGGAACTAGTTCCCTGACCAGGGATTGAACCCCGGGCCCCCTGCATTGGGAGAGCGGAGTCTTAGCCACTTGACCATCAGGGAAGTCCCACCAAGGGTTCTTTAAATCAAGCCATTCTTAACCTTGGATGAGCATTATAGGAAAGCTGGTGATGCCTGGAATTTTGAGTAGAAATTGTTGCTCAAGTTGTTCAAGCTTATGGCAAAGGAAAGACATGACACCATAAGCAAATTTTGCATTTCTGTGTATGTGTGTGTATGCATTTGTAAATATACACTTGTTTATTTTTTCTGGAGAGAGGATCAGTAGCTCTCATCAGATTCTCAAAAAACTTCTTGATCCAAATATGCGTTTAGAATCATCATTCTCGAAGGAGGAGTTCTAGGACAGGGACTCCTGAACCAGGCTGTGATTCAGGAATAGAGAGTCCCATTTCTCTGAGCAACCCTCTCCACCCTGGTCTATTGTCATCCAAGTCCAAAGCCTCAAGTCTATCCAAGACCAAGAAACTTTCTTACAAGGCGCTAAATAAGTGGTCCCCAAAGTGTTCGTATGAAGGATTCCCTCAATATCTGCCTTTATGTGAGGAGGGAGCCCCAGCATCAGCCTAAGTTAATCTTCATTATCACATAAGTGGCTTCTCCCCTCCTGATTTTAAATTAAGATGCACTGGACACTCTCCTTTCTTTCCTGTACTCCACACACACAATCAGCCAGTAAGGCGTTTTAATTAGACCTCTTCTATTATTAGAGCACAGGGAAAAAAAAAATTCATAGCTGATCCGAAGGACCCCAAGCTAAGAAATCATTTAATTTGTTGTTGTTTCCATAAATCAGGGCCCAGTCATCAATTTCACCACATATTTGAGAGCACATGTTATTGACAATGTGTTCGTGGAGAAAAATGGAGTTTGCTGGCAAAGTTGTTCCATTTTCTAAAGATTAAATTGTTCATTGTACAGGCTGCCATCTGCCCTCCCTGGAAGAGATTTAGTTGTTGGCAGAGGCATTCAAAAATCTTGAAGACAAAGTTAAATTTCTTTTTCTTTATTGCCATGGATAACGAAAGGCAAATTCATTCATTCATTCATCTATTCATTCAATATATATCAAGTGTTTCTTTTGTGACATCAGCTAGCTTCCAAGCCATGGATCCCTGGGGAAGGATCACATGTAGCCTTAGAGCTGATCGATAATTCCACAGTCTTCATTCCTGCCTAGGACCTCTGAATAGTTAGCCTTTCTGTCCCCCACCCAACCTGTGTGCTACCGGGAGTCTAACAGAATTATGGTGAGTAACACAAGTTTCCTCCTCCAAGAAGCTTCCAGTCTATAAAGGATGGATAAGGCAGACACATCAAACAGTGATACAACCCATGCCTTGAGAAAAACGTGAAGGAGAGACAGGACCCATTGCTGAGTCGAAACTTCTTGGAAGACCTGAGTAGAAGAACGTGCAAGAACCATGGCATGAACCTTCACATACATAATATTCTTTTATACAAACACTGTCCTGTTGTAGAAGTGGGTGCTAATATCCCCATTTTGCAGGTGAAGTTATTGAGGCTCAGAGAGATGACGTAATTGGCTCAAGTTCACAAAGCTAATAAAGGATGATGTGAGAGCTCAAACTCTCCATTGAACGCTGTCTGGCCACTGTGTCACATAAAGCAGGGCCTCCAAGTCCCTCAGACTTTCCACAGTTTAACTCCTAAACCACTTACCTTGACCCACTGCACGAATTGTATCTGAAGCCTGTCCTATCCCCTTCATTACTCCTCTGGGGCTATGAATTTCCCTTTGTTCTTCATACTTGATGAAGCACTCTTGTTTTGGTCATGACCTTGGCTATTCTTCTTGACTATAATTTGGATCTTTATTTTTCAGACTACACTCCCTTGAGCAAATCTAAGTCTATCCATCATCAGGTTTGACTTGCTTCCTAGGCTCTCTTCACCTAGGTTTTCCCAGACCCTACTAGCAAACCCAATCATGTATTCATTCATTCAACCCGATAATGAATCTACTCAATTAATTATGGAGTCTCTACTGTGTGCTTACTGTACTATGTGATGGTCAAGACTAAAATGACCCCCACCTCTATGGTCTAGGAAGGAAAAGCTCTGGGGTAGACACTCACACAAATGATAAAAACATTAATTACAGTGGAGACAAACATCATGCAGAAAAGCATGTGGATTTATGAGGGAGAGTAAGAGGGGCTTCTAACTTAGTCTGCATGTGTGCTTGGGTGTTATCTTGGAGGAGAGAGAGGATGCTACAATAGACTTTTAAAAAAAGTTTTATTTATTTATTTATGTTTATTTTTGGCTGCATTGGGTCTTCTTTGCTGCACGCAGGCTTTCTCTAGTTGCGGCGAGCGGGGGCTACTCTTCATTGCGGTGCATGGGCTTCTCATTGCAGTGGCTTCTCTTGTTGCAGAGCATGGGCTCTAGGCACGTGGGCTTCAGTAGTTGTGGCACGGGGGCTCAGTAGTTGTGGCTCACAGGCTCTAGAGCACAGGCTCAGTAGTTGTGGCGCACGGGCTTAGTTGCTCCGTGGCACGTGGGATCTTCCCGGACCAGGGCTCGAACCCGTGTCCCCTGAATTGGCAGACGGATTCTTAACCACTGCGCCACCAGGGAAGTCTGCTACAATAGACTTTTATAAAGAGGGTGTTTTATGCCAGAATCTGAAGAATTGGTTAAAACTAAGCCAGCCAGATAAAGAATTGAGAAAAGAGAATTCTTAGAGAAATCCCAAAATATTTGGCCCTTAGGCAGGAAGGAGTCTGACTTGTTCAAGGACCTAAAAGAAAGCCAGTGAGGTTGGAGCACAGATAAGATATCCCAACTCCCTGAGGTTAGCACAGACATTTTCAAGAAAATAATTCTTACTTTGGTCTAGTGTATGGAGTACCCAATAGATATGATTTCCAAAACAAGTTTGAAATGTATGGTTTATAAAAATATGAATGCTTTATTCCCTATTGCAAATTTGAGTGTTTTAATTGGTCAACTTTTAGATCTAGATGGTTATGAACCAGAAATTGAGAAAATTACACTCCATCCTAAAGAAGAACCATCCCCGATGAACCCGCCTCCTACGCATATGCTGTGTAAAAACTTGAAACTGTTCTTTATCTAGAAGAGTTTCACAAAATTTTTCGTGAGTGACGTAAACAATACAGTGTATTGGTTTGGAATTTCAGTCAATTTTTTCCAGAAAGATTTTCCAATCTGTTTCCCAAGATGTGTGCTTTAGGCTGGGGAAGAAAGGTTCATTGTTTTCTTCTTCTTCATTTTTTTTTTTTTCTTCTGAGACTGGAGAGTAATGTTGAAGGGGAGAGAAAAGAAGGATATTGTAGAGAAGGGATAAACACTTAAAGCCACAATTTGGCACTTTTTGTTTTCTTTTCCTGGCAGCCCACATGAATACTAGAGAGAAAAATGTGGTCTTCCGAGTCTCCTTTTCGGTAAAATTAGTAATAATTTCTTATTAAATCATCAACAATAATAGGAGAAGGGCAGATGTGTTTTGCATAAGTTCAGGAAAAGTCAGGGACTAGCTGCGGGCAACAATAAGCAATCTCTGTGATTTCTGAAGCACTTCATTGTCAAGGCAACCAAAATGCTTTACTTGTATTCTTTCTTTTTACCTTCACATAACTCTTGCAATATAGTGAAAAATACGCCAAGGAGAGAGGCATGTATCTTAAAGAGGGTGAGGTGGTGACACGGAAAGAGAGACCAGGTCAAAACCTCAAGCAAAATAATTGGTAGACCAAATATGTCCAGTATTGCTAAGTCTCAGTTCATGGCAACCAATATGAAATGAGTGAGACAAAGCCACTGCCTTCTGAGAATCACAATTCAGCAAGAGGGTGAACACATGGCCATTTACTGATGTATTTGTTCAATCAACAAACATTTGCATACCTACTCATGTCAGGCCCTGGTCTCAAGAAGAGGGTCTCGGCAAGTGTATTATGCAGATGTGGCTTCTGCTCGCAGGAAAAGAATTTATAATCTAGTGAAGATGGTCGAACACAGACCATGTAACCGAAAAATAGATCAGTGTTGCCAAAGGGAGGTAAAGGCTGCTCTGGAGGCTTCTAGGGGGTGGTGATGAATGTGTACATAGGTAACAGCATTGCAGAGCACACTCTGGGACCCTCTTAATGGGAGGGAGCACCAGGAAGTCATCCTATCTAATTAAAGAATCAGGAAACAAAAAATGAAACAGAGGAAAGCTGAGTTAGGCCTTGAAGACAGGAGTAGGACTTTAGTATGTGCAAATGGGGCAGGTAGTATTTCATGTTGAGGGAACAACTCGGCTAAGGACAAAAGCTTGTCTGGGGAAGAGTTGGTAAGTTCATTTAACCAACACATTGCTTAAGAGATGTGATATTACACTACTTATTTCCGTGTTTTTTGTCTGTCTTACCTATTGTAATATAAACTCAACAAGGCCAGGGACATTTTTTGTCTCGTTCAGTGGCTATTGCCAGAGCTTTCAACAGTGCCGGACACCTAGTGGGTACCTCATATATATTTGTTGAATGAGTAATTGGAAATTATAGCTAATTAGATAATGATTGTGTGCTTACTATGTGCTGTGCAGGATGCTGAGAGCTTTTATTTATTCCTTTACTTAATCCTCACAACAGCCCTATGAGTTAGGTCCTTTGGAGAGGAGGACACAGAGGCAGAGAGAATCTGAGCAGCTTTTGCCCAAAGGATCCCAGCTAGTATTTGAACTGAGAGCATCCCGATTCTGGGGATCATATATTTAACTGCCAGGTGATCCTGCTTTGCAGTATTGACAAATGGTTAGGAGTGGTTACTAATATCAAAAGGGCAGTCTGAGTTTATCAGGGGAGGACCACAGGAAAGTGTTCCGGGGATGGGGGTGATGAGTTGTGGGAGGCTGACAGAGAGGAATGACATGAAAAAGTCACTTCATATCCCCAAGTTCCAGGCTTCTTCTCTGTAAATAGGTGATGATTACATACATCACGTTTTGTGAGGGCTGGCAATAATGGGTGCAAATTGCCCAAGATGTTTTCAGAGGTATCTACTTTTGAGGGCCTCCTGGGATGTCTACTTTGCCTATAGGATCATTAATGTTTCCAGTGGTCTTGAAGGGTGATTGGTGTTATTTTCTTTTTCCAGGTGGGGAAAATGTGTTCAGAGAAACATTAAATTCTGTGTCCAAAATCACACAGCTAGTGTAACAGGATACTGAATGGAATGTTTTCACTTCATGATATTTTGGCTAACACCACAAAGTTACAGACTATAGGAGCTGCACACTTCATATTTTAAAGGAAACTTCCACGTTCCACCTTACCCATGTGATCAAAGTGGACATCCCCAGTAATGGGACATATTAACTCATGAAATCCCTGATACGATGCACTGGGAAGGGAACCCCATTTCTATGGTATTCTTGCCCAAAATGCGGAACCTCTATCTAATCATGAGAAGACATCAGACAAACCCAAACTGGGAAGAATCTACAAAATAACTGACCAGTACTTGACTAAAGTGTTAACGTCATAAAAGACAAGGAAAGATCGTGGGACTTTCACAGATGGGAGGAAAAGGATGCACAACAACTAAATCCAATGTGAGATCCTAAATTAGATCTTGGAGCAGCAAAAGAAAATTTAGACAATATTCAAATAAGGTCTATAGTTTAGTGAATAGTGTTGAGCCAATGTTGATTTCCTGGTTTTGATAATCGTACCATGGTTGGGTAATATGTTAACATTAGGGAAAGCTGGGTGAAGCATTTCTCTACCATTTTTGCAACTAAGTCTAAAAATATTTAAAAATAGGACTTCCCTGGTGGTGCAGTGGTTAAGAATCCACCTGCTAATGCAGGGGACATGGGTTAGAGCCCTGGTCCGGGAAGGTCCCATGTGCCGCAGAGCAACTAAGCCCGTGAGCCACAACTACTGAGCCTGCGTGCCACAAATACTGAAGCCCACGTGCCTAGAGCCTGTGCTCCGCAACAAGAGAAGCCACCACAATGAGAAGCCTGCGCACCGCAATGAAGAGTAGCCCCTGCTCGCCGCAACTAGAGAGAGCCCGCGTGCAACAACGAAGACCCAATGCAGCCAGAAATAAGTAAATAAATAAATTTATTTTTAAAAATATTTAAAAATAAAATATAAACAAGAAGTGCACGGAGGTGGGAGGGAGCTGTTAGACACATTCCCATGAGATTTATTAAGTGGCAGAAGAACCGATCATCAATCACCATTTTTTCTACCTACCACCAGCAAATCTAGGAAAAGTTTGATCTTTCTCCAGGCTCAGCTGGCTCCCTTGTACAATTGGGTTAAGTCTTAAATGACCAAGGCATGAGTTCCAAGTAGGATGGCATGATATATGGTTAACACGAAGTCCAAAGTCATCAAAGTTTCTCTTTGGGCTTCATTTCCTGAGTGCATTAATATCCTTGCTGCTTTGGCAGAGTTGAGTTGATTCTTGGGATCAGACTTCTGGAAACTGGCCAGTTTGCAATTCATCAGCCCCGGCACCAGCTGGACCAGGGCGGTGGCATCAGGCACAAGACTTTACTGGACATCCTCTCCTTGGCTAATTTTCATCGCCTATGAGTGGAGTGCTCAAAAAAGTCTGTTAAATTAGGCTTGGTAAAGGGACGCTGTGTCTTTGAGTAATGAGGTTGGGAAACAAGGAAAACATTTTCCACTAGCTCATTTCTCACTGTATGGCAATCCGGTTTCATGACACTTTATAATAAATCATTGCTTATCACTCACACGGGAACGTAACACGGCTCCAGTTAAGATTCGTTAGTGGTTGTAAAGGAGAAACAGGAATTGCTGTATATCAGGGCTTCTGGATAATCTTCCTGACCACTGTAGGCACTTTTTTATCATTGTATTTACTGTGGCTGTTGTTTAAAGCATAAATAAGTGGAAGGAAAGAGCACCAAATATAAATAATGAAAATAAATTTGTCTTATTTATGTGTTTACACAAGCCTCTGACAATTATTCTGCACTGCGGTTTGCATCCAGGGTTGGTAGCTGCTACATTCAGAGACGTTCCTTACGCTTCACGTGTCTCCCTCTCTTCTATCTCCCTTTGTATTTTGCTTCTCGAAGTGCCAGCACATTCACGTTCAAGGATGGAGTCCCATGGCTTGCGTGTTATTCCAGTTTGAAGTTTAGGTTCTGAACCATGTCGGTCTCCATGCTCATGACAGAGGCCCACCGGCAGATGCATGCGTTATGGCGATTCATTCAGGTCCAAGGGAGCAAGGGAGAGTGATTAAAAAAAGAAAAAGAGCTCGGGGCTGGGTTTTGGGGGAGTTGCAAAATAAGACCTTTAATTTAAAGATGATCCAGCTGGTTTGCTGTTGGGATGAGTGAAGACTTCCGTGAGAAAGTCCTGGCTGTCAAACCAGACCACCCTGGGAGGTTTGTGATAAAATCACCAGAGGTTATAGGGCTTGTGGACCCTTCAATGTATTCTAGACACTTCCTCGGCTAGGATGTCCTCAGAGGAAAGATTCGGTAGGTTTGGACCGTTGAGGGGGCTCCCAGTGTTTACTTATGGACAGATAGGAAACCATAAGCCTGTCCTTGAAATGCTGACGGGGCTCTCTGATTAAGTCCTGCCAAACTGGCTTCTTCAGAGCCCCCTCCCAGGCATGGTGACCTCTCTCAACTGCTTCCTGCTGATTCCCAGCAGAACGCTGCGATGCTGGCCCTGCAGACTCACCCTTACCTTTTCCTGCCCGTTCCCACCATTTCCCCCCCAACGTCGAACACGAGACACAGATGATAAGAGCAGCCGTCAGTAGCTCTGTCACTCGTACCCACAGACACTTCTGGAGGAGCTGAGATGGAACCCTCTGTGGAGGGATAGCATTGCCTAGCAGCCATTTCTATTTCTTGTGAGGACCTGGAACATTCTAGATTGTTCTACAGAGAAACACAACTAATCTGCAAACAGAGTTAGAAATGGAAGAGAAGGTTTTCTGAGAATTTTGGGCTTTAGAAAACCACGGCCTGCCGAGGGCTTGTGCTTGAGGCTAAAAGAGGAGTTTTGTTTGAACTTAGGGTGAACTACTCAACCCAGTTTGCCTGGGCTGTACTGGTTTTGGTTCCTCATTCTGGGAAACCCCTCAGTCCCAGGCAAAGTGGGATGGTTGGTCCCCTGATTTAAACTCCAGAGTGCAGATTTCCGGGGATGCCTTTCCTCACTCCATCCTTCCCTGGTCTTCACACTGTTGGCCTCCCTGCTTTAACGTTTTCCCCAGCAGCTGTGAAAGCCGACGTGAAGGTCAAGTGTGGAGACTGCAGAAGTGGGCAAAACGGTGGCAACCATGTCTTAAATGTCGATGGTGCCTGTGGTTCCTCCATACACTCTGTGAATTTTTACCGAGTGCTCTTTGTGCTAGGCCTGGCTCTCCATGGGTTTCAATGAGTCTGAGCCACCATTGGTGGAGGAACTGCTGGCTGTCAAACTCATCCTGTGTACTTTCGATTCATTATCTCTCCTCCTCAGACCTACCTTACGAAGTTTGGATTATCTGGCCCACTTTACAGATTCAGAAACTGTGGCTCAGGAGGGGTTAAATGATTTGTCCACGTTCTTGCAGCCAGTATGTGGCAGAGCTACTTAGGTCTGATTGCAAAGCCCTTTCCATGTATTATGTACATTCATACCCATTAATTTGTTGTAAGCCTGGAAACTACATTTGCGGAGGGTGGGGAGACAGATGGGAAACTTGAAGCTTAGTGAGGCTGAGGAATTTAATCAAGGCCACACAGGGCTGGCGAGAGGAGAGCTGAGCCTGAAGGCTTCTGAAACTGTGCTGCCTTTGCACCTAAGTCTCTCTCTTCCTCCACGTGGGAACAATGGAGACCAGGGTTTCTTAAATTTCTCTGCTCTTTCGAATTGATAAAGATGCACTCTGAACTGTACTATTTCATATTTGAATACTTTAAAAGTGTGTTGATTATATATTAAAATACTATTTCCCATGTTTTCTAAATATTTAAAAGATCCCTCTTAAACATCGTGACAGACACATTAAACTCACCAGATTTATAAGGGCTTTAAAAAGAAATTTCATAGCATTTCAAACAATTCATCACCCAGTTTGGTTGGGGGAGACAAAAGGACAACTACTTGCGTGCAGGAAAAATTACTGGCAAGAAAACGTAGCGAATGGTTCCAGTAAAGGTGCCCATTTGGAATTTAATGGTGACGAATGTTTAGAAACGAGTCTCGATGCAAAACTGTAATCTTTGCAAATGGTTGTGTCTGAAGATGGCATTATCGTACTCAATGTGCTTTTCAGAACCGAGGACATGCTCTTAGGAAGGCATCCTGTTCCTGCACACAAACCGAAGTTTTACCCTAAGCGGGATGAGAAATTACGGTAAATTGGTTTTTACTTCAAAAACGGTTTAATAACCATCACACACAGAACTGCAGTCCACACAATGCATCACTTAATTTCATCATGAACCTCTGCTGGCTTAAAAACAGATATCGAAACAGGTATCGAAACATACTTGACAATGCTATTAAGGCAACTTTGCTAAAGATTTTTGAGCAAGCTCCAACTGAGGCCTAAATGCTGACAATATTCATAAACAACTCTATACCGGCCAATTAGGGAGACAGAGACACAGCGTCCTGTCAGGGAGATTTGCATGGCTAAGAGTTTGAGATCAGAGAGTGATGAGAGATGGCTCAGAGTGACGGGGGGCTGCCCAGACGGATGACTATCATTACGATATTACGGGGACTCACACCTTCCCAATTACTGGCAGGGTTCATTAATTACCACCGCATTTCCCTAATAGAATCCGTGCTCCGGCTTATCAGCGGTTTCCCTCTGTCTACCTAAACCCGCACTCAGCAGTCGATCACCTATGAAAAATTAGACAGCGCGGCTTCGAGTGGCCTATTTAAAGGAAAAGACAAATGACCATGGGAAGAGGAGGGGAAAGCACAGGAACGGAAAAGTCGAAAACAACAGACACAGCGCTCTTTTCACACGAGGTTTGTTTTTCCTTCCCTTCCTGGAACTGCCATGAAAGGAGATTAGTGGAAGTTGCTGGGAGATACACTGTGGTGAGTGGGGGAACATGAGTGTCTCTTTTACACACACGCAAACACGTACTTATTCATCCCCTGCTTAAAATCTTCCAGTGCCTTTTCATCATTTATAAAATAAAATCTAAATTTCTGCCCACATTTTAAAATTCTAGCCTCCTCTTCCGCTTAACCTACTAAGCCCCACTGACTCAAGCCTTCTTCCTGCTGGTCTAATGCATTAAACTCATACCTGCCTCAGGGCCTTTGCACTTGTGGACCCCCTTTTCCCCCCTAGAACATGGTTTGAGTGAGACAAGTTTGGTTGGCAGCTTGTTTTTGTACAGCACTTGAGCTAAGAAAGCTTTTACATTTTTAAAGGGTTAAAAATGCCAATAAATAAATAACTTAATATGTAGATAAAAGAGAAGAAAAAGAAGGAGGAGGAGGGAGAGGAAAAGGGGGAAGGAGGAGAAGAAGGAGGAGAAGGAGGAGAAAAAGAAGACGTAGTAGTTTGGCTGGTGGCTGAGTTCTAACAACATTCTCCCAGATCTTCTCAGGGCTGCCTCCTTTGTACCATTTGGGTCTCCTCCCAGGTCACTGCCCAGAGACGTTTTCCCTGCACCTTCACTCGAGTCACCTTCTACACTCCCTTGCTTTGTTTTCATCACAGCATGCGTCACCAAGGAATGCTAATTTATTAGTTGGTCACAGTGGTTCCCAACTCTGATGCATATTAGAATCACCTGGAAAGCTGTTAAAACTACTGATGCCCATACCTGATTCTCAGAGAATTTGGTTTGGTTCATTGGGATTGGGACCCAGACGTTGATACACATGTATATTTAAAGCTTCCCCTGTGATTTTATTAACAGCCGAGCTTGAGAACCCCTGGCTATTGTCTGTCTCTTTCCACTGGAATGTTGGCTCCCTGAGATCAAGGATGTGGTCCGTTTTGCCCACTGCTGTGGTCCTGGCACTTAGAACAGTGCTTGAGACAGAGGAGGTGCTGGGTCAATGTTCGATGAATGAATTAAAGAATATTTATCATATATATGTACAAGGAATTGAGGACAACAGCCATGTGACAATGGCATAAGGTCTCCCGAGCTGAAATCATGCATCAAAAATGGGTGACAATTCCAGGAACCCTGTGCAGTTGCAGGAGACTCAGCGCCCATTAAGGATAATGGAATGTGAGCCTCCCAGGCTGTCATCGTGTTACTATCAACAGCATTATCAGTTATCAACTGCTTTTACAATTTTGCACAATGATTCTCTCTGCACAAAGATTCAGCACCCACCAAACTTGCTTCCTCTTCTAAATTAAATATACTGAAAAGAGCAGAGATTTCAATCCTTCATCTGTTCACAGATGAAAAAGCATTTCCAAATCGTCAGCGATCGCATTTTTTTTTTTTTTATTCTAAGGACGGCCAACTGTTCCCAGTGATTTCGATTACATTTCCTACCTATTATTTCATGTAATGGCATCCCTTAAATTTTAAATTAGCTTTGAAGAATAAAAATAATTGAATTCCTGCTGTTTTGTGTACATAGAGGGTGACAGGAGCTAATGTGATAATTTAAACTGTAAATGAGTCTTCACTTTGTGTTCATTAATTACAGCTAATTACTGAATTACAAACCTTCTTGGTTAGGCACTGTTATGTATTCATGTAGCATGTTGAATCTCCAGCTGGTATAAAACTGTTTTATAGACTTACAAGCTGACACACCAAGCTACCACTGAAACAATTCAGTTTGAAAACAAGGGGGGCTGGGAACACGTAACTGCAAATGCTTCTTGGAATTAAAAGAACAGACACTGTGCCTCCAACTCATATCTTTGGGGATAGAGGATCTTGCACGTATAATTAGAACAATTTATGCCACAGGAAAGAAAAAGAACGCTAGGCTGTTCTCCACTCTGGGTGAAAATCTATACTATAGCATGTAATTTGTGAGACTCAAGTGTTCCTGCCCTTATCTTCTTGTTCCCTAGAAACTGAACATCATAATTATTTATTAACTGATCCTGCTTTTAATAACAAAGAAGCATAAAGGATGCCAGAAATTCTGTCCTTTTTTCATGACCAGAAATGGCTAGAAAGAAAAGATTCAAACAGATGGGTCAAGGACTAGGTCATGGTGAATTCTCTCTTATTAGGTTAAAGACATTTTTAAAAATAGGGAGTTAGGCGTTTTGGATTATTAAATGTTAGTATCTTCTACATCATTTCTGACTCCAGATGGAAGGTCTGTGATGTCTGGTTTACTAAGATTTTCCCTAAAAGAGTTAGCTAGAGAAATATTCGGACGTGTGACCTCTTCTTGGCCAGTATAACTGTGTCAAAAGAGGAAACATGTAAATCCAATAGGTAAGTACTTTTGTTTCATCCCTTCCTGCCTTTTTTTCATCCATTCAGTAATTTTATTGAACATCTACTTTATGAGGAACAAAAGACTAGGCTCCATGAGGTACCAAAAGATGAAACCACAGGGATTTTACACCTAAGCTGTTGCTTCTTCTGGGTACCAACCCTGATCTTCCTTTGGGGAACCACCTCTCTTTCTCAGGCCAATGGCTTGGATGGGGCTTACCCCGCTTTCTAGCTACAGAGCTGGGCACGTGCCTCCAGTCTGGCCAATCCCTGTGTTCTGTTCTCCTGGCCATGGTGATTGGTCCAGGCATGGACACAGGACCCAAGTCAGTCCAATGAAAGACATTAGCTGGAAGTCTTTTCTTTGGAGAGGCTCAGCTTGGGGCTTCTGAGCCACCACGTGGTGGGGACCGTGCCTGAGGATTGCGCTGCTGCAGACCAAACGAGATTTGAGAGGCTAAGGCCAGATTTCCAATGACTCCATTTAAACGCTGGATCCAGGTTTGTCTGAACTAGTTACACCCTTGACCTTCACAGGAGCTGATAAATTCCCTCTGTGCTTAAACTGGTTTAAGTGGATTTTCTGTCATGTGCAATCCATGGTCCTGACTAACACGTACATGGTTATAAACCAAGATACGGATTGACACAGGTCACACAAGAACATTCTGAGGATACTGAGAGGCAGGGAGGATTTCTTTTCTAGTTTGGGAAAAGAAAGAGGATCCAGGGAGGCTTTCTGGAGGAGATGGTGTTTCAGCAAGACTTTGAAATAAGGGAAGGCTTTCTATGGGAGGAGGAGAGGAGGAGAAAGGAAGCAAAAAGGTGGAATTCCAAGGAAACTGTAGGGCTTGTAGCAGGATCACAGAGTTTCTAGGTCACCATACATGAAGGAAGGAAAACCCAATTGAAATGAAACATGAGGCCAGACCCTTTGCATCTTTTATCTAGTTGAGTCATACCTGGTGTCAAGCATAGACGCGTAACTACACCATTCGGTAGCATGTGACCTATGTAGGGCAGTCTGGCTTTTACCTTTATGATGACCTTGGAAGGATCAAGTGGCTAGGGTACTTTCTTGGAGGTGAGAGAAGAGAAGCACATTACCTCCCATGGTTAATCATGGGTAAGGATTCCGTAGGGTCAGTCTCCCAGAGATTCTCCCACAGGGAGGGAGTCACGCTTACTCATTCGGGCTCCAGAAGGATCATCGCTGTGCTCGTTGAGTGGTTATGTTTTGCCAGACACCAGCGTTAAATACTTTAACAGCAGCAGCAACAATAATAACCATAGCAAACCATAACTGAATGCTTCCTAAATTCCAGACACTGTGCTAAGCTTAATGATGATAACAGTACATTATCACCACTGTTCTGACTGAAAACAAAAATCAATGGAGAGCTTACTGTGTGCCAGGTGGTGTGCTAAGCGCATTTCTTGCATGATCTCGATAAATTTTCACAGCAGCCCTGTGAGGTAGGGAGTATTACCAAGCCCATCTTATAGTTGAGGGAACTGAGTCTCAGAGAGGTAAAGTGACTCATTCAAACAAGTAAACAAGTAGGGGACCTGGGCCTAGATCTTAGGAAAATCTTATTCTCAGGCCATCGTAGCATATTGCCTATCACCTCCTGTCCTCTCTCAGTGAGGTCTTTTTGTTTTTGTTTTGTTTTGGTTTTTTTTTTTTACATCTTTATTGGAGTATGATTGCTTTACAATGTTGTGTTAGTTTCTGCTGTATAACAAAGTGAATCAGCTATACGTATACATATATCCCCATATCCCCTCCCTCTTGCATCTCCCTCCCACCCTCCCTATCCCACACCTCTAGGTGGTCACAGAGCACTGAGCTGATCTCCCTGTGCTATGCAACTGCTTCCCACTAGCGATCTATTTTACATTTGGTAGTGTATATATGTCCATGCCACTCTCTCATTTCGTCCCAGCTTACCCTTCCCCCTTCCCGTGTCCTCAAGTGCATTCGCTACATCTGCATCTTTATTCCTGTCCTGCCCCTGGGTCCATCAAAACCTTTTTTTTTTCTTTAGATTGCATATATATATGTGTTAGCATACGATATTTGTTTTTCTCTTTCTGACTTACTTCACTCTGTATAGCAGACTCTAGGTCCATCCACCTCACAACAAATAACTCAATTTCGTTTCTTTTTATGGTTTCAGTGAGGTCTTTGTGGCTTCCTCTGCCATAAGGATCCCTCTTGGTCTTACTTGTTTTTGCATCCACTAACATGTTACACTAGAATCTCACACAGAGCCTGGCACACAGTAAGTACTCAGAAATTGTTGGTCAAACTGAGCTGCATCAAATTAAAATTGTTCCTTTTCCAAGTTTTTAAAGGGCCAGTATGGTATCCAAACCAGCAGGGAAATCCCTTTAGAAAGGACCGGATTTCTCATTCCGAAAGCTTCCTGTCTTTTGTGTGATTTGGGAATATCATGTATCCTGGTCTTTTTTGGGTTCTATTTTCTTTCTTTTACATTCATGGGCATTCAGAAACACTATGTGACAAGAAAGCACACATTCTCCTTTTTCAGCTTGGAGGAATGCTGGATGGGGTTTAGGCAGACTAGTCTGAACAAACACGCTCAAGAAGCAGAGAGGGCCCCCGGCATGCCCTCGGCAGCTGTGTCTCCAGATCTGCCTGGTCTCAGCTTGGCCAAAGCACGGACAACAACTGAAGCCCTTGGTGTAGGCAGATGGTCACAGGACTGGCAGCGGACCCTAAGAAACCTCAAAAATGCCCACAAACTCCAAATAGATCTACGCTGGGTATAATGGTCTCTGCTTGCTTTGTGGCCATCCAGATTTCCCAAGCTCTGTTTGTGTCTCTGTTTTTGTTGTAGCTGGGAGGCCAGCATTGACATTAATATCCACTACGTATGAAAACCAAGTCAAATATCTCTTAAGGGACAACTCAAGTGTCTTTCCTGACTACATCAGGTCCTCATGAAACCTATCTTCCTTGTTATTCTTCCAAAACCTATTTCTAGGACCACATGTCTTAACACTTACTCTATTTTGCCCTGCAGTGCTGGTAAACTACTTCCCACGATAGTTAAACTTGACTCCCCGGTTGTATTGTTAGTACTTTGAAGGTGAAGACAGTGGGCTTTGGGGTTCCTCAGGCTTGCGTTCAAACCCAGATCTGCCACTTCTAAACTGAGGTAGCTTAAACGAACCACTTGTCTTTTGCAAACTTAATTTCCTCTTCTGTTAAAAGTGAATGATGATAATACCTATGTCATTGTGATGATTACATGGGATAGTGTATGTGAAATAGTGTTCAGGTAAGTGCTCAGGTGGTCATTTTTGTCGTGGAGGTGGTGGTGGTGATAGCACCTCATACTGTCCATTGCACTCAGGACATTTTTGGTCAACATATTTCCTTAGTCCACATTTGTCGGTTAATTAATGTTAACTCAGAATGGAAAAAAGATCTCCAGCCAATTGCCAGCCGCTGGATAAGAAGGGACATGGGAGGAAAGGAGAATAGGCATCACAGAGCATCCTTGCTACCGGGATAGTTCTTGGGACAGATGCTATTGGCTGTCTACTCAGTATCCAGTTCCCTCTTCTTCTTGCTGATAAAATCCTGGCTTTGTTCTCTGTGGCAATGCGCCCAACTAAACACTCACGTCACAGGATCTTGCTTCTAGGGATGACAAAAAGTTACACAGCTCTGGCTGAGGAAGCTTAAGTGGAATTCGGCTTGGCTTGTGGGAAAGATTTGCCCCCCTAAGGAGAGGGGACACAGGTGGCTGGTATAGTTATTTCACTTCTTTTCCCGCCTTGGATGCGGACATTCTGTCTCATGGCAGTAGCCACTCTGCGACTGTGAGACAACAGTGAAGACACTCACAGAGACACCTTCTAACATCATTAACCCATTGATGCAACGCCATAGTTATCTACTTCTGGAGGCTATGATAGTGAGAAAAGAAAATCTCAATTTATTTAAATTACTCTAAGTAAAGTTGTCTTTTATTTGCAGCTGAAAGCATTTCTAATTTATAATCTTCCTGCTTTTCTTCTTTTTTTTTGGCATTTTATTTTATTTTATTTTAAATTTTATTATTTATTTTATTTATTTATTTTTTTGGCTGCGTTGGGTCTTCGTTGCGGTGCGGGGGCTTCTCATTGCGGTGGCTTCTCTTGTTGCGGAGCACGGGCTCTAGGCACGTGGGCTCAGTAGTTGTGGCTCGTGGGCTCTAGAGCGCAGGCTCAGTAGTTGTGGCACACGGGCTTAGTTGCTCCGTGGCATGTGGGATCTTCCCAGACCAGGGCTTGAACCCGTGTCCCCTGCATTGGCTGGCGGATTCTTAACCACTGAGCCACCAGGGAAGTCCCTTCCTGCTTTTCTCTGACAGGAAAAAACCTCTGGAAGCCCAGCTGAAAAAACGAGTTCTCCAGTTTGGCAGGAAGAATATGCAGAAATGGCAGCTACAGACTGTCTCTACTAATGCAGCAACAGCACACAAAGCCATGGGAATAATAACTAATCATAGCTGTTAGGAGTTGAGTACTTATTCTGGGTCAGATGAGGCATGTTACTTGGCACATAGTAGGCATTAAGAGAAGTATTTTATTTTATTTTTTTGGCCGCACAGCACGGCTTGTGGGATCTTAGTTCCCCAGGGAACGGTGGGATGGAACCTGGGCCCTCGGCAGTGAAAGCACGGAGTCCTAACCACTGGACTGCCAGGGAATTCCCAAGAGAAATATTTTAAACTATGGCATGAAAGCATAAATGATAAATCGCATACTCCCTTCCACAGCTCTGCCACATGGCTTATTATCTTCCTCTTCCCAACATGGATTTGTTTCACACGTTTCCTTATCTCTTCCTGTATATGGGAATGATAATAATTCCTACCTCACAGGGCTGTTTGTAAATATTAAATGAGCTACTACGTGTAAAAAGCTGTCACATAGCAGGTGCTCAATATATGTTAGGGGTTATTATAATTGCTATGTGCTATGCACTGTGTTAAGTGCTTTTCTTGCATTATTTTGGTGAGATTAACACAGGGACAAATAGCTGGGTGATTTTGGTCAAACCCATTCCATGTTCTGGATGTCAATTATCCCCATTTGTAAAATGTGAATTTAATGCCAAATTGGTGCTTCCTAAACTTCTTTTGTCACATACAACCCTTTTGATTTCTGCCACATCATGATCACCTGTATCATCTCTACTATTTGTTTTAACCTAATATTCTTCTTTAATTTGACTCACTTTTTTCTTCTTTAGTTTTATCCTAAGCAATAGTATTCATGGAATTATAGATATATATCAGTGCTTCTCAACTGAGGATGACTTTGACCCCCAGAGAACATTTGGAAATGCCTGGAAACATTTAGGGTAGTGAAGGTACTGATATCTAGTAGGTAGAAGCCAGGGATGCTGCTAGAGATCTTACAAAGCACAGGACAGTCCCCACAACAAAGAGTGATCCAGATCACAAAGTCCATAGTGCTGACGTTGAGAAACCCTGACACATACACACATTTGAATATGCTTGAAAACAAATATATACCCATCCAAAAAAAAAAAAAAAAAAAAGGGGCAGGGGTGCTGATGCTGGGCATCCCCTGATGAACTTAAGTCCCTTCTTCCTCTGAAACTCAGAGGAGTCTAATTGGAGACTGTAGGTTATTTCTCTTATTACTTAGGGCTAAGAAAGGAATTTCTTCAGAAACACTACATTGTCTCTGGGAAGAAAACAATCCTCATTACCAAGGAGCTGTGTTTACCTGTAGAAACAGTCTGACTTTCCAGAGACCATAAATCAAAGGACCTTGAGCTTCATCTGCCTGGAGCAATGTGCCCCCGACTGGCTGGTCACTCAGAGCACTTACTAAGAAAGAGACCTCACGTTTCCTGGTAGAGCAGCGATTCTCCACATTTCCCTCACCCTGACCTATGAACATGTTCACACATACAAGAGTCCCATAGGCACAGCAGGGTGAAGATCACAATTTCCCTTCCGTGTCTAACATTCAGAAAATTCCAGTGTAATGCCAGTGAGTTCACTGGCCACCCTCAACCTTCAACAACGATTGGGAATGAATTATGTGCAATTGATTGTAATTGATCCAGAATCCCAAGACCCCAGTTGAAAACGGTTTGTTCAGGGAGTTCCTCAACCAGGAGTTTCCTAAACTGGAGCCACTTATACATGAAGGTGAGAAGGTGTGATGAGGAAGACTGGAGCCAGAGCCAGAAAAGTGACTTAGAATTAGTGCCATGTTTTTTTGACACTGACCTATAGTAACGACATGGGATGTCTTTCTGGCACTTTCAAGTGCACAGTTCAGACTTCATTCTCAGCACAATGGTGAGAGGTTGTTAGGGAAGGAGCCTTACGCCCCATTAACCGACAAGAAGGCTGGGTTTGGGGAAAGACCTCAAAGCAAATTCTGTAACTCCACTTCCCCTTAATTTGCTTACTTTCCACATGACTCTGGGCCAGCCTAACAGACCCTCCTCCTCTGTATGATGCCCCCAGAGCCTTCACATTCCTGGGACTGGTGCTGGGGAATAATCTAGATGGAGTCACTTAGAAGTAGAGACATTAATTGGTACAGCTTATACAAGGCTTTTCTCAGCAAAGTTCATATCCTATTGATGATTTGCATAAATCTCAGACCCACATACCTTCTTACGTGCATTGTTAACAACTGTCCCCTCCTTGTTGAGGTCCTCGGTATAAGCGATTTTTGCTTAACTGGACACCAGTGTTGGGTCAGGTGTCTAGGCCTCCCATCTCTCTCTTAATATGCATGGAATTCGTGGGAGTCACAATGTAGCTGAGATGCACTGGAGAAGACTGTGGACATGTAGGGACATGTTGGGGAAGGTTGTATTAGGGACATTCCTAGGAGGTGAGCTTCTACGGCGACTGATAGAGCTATTCAACGCAAATGCTCAACATAAACAACCCTCATTCAAACTTAGCTATTCGTAGTCTCTCTTTTGGATTCGGAAACCTGTATCGTTGTGAGCCTCTTAGCTTTCACACCCAACCACCGTTGGCTTGTCGCTTTCTCCGAAGTTGAAGGGAGGAAAGCTAGCTAGGATTCCTTGTCTATGTACACCTGCTTGCACACGCTAAAGACGAACTTCCCCACAGATTCTGGTGTTTAAGTAGACGGGGGTGGAGGTGGTGGTGGGGATCTGGCATGCAACCCAGGAGGGCAGAGGAAACTGAAATCACACCTCGCATCTCTTCACAGAGGTTTGATTCTCTTTCTGAGTATGATCCGCCAATCTGTAATCAAGGGTTAATTTCACAGCTCACTGCTTCATCTAGCATAATATCCATTCAGACTAATTAAATCTGTCTAATAATGTGAGTGTCTTTGTCTTTGTTCTTCCCCTTCTTTGTTTTACACCCTTCACATCTCATCTCCAGAACCACACGCCATCACACTCTACTTGACAAGCAGAATCCATCCCTAAAATTAAAACATTCCTGACCTATCTGCAATGACAAGGCAGGCGAGCTTCACGGCGCTCCGGCCCATGAAGGGAGCTGACACATTTGTTTTTAATTTCAAAAGAGTAGAAAGTGAAGATCTGACCCCGTCAATCAAGCCCCATGACAAGTTTAATCATTGGTGCCCCACAAAAATCACGGCTAAATAGGAATGCAAATACTGTATCACAGGGCTCTTATAAATGCTAATCAAGGAGAAGTAATCAACTGACAATTTCACTGATCTCTTTTCTGAAGAAGTCACTCAAGGCTCTGTCTCTGGGCCACAAAGACGAGAAAAAGACAAAAGGGATGTATGAGTTTTCCCCCAACCTTCTTTTTATTTTTCCTTCCAGGACATTTCTTTTTAAAGAGAGGATTCGCTCTTTTGATCCATCGTTGAACTTGAAAGCAAAGAACTTACGCAGTTATATGTCAAGTGTACTTTATTATCAGTACCCAGGCTGGGCAGAAAACGCACCGAAACTTCCGCTAAAATAAAAATCATCATTTGTCTTTGTCATTAATCTGTTCTCAAATTCTCTTATATCTAAAAAGTGATTGACCTTCTCTGTGAGAGAAGGAGGGGAAGAAAAAGTTTTGTAAGTAGTTGAAAATCTGAAAATTGTGATCATGTTAACTTAAAAAAAAAAAGTAGAAGCATCCCTTTTAGAAACTTAATCCAGTGTTGATGAAGAATTTATCACCACCAAGAAGTTCTAAGCTAAGCGTCTCTCCTCTCGGCTTGGATGTTTGTCTGTGCTTTTTACAGAGAGACAGACATTGGAGGCACATTTTTTTGAGTCCCCTTTTACACGGGACCTGAGATCTTTGTATTTTATACAGTTTAGAACCCAAGGCTTTCTTCTTTCTTCTTCTTCTCTATTTTATTTTTTAACCAGGAAGTCCTAAGGAAATCCAGTTCATTGGTTACTTTCTACTGTAAACCCCTATTTCATGGAATCATAGCAGGAAAAGACAAAAGCCAGCACTAAGTTACTCCAAGTTTGTCCTACAATGTTTATCCAGTCCTATAAAAACAGAACATTCCAGAAATGCAGGTACTGGCAAGATTAACTCCTGTAGTGCTAACCAAACCAAGTTCCAAATGTCCAGGGTGGTCTCCTTCATCTTAAGGACAGATAAGTGGGAATATACGAGGTTTTTTTTTTTTGGAGATGGTAGGGTGTCCCTCTTTTGTCATGTTTCATGTAAGGGGTGGATGGCCAAACCCAGCTGCTTGCCTGTTCTCCTACGGCTCAGGAGCGAGGAATGTTTTTTTCCATTTTTAAGTGGTTGAGAATAAATGAAAGGAAGATTATCTCCTGATCTGAGAATTACACTAAATTCAGATTTCAGATTCCGTAAATGAAGTTTTAGTGGTACATGGCCCATCATTTACATCCCTTCTATGGCTGTGTTGCACATTGCAGAACTGAACAGCTGCAACAGAGGTTGTAGGATCTGCAAAATAGAAAATATTTACTCCCTGGCTCATTACAAAAAGCATTTGCTGACCCCTGATTTATACCATCATGGGAAGTTTGCTAGATCTTAGCTGTGCCTCAATTTCCCCAGCCATGGAAATTCTTTTTTTCCAGCCACTCTATTGAGGTATAATTGACAAATAAAACTGTATATATTTAAAATGTACAATGTGATGATTTGAGAAACATCCTCACTGTGAAATGATGACCACAATCAGGTTAATTAACCCATCCATCACCTCACATAGTTACCTTTTTCGTGTGTGTGGTGAGAATGCTTAAGATCTATTCTAGCGAATTCCAAGTATGCAATACTGCATTATTAACGATAGTTAGCACGCTGTGCATTAGACCCCCAGAACTTATTCATTTTATAACTAAAAGCTTGTCCCCTTTGACCAGCATCTCCTCATTTCCCCCATCTCTCAGCCCCTGGTAACCACCACTCTACTCTGTTTCTATGAGTTCGCCTTTTTTTTTTTAGATTCCACATCTCAGTGAGATCGTGCAGTGTTTGTCTTTCTCTGTCTGTTTCACTTCACTTAGCAGAATGTCCTTCAGGTTCATCCATCTTGTTGCAAACAGAATTTCCTTCTTTCTCATGGAATGATATCCTGCTGTATGAACGTTTTTAATAGAAGATCACCAGTGAAGATCCCTCGGGTTTTTCAGATGTACGTTTTTAGTTTACTGGAGAAGGATAAGCTTCCTCCCAGGGGAATGAGCGTCTCATTCACGTGGTACCAGACCTCGGAGCTTGTCTGGTTTTCACCTGCCTCTTCTGCGGGCCAGTGTCTGAGGACAGGCGGCTTCTCTAAGGGAGAGAGATCTGCAGTCTCCCCTTGTGGGGTCAATCACAGGGCCTCCAGGGCTGCTTGCTGCTCCTCTCCTTGTAACATTGCTTCAAATTAAGATCTAATTCATTCTGGAATAATAATGGGGCTCCCAAAATAGAACGTTGTCCACAACAATGGGACAAAAGGGAACGCCACTCTATGTTTCTATTTTGCTGTATAGTCTCTGAAACCCAATGTGACGGAAGTGATAAAGCAGAGCTGGGAAATAAAGAGGTTGGCCAATCTGTTGCCCCAACAATACTAGGGCAGGAAATCATAAAAGAGAATATTTCTTTTGGCCAGACGTGCCCAGGTATTTAATGTATCTTCACACACACACACACACACATCCACCTACGTTTTTTTTTTACATATTTAAATAATGGTTATCCAGAATGTTCTCTTAATATTTTCTTTTTCTTCTTTTTGATAAGCCAATTAAAAAAATAATTAATGAATGAATTTTTGGCTGTGTTGGGTCTTCGCTGCTGCACGCAGGCTTTCTCTAGTTGCGGCGAGCAGGGGCTACTCTTTGTTGTGGTACGTGGGCTTCTCATTGCCGTGGCTTCTCTTGTTGCGGAGCACGGGCTCTAAGCACGCGGGCTTCAGTAGTTGTGGCGCACAGGCTCAGCAGTTGTGGCTCGCGGGTTTAGCTGCTCCGCAGCATGTGGGATCTTCCCAGACCAGGGCTCGAACCCGTGTCCCCTGCATTGGCAGGAGGATTCTTAACCACTGCGCCACCGCGGAAGTCCCTCTCAATATTTTCCAGGGCCATTTCTGTAGGCTTACTTCATAGCTAAACTGATCTTCTTTGGGTTAGGGCAATGGTTCTCAACTGGGGGTGACTCCCCACCCCCCAGAGAAAGGAGAGGGAGTCCTGGGTTACGAGCAGGGTGCTGGGGACATTTTGCGACCTCTGGAGACAGTTTCGGTTGTCACGACTCAGGGAGGGTGCAGAGCTACTGGTATCTAATGGGTAGAAGCCAGGGATGCTGTTAAAATCCTGCACATGTTCTATGGGACACCGTCCACGTCAGAGATATATTTAGCCCCAAATGTCAACACTGCTGAGGTTTAGAAACCCTAAGGGAAGCAAAATAGTGCAAGGTTATCAACTTTGGTGCTACATAAACCTGGATTTAGCCAAGGTTGTTCAGCCTTGCCACTACTGCCCTCTGGATTGGATAATTATTTGTCGTGGGATGGGGGAGCTGTCCTATGCATTGTACAGGGTGTAGCAGCACCTCTGGCCTCTACCCGCTACATGCCAGCAGTACCACCAGCCCCAGTCATGACAACCCAGCACGTCTCCAGATAATGCAATGGCCTTTGGTGGGCAAACTTGCCCTGGGTGAGAACTGCTGGCTTAAAGTGTGAATTAGTTACTTGGCAGCTTGGTTATTTTGGACCAGTTTTGGATGGTCTTGAAGCATCAGTTGCCTAACTGGCCAAAGTGGGGGGAAACCAATGGACCTTTCAATATTGCAGCGTGGATGAAGAGGGAGGAATGAGGTGATGTGTGTGAGTTCTCAGAGCGTCTGAAGAACACAGTGATGTTGGCAGGTTTTCCTAAAGATGCCCTTGCAGGAAATTCAAGCACACCAAGGTCCAGATATATACTTCTCATAAGGAGGCAACTCAAGGCCGGTGTCTAATCTGGCTCTGTGTCCTTCTGTGTGACCTTGGGTAAACTACTGCACCTTTTAAAGCCTCTGTTTTCTCATCTGTAAAATGGGGCTGAGAATGCAGCACGGAGTTACATAGGTAACGTCCTTCATAGCAGCTGGCCCAAAGCAGGAACTTAAATTACTGCTAGTAAGTGTAGCTGTTATCATTTGTGTTCTATGCTCTTAACACTGTCACGTTGCTCCTGACATCTTGACCGTTAACTGAATGAGACTTAGTATTTTGAACTGAATGTGAGTATATTCAGGGGTGATTAAAATAAGTATATTGGGCTTCCCTGGTGGTGCAGTGGTTGAGAATCTGCCTGCCAATGCAGGGGACACGGGTTCGAGCCATGGTCTGGGAAGATCCCACATGCAACGGAGCAACTAGGCCCGTGAGCCACAACTACTGAGCCTGCGCTCTAGAGCCTGTGCCCCGCAACAAGAGAGGCCGCGATGGTGAGAGGCCTGCGCACCGCGATGAAGAGTGGTCCCCGCTTGCTGCAACTAGAGAAAGCCCTCGCACAGAAACGAGGACCCAACACAGCCATAAATAAATAAAAAATAAATAAATAAATAAAAATTTAAAAAAAAAAATTAAAAATAAGTATATTTTACAAGTCAATAAAGAAGGTTTTGTCCTTCCCCTCCCCCAGCATTGCTTCCTGTTCTTGGACTCTAGATCACTATGAGGAAAGCCCCTCCTTTGAAAATTAATCCTATGTGGGTGGTAAATGAGAGGCCTGACCCGCTGGTGTGTACGAGGTGGCGGAAGTCGGTTCATTCTAACTCAGAGACCACTTAGGGCTGAGGTGTTTTATGTGGGTGTTCGTTTGAAATTGGACCTGCAGGGGGTGGTCCTGAAGTTTGCAATCCCCTTCTTCTTGAGAAGGCGTTGAGGAGGTACAAATTGCGGAGCGATTTTCCTTCTGTCTTATCTCTAAGCAACCACTACTTCTTTCCTTTAAGAGCACCCAGATTTGGTAAGGATCAGCTTTGTCCCCTCCTAGTATGGGTGAGTCCAGGAAGCTTCACAAGAGGCAAGAGCAGGGATTTGGAATAGGTCTGTTCCATTCGGTCCCCAAAACTGTCCCCTGGAAAGCTTGGGTCACTGGATTCCCAGGGATGTGTCAGCAGCCGCATGCTTTTCTCTTCCTGGGCCGACACTTGCTTGTGTCGTGGACGTGACTTTTTAAGAGGAGATAACGGCTCTTGTCCCTGCTCCGTGTCCAGCTGGGTCTGGCTCAGTGTCTGACCCTTGGCAAAGAGGCGCTCAACGGGTGTTTGTTGAATGATCCCGCGTGGGACAGAGAGTCAAGAAACTGTGCATCGTTGTAGAGGAAGGGCCCTTCGTTTAAACCAGAGTTCCCCCGGTTGGTTTCCATGGAGACGTAGCTCTGTGGGATGCCAACAGGTGTTATTGGAAGAGATGGCCGTGTAGTCACATATGCTGGCCTGAGGCTAGGTTGAACAAGGCTCCAATTCAGGACCTCACTGTCTGTCTTTCTTTATGCTAATGGGCAATACAAACTCCAAACATCGGATGTGCGGTATTTGCAAAAGTTATTGGACCCCAGAGGCTTTTCCAAATGAGCATCTTGTGGGGTTGGTGTTCCGAGGAATGCAGTCAGTGAGACTTTCCTCTAACTGCCGACTCGCCCCTGGGCCATTGGTTCCTCTGGCAGTTTTTCTCCGCCTGGAGCGTTGTCTCCCAGCTCTCTGCCCAGCTCACTCTCACCTGTCCCCCTTCTCTAACCCCGACTTCATCCTGAGCACCTTGCTGCACCTGACACTGCCTGTCCTCCCTTCCTGCTGGTGCAGACTCCTGATTCTTCCTGCATGGCCCTGCACATGTTATATGTTTTACTCTCTGGATTCTCTTCCTCTGCAGAGCGTGAGCTCTCTGAGGACAGGATTTATGTCCATCTTACTCACTTCTCTATGGAGCAGTGCCGGGCATTGAGGGGTGGAGGGCACTTAATAAATAAATGTTAGTTGACTACATGAATGAATGAATTTATGAATCCCTGCTTTACGCCCAGGGCAGAGACACAGAGAGGGGCGGAGCACATATATTATCCAGGCATGATTACATCAGCCATCGGGCTCAGCAGGGTATATTGGGAAACCAGCAGCGTGGTGTCCTCCGGCCCTAGGACAGTGTGCCTTCTAGTAACAGCTGCTCTCGCTCAGAGTGAAATGCTCCTTCGGCTCCAGCAGCTTGCTCACCTTGCCCGTGTTTGTGGGGAGCGAGGGCAGATTTCTGTCCATCCACGCACACGCTTATTCCCCCGGGGATGAGAACCACGGCACACGATGCAGTATTTTTTATGGACTGCCCACAGCAGACGGGGACCTGTGGTAAGAACCCAGCATTTGGGTTCAGATACTAGCTTTGCTCCTTACAAAGTGGGTAAACATGGGCATGTTCTTTAACATCTCTAAGCCTCACTTTTCTCATCCATAAAATGGGTCCTTCACTTAGGGCTGATGTGAAGATTAAATATTTATGAAAAGAATTTAGCACAGTGCCTAGTACACAGTAGAAACTCAATAATAATAATAAACTCATTATTATTAACATATACCTATCTCTCATCATCATAACAACCCTCCAGAGTAGACCTTCCAGTTTGCAGAGAAAGGAACGAAGGGTCAAAGAATTTACTCAAGCCTTCCTCCAGGTCTGGCAGTTGGTAAGTGCAGCCCAGATTTGCACTCACATCTGCAGGACCCCAGAGCCCGCCCTCTTGTCTGCTGTGTGTCTAAGGAGGCGGGGTCACAGGCAGAACAGAACAGCCTGGTCCATAAGGCTGCCAAAATCCCTGAACAATCGATGTTTCCCTCCTGGCTCCCTCCAGCAACTAGCTACAACTTTCCAACCTGTCTGAATTTTTCTCATGTTATTACTCACCTCTGGGGTCTGGTTTATTGTACGAGGTGGCTCATCCTTTGGGAGAAAGAAAGGAACTGACTGGAGGGGCAGGAGGAGAGAGGAAGGTGACTCCAGACTTTTATATTCTGGTCTAGTGGAGGTGGGCAGAGGCCTCGCTGACTTGATTGAATATCCTCTTAGCCATCCTAACCTCACTCACTCCCTTCCAGGTGCCTGTCTTGCTGTTGGTGCCTGTGGGGACTGGACCGGGATGGGAGGGGTGGGGAGGAGAAGACCTCAGTTTCCGGTTAATCTCCTGGAGAACCTGAGGGTCCTTTACCTTTGGCGCTGGCCAGAGTCACTGAGGAAATCCGCATGAGAGCCTCAGGCAGAGCCAGGCTAATCGAGAGGGCTGTTTCATGAAGCTGCTCAGAGAATCCAGGACTACTTGGAGGCTTCTCCCCTCACATCAGAAGGAAGGGACCACGGGGGAACATCAGGAGAGAGGCCTCCGCATACCCGCGTCAGAACACAAACTCCAAAGGGGTCACACATCGAAGCCAGGCATTTCTGCCCACTTCTATCTCTCTGCTCCTTAGTGTTATTTAGGTCTCTGTTTAAATACCTTCTCCACAGTGAGGGCTTTCCTTACCGTCCTAGCTAAGGGTCCACCTACTCTTTTTCTCTCCAGCTTTATTGAGATATAATTGACTCACTCTTATGGCATCAAACACCCAACAATAACTGAGGTTGTCTTGATTATTTGTTTGCTAATTTGTTCCTCTCACCAAAAGAGGAACTAAAAGATCTCATGTAGCTCCATGAGATCTGAAACCTGGTCAGTCTTGTTCCTTGTTCTATTTCAGCATCTAAAACAGTGCTGGGTAGAGGAGCTACCCAGTACTCCAAACACACCCAGTAGTGTTTGTTGAATGACTGACTGATTGCATTATGCATTTACCAGCTTTCTCTGTAAAGAGACTGTCATGGGAGAGGGTTAATATGGAGAGCATATGCACCGATCCTATTTTTAAATTTTCATTAATGAGAGAGTAAGAAAAAAGAGGGGCAAAGGCAGCATATGGGACTTAGGTTAGACATCAGAAATTTCCTGTCTAAGGCTGAATTGGGTAATTAGACTGCGCTACAGAGGGAGGCTGTGTAAACTCCTGTCAAGTATTTTCTTTTGGCCACGTCGCATGGCATGCATGATCTTAGTTCTCCGACCAGGGATCGAACCTGTGCCCCTTGCAGTGGAAGCACGGAGTCTTAACCACTGGACCACCAGGGAAGTCCCCTGTCAAGTATTTTTTTTTAATGTGGGGAATATCCTCAGGGACATTTACAAGTGACCCTGGTACTTAGTTCTTATCTGCAATCTCTCTCTAGAGCCATGGTTCTCAATTGGGAGATTTTTGCCTCCTGGGAGACATTTTAAAGGTCATGCACAGGAGCAGAGGGAACACTCCTGCCACCTAGTGGGTGGAGGCCAGGGACGCTGCTCAACATCCTGTAATACGCAAACCAGCCCCACAAGAGAATAGTCCTGCCCAAGATGTCGTTAGTGCCAAGGTTGAGAAAACATCTGCTTGAGATGTTTCAGTTTGCTGTCTTCAAGGCCCCCATTAAATCCAGCTCTGTGCAGGGATTCCCCAAAGGACTGGACAATTAGGAGAATAAGTGTGACACAGAAAAAAAGTTTCACGTTTGGGGATGCAATTCAAGGGGTGTGTCGACCAAAAATGAATCAATGGAAGTCCTACTATGATTATTATTCACATTTATGCATTGAATAAATACTTATATGTTCTCTGCATGATGCTAGATCAGGGGCTGGTAAACTTTCTTAGAGAGCCAGATATTTTAGAGTTCATAAGCTATAGAGTCTCTGTATCAGGTCCTCAACCTTGACATTGTAGGGCTAAGGCAAACATGTTAATGAATGGGTGTGGCTGTGTCCCTAAAGCTGTATTTACACAAACAGGCAATAGGCAGGATTTGGTCCCCAGACCTGGTATCCTAATCCCTGATGCCACAGAGGTGAAAAGAGCAAAGGCAGGGCTCTCAAGGGACTCAGCGTCTAGGGGAAATTGACAGGTGAATAAAGCCCAACTGCTGCATGAAGAAAGGAGGCCTGATTAGCAGATTTTCTGAATATTGTTATGAGGTCCAGTTCCCTTGGTCAACTTGGTCAACGATGTCAGTGAAGGCTGACCTGTGTTCTTTCCGTATCTGAAGGCTCTTCTACCCACCACCATCATTCTGATGACCACTGAGGATTCCAACAACGTGCAAAGCACCAGCTGGGCTCAGTGGTGGGATCACCAAGGGTCTTCGCTCTTTTCTCTCCCTCTGAGCCCTTTGTAACTAACAGCGAGCATGATGATTATGACGTACTTAGATGGCCTCCTGCCTCTGCCTTTCACACGGGCACCAGGGTAACCCTCTTACATTGCAAATCCGACTGTGTGAACCCCGCTTGAACCCTTCCCTGACTCCATTGCCCTTGTGGTAGTTGTTGGCTTCACGATGATGTGTACACACACACACACATGCACTCACGCATGCACACACACACACGTGTTATTTAGCTTTTATTTCAAAATATCAAGATAAAAAGTGCAAATAACTGTCAGTTAAATATGGTCTTATTTCTCTTAAATCCAGACTTTTGCTTATGTGCCCTAATGCAGTGGTGCCTGAGTGTGTGTGTATACATGTACACATATATATGTACACATGTAATATGTACATACATGCATATATAATATATCACATTGTTTTCTTATAATGTACTATCTCTTCACTTATTATTTATACTGTGGGGTTAAGAGATTATGTGGATTTCAGGGGAGCTGTAGAGGCACGTATAGATAGGTGCATTATCTGAAAAACAGTTTTAGGGTAATAAAGGTTGCATTATTCAGGAAGCCTGTGTGGAGAAGGTTGTGTGTGTGTTGGGGGGTTGCATGGGTGATGGGGATGGTTGGAGAGCAGAGGAAGAAGCAGAAAATGTGGAAGGAGGGGTCCTGAGCCAGGGTAGAGGGCACACCAGTCTGAGCTGCAATGCCTGCTTCTCTAGAATCAACAATATCAATAATTTTATCATTGCATATTTTAATTTTTCCCCCAACAGGCATTTCCCAAGCTGTGCACTGGACTAAAAAGATGAATCTTAGACAATAGCCAACCTGGCATTTTGCTGATTTTAATGTGTTTATTGTGTAAGTTATCAACAGAAGCCTTAAGAGATTTTGGAAATGGGGCATGTTAAAGACGAAAGATAAAGAAAAAGAGAGAGAGACAGGAAAGATATTTTCTTCCCTAGGTGTTGTCTTCTTAATTTGCATAAATGACAATAGTGAACATCTTGATTCACTGCCACCTTTGTAAAGCTGGTAGTTGGAAATCAGCCACCATATATAATAAGAACCCCTATTTATATATGACAGGCCCTGTCCTCGGCGCCTCACAAACCTTCTCTCAATCAGTCCTCTAAAAATCCTAAGGGGCTGTTCGTGCTCATTGAAAAAAAAGCAAAGGAGGCACAGAGAGGTGACATGTCTTGTGTCAGTTCACCCGGCCAAAAGGGGTGGAATCAGGGCTTCCCACAGACCAGCCCCACTCGGGAGCCGGGGTTCCTTCACTGTGGGCGGTGGCAGCTTTATCAATAAGGAAAATCAGAAAGATCCACATGGAAATATGAGTTCATGAGCCCTGGGTTAAAGTCCACTGCTATTAGCCACTGAGCTTAGTCCTGGCTTTTCCTTTTAAATAAGATTTTTCTTGGATAAAAAAAATAGCGCAAGAACTTGGTAAAAAATTTCAAACACCACAAAAATAAAAAGTGCCCCATCCAACCCTAGTGTTCCTTTCTGGTCAGTGCAGAAATATTCTCTCCATAGATAAACTTAAGTGTATGTATACACACACACATTAAATCTTATTTAAGTAAGATTTTAAGTAAAACTTTTATATAAAAGGAAAACCAGGACTAAGCTCAGTGGCTAATAACAGGTTCTTTGTTGGGAATGTTTTATATATTATTTTTAACACAAAGGTGAATGCTATAGACACTTGGTGTTTCCATTAAATAATAAATCTTTGTGATTGTTCTCTATCAACACATAGAGATTCACTTCATTCTTTTAAAGGGCTCTATTGAATCTTCTGGTACGGAAAACTGAAAAATGCTTGTGCAATTCCAACGGGTAGAAAATACCACACATTTAAATAGTGCTGTACCTGTATTAACTCATTTAATCTCCTACCTACCATATGAAATAGGTATTTTAATAGTCCTAGTTTTCAGATGAGGAGACTGAGGCATAGGGAAGTGAAGAGCCTTGCCCAAGACGACACATCTTGTAAGTGGAAGAGCTAAGATTCAAGCTAGTGGGTCTGGCACCAGAGTCTATGGTTTTAACCATCGCCCTCTAGGTGGAGGCAATATCCTTATGCACACATCTTCGTACACATGCCCAGATAGATGCAAAAGGTAAATTTCCAGCCATAAACTTACAGGTTGAAGAGAATAAATGCTTCAAGTTTTGGCAGCTATTGCCAAATTCCTCCTTAAAAAAGTAAAACCATTTCTGCTGCCAACAGCAGTGCATGGTCCCATCTGTGGAGTGTCAGTTCTTTATTACGGCAGGGTGATAAATGGGGCGGGCTCCTGTCTTAACAATGAGTGTGCCTCTCCTTTGGACAGAACAGAAGCCACCTGAGTTCATCTTGTGTGACTCAGCTGTCTTGATTTCATCATCCTCTGGCAGAACAAGCTTATCCCACAAGCCTCTCTCCTGTGTTGCCCCAGTGGAGAAGTCACTTTCGCTAGCTGCCTAACAGTCATACCAGCACACACAGAACTGCTTGTACTGCGCTTAGCGCCGGCAGACACCCGAGCTTCTTATGACCACTGAGTCACGTTAATTAGCTGATGGCGTGAGCAGATCAAGGAGGCAGGGGATGATGGGGAGAGAGGAAGGCTGCTGGCAAAGGGGCTTCACGTGCCTAGACACCAAGGGAGCCAGTGGCTCGTTCGGATGAACAGAACTTTTGGCGCGTGGAACGTCAGCTGAGGTCATCACATTCCGCCACCTGCCTCTTGATGGCCAAACCTATTTGTGCAATTAATATGGAATGCTCTGGCTTTTATCAATGGAGATAAAGTAGAAGATGATAGGGAAAGAGAAATACTCTTTATCTCGAATGTTGCTTGACCCCAGAGGCCTTAAACTGTTGGCTGGAGAGCTGTGTTTGGCCTGAAGATACCTTTTTCTGAACTGCACAGGGTACTTGAAAAATCTGGAGTGGTTGCCAACAAGTTAAAAATCAGAAACTCTCACATAATAGCTGCTTCTAAAAAAAAATTTAAAACTGGCAACTCTGGGTCCAAATTTCTACATGGACATGCTTAGCTCCTTACCCGCTTTGGACTAAGCAAGTGCTCTGTAGTTTGCCATGCTCCCCACCACTCCCTGTTGTCTTCCATACTGGCTCTCTTGCTTCATTCCTGCCTGGCTCCTAGAGGCATGTGACTTCAGAGTGGCGGCTCTGGGTTCGTGACAAGCAGCGTTCAAGCGTGTGTATGCATGCCTGGCATAACGCAAGGGCTCCATAAATGACAGTTGCAATAATATTTGACTCGAGCAATGGGAGTTGAGGGACACTGAATTACAGCTCGTATTAATGTGTTTTCAAAACTGTACCAATGGTCAACATATCACATTTAAAATTCTCACAAATACAGCAGAGATGGTATTATGATTATCACTACTACTACTACAGTGATGATGATAATGGAATATTATTATTATTATTAGAATAATAAAAGCTCAGCAGCTCAAAACTTCTTCAGGGGTGTCACGAATAGCAAGTCCAGAAAAGGATGCGTTGTGTAGGTTGATTGAATTCAAATGAGATACCTCCTCCTCCAGTAATTTTGTTTTCCCATTGAGACTTTTTTCAAAATCCTAGCTCTGACTTGGTGTGATTTAGAGATGGCTCAGTTCGTTTTGTTTTTTCTTGCATCAGGGACTTCTGTGTGGATCTTGCTCAGGGAAGTGCCCGGAAAAGGGAAGTTTGGTGGACAGGCATCCCCAGTGATTTCAAGGCAGAGTGAAAGCAGGGAAGGATCTGTGGCCTGATCAGTGTCAGCAACGGGCAGACTTAGCACTTCCTGGAGTCAACCTTACCCTGCGATGCATGGGCTGATTCTCAGAGTGAACCTTCAAATTTGCATATGAAGATATGAAATTCTTTGGGCTCTTTTCACATGGGCCCCTCAAAGCCTCACCTCTTCCTCAGCAAGCCCCAAGTGCTAAATGATATTCACTGAGCCATCAAAGGTTCTATTTTCTCAATAAATAAAGAGCTTCCATCCTCAACTCCAAAAGCAAAGGGCCCATCTCAACTCCGTGAAAGAATTCCTAAGCGACCTATATTAACAAGTTGTCATATACCAACATTTCTTATCAAATACCATGCTAAAAACACGGCCTGCATTATTATTACTTTTTCTTGGTATTTAAGCTGATTAGAAAGTTGGTTCTGTATTTGATTAAGTTCTGCAGAAACTGGACTTGTGATGAATCATTAAACAGAGACACATTTTTTTTTGGTACAGCAATAAAGCCTCCAATGATTAATTAAGGGAACAATGCCAAAACAAGTGTCTTTGTTTAAAGCGCAGTGGACAAGACAGCCTTGGGAAAGTTGATGTCTTAAGTAGACACCACAACATGTTTTTAATTATGTTCAGGAAGACGAACAAGAATAGGAATCGCCAACTGTTTAGAAAGATAATTTTCTTTTTTGAAGAAAGATTAGAATTAAAAAAAACAAACAGAGCATTATTGATTTAACACAAATGCCATTTGTTGGGCCTTTTGTAATTTCCTTATTAGTGTCATCATTCTAGAGTTCACATCTCCCCTTGTGTTATAGCGTTTGGCATCCGTTCAGCTCTCAGCAATACGATACAGTAAACATGCAGTGACTGCTCATATTAAAATGTTTTATTTTTTGTAACTGTACAGATGATCATGCAGTGCAAGTCCTAAATTATCCCAATCATTGCCCAAGCTCATCGGAAGAGAGGGAACTGGGGCCCCGTCTCTGTGAGATGAACAGGCAGCCCGAGGGTGCTGGGCGAGGCTGTCAGTTGGAAAAGAAGCAACTGCAGAAAAGTTCATGCGACATCAGTTCCCCGTCGCACCATCATGAGAACAGTCCACCGCTCGGTTGAAACAGACATCAGCTGGCCTGGATGACTTACATAGTGAAAGATGCGTTGGGAAGCAGCTTACCTTTGGGTTACATCAGGCAGTCAGATTCCACTTGGATCAAAGAGTCCTATCTCGATATTAAAGGTAATGATAGATCGAACTTTAAACAAGGCCAGCTCTTTTAAAAAAATAATTAATTAATTAATTAATTTTTGGCTGCATTGGGTCTTCGTTGTTGCGTGCGGGCTTTCTCTAGTTGCAGTGAGCGGGGGCTACTCTTCGTTGCAGTGCGCGGGCTTCTCATTGTGGTGGCTTTTCTTGTTACGGAGCACGGGCTCTAGGTGCACGGGCTTCAGTAGTTGTGGCACACAGGCTCAGTAGTTGTGGCTCACGGGCTCTAGAGCGCAGGCTCAGTAGTTGTGGTGCAAGGGCTTAGTTGTTCCGCGGCATGTGGAATCTTCCCAGCCCAAGACTTGAACCCGTGGCCGCTGCATTGGCAGGCGGATTCTTAACCACTGAGCCACCAGGGAAGCCCCAAGACCAGCTCCTAATTGCAAAATGCTGAAGACAGAATAGGGGCCTAACGGTTTGCCCCTTTTCCCCCCAAAACTGTCAGGAAACGGCCTCAACTCATTTGGCGATCAATGGAAATAGTGCGGAGTGGAGGCTGTGAGCTGTGTGTCAGGAAGTCACTTAGACGTATCGCTCACAGCAATCTCCCTTGTTGTCCATCCCACTAAGCTTCGAGAAATGGTTAATTATTCATTTTGCTAGTAAGTAATGGCTTTATCTTATCATAAGCATGAACAACATTGGAGACTGGCTTGAGAACGGTGCAAAGATGCTCTGTCTTCTGCACATTCCTTGGTTTCTTCTCTCTGCTAATGCGGTTTGAGTGTCTGCTGGGCGCTGGGCTCTGGGCTGAATGCTGGAGATCGCAGGGTGAACAAGCAGCCCTTCCCCCCAAAGAGCTCAGGCTCCAGGCTTGGAGGGCTGAAGGGGACGCATTTCTGTGGAAGGACGTGCATCCCAGGCAGCGGCAACGTGGAGGCAGAGGAAGGACCCCGGCTCGGCTTTCTCCTCAGGAAGATGCTGACACCTTGCACCGCTGAGATTGATTCAAGAACCCAGAGAACCTCGTGTTTGTCAACAATCCCTCATATCAGCAACCTAAGGCCCACGGGCCAAATCCACGCTGCTGCTTGTTTCTGTAAGGCCTGAAAGCTGAGAATCGTTTTCCCCTTTTTAATTGGTAAAAAAAAAAAAAAATCAAAATTGTAATAATATATTGTGACACGCGAGAATTACGTGAAATTCAAATCTTAGTGTCTAGAGATCAAGTGGTGTTGGAACACGGCTGTGCCCAGTCTCATTGCATGTGGCTGCTTTTGTGCTGTGGAATGATTCAGCTCTGCATTTTCAGCCCAAAGCGGCCATGAACAATCTGCCGAGAAATGGGTGTGGTTGTGTTCCCAGCACAACTTCTCTGCTGGTTTTCATAGTTAGCCAACCCTGCCTAAACCAAAGTCCATAGGTTCACGGCAAGGATTCAGCTACTTTCTCATCTCTGACTGATTATCATGTCGAGAGAGAGGGAACATAGGAAACCATGGGCAGGAAGAAGCTCCACGGACAGGAAATTCCACATCCTGGGCTTAGTAAGAAGGGAGCCTGTAGGGGTGTGCCACTCCATAACCAATTTGCAAGGGGACAATTGCATTCACCAGAATTGCCCCCAGTGAAGACACTGAGTGTTCTAAGGAGAAATACTTTATTGAGCCACTTGGGATATGAGTGGGGAAATGAGGTCTCCTGAGAGCTGAAAGGATCACTGGTCACCTTTCCAGAGAAGGCCTTGTTTCGCTGAGCGTGTTGGAGTGTTTGTGGGAGAAATTGGGGCTGAGCTGAATTGCTTCACTTAGCAGAAAGAAAGCAGGACTGGGCACTGGCGGGGACAAAAGGAATCAAGGAGAAAGCTGTGGGCCCCATGCAGAGAGGGGAGAAAAGAAATCTCTGAGTTTTCAGAGAAATGTGTGAGAGGCTTTATCAGGTGTTGCCAGGGCTGGGTGAGGTCACCCCACTTCTGTGTTCCCCTTGTGAAATTCACTGCCATCTCCGTTACTCATTCGTTGGTGCTTTGGTGAGGGAGGGTGTTTTCGAGGGAAACTGACGTGGTGCCCTGTCCTGCTCGGGGTTGGCATCAAGTGAAACTAGAGGTGACGTGTTAGGCTTAGGGAAATGCGGGGACACGGCTGACATTTGGTTCACATCTTGACGGCACCTCATTCAGGTCTGAGCAGACACCGTGCCCTCTGCGGGGCCTTCCCCGGGCACCTATTCTTAAATTGCTTCCTTTCCCTCATTCTTCATCCTTCCCAATCCCTATGCCCTGTTTTAGCTTTCTTTAAGATACCTATCATCACCTGACATACTCTTATATAATTAGTTGTTTTTGTGTTGGATGTCTCTCCTCCCTTATTTAGGGTCCATGAGAGAGAGCAGGGATGTCGTCCGTTTTGTTCACTTCGGCACCTCCAGGGCTTAGAACCGATGCCCAGCACATATTAGATAGAATACATTTGTTCAGCAAGCGGTCAGGAGATGCAGGGGTTCCTACTCACTGCCACAAGCCTGCGGAGTAGTTCCTGTTGGTCCACCTGCCAAATCGGGGGCTGTATCTTTGTACTGGCCCCTCCTTAATTCAAACCCGAGCCGTTTCTCACCTGGAAGACACCAGCGGTCTCCTAAATGTCCACCTGCGTCCACTCCTGCCCCCTCCAAATCTGGGCTCTACGCCACAGACCATCCTTTTCAAAATGTAATTCGGATAATGTCACTTCCTGGCTTGAAACCCTCTCATTGTTTCCTGTCACTCTGAGAACAAAATCCATACTACTTCCCATGGCTACCTAGGTAACTGAGCTTGCCTAAATGGTTCTATCTTTATACCACCATCTTTGTATTCTTGCTCCCTGTGCTTTAGCCACACCCCTACACACTGTGTCCTTGCAAAACATCATGCTTTCTTCCCTTTAGGACCTTGACACTTGGAGGTTCTGTGCCTCCCGAGTCTCCCTTGACTGCCTCCTTCACATCACTGGGGCCCCAGCTCAAAGAGCAGGCACCTCAGAGACGCGTTCACTGACAATCCGTCTAAAATCATCCGCCCCAAAGACTATCACTTTTTATCACATCACCTTGTTCTGTTATCTCTTCCTTTTGGCTCCCATCACTAGATGTAAGTCTCTTATTCATTCTGTTGTTTACTAGCTTACAGTCTGTTTTCCTTCCCTAGGGTGTTAGCACCTGGATAGCAGTGACCTTGACTATCTTATTAATTGCCAATACCTAGAATAGTACATAGCACACCATAGATGCTCAATAAGTACTTTTCAAAGGAATGATTGAATTGATCTGACAACAAAGGACTTGATTTTCTACTCATCTTTCAGTGCCCAGTGCCTCAAATAATATGTGTTAGTCCCTGGTAGTTCTGCCCACGTAATTCTTACAGATCCTTATAGATCACATGCCTGTAAATTAGGTGCATGTTCTTAGCTATTCCTTGAAGTTACAACGAGGTTCAAAAATTAAGTGTGATGTAACTTTAAGTTTTCAGTTCGATGTTTGGAAGGGTTTGGAAGACCAGAAGTGGCCGGGTAATCACCTCTGGGTCCATACTCTTTCTAGAGTTATTATAGTTGTTATGTCTTTTAAACAAGGACCTAACAAGGTATATCCCTTTTCCGGTCCTGTCATGAATTATCAGCTTCCTAAAGTGAAATCAAAGTCAATAGCCGTTTTGCAGGTAGAGTGATTGCAGACTCCAACCCTTGGTTGAATTAGCATGTAAAGGGAAGTCTTGGACTTGGGTAATTATAGGATATTTCCTTAATAAACCTTATCTGATCCTTTTCCACTAATAATTGTATGTAATTATATTTACGTGTGAGAACATTGCATATTAATGGAGACTAGGGCCCTGAGGATTTAAAGAACTTATGAGGCATTTGACTGGATACAACCAAACATTACATGTCATCCAAAGCACAGGGGGAGAAAGGAATTTGTCAGAAAGGAACCAGATAATAGGAGAAACCCAACACATTCATTAATTGATAATATTTTTATTAGCTTGTTACTTCCAAGTGTCTTTTAATACTTGTACTTGAATTTAAATGTCTGAAAAGGAATGGGTATTCAGGAAAAGAAAAGTAATTACACCCTGTAATTCTGATTTAATTACAAGGAAATAGATGTAACATGATGTGATAAAAGTTATGATGGGCTCTTTAAGTGATATATGTCATCAACATGTTAATTGGCATGAAATCTGAACTCAGAGCCAGAGAAATCTTAGGTGAATATGAGGTCAGCTCCATTACAGGCAGCCTTATAATAAAAATTCCATATACGCATTTTAAGTTTTATTCTACCATGTACTTTTCCACGTTTATATTCAACACAGTGAAATTCCAGTCCTGCACTTTAAAAAAAGGAAGAAAAAAAGGCTATCCCCAAGTCACTGGGGTGATTAGCTTAAATTTGTCATTGAGAAGACACAGAGTCAAGGCCAGATTAAATGGGAGAATGTGTTTTTTTTTTCTGAGCTCAAAGACAAAGTCATGTTCTAAAAATTCAGTTCTCTCAGCATTTTAGCACAAAGATGAGATGAAATGAATAAAGATTTTGATTATTAAAAGACAACCTTTTCTTCCAAGACTCATCCCATGACCTGTTTATTTTATTTAATGATAATTTTTTGGCTCATGGCTGTGGTTAGTAAGCAAATGTGAAAAGAATACATCTACTCAGCAGAAGGAAATAGCCAAATTAGACCTGGGTAACTGTTCTAAGAGGGAGTAGAATGCCACAAGGAACCTCAGAGCCTCAGACCTTCAGCTAGAAATATTTGACTCATGCTTGAATGAGAAGCTGCTGTAGCAACTTTGCTATTGATTTGCTTCCGTATTAAAAGTACCAATGCATATTCTAATTCTACAGCTCTCGGAGATGGAAAAGTTTCTGTGGGAGCAGTGACATTGATGCCCCCTTTACATGATACTCTCACCCCATGCACACCCAGGCTGGCATCTCTGTCAGCGTGAACATCTGTGAATATGAAAATGTACCTTGCATGGTTGCTTCTCAGAGAGTTCCTCTCTGTTCCTCATCTCTTGGTGGACATTAATCCTAGTTTAATTCAAATGATTTTAAAAGAGAATGGATTCCAGAGCCTCTACGTTTGGTAATCATCTAAACATAAAGGAAAGAGGGATCCAGGGATTCAGGTAGAGGGGAGGACCCTCAGGCAGAGCGGATATTAGCGATGGATTTGATATTTCTCAGGTTTGGAGATGAAGAACAGTGTCGTGGGTAGAAGAACAGGATACAGATTCTGTTGAGTTGGACATGCCCCTGCATGATTCACCCTTGTGACTCACTCACTTCCTCTACTCCACTTGGGGCAGAAGGGCTTTCTTGATGGTTTCTTAATAACCCTAACTCATTCCTGCCCCAGGGCCTTTGCACGTGACAATCCCCCTCTCTGAAATGTGTTTCTGCCACTTCCCTTGTTCATCAGGTCTCGGCTCAAATATCAGTTCAAATATCCTCTGGCAGCCTTCGCCGGTTGCTCCGTAAATCAGCAACCCCTCCCACGTCTTTTACTTTCTAGTTCCTTCTTCTGCCTTGATTTTCTTCATATATTGTGGCAGATGTATTTTTATTTGTAGCCCGTCTCTCCCCTCTAGAACACAGGCTCCCTGAGGGCAGGCACCCGATCTGTCTTGCTCACTGCTGGATTCCCAGACTGAGAGCAGCATCAGGCACATAGAGGGAAACATGCACCCATCACATGAAGGATGTAGGGGTATATCCTGGTGCCCCATTCACCAGCTGCATGTTTTTGGGCTGGTTACTTAATTCGTAGGTGCCTCAATAGTCTCGTCGGTAAAATGGGGATAAGAGTTTTAAGAATTAAATGACTGAATGCACAGAGCCCTCTTAGCATAGTGCCTGGCATGGGATAAGTAAGTGCTCAGTACGTGTTGGCTTAAAAATGGGGGGTTTTTCTTTAGCAAATCAAGACAAAATAGGCTGAGAATTGAATTCCTGAGTCTGTATGCGGGTGACAGCTGAGGTGGGTGATGGGGGTCAGGAAAGCATCCTTCCTGCTCGGGTCTGCTGTGTGCTGGAGTTCCCAGTACATCTGTAGAGAATACATCTGTATACTGGGGAGGGATTGACATACACTCCTTAGTGTGTACAGAGCACCTCCCCTTCACTGTGCCCAGCTGAGAGTTCAGTTAAGGTCAGGGCAGCCTTCTATCGGGGAAGCAGCTGAGGGCAAGGCAGGACAGAGCATGATTATAAGAGAGTGGACCCAGGAATCAAACAGGTGTTGGCTTCAAAATCCCAGTTCCCACTTCTTCCTGGCTTTGTGATCTTGGGTGAGTAACTTCACCTCATGGGCCTCAGTTTTCTCATCTGCAAAATGGGACTAAAAAAGCATATTTTTCCCCATAGGGCTGTGGTAAGGATCAATTGAGATAATGTAAGCAGAGTCCCCAGCGAGGACCGTGATGTAGAGAAAGTTTCAACACGCGTTGTCCATTGTGCTTCAAGTTATGCTGTGTCTCTGTGTGGAAACCACAGAAGGAATTCAACAAGCACTTGGTCTCAGAGGCTTAGCTACGATTAATTGAGCCCGAAAGGCCGCAGACATGAAAAAGCCCTAAGTCGATGCTAAAGGTAAAAAGGGAATAAATGGCAGGTGCCGCGTGCTGAGTGCTGTACAGCGTGTGGCCCGCCTGTGCCCGGCCACCACAGTCTCCTCGTCACACATCCAACGGCCATCCAGGGAGGCAGACCTCGCCCACGGCTTGAATCGAGCTTTTCCTAAACCACCGATTTAAGAAACTCTTCACCCGACAATCAAAACACAGACTCACTTCCTGGGAGCCTCTGACAGTCAGGCCAAGTTGACCAAACACCAGCCCTCTTCAGACATTGGCCGCGGCCAGCTCAGCAGTTACTGGGCAGTGCCAACTGTTTGCCAGGTCTCCTCTGGCACAGGCGTGGGATTCTGCGCCTGAGGAGTATGGCAAGGTGCAGGGGCCATGCTGATACGCCAGCATGTCCCGCCAGGACCCCCTGGTTCATTTCTGTCTCCGCGGGTCTGTAACGCTCTCCTTTCCATGAGGAATGTCTTCTGAGACTCCACTCCACCAAGCCCTTCTGTAAGTTTCTGATTCAGAAGCCACCTTGGAGGAGAACTGGGGTGTCTCTCTCCATCTCCCCGGTGCCCCCGGATGAGCACCCCCTGCTCCTCACCTGTTATCACAAAGACAAGAAGGGCCATTCATAATTTAAGCCCGCCCTTTCTTTCCTGCACGCCACCAACAAGAGCCGGATGCTGGCGGAAAAACTGAACTCTTTCTCCCGGGATACACTGAAGATCAAGCAGAATCTCATTAAAGCTCACTTCAAAGATTCGTCCTTTATTTCCATACAAACAAGTCTAAATTATCGTGCGTGAATCCACTGTTAGCAGGAACTCTGTTCCATTATGCATGATTCTTCAGTGCTCGGATCATGAATAATGGGCAGTGCTCCATTGGCGATTGCCAGTAATATGCTAAACTTTGGGAGTGGTCACGTTATTAGGTTAAAGTTTCATCGTTTGCATATTTATTTTATTTCTTACTCAAGTTATCATGCTCTGGTTCATCAGAGTAGATATTGCAATCTTGTTGTAATTAAGCACAGCATGTTGTAGCTATGATTTCTTTATTGTTATTACTATTATTTCATATTTATTAAGCATTTACTGTGTGCAGAGGATAGTGCAAAGGATATTATCCTTGCATACATAGTATTATTTCATCTTCACCAGAAGCCCATGAGATAGGTTTGATTCTTATTCTCATTTTCCAGGTGAAAACACTGATAATTAGGGAGGGATCTAAATTGTCCACGGATAAGACTCATAATAATTGGTAGTGCTGATTCAAATCAATTTGCCTGACTTCAGATACTCCTAACTGTAATATATATATATATATATATATATATATATATATATATATATATAATTATTATTATTTTTTAACCATGCTATTACTTTCTGAAGAGGTTCCCCAGATAATTTTTCATTTGGGAAGTAGATAGTTTCATACCCATTGTACAGATGAGAAAACTCATGCCCAGGAGGCTGATTGAATCCTGTGAGTGAGACACCCTTGTCTGAGCCCTCGTTTGCCACCATTTGTTATGAGACAACCAGTCTTCCTGGATATGATGAGGTAGTTATGCTCTGGCTTCTGTGGTTTTTAGGGTCTGGGGGGCAGGGGTTTTCTCAATATTCTCTCCCGATCACCGTCTCTGGAGGCTTTTTAGACAATACACATGCTGATTCTTCCTCTTACCCATTGTGTGACCTTGGGCAAGTAACCTGACTTCCTCCACTTCAGTTTGTTCATCTGTACAGTGGACCTACGTACCTGCATCTCTTAGGGTCATTGTCAGGAATAAACGAGGTAGGATAAACTAGGTAGTAGCTGGCATGCAGGAAACACTGTATACATGTGAGCTAATCTTTTTGTTTTTTCCCTTTAAGATCCTTCACACTGATTAACTTGTGTCTGATGAACCCAAAGTCATCTAGCGTGTTAGTGGAACATTCCCATTTTTAAAAGCCCCCTCTTCTTTTAACATCCTGTAGCTTGACAAACGAAGTCATCATTTATTTCCGTATTCCTTTCTATTCTCACAGCCCAGGACAGTGTTTAGCTGACGGCACGTCCACCTGGTCACGCTCATGACTTAATGACTGATGTTAAGATGGTCCGAAGAAGTTGGTTACAGGTATTGTCTCTCAGCCCAATCTTAGATTATTGAAAAACCGTTGGAAGGGAAGTTTGAATTGGTCACAGATTTTATTTTTAACCTCTTGAGTTAGCCAATGTCAAATCCAGCCCCATTGTCAAGACAGGAAATGCTGGGGTCCTCTGGAAAATGTCTTAATAATTTCTGCATTATTTATTCATTTGGCTAGCTCAACTGGGAATGAGTTTTCCATTTGGAAACGTGTCACAGAATGCCCCAGACAGGAAATAAACTTAAGAAGCCTGAGTTTAAGGACTGATACAGGCTCTTTTAATACACTCAACCCTTTCCTGCACAGAATCTTTGCTCCTGCTGGCGCTGAATTCTGGACCTGCTTCTCCTTTGCACACTCATCACCTCTCATTCCACAGGTCCAGATTCTATCAATTCTTCAAGATTCATCTAAAAGTCATGTTTTTCTTATTCCAGAAACTGCTTCTCCAATACCGTATATTTATATTGTGCTTTACACTTTTTGAAGTGCTTTAGCAGATATTATTTCATTAACCTGGTTGAATGATTTCTGTGTGTATTCTTTACATGAATTCACCTTCTATTACATAGGACTGAACTCTCCTTCCCACAGTAGGATTTAAAGCTTCTCTGCCTTCCCTGTGTGCTAAAGGGAACTTTGCTCTACCAGCAGGATCCGGGTCTTGGTCTTGTTTTTTAAATCTGGGAAATGGGTGAGGGGAATATTAAAAGGAGCCAATGTTATCTTGATTCATTTACAATTAAAAAGCAGAGAAGTTAGGGAATTCCCTGGTGGTCTTGTGGTTAAGACTTGGCGCTTTCACTGCTCTGGGCCAGGGTTCGATCCCCGGTCAGGGAATTAAAATCCCACAAGCTTCATGGCAGAAAAAAAAAAAAAAAAAAAAGCATCAATGAATGTGTTAAAAAAAAAAACAGAAAAAGCAGAAAAGTTACATGTGGAAAGGCAACTGGAAGGTGAGGGAAGTGGCAAAGAGAAACAGAACCACAGGAGGCTGGGCTTCGAAGGGGTTCTGGAGCACTTTTTGGGTGAGTTGCTAGGGACAAGTTGGTATTTCATGCAAAGTGGAGCTTTGGAAGAAGTGGATGAATAAAAAGAATCAAAAAGCAGTTTGTGGGCTTCCCTGGTGGCGCAGTGGTTGAGAGTCTGCCTGCCAATGCAGGGGACACGGGTTCGAGCCCTGGTCTGGGAAGATCCCACATGCCGCGGAGCAACTGGGCCCGTGGGCCACAATTGCTGAGCCTGCGCGTCTGGAGCCTGTGCTCCGCAACAAGAGAGGCTGCGATGGTGAGAGGCCCGCGCACCGCGATGAAGAGTGGTCCCCACTTGCCGCAACTAGAGAAAGCCCTCGCACAGAAACGAAGACCCAACACAGTCATAAATAAATAAATAAAAGAACGTGAATTTAAAAAAAAAAAAAAAAAGCAGTTTGTAATGAATGGATGTTCGCACCCTTTTGCATATTGGGAGAGGCTGCAGTAAGGATTTATATTGTTCTACAAACATCTTTATATGATGGATGGGCACTTCTCCTGAGTATAGCACCCATGTCAAGACGGGCCTGACCTTAATGAGCTGGTGTTTGCACTAGAATTTATGTATGTATTCACCCCAGTCCCTCAACACACACATGCTCTAGGAAGCTTCCTGAACGCAGAGTTTGGGTCCCATTTTTATTCATGTTACCCATGAGGCCCTGCTCCTGATTGGTTTCTTTAGTGAAAAGTGCTGATTTGTCCATATCTTAGAGACAAATACTTCCTGATGAGTGCGTGGTCCTGACTGCCTTATGGGATTGTCTGGATTTTCAGGTCAAGCCATTTGTGATAGACCCACAGTGCACAATGGACAGGGCTTGCTGGGCTCAGAAGTTGTAGGTTTGCATTTTGGGTTTGCCCTGAATAACTATGCAACCTGGGCAAGTTACTTAAACTCTTTGCACCTCATTTTCCTTATCAAAAAACTTCATTTCCTCTCGATAAAGAGATGTGGTTCACATTTTCTAAATTGATGGAATCAGAGAATATAAGGATCAGAAGAGATCTGAAGAAATTAGCTGGTCCTGAGATGGCAAATAATTTTTGTTAGCTGTAAGCTTTAATCAGTGGTGGTGTTTAGAGCAGTCATTTTCAACTGGGGTGATTTTCCTCTCCCGACAATGCCTGGAGACATTTCTGGCTGTTACAACAGGAATGGGGGCAGGGTATGCTACGAGCATCTAGGTGGTAGAGACCAGGGGTGCTGTTAAACATCCCACAGTGCATGGGCCAACCTTCTACAACAAAGAATTACCTACCCCAATGCCAATAGTGCCAATTTGTTCTGAAGGATTCAAAGTCTGTGTCTTCCTTGAAACTCAGTGGGAAAGAATACTGTGATTGCATATATATGTGTTAGCATACAGTATTTGTTTTTCTCTTTCTGACTTACTTCACTCTGTATGACAGACTCTAGGTCCATCCACCTCACTACAAATAACTCAATTTCGTTTCTTTTTATGGCTGAGTAATACTCCATTGTATATATGTGCCACATCTTCTTTATCCATTCATCTGTTGATGGACACTTTGGTTGCTTCCATGTCCTGGTTATTGTAAATAGAGCTGCAATGAACATTGTGGTACATGATTCTTTTTGAATTATGGCTTTCTCAGGGTATGTGCCCAGTAGTGGGATTGCTGGGTCCTATCATAGTTCTATTTTTAGTTTTTAAAGGAAGAACCTAGGGGCAGGACAGGAATAAAGATGCAGACACAGAGAATGGACTTGAGGACATGGGGTGGCGGAAGGGTAAGCTGGGACGAAGTGACAGAGGGCATGGACTTATATACATTACCAAATGTAAAATAGATAGCTAGGGGGAAGCAGCCGCATAGCACAGGGAGATCAGCTCAGTGCTTTGTGACCACCTAGAGGGGTGGGATAGGGAGGGTGGGAGGGAGACGCAAGAGGGAGGAGATATGGGGATGTGTGTATGTGTATAGCTGATTCACTTTGTTATAAAGCAGAAAATAACACACCATTGTAAAGCAATTATACTCCAATAAAGATGTTAAAAAAAAAAAGAATACTGTGATTGATTAGTGATGTCTGCCTTGGGTACAAGAGGTGGAGTTAGAGAGTATGTGTGTTTGTCATCATGGTACAAGGCCAAAAACCTATTTTATAGAGGAGGTTAACACCCAGGTAGCTTTTTAAGGCACATGGTAAGCAAGTGGGAGAGCTCAGGCTGTAATTGACAGCTTTTTGACTTAAACTGCATCCCTCTCAAGAGCAGAAACTGGATCAGTCTAGTTCACTAGCACATCTCCAGAACCTAGAACAGTGCCTGCACATGGTAGACATTCAGCAAATATTTGTTGAATTAACGAATTGAGTTTTTGGCAAAGATAGCTGTAACTCTACCAACTCTAAGCCAGTTTTCTCAATTTATATAAAACCTATTTTCAGTTTTAATAGTTCACGTGAAAAGATAAAACTAATATGAATATGAAGGACAGCCAGTTTCCCCTTAAACCTCAGAGGCCACATTCCTTGTTGAGGGAACATCAACCTCGTAAAACACAGGACAACTTGTGAGCCAGGGCTAGCATCTGGGAAGAGTCCTGGATGTTCGGTGACTTGTTGTTGTTTTTTTTTTTCTGCTGATTTTCTGATTGACCTGAAGAAGAGCAGTCTCTCAGCACCTCAGGTTTACCTCTTATAAAAGAAAACAAATGTGAATTATGGGAGCAGTTGGAATTTTTAAAAGATTTAAAGTGCTTTTAAAACTTTTAAATTTAAAATAATTATAGATTCACAGTAAGTTGCAAAAATAGAGTTCCATATACTCATACCCCAGTTGCCCCCAGTGGTGCCATCAATTTTATAGCTGTAGTACTGTATCAAAGCCAGGATACTGAAATTGGTACATACTGTGAAGTAGGCTACAGACCTTAGTTTTGACAATTTTTAGATTTGTGTGTGTGTAGTTGGGTGCAATTTTATCCCTTGTGTAGATCTGTGTAACCATCACTACAATCAAATACAAAACTGCTTAGAACAAAGAATAATGATATTAACAGCTACCATTTGTTGGGTATGTACTATGTTACAAGCACTCTGCTGGGCATTTTATATATATAACATTATTTAGTTTCACAACAATCTGGCAAGTTAGAAGCTACATGTGTTTTACAAAGAAGTAAAATGAGGCTCAGAGAACTGAAGTAACCCTGTAAAGGTCACCTGCCCAAGGCAGTGAAATAGCAAAGCTAAATCTGTTGGATGCCTACACTTGCCCTCTTTTAATAACTCCATGCTGGGATTCATTTTAAGAAAAATCACCCCGTAATCTCACCATTCAGAGATAACCATAGTTAACAATTTGGTATATTTCCTTCTAGTCTTTTTCTATGAATATGCAGATTTAAACTTAATTGGAATGAAACTCTAGGCACAGTTTCTATCTCACTTTTTCTCGACTTCACATCGTATACATCATTAAGACTCTTCAGAATGATCATTTTCAAAGACTGCCCCAAATTCCATTGTTCCATAATGGAACAAGATTTCTCTGAGGCCCTATTGTTGACCAATAAAATGACTTCCAAATTTTTATTATTTTAAGTATGGTTATAGTGAACATTTTTGTACAAAAACTTGTATGTGGAAATCCAAAGATATTCTTAGGACTGGATCCTGAAATGTGAAATTATTGAGTCAAAACATAAGAAAATTTGTATGATTCTTAATAGGATTGCTTAAATATTTGTAAGGCAATGTCTTTAAAATATGATACTAGCTACTCTCCATCAGGGGCTGGTGAATTATAGCCTCCGGGGCAAATCCAGTCCTGCTGCCTGATTTGTAAATAAAGTTTTATTGGAACACAGCATATTTATTGGAAACAAATATGCTCGTTTGTTTACGTATCATCTGTGACTGCTTTCATACTGTGTCAGAGCTGAGTCGTTGCAAAAGAAACCATATGGCTAGCAAACTAAAAATATTTACTATTTGGCCCTTTATGGAAAATTTTGCTGGCCTCTGCTCTAGATAAAAGCTATGGATAAGAACTAACAGTGGTAAATTTGGTCAGAACAGTTATACCAAGCAAGCATAGCCTCATAGCGTGGGCACATGTGGGAGAAGAGGCTGGAATAATGTCCAGTGAAGCCTGTGGATACAGGTCTCAGAGTTGTTGCTCTCTTGTGCCCGGTGAAAAGCACACAGTTGGTATTTAATAAGTGCCTGTTGTTTGCTGCTGAGCATGGGGTTGATAATGTATATGGCGACACCCCCATCCTCCCTTCTCTGGGCTTTGCCTGACTCTTGGAATCTGTCCTTGGTGGATAACTTCCTTTTCACACCCCTGGCGTACAGAGAAAAGCAGCTCTATGATTTAAATTCTCCAAGATCAAGGATGTAAAATGAAGGCTGCCCCTGGCCTCACAAGACATCCAAATAAATCTCACGGCTTCCAAATGTGACTGTGTCACTCTGGGATTAATACCAAGTAATCCAGTGCCAACATCAAGGCAGTGAAAATAAGCATTTACTCTCCCGGAAAATCATTTTATACTGATTACAAGTTGTAGCCTGTCACTAGGATGTGAATTGAAAATGTGCACATTTGCAAGGTTAATATTTCTCTCTAAAGTCACTCTCTCCCCTGCCTACCCCCTCACCCAGCTCAAAAGGAAACAGGAATTCCAAGTAAATATTTATCCGGAGACATCCTTATTCCAAGGTACAAAGTTTAAACCAGCTTTTCATTTACCTCCAAGACTCCAGCAATGGTCTAGCAGCAAGTGGTCCAGAGCAGCCTTTCACAGCCTTAGCACTATGACATTTCAGACCAGATCATTCTTTGTCATGGGGGCCTGTCCTGTGCATCATTGGATATTTAGTAACATCCCTGATCTCTACCCCTGGTGCCAATACCAACTCTCTCCCTTGTGACAACTAAAGTATCTCTGGACATTGTCCAACGTCCCCTGGGGGTCAACTCACCCTAGTTGAAAACCACAGATCTAGAGATCTTGAAACAAGCAAGTAGCCAACCCAGTAATGTCCAAACAGCAGAGCATGGCCATCTGTCTACCTTTCTAGCTCCATTTCTCACTACTTTGCCTTCAGCCTTTCAACCCAAAGCCTGCATGCTCTGTCACCTCCTGCCATTTGCTTGTCCTGGCGACTCTGCCTGGAATTCTCTCTCCTAATTTATCCATTATGGAAAGCCACCTCCTCAGTGAAGTCTTCCATGACTACCCCTCCTCTAGGCCTAATGTGGGGTTAGACACAGTTTCCTCTGGGCTCTCATGACCCTTTCGACAGGCAGTGGAGACAATATCATGTAGGAGTTGGTCTCTAAGGTAGGGTTTCAAGCAGAAACTGCACAGAACAAAATTACCCTTGGGAAATCCCCTAAATCTGCCTTAAGTATAGAGTTTTGTAGAGTCAACTCTGTTTAGTCATGTTTTATGCCTGCTAATGTTTAAGAAGTATTGAGTTACACTGAAGGAAGGAATACTAGGGAAATCTACATGCGGATGTCTGGACCTACAAACATTTGTACTTTTAGAAAATCTCTGATCACAAATGGGGAACAATATGTCTCTGCTTGCCTGCAGGGTTTACTTCATTTTAACACTGAACCTCTGTAATTTTAATATCAGTGAATAATTTGCCATTGGAAGAACTAGACTAGATAACATTTGTGAAAGTACCTAAACGTAGAATCTGGAATGTAGTTAGGTGCACAGTGAGGTTTTCTGAGTTTAAATTTAAATCTAACTGTTCTTTTTTTTTCTTCCAGTTTTATTGAGATATAACTGACACACAGCACTGTATAAGTCTAAGGTGGACAGCATCATGATTTGACTTACGTACACCATGAAATGATGACCACAGTAAGTTTAGTGAACACCTATTATCTCATATAGGTACAAAAGAAAAGAAAAGAAAAAAAATTTTTTCCTACACTGTTCTTTGAAAGTTCTAGAGAAGAGCTTGGCCTCTTGCTTTGTGTATTTCTAAACTGGCATGTTCTTTTGTGACCACAATTGTCGAGCTCTTGACCCATTTTTTCTCATGACCCTCTAAGTGCCTGTTTGTTTGTTTGTGTGTTTTGGTGGGCATTTCCCATTGCACTATGAGTTACTTGAGGACAGGGGCCCTGCCTCATTTATTTTGTCTCCTGAAAGCCTGCCACAGAGCAAATGTCCAATAATTTGCGTGTCAAATGAAGGCATAAAAAATGTGAATTTTAATTAACATCTCCTGCATCTTACTTCCAATTTCAAAATTCTTCCCCTACTGAATAGAAACATTGTAAGATGTTATAGGTTATGGGATCTGTGTAGTGTATTAAAAGCATATAACTTATTCTTCAACACATAGGACATGCCCAACAAGTATTTGTTGTGTTATTGAGTCTTTACAACATTCTAAAAGTAGGGGAAAGATGGCAACTGTGGAACTGCTCAAGGGATTAGTATGAAGGGAGTTTTCTCAGTTGGTTTGGTAGAGATGGGTAAATCTGACCATACTCTTAATTTTATCTTTTAATGTACCCTTAGCTTTTCACTACCACTTTTGCCAAATCCACCAGCATGTAGGAAAATTGCAATAATGATGTTTCAAACAAGAGGGGAGCCAAGAGTCAGGTTGGTCTTTTCCCAAATGGAGAATTGAGAACAAGATGTCTGGACATCCTCCAACTCTGATTTGATTTACCCCCCAATGACTTTTGCCTATAGTGCAAAATGACCATGGCATTTTCTATGACCGCTGTTCTGTCCTAACAGGTACCTGAATCTGTACTTTAAAGATGTCCAAGGGAGAAAGTCCAAAACTAGAAACCATTTCTGAAGAATATCCCCACACAGAATCAAGGGAAAAAAAACCAGATCTTAACATGATCCTGAAGCCAGGATCCAGGTGGTCAGCTGAGACCACAGACAGGAGCAAACTTCCTGGGTCGTTTCTTCCAGTAAGGCACTGCTCTCAGACAACCATTTTCTGCATTTCATACGGTGGATGCATGGCGCTCTTGTAACGGAAAGTGAGACCCCATGGAGCTAGATATGCTTGAAATTAGCATCGGGACCTTAATGAAAATTCAAGCGAAAGTGATCGCTCCTCACTTCTAAAGCCTCTATGTAGAGGCAAGTGTATGAAGTCAGAAGCCAAGAAGAAGGAAGTGACAGCCATCTTTCCAGACCTCTGAAATCCGGATGACATCAGAAAGGGTTATTTAATTCCAAGGTACACCAGTGGGCTATTCACACAGAAGGAGGAAAAAAAGAATTTATATCTCTTTCATATATAAAAGGAAACAGATGTGATTTTCTCTACAAAAGAGCATTTCATTAAAAAAAAAAAAGGCGAGGTGAGGCAGAGTTAACATAACCATTATTCTCCATCTCAGGAAAAGCAAATCCTGTTTGCCTGTCATTATAGAAGGTAGCAAAATCCTTTCATCCAGTGATTAGTTGTAAACATTCTGCCGCCTTCTGGGAGCAGGCCTCTGTTTCCCATCTTACACCGAAGCCATTTTCTTAGACTAATGTTTTATACACACAGCTCAGATACAATGCAAACTCCCGGTACCCCAAAGGCAACGGGGCATTCGTTTATACTAAATCAGAAGTGTCACCCTTGGCAACCTGCAGCAGTGAAACATTTATTCAGTCTTGCATTCCTGGCACTTAGAATTATTTCTTTCATGCCTGATAGCCAAATTACAATATGGCAGGTTTCCCTGGAGCTATAGGATCATTAGTGCCAGCTCACAACATACTTTCAACTGATATGGCATTTCATGTACAGCTGCCAATCAAAAAATGGGATATGCAAATGAGGATGGGAGCCTTGGTGTACAATTCCTGTACCGTGAGCCCCTCACAGATTTCCTTAATGACTAGCAGTCATCCCGCTGAGTGGAAGAAGTGGAAAGAACACAGAGGAAAATTCCCCCAGGAAGCTGGTTGCAAGAGCCAGAAGTTTTTACATTTGATTTCCATATTTATTCTCTTTCTTCCCCCCCCGTGTGTTTCTAAACAGTAGGCCTGAAAATGCTGGAGCAAGGCTTGTTACATAAATACAGAGCTTTGTCATTGCAATTGAGTCTCAGGCCACGCTAAGACACGAGCTGTGGGTTCCTTTCAAATACGTGCCGGTGGGTCCAGCCTCCTCCTATGCTGAAAAGGCAGGCTCATGTAGGGGCTGGTGAGTGCTGAGGATGAAATATCCTCTGAAAGATCGGGGTGAGGCTGGCGCTACGGGGTGGGGCGACACCGTTTTGTCCAGTGTGATGTGGTCCCTGCTTTCCTCCCCTGCTTGTCTGGACCACTCTCCTGTTTTGCTCCCTAGATTCTAGCCTCTGGAGCTTTCTTTTTAGAATCTCAAAAGTTCCGAGCTCTTCCCTGCCTTAGGCAGGGCCTGGGCTCTGTCCCTCCTAGTTATCCTTAGCACCTGGCCCAGCGGCCGAGGAAGAGGTAAATGAAATCGATGGAATGAATGAAAGAAGCTCCCCGTGGACGAGTTATTGCCTAGCTCTGTTTGGGGACCCTGGATTAGAGCTCAGGGTCCACTGGTGACCTTAAAAACGCCTCTGTGGTGACAGGGAGATAAGTAAAATATTAAGGATGAATTGTGAGAAAGGCTTGTCAGTCCCAGGAATGGAGAATGTGTGCCCATCCTCCTCTCACTGTAAGCATGGGCTGTCCTTTACCAGGTTATGGCCGCGATCTGCTTTTCCACACAGAGGAGCACGGGATTGGTCCTTGGGAGTATATCATGATCATACATTAATTAGCCTTTTTCTTCTTGTGAGGGCGAACATATCTACTTAGCCAGGGTGTGTGTGCAATACTAACTCCTGAGTTTTCCTCTATTTTTTATTTTTGAGACGCTGAACCATCAGAAGGCAGTCAAATGACATTCCAAAGCGATAAAAATCCCTTTCCAGAAAGGGTTATCTCCTTTCTGCCTCCTGTTTCCACATTATTCCTATGGCACATGGAATACTTTTCCTGGAGTGATTCCTTTATTTTTCAATATGAGCAAATATAATGCCATTTAACTGCAATTTTAGAAGCAACCTCTGTTTAAGGCTAAAAACTTGATTTGGGGTTGCTGAGTAATACAGATAACACATGGCCCATTACTGCATTATCTGTTTTCTGGTCAGGGAGTATTTTTACTTACAAACAGGTGAAACAGGCATCACAATCATTTTGTATTGTTGAACACAGGCCCAGAGAGGTCAGGCTCCTTTGCTGAAGTCACACAGCTGGGAAGCGGTAAGGTTGGGATTAGTTGTCAGGACTGGTGATGGCAAATGCAACACACAGTTCACAGCTACTGCTCTGGCAGGATTGCGGGAGTGTCACAAGAGTGAGGCCATAAAGAAAGAAGATATGGACTGTGTGACACCCTCTCCACCAAAGAATAAAATTGTTAAAGATGCTGTATTCTAATCTTACTTTGATTTAGATAAATATGGCCGCATGTGGCTAGAAGTGGATGGCTTTATTCACGAAGCCACTTGGGGGCTGCACTTTTGCTTTCCTTCTTTCTGGGATTTGTAGCCCCAGTCAAATCTCTCGCCTGCAGTAATGAATGTCTTCCCCTCTGCCCCTTTCGTCCCTTCCTGCTATTTGTCTGTAAGCAAGAACCGACTCACAGATCCCAACTGTGAGATCCTGGCATAAATTTCCCTGTATTTCTGGAAGAAATCCCTCCATCTCACGGCTCCTCAGGGAATCTGGTTGACTCTCACACCTCCTCTTGGTCAAGGTCACAGGAGCCTTCCCAGGGGCGTCACTCTGACTGGCTCAGGTTTCCCATACAGCAAAAGGGTGAAACGCAGAGTCTCAGGTGGAATTCCCATGTCATCCTGAGGATTGTTCTGGGAACGCTTCAGATTGCAAATATCAGATCTGGCTTCTTCGGGAAGCCTAAGCTTTTTAGATACCTCCTGAAATTATATTAAGGGAACAGCCAATCATTTATCATGGTAAACTTCCAGAACTGAAATAACTAGCAAGCTTAAATAAATGAGGTATTTAGGAGGAAATGGGAATAGTGCATGTTTTTTGTAAGAAACAGTCAGGCAGTTATAAAAATAAAAGTCATATAGATTCATCCACCCCCACTGAACTTCTAGGGTAGATGCCAGGATTAGGGCTGTGTGATTAAGGCTGTATTCAGGCTGATTGCAAACCATAAGTAAAACGATGCCTAATATTTGTGTAGTCTTTTTGGTATACAAAGCATTTTCATAGATAGTCTTTCAAAAGCCCTGTAAAGTAGGGATTAGCATCCCATTTTACAGATAAGGAAACTGAGGCTGAGGAAGCAGCAGGGACTTGCCCAAGGTCATTAGGACGAGGAGGTGGAGAAGTAGTGTCTTGAACTCAAACTGTAGAACCTTGTCCTTCCCCTCATGCCAGGTTTTCTCTCTGGCCCTGAGAGTTTGGGGCTCGGAGGTCACATATGTAGTTACTGTGAATCTTGTGTGACTCTATGGTTCGAGTCTCTGCAGGGCCGACAGAACTGCAGACTCAGAGGAGACACACAGTCCTGGGAAAGGGCATCAGGGCTGAAGGAGAGCACCTTGAGTATCATCATCCTCACCTTCCATTTCTGGTCTCGTCTGACCACCCCTCACAGCTGTCTGCGTTCCCTCAGGCCCCTCGTGCTCACCCACACCTGAGCACCTGTGCTGTGCTGGCTCAGGTGGTGGGATAACATTGGGGTGATTCATTGATTTTTTTCTTCTTTTCTCCAGATCCTTTAACCCCTCTGACGCTTCCTCTTTGGTTGGGGGACAGTCACAGAGGAACTCAAGGGCGCCAAGGGCCTGGCATTAAACAGTCAATTTGATAAAATACTTTCTGAGCTGGTCTTTGTCCTCATCATCCCCAACCTCAGCATCAGAGGAGGTAGGAATTGTCAGGATTTGGTGAGAAAAAGGAGTATCTCAAGAAGCAGGAGAAAAAGATGGTGGGGTGGGTCTCGGAGAAGGGGCTCTGAAGTTTGACCTATTCCACCCTCACAGTGGGTTAGATCTAGGTAGGGAATGAAAGAGTCCCCCCAGGTAAACACGAATATTCAAAAGGAGACTCGTTCCTTGCCGCACTGGGAAGGCCCTCGGAGCTCCGTCCACCACCAGGCTGTGAGCCAGCCCTGTCTTGATTTTCATGGTCTGAGAGCAGTTTTTGGAAACAGTCAACATTTCCCTTGTCCCCCAGAAGGATACAGAATTTATCTTTTTTTTTTTTTTTTTTTTGGCTGCGCTGTGCAGCATGTGGAGTCTTAGTTCCCCGACCAGGGATTGAACCTGTGCCCTGTGCAGCGGAAGCGCAGAGTCTTAACCACTGGACCGCCAGGGACGTCCCAGAAGAGTACAGAATTTAACTAAGAAGAAAGTGCTGGCTGAAAAAGTGAATGCTCACAGGGGACCAGGAGATGGCACAGCAGATGGCTGTATGCATCTGGGATCGTGGCCATCCCAGTGGAGGCCAGCGTGGAAGGAGTGGTCTCCGCTATGGACCAATCAGGACTAGATAGAGACACCAGAGGTTATCGGGAGGGAATGAAAACTCAGGACAAGAACAACCCCCAATCCCTCCCATGAATCGACTCTACATAAGTCCCTTAGCACTTGGAAGCAACAAGAGAAGGGCAAGTGGGAAACCCGTGAATTAACTGAGAAGACCCTGCGTTCACTAAGGTGTGTTTTTCCCCTCCAGATGTAATGAGGGCTCAAAGAAAGAATTAAATCAATTTATAGGATAAACATGAAGCAGATTATACATTTCACACACTGGAGGTTGTGCTCTGTGAAAATTGTACCCGCCTTGTGCATTGGATTCTTTGTTTCTCCCACCGTGGAGAAAGCATACTGCATGGCAGTAAGCAGTCAATGAACATTCGTTAAAAGAAAGAGAGAAAGAAAGAAGGAAGGAAGGAAGGGGAAAAGAAAGAAAGGGGGATTCAGGATGCCAATACAAGTTGGATCATCACAGAAAATTAGAGATGACGGGCTTTTACTGGCAAGCAAATGCGTTCATTTTCTATGTTATGGGGCACTTGTCAAATACAGTTGACCTCTGTCAATCACAGATTTGACAGTTTACAGTTTTAGGTATTTAGGGACAACCTTGAATGTCCATGGCATGCTCCAATTTGTGATTTAGTTGCAGCTCATTTGTGATTTTGGCAGAAAGCAAACCAGGTTATATGGGAAACAGCAAGCCACCAAGCCAGGGGCGAGCCTGGAGGATCAGCCAGGATATACGTCTCACGATGGCCATGCCTCTGTGGTTCTCCATTCATCCTCACATATGTAACTCTTCAAGCGCGAAAGCATTGTTCCTTTGCGAAAATGACTGCCCAGTGGAAGCCAGCTATTAAAGTGAGCCATGGGGGTAAAGAGAAAGTGAAAGGTCTAGAGAGTGATGATTCTAAGTCAGGAAATCAAAGATCCGTGGAAGGGACTTTGTGTGGTATTGGTATCCTTAAAGGGTTTACAACCTATCCTTTGAATAATCAAGGGTCTGCTATGTGCTGATTCTCTCTGAAGAAGAATGAAGAAGAGTTAGTATGTACAGTGGACCTACTTCACACTTGGTATTTTATACACATTGTCTGCATTCTCTGATTTAATCATCAATCAGGTGGGAATTATTATCCTCATTTTACAGATGATACAATCAAGGCTCAGTGAATAAATGAGTCACAGAAAATTTTATAGCTACTAAATGCTGGATCCTGGGTTAGAACTATGGACACAAGAGTCTGCATAGGATGGGTTTGAAATATAATCTGAATTGATGAGACCAGCATAGTCATCATTATAGTATCTCTTTTATTATAAATATTTCCTAGTTATTTGAGATAGAGAGGATTTCCTAATAAAACTAACAATATAATAATAATCATAGTCATTATTATTAAAAAGACAGAAACGTGCACAACTGCCTCTCTTTTGAAGCTTCATGTAAATAATCCCTCTTAAATCTGCAAAAAAGAGGTTACCCGCGTGCCCAGTTAAATGTTAGCAATGAAGGTTATTTTTCAAGAATCTTCTAATCAAACCCATCGATTGGATAATTAACCTGGATTAATCTAAGCTTGAAAAGTGAATCTGTATACCCACCCTCTACATCTATTACTATTTTCATTAGATTTTATTAAATGAAGGATGTGGACTCTTCTTTTGCACTGTATGCTAGAAATAGTCACAGCTCTGTACAGATTAGGGCTTCACAACCCTCAACAATTTGGGAAACAACTTTCTTGAATTTTACCATGTTTGGGAAACAACTTTCTTGAATTTCACCATGTCTGAGAGCTATCCCTGTGTTCAATTATTTCCTTGAAATTCCTTTCAGAAAAATCAACGTACTTTTAAGAAACTTCACCTCATTCTAAGGAATAATTCATAATAATGCATATGGATGCAAGAGATGTATTTTTATTTAATTTTACAAAATAGTACATAATTGCTAAAGAAAATCCACCCCTACCACATATTACCTATTACCTAAAATCACCTCTATTGCAGATAGTAGTAAGGGTCCTACATTTTTGGAAAACACTGGTATGGAAGAATTTACCAAGTTTTAGATGACCCTTTCATAACACACCACCACACACACACACACACACACACACTTTATCAGCCTTCAAATTGGGCTTTCCTTGAAGTTGGTGACATTGATGTTGAAATGACCTGAATTATTTTCATTGGGTAAACAGACACAGATTATACTGTCTGTTTTGGGAACTGGTTTCTCAAAACTAGTTTTCGACAGGCCAAAAATTTTTACTACATATTCCCTTTCGGAGTCCCTTTTTCCACCATGGTTTGCTACATTTTTGACACCTCAGCAATTTTACCACTTTGGCTTATGATCTTACATGTGGGAAATCTATGGCAAGATCATAAAGCCTCTGGAAGGAAGAGGATTTTAATCACAGATGTCTTTGATATTTATTAACCAGCAAGACCCTTGGAAGAAAACCATTTTTCCCCATAGACTCTTGGGGTTGTTTTGACTTTTTCCCCCTTGTGTCAAAGGTGTCCCTTAGAAACTTTCTCATTTGATTTAATTGCTGCTTAATTCCTAAAACATTGTTTCAATTAGACAGCCTGATTTATGGCACCATTGGGCTTCTCTTGGCAAAGACATCCCAAGAGACTGTCCACTCTTAACTGACTGATTTTAATCAAGCTCATCTCTCCCGCTCTGTGAACTTCTGACTGTGCTTAGAAGACTCTGAAATACTATATCCTTGAGTTTGTGTCAGATTACTTTCCATGACGCAAAATTAACCTAATAACTTGAGTGACAACTTAATTAGTTTACTTGCTCATTCTGTGTTGTGAGGGCCTTTTATGTAGCAAGCACTGTGCTAGGTAAAAGAGATGAAAAAAGCAAAACAGACAAATAAGCAAAAAACTATCCCATGGTACCAATCTTCACCAGGTGGTTAGTCTGGTATTTGAGTAGGCAGGGTGGGACAGGGAACACTGAATCCAGTGTTTCTTAAGAAAGAATAATCTATTTTTTTCACAATTTTTCCATACTTTGATCATCTCTAATATTATTTTTCTTTAGTAATTTTATTTATATCAACTCACTAAAAAATGTAATCAGAGTCTATTTAGCTTGTCCTAAGCAGCACCAGTGAAGTAATAGCTTCCGTGTGGCAGTTAATATTTTTAAAATACATATTAAAATAAATTTTAAAATAAATAAATGGACAATTTAAATAAAAAGTATTCATTAACCCTACACCTCAAGTCTTTTCACTTATTACCAGAGGTGTACATTTTACATTTTGGAAAATGCTGAGTTAATTTTCAAAGGCATTAATTGAACTCTTGTCATGAGAGAAGGACTATATGGGGGTTTACCTTTGTTGTGAATGTTCGGAGTCTACACTAAAACAGGGAGAAAACCTGTTGGGACTTAAAAGTGCAAATACAGCCTGAATTTGAAGTGATATTTTTCTGGCTTCCAGGTTCAGGGAAATTTTGAGTGACTTTTTCCTTGGCTGATATTTTATCTTAGTTTTCTGCATTACGTCCTATTATTTTATTTTATTTATTATAATTTTAAAAATTTATTTATTTTATTTATTTTTGGCTGTGTTGGGTCTTCGTTGCTGCGCACGGGCTTTCTCTAGTTGTGGCGAGCGGGGGCTACTCTTCGTTGCGGTGCACTGGCTTCTCATTGAGGTGGCTTCTCTTGTTGCAGAGCACGGGCTCTAGGTGTGCAGGCTTCAGTAGTTGTGGTACGTGGGCTCAGTAGTTGTGGTGCACAGGCTCAGTTGCTCTGCGGCATGTGGGATCTTCCCTGACCAGGGCTCGAACCCGTGTCCCCGCATTGGCAGGCGGATTCTCAACCACTGTGCCACCAGGGAAGCCCTGTCCTATTATTTTAATCTTTTAAACAGAATCACCTTGTGAAAGCTGGACTTCCTCCCACCTTAGGATATTTTGTCTTCATATTTCCCTTAGGAGAAATAGAGAATGTATATAATTGAGACTGTCATCTAATCCAGAAGTGGGCAAACTATGGCCCATGGGATTTGACCAGCAGCTGGTTTTTGCAAATAAAGTTTTATTGGCACACTAGCGCACCCACTCCTTTATGTATCATCTGTGGCTGTAACAGCAGAGTTGAATAGTTGCAACGGAGTCTGTGAGGCCTGCAAAGCTTAAAATATTTACTATCTACCCCTTTCCAGAACAAGTTTGCTGACCTGTGATAATGAATAGATTGTGACAAATAAGGAAGAGTCAAGGATAATCTTGCTTCCAAGGTGCTGAGAGAGCTCTGATTTGTCTGGGAATGTTTAGGAGAATGAGAACGGTCAGGGAAGGAGAGGATGTAGGACTTCCCGAGATGCTAAGGTTCTGCAAGAAGATGGCAAAATCACTGCAGGAGACACTCAAGGCAAACAAATATCTTGAACTGGGGTTTCATTCACAGGTTTGTTCCTTCTTTATACCATCATGTGAGATGTTTTGCTGATGTGAAGAAAGTAAGAGTAATGTTCTTGAAAGGGATTATAAAATGTTGTACCATGAGAACCAGGCCCTGACTTACATAAGCCTTAGTCAAAATATGTACTTTTGAGCTAGACTTGTGATGACTCCTTGCCTTTTCCCATGGGGCCAAACATGTCTGGTTGTCAATCAAGTTCACCATGATTGTATGGGGCAAACTGACCTGTAGCATCTTTGGAAGAATAAAGATGGCCACGAAATTCGTTGCTATTCCTCCCATCAAAAAGAGTCTACTTCCACTGTTTTTGAATGTAGCCTAGGCCTGTGACTCACTTTGACCCGAATGCAACAGAGGTGACTTCCAAGCTAGGTCATAAAAAACTTTGCAACTTCCGTGGGTCTCATGGACAGTCAGTACTGTGTAAGAAGTCTGACCACCGTGACACACCTCCATGGTGTGAGGAAGCTAAACTAGCCATATGGGGAGGCTGGGAATGGAAGAGAGAGAGAGAGCGGAGGGAGGGAGAGAGAGAGAAAGAGACAGAGAGAGAGAGAGAGAGAGGGGCCCAGCTAGCACCCGGCTGCTCCAACCATCCTGGCTGAGATGCCAGACGTGAGTAGAGAAATCTACATCCATCTTGGATTTTCAACCCAGTACTGTAAAGCCTCCAAGTGACTCTAGCCCCAGCTGTCATCTGACTGCAATTGTATGAGAGACCCCCAAATGAGAACCACTAGCTGCGTCAGGTCAACTCCTAGAACTGTGAGAGAGAATAATGCATTATTTTGTTAAGCCACTAGGATTTGGGGACGTTTGTTATGCAGCATTAGATAAATGGAAGAGCATATCCTTGTTATCTTGAGCCCCTAAGGCATCAGAGAGGGTGGCAGGATCTGCTAGGAGTAACCAGCAGTAATTCCAACACTCAGTCCCAAATGAACACCACTCTTCCTATTGCTTACTATTAGGGTGACCCATTCATCTTGGTTTGCCAGGACTTTCTCAGTTTTAGCATTGAAAGTCCCACATCCTGGGGAACCCCTTGGTCTGGAGCAAACCACGAGACGGTTGGTCCCCCTGACTTACTACCCATTAGCCATGGAGACTTTCTTTCTCACCTTTATTTTTTATTTAAAAAAATTTTTTTTTGGCTGCACCACGTGGCTTGCAGGATCTTAGTTCCCCAACCAGGGATAGGACTCGTGCCCCCTGCAGTGGAAGTCCTAACCACTGGACTGCCAGGGAAGTCCCTCTTTCTCATCTTTAAACACATCAAGTTCCTTCAAGGCCAGAGCCTTAGGCATGTTGGTACCCTTCTTCATTTGGTTGACTTCTCCCCTTCTTACTTCGATTTCCAGGGGTGTCGTCTCTAACTCCCAAGACCGTGTAATAAAGACTCTTACAACACGTTGTGCTTCTTAGTAACACCAAACTCGATTGCTGATTATTTATGTATTTATCTAATGAGTATCTTCTCTAATGAATACCGTACACAGTGAGGCTCAAGCCTGTGAGGACTGTTCTTGCTGCTGTTGTCGTGTCAGTATTTGGCCCAAGAGGCAGTGGATAAATGAAAGAGTTAATGAGCAAGCAAAGGCAAGCGGGCAAAGCTGGTTCGTACCCAGAATCTCAGTTTATGTCTCAGATGGAGGGAAAAGGTGTAAAGATTCAGAACCTTTCAAATCCTTTTAGTAATAAGGAGATGGCCTGAATTGACCCAGGTCCCACGGCCAGGACAGAAAACATGATTTCAATGCACAAGATTCTTTCTCAATCTTTCTAATGAGGGCAAAGGACAATCTACAATCGGCTAATGTCCTATCTGAAGGTCTTGATGCCATGGGAATGGAAAGACCCATAGGGAAAACCAGCAGTTCTGCAGCCCCATTGCATGGTTTCCAGCAATTGCTTGCCTGGGTGCTATGTCTTACTTATCTTCCTGAGCAGGTTCAAAAGAGACAGAGGTGCTGTGATGACTAATGGGAGGTTATAGAAAGATTTATTGGACAATTATCAATGTTTTTCCTCACTCAACTTTCCTTTAGTAAGTCATTATTTCATTTGGGGAATAAGTACCACTCATATCACCCCTCAGATTCTGTCATTTCATCTCCGTGCTTTATGCTAGTTTGTCGCCTTGATTTGTAGACGTAGGTAGACTGTGGACGGGAAGAACTTCTCACTAACTGAACTTGAGTTTTATTCTCCTGTCATTTTCATATACACGCAGATAAGATTTGATACGATTCTGTGTTTTTCAAACTGCAATCATTCGTGGGCCACCTTCATAATATTTTTGCCATATCCCAGAACTTATTTTATTATTATTCTCTTAATACTTAAAAAAATTGTCCAGTTTTTAAAAAGTTAGTCTCACCCTTAGGTCATAATTTATGTAATCATGGGTTTGGTGGGCTAGTGTGTGTGTGTGTGTGTGTGTGTATGCATGCACGTGTGTGCATATATGCATACAATTCTCAGTGAAATAAATGCCTAAAAATTATAATTAAAAACATGCCCATCAAGGCCATAATTTCATGAATTATGACTTGGGATAAAGCGATGTAAAGGAGTAGAGTTTTTCTGAACTTAAAATAATCCTACTAGTATATGTAGTATATACATCACAGTTTGGAAAACAATGCTATAATCCAAGGCGATCTATTCCTTTTAATAGGAAGCCAACTTAAAATTGCTACTGTAAAGGTAACCTCTGGCCCAGGAAGACTTTTTTTATTTATTTATTTATTTATTTATTTATTTATTTATTTATTTAGGGCTGTGTTGGGTCTTCGTTTCTGTGCGAGGGCTTTCTCTAGTTGTGGCAAGCGGGGGCCACTCTTCATCGCGGTGCGCGGGCCTCTCACCATCGCGGCCCCTCCTGTTGCGGAGCACAGGCTCCAGACGCGCAGGCTCAGTAGTTGTGGCTCACGGGCCCAGTTGCTCCGCGGCATGTGGGATCTTCCCAGACCAGGGCTCGAACCCGCGTTCCCCGCATTGGCAGGCAGACTCGCAACCACTATGCCACCGGGGAAGCCCCCAGGAAGACTTTTAACCTATATTCCACCCGAACCCCACCCAGATCCTGGTTCCAGGAGCCTGATGCTGTTGACCTGTGGCTCTGACTTTATAAAGCCCTCACTCACAGAATCTTAAAGACATCCTCGATTCCTTGCTTCCTCTAAGATTCCACCATCAGCCAAACCATCAGCAAATCCTGTTGGCTCAACTTAAAATATGTCCCGAATCCCACTATTTCTCATGCCTTCCACCCTCCTATAAGTCATCATCATCTCTCCTTGAGTTGACTACATTGCCCTCCTCACTGGGGTCCTCATTCCCACTGGATTGAAAAGAAGAAGAAAGCCACTTCTAGGCAGTTATTATGTAATGGATGCAAATAAACTCTCATTAGGGAAATAAGAAGAAAGACAATTTAAATATTTAAAACATTTGGAACACAAATGATAGAATAAAAAAGACCACAATGATTGGGTGGCCTCATAATAACATCTCAGGTCAAAATCAGAGAATCCCTTTTACAATTTCACTGAACGTATTTTCTGCATAATGTGTCATCCCTCTTGGACATAGCATACAGGGTGATTTTAAATTGATATAAGAATAAATACCAAGCCAGTCAAAGAAGTCAGCAAATGTTCAGAATTATAGAAAACCAAAGAAATGGGCTCTAATTGCATCATTATCTAATCTCCTTACTTTTGAATACCATTGCTAAGAATGGACTCACTCATCTTATGTCATTTTCTTTTCTTGTGAACTTTTCCATTTTCTCCCAAGGACAAGGTATCCGTATTTTAGGGCTTGCTGTATTTTGTCATGCAAAGCAGTAAAAAGACTCATCAGTAATGTGATGGAAAGGAAACTCATAAAGAGTTGGAGTTAGAAAAGGCCATAAAGGAATATGATTGGAAAAGGCATGGAACACTTTTCTTTAAGTTCTTTATTTCCCGGGACAAAGAAAGTGGAAAAAGTGGTTTGGTTTTCTTCCTCTGAACGCACTATATCATGATTTCTGGAGGTAGTTTTGCAGAGGGGTCTACTGGAGCTTGAAGTCTACAAGTCAGGAGATACCAAGTTTAAGAATGGCAGAGGAAATAAAGCCTTTTTTCTCTTGAAATATTTTACCACTAATGGCATTTTCAAGTTGACACTGGACTTTAAATTGGTGTGGATGTTTGGAAATTGATACAAGCGTCTTGAGGAAGTAGCTGGGTGGAAAGATCAGCAATGACTCTCAAGGAAAGCTAGAAAAGTTAGATTCACAGAGTCAGGCAGTTGGAAGGGATCTTATTGGTAATAGAATCTGTACTGGGTTGAAGAGAGTTGCCCTGAAATTCAGGACCACTGGATTAGGACAGACCAATCCAAAGACTGGTGTCCTTATGAGAAGAGGAGAAACCATAGGCACACACCTAGTAGAAGGAAGAAGATGCTGAGGGATGCAGCTACAAGCCAAGGAACACCGAGGATTGCTGGGAGCCCCCAGAAAGTTAGGAAGAGACAAGGAAGGATCCTTCCCTAGAACCTTCCAGGGGAGCGTGTCCCTGCTGACACCTTGATTTCAGACTTCTAGCTTCCAGAACTATGAAAGAATAAATTTCTGTGGTTGCCACCCAGCGTGTGGTACTTTGTACGACAACTCAGAAAAATCATGCAACGCAGTTCGAAAAACAGGGTGTGCCTGACTTGATCCAGGTCTCAGAGCCAGGAGAAGCCACTTTAGAAATCCACACCAGCTCTCTTCCACTTATTGTTCACTTCCTGGAGAGATGGTCATCCTAAACTTGACAGAGCAGGTTTTAATCATATTACAGTTCCCAGATTTCTAGGCCAGAATCTCCTTTCTTAAGAATTCATCAGAGAGCCCTACTCACCTGTGGAGGGTTGACTTGCATCCCCCCTTAAAGTTATGTTTGAGTCCTAACCGGTGGTACCTGTGAATGTGACCTCATTTGGAAGTGGGGTCTTTGCAGATGTCATCAGGTTAAGATGAGGTCCTACTGGATTAGGGTGGGTGATACCAATGACTGGTGTCCTTTATGAGAAGAGAAGACCCAGAGACACATAAAGGAAAAGGCCACGTAAAGGACGAGGCCAAGGTCGGTGTGATGCAGCTGCAACACAAAGAGCACCACGGAGAGCTGGGAGCTGGAAGAGGCAAGGAAGGCCCCTCCCCTGGAGCCCTCAGAGGGAGCAGGGCCCCGCCAGCACCTTGATTCCCAACTTGTGGCCTCCAAAACTGGGAGAGAATACATTTCTGCTGTTTTAAGCCGCCCAGTATGTGGTAATTTATCACGGCAGCCTTAGGACACTGATAGGCCATTCTACAGCCAAACCCATCCCGCATATGTGTTCTGTGGTCTCACACAGGGTTGTTTATTTTTAAATTGAAATAGCTGTTAATATTTACACACAGGGAGATTTCACATAAAAACCATGATTTCTGTCTTTTCTTGGAAAATTGGAGGTAACAGTAACCCTGGGATTTCCTTCACACGTGGTGACCATGGAGCTGAGCAGAGCTGCCTGCCCCTTTGTAAACATCCACGTGCTTCAGCTCTGGGGTACTGTCACTCCCCAAGGCCAGGTGTGCTTGGCTGTCTTAACTCTACTCGTCTGCTTTCTTTGTCCTTTATGCCTTCATTGACTCAGGATTCTTTTAAACTGCGCTCCTCATTTTAGAGAGTAGAAAAGTGAAGCCCAGAAATAGCATCCCCCGCCTCATGTCACCCAGCGTGTCTGAGCCAGAGGGGGCCTGGGGTCCAGGCACTTCCTACGGCTCCGTGCTGCTCCCACCTACAGAATGCCACAAGATGTTCCCTGGAGCAGGCAACGCAGACTTCTAGATTTCACAGACCAGCTTCCAAAAATTTCAAGGAATCGACAAAGAGTTTCCCACATTTTATTTTGCCAAGAAAGAGTGTTAAAAAAAACCCCAACACTGCCATTACCATTTTTTCCTTAAAAAAAGGTGATTTTATCACCAACAAAGCAGGAAACACACAAGCTCAGAGTAAAAATTAACACTGTGTTGGCTCGAACAGGCTGTTCATGAGTTTCTCTCCAACCCCATCTCCTTCCTTCCTCGCCCCCAGACCTCGCTCTGCTCCGCACACGGCTTCCTTGCTGTTCTTTGAAAGCATGAGGTCACCCCTGCCTCAGGGACTATACATTTACCGTTCCCTATCCCCAGTACACATTTCCCTGAGGGCTTCAAGGCTCACTTTCTTTTTTTTTTTTTTAATTATTATTTGTTTATTTATTTATTTTTTGGCTGTGTTGGGTCTTCGTTTCTGTGCGAGGGCTTTCTCTAGTTGCGGCGAGCGGGGGCCACTCTTCATCGCGGTGCGCGGGCCTCTTACTGTCGCGGCCTCTCTTGTTGTGGAGCACAGGCTCCAGACGCGCAGGCTCAGTAATTGTGGCTCATGGGCCCAGTTGCTCTGCGGCATGTGGGATCCTCCCAGAGCAGGGCTCGAACCCGTGTCCCCTGCATTAGCAGGCAGATTCTCAACCACTGCGCCACCAGGGAAGCCCTCACTTTCTTAAGTCACTCAAGTCTCTACTAAAATGTCACCTCCTGAGCATGGTCCTCCCTCACTTGACTGCATTCTCTGGGTTCCTGTGCATGCTTTTCTTTGGACTCTTACTACTACATGCGTTGTCCATATGTATTTATTTTTTGTTTGTTTGTTCGCACTCTAATGAGAACTACAGGGGAACAAAGATTCTGTTTTCATCAATGCCTAGAAGAGTGCCTGGCACAAGAAGATACTTAATAAATTTTACTGAATTGGATCAAATAAAGTATACTAAACTATATTGACTAAATTTCACTTATTTAAAAGTCCCCAACATCATCTTTACTTCCCCTCATGTTGCTCAGGACAGGTGAAAATGTTATCCAATACTGTTACCAGTTTGTGGCTTGACTCTTGGATAACACTGTGGTGATAAACTTCCCCTGGGTTCCGAATCCCTGTTGGTATGTTGGTTTGGGATAGCAGTAATCATTTTGTGTAAAGATCTTTTAGCCTTGACTACTCAACCTCCCATAAAAGAACGCCACCACCAACCAAAAAACATGCAAACCAAAAAAACAATCACCAAACAAACCACTGGGCAGAAATCCTTTAGGGGGGCTTCTACAAGCTTCTATAATGACCTTCTGTCCCAGGGCAGGGGGAAAATAATGCACGAGTCCAAAGTGTATACATCACATATAAACAAGTGTGCTGAAATTACGTTATTGCATCTGTGTTCATCATTTTTTAATATCCGAAGTTCATGAAACTATAAAAATAAATAGATTTGTCTTTGTTTTTCATTTCTAGTCAACAGCTTGTCAGAAAAAAAGAAGAAAGAAAAACTGTAACTTTATTCTCAGCAGTGCTTACCGTCTCAGGATTGTCATAGAAAGCAAATGTACAGAGAGCCAGTCTAATTTGGATTAAGTAGAAGAAAGTGCTTGCAGAATTAGCAAAATTCTGAATTGTTTGGCATTTGAAAAGGGAGACATCTCAAGTACTAGTTAAGGGTATGGGCTGTGGAGTCAGATCTGGGTTTGGATCCAGGTGTCGAGGCTTAAAGCTGTAAGTCCCTGATCAAGTTGTGTGGCCAGGGTCCTTTACCTGCAAAGCTGAGCTGACAGTAGTGGCGCCTCATGGAAGTGTTGCCAGGATTGAATGAAATAATACGTGCAAATTGCCTGGCTTAGAGTAAGAAGCGAATACGGACATCTTTGGTTATTATTATTTGAAAAGACATGTGGTTCTGTTACTTTCGAGAATATGCGATAACATAAGCTATTGACCCAGGGGAGACAATATGGAGAGAGTCTGGTCTATCTGCTTCCCCTTAATAATAACAATAGCCACACCTAACACGGTGGATCCTTCCTATTTGCTATGCCCTTGATGTAGCCTCTCTCATTTAACAGTTACGACAGCTCTATGAGGGAAAGCCTGTTGCCACCTGCATTGGGAAAGAGAAAACAGAGGACTGGCACAGGCTGAGTCATTTTCCACAAAGGTAGTAAGAGGTGGAGCTGGCATTAGATCCCAGGCCGTTAAAATTCAGCACTGAGTCGTTGATTATTATGTTTGGAATCAACCCATGTGTTTGCATGCAAAAAAAGGGCAAAACTATTTTTAGAGGATTTATTTCTTTAGATTGGCTAAATGTCTTACTTCCTAACTTTCGTGACAGATGGACAGACCTACGAACAGACAAAGACAATGATGTATCAACTCTACAGGAAAATTCTCGGTGAAATTGTGGATGGTGAGACTGGCTGTCTAGACTCCTGGCTCTGATCAAGGAACCCTGAAAACTTGGCCTCCACGGTAGACAGTAAACCCTCTGCCCTTTGTCACTTACCCTAAAATAATACACTGGGAGAATGACCCAAGTAAGTCTCTCTGCTGGATGAGGTGGAATACAAGAGTTTACATTCTCCTAATGTAGAGACTTAGCAGTTTTTATTCACTTTTCCCTCTCTTTGCTACATCAGAAGATTTGAATGCTAAGCCCTCCTTTCCTTGGAGCAAAACAGAACTAAATTTTGGCTGATTCTGGCTTTGGGCCCAAAGAATCTTCAAGATTTAGAATCGTGGAAGAACAGAGAGGAAGGAAGGCTTTTGTGGTGGAGGCAATGGGAGCTCTGCCCTCCAGCAAAAGAAAGATCCTCGTAGCATTGCACTCACAAGGGATTTGAGCTGATAGAGAAGGAAGTGGGTTCTAAGGGGTCCCTGCTGTCTGAGCTGAGAGGCTTCTTGAGAGGAGAGACCAATCGATGCTCGGAAGGGGTTAGACGGGGATGGGCAGCTTTGACTGAGAATTCTCAGCAGCGAGGTGCATTGGTAGAAAGATGGAAGCCACGGAGCTGTGGAGCTACTGTCAGCTGCCACCACGTGTCGTCACTGTGGACCGCTGCTTGTCACCACGCCTTCACTTTTTCAGAACCCAGCATCAAGCTAGTCACTTCCTCGCCAAAGCAGCATTCATCCATATTCTACGACATCGCTCAGTTTGCATTCGATTTACTCTATGTAGAGATCCCCACTTGCAAAGCCCCAGACACTGTGAGCCCTCCAAAAGCAGGTGGTGTGGTGATCTAGTGAGGGGACAGTGGAGAAACCCTGTGTGTGTATGTCAGGATTGCACACTGGACGAACCAGTTACAGACCCCCAACCTGGGAGAACTGTTGGCAACACCCCTGTTATTTGCGCACGCCGTACACAGGGAGCTTAAGAGCCAGTTTGACCACTTAGGAGAAGGCTTTAGAACCAGAAAATGGGCCAATTGTTTTTGCGCAACCATCACTCTTCATGACAAAAGCACCCTTCATCCTCTGGCTTTGGCTTCTTCAGGAGCCAGGGAAATACCTAAATGTTCAAGGACAAAGATTTTCTTGACTCGAGAAGAGTTGGGGCACCTTTAGTAATAGGCAAACTAATTACCCCTCCCGTTTCAGGGGTGGTTTCTGCACACTTGCACTGTTGCCCTTGGCTGCTCTGCCTCTTGGCTCGTGGGACCAGCATCCTGGACAGCGGCCGTTAACACCTCCATGATTCACAAGGAGCATCTCTTTCCTGAAACCTGAGCCGTTCCAGGCCACGGCAGGATGACAGAGGACTTGGTCATCGCTGCAGAAACGGAGTCATTAGAAGTAAATCAGGCCTCTGCCCAAATAGCAGCTTGGATGAGAGAGGGTTGTAAAACTCCCGCTGGAAGTTCTGCTGGAGTTGGCAATCGCGTCCGGGAAACGTCGGCCCAGCTCTGCCAAGGCAGTGCCCTATGCCAAGCCTGAAGCTCCATGAGCCAATATGGCTTTTCTATTTGGGGCTTTCCCATTGGGATCTCTAGCAACACGCCATCCCGAAGCGTTGGAGGAAAGAAAAATCACAAACTTCCCTGTCAAATACTGACACTGCAAGGAGGTGCTTCCAATATTCTGGGTATGTTGAAAAGAAGAGAAAATAAGTGAGGCCAGATAATCTAATTTATGATTTGTTTTCTCTCTGCTTTCCCCTCCCCTCTTCCCTCTCCATCCTGCAGGCAGGGAATCATGGCTCAGGGGAGGCTGGGCAGGATGTAAAAGACAGGCCACTTGCATAACTTCCTGGCTTTTGTTTTAAAAATACTATGAAGAAAGGAAAGTTTGAACATTCTAAAGTTGCCAAGAACTTTGCCCTGCTGGCTGGCAGCCCTCTACAGAGGTGACAAATCCCTAGGTTTTCCTTGGAAAGTCAGAAGATCTTGCAAGTCTGGGCTTTGCCTTCTGACATGGCGATATTTGCGGCATCTTCTATGGGGTGGACCCTCTACAACCCTCCACCATGCCCACCGCTCCTTTAGTGAGGAACCAAACCCTGGACCTTAAGGCTGTCTTTGCCATTTATCACACTTGTGCTTGGTTTTCTCTGACCTGCCTTTAAAAAAAATCAACACCTTCACCTCCAGCTCCCCCTTGCTTCCGTTTCCTGCTTTAGTTTCCTCTATAGTATTTTTTTGTTTAATATAATCCACATGTTATATATTTGTTTATTATCAGCCTTTCCCAATTTGATGAGGGAAATGATTTTGTCCGTTTTGTTCATCACTGTGTGTCTAGTGCCTGACACAGAGTAGGTGCTCAATAAATACTGTTGAATGAAAGTGGGAAACAAAAGATATTTCTATCTGCGTGACTTTTCTTGCACCCAGAGAGCTTTGCTCTTTCCTGTTATCTGCTTTATTTCTGTGGGTCTGACACAGCAACCCCTGGAGGCCAGAGGGGCTGGGTTCTTCAATGCTGGAGAATGTAAACCAGCACAGCCACTGTGGAAAACAGTATAGAGCAGGGCTCCCCAACCCCTGGGCCGCAGACTGCTACGGGTCCGCGGCCTGTTAGGAATCGGGCCGCACAGCAGGAGGTGAGAGGCCGGAGAGCGAGCGAAGCTTCATCTGCTGCTGCTCATCGCTCCCCATCGCTCCCCATCGCTCCCCGTCGCTCCCATTACCCCTTGAACCACCACTCCCCCCCCACCCATCCGTGGAAAAGTTGTCTTCCACCAAACCGGTCCCTGGTGCAAGAAAGGTGGGCGACTGCTGGTATAGAGGATTCTCAAAAAACTAAAAGTAGAACTGCCATGTGACCCTGCAATCCCCTCCTGAGCATATATCCCTCCCCCCCAAAAAAACCCCACTAATTTGAAAAGTTACATACATCCCAATGTTCACAGCAGCATTACTTACAATAGCCAAGATACAGAAGCAGCCTAATTGTACATCACCAGATGGACTGATAAAGATGTGGAATATATATATACAATAGAATACCACTCAGCCATAAAAAGAAAGAAATTTTGCCATTTCCAGCAACATGGATGGACTTGGAGGGTATTACGCTTAGGGAAATAAGTCAGAGAAAGTCAAACACTCTATGATATCACTTATATGTGGAATCTAAAAAATAAAACAAACTAGTGAGTATAACAAAACAGAAGCAGATTCACAGATATAGAGAACAAACTAGTGGTTACCAGTGGGGAGAGGGAAGAGAGAGGGGCAATAGAGGGGTGGGGGATTAAGAGGTACAAACTATTATGTATAAAATAAGCTACAAGAATATATTGTACAACATGGGGAATATAGCCAACATTTTATAATAACTATAAATGGAGTATTACCTTTAAAAATTGTGAATCGCCATATTGTACGCCTGTAACTTATATAATATTGTACGTGAACTATACTTCAAAGCAAAAAAGATTGGTCCAGAATCAGGAGAGAATCTGAGTCCTGAAAGAGCCACATGAGGAGGGGTAATCTATATCCCAGTGATCTGCTCCTTGGCATTGCACAATATTCCAAGCTCGACAGATCCTGGAGTGGTGGCTTTCAGTGCTGTCATGTGCAACGTCCTCTTTTTCAAACAAATGCGTTGGAACAGCCTATATATTGCTTTGGGTTCCCCAGAAGTTGACCGAGACAAAGACACGAGTTTAAGTGTACGTGGGAGATGATCCCTGGAGGCACTGCCAGGGGAATGACTGGTGCAACGAGACAGGGAAGGGCCAGGGGCCAGTTCAGGAGAGTTACCACCACAGGCAACTGAGGCTTATTCCCGCTGAGACCTCTGGGGGTATCTCACCGTCAGCTCGCCATGTGCCATTGGTCAAGGGCTGCTTCAGGGTCAAGGGAAAGGCCCTGAGGCCGAGGGTGGCAGGTGGTGGCAGAGGACATCTTTTTCTGGGTGGGAATGAGTGTTCCGGGGATGGTAGGACATCGGCAAAGTCTGTTAAACATCCCATTTACAAACCTAAAATCCTTTATCTACAATCATGATTTTTTAAAGAACAAATAAGAGGACAATATTTATAATAAAAAATATATATCAACATTTAAATACTCGGGATCGACACGCTAGAATACACAATAAAGCAATCGGTCTCATACATAGAAGCACTTAGCTCAACACCACAAATACAGATCGAGACTTGTGCGTTACATTGAAGACTCAAATGCCGTTCATGGTATGGCCCTTACAACATGATTTTCTGATATGTGGAACAAGTCTCGGTTTGGTTAGAACAACGTATAGTTCTTTTTCAATTTATATGGTAGTTACATTCTTGTAAAATTCAGTGTGTATTAAAATTCTGTGAAGAGTACTTTGTGAGCCTATGTCAAATGGACTTAGGGTCTAGGCTCAGAGAATCATAATCGGGTGCTTCACCCATATGAATGTCTAGTGGACATTCAGAAGTCGGGTTCCCCGACAGTTCTTCATGGCATGGGACTGTCTCGTGCATTGCAGGACATTTGGCATCTCTGGTCTCTGACCACTAAGTGCTAATGCCATCTCTATGTCTTTGTGGCTACTGACTTCCCAAAATAATTTCTGGAAAGCCCCACTTGGGGCAGTATCACTCCCATTTACAAAATGCTGATTTAAAGAAAGGGTGGGTGGGAAACTCCAAGAATGACTGAGACATAATTTCCCATTAACTAAGATGAATGGGAATTTGAAATGAAAAATTGAGTTACAGGAAAGAGAGTTTTGGTTTTGCAGGTGCCTCTGATTTGGTGGCCAGATTCCTCCTCACTCCATAGCAGAGAGGAATGCTGGAGAAACCTCAGCTTACGACCCACAGTGTTGTCATTGTTTCCTGGAGGAACTGTCATTTATCACCAGGGCAATACCTGCCTATTACGTTGCAGGCCTGGGGAAGATGCTAAAAAATATCACTTCTCCTGAAGAACAGTCTCCTGCAAAAGTGTCATTCTCTCTTGACCCAGCATCTAAATTCAAAAATACTGGACAAATGATAGTTAGCTCATCATCGGGGCGTGTGCACCAGTGCAGAAGAATCTCACAGGCTTTGGGTATGTCCTCTATTTACCAGCCCTTCAGCAGCGACAGTGCGGAAAGGACCAGTGAGCACAGCCATGCTGGGCAAATCCTGGGGGCTTGGCGGGCAGGGGGGTGCAGAGCCAGTATGGAGAATTCGGTGAGTGTGGATTCTCTATGCTTCATCGGTTCAAAAGCAAAGTCTGAACAAGCTCTCTAAGATGAGGCAAAGAAGAGGCTCGAGGTAGCCTCTCTATGCAAAAGACCATATTAGCTAAAGTGGAAGGGAGATTGGCTCTTGGCATTGAACTGGACAAACAAGTTGCTAATATACATTGTATCACAGCACAATGGTTAAGAGGGTTGGCTTTGGAGTCAGACTTGTCAAGGCTTGATACCTCAGGTCCATCGTTTGCAAGCTCTGGGTCTTGAATAAGATACTTAATCTTCAGCACCTCAGTTTCCCCATCTGAAAAATGGGGATAATGCTAAACTTGGGGCTTTGTAAGAATTAGGTAAAATAATCCACATAAATGCTGAGCACAGCGCCTAGCACACTGTAAGAATGTGCTAAATGTTGGTATTATTATTAAAATTGGGACAAAATCGACTTTTTGGGACAATGAAATATCACTCGTTTGGCATGCTGAGAATAAAACAATTGTAGTTACTACAAGCTTGTGAATTCAGGACAGTATCTTCTCTACTTCTAGGACTCTAGTGGCCAGCCCTATGCTTGATGCAGAGTAGAAGTTCAAGAAAAGTTTATGGATTTCGGGTGAAAAAGGTAGAAGATTCAGGTCAAAGTACACAGGGTAGGTTTGCCAGATAACCACATTCCACCAATTCTAGCCCCGAGGAAATTACATCCTAGGACATACAAGGAGGTGATATGTGTAACAAGCAGTGTACATGATTAGGGATAAAATGAGGTACAGTCTGATAGTAAATTATTTTGTCATTATTATATTGTGTTTATAATATAAATATATTTATACTCTGTCTACAAAATTTCTTCCCTCATTCTGAAGTCTTGGTTTTTCACTAAGATGCTTCCCTGTCACAGAGAAACTTAGCAAGGGCTTTGCCGTGAGCATCAGTGCTACCACCTCGAAAGAAAGTCGACTGAAGTTGCAGCCCTTTAAGGTGCCAAAGTCAATGTAGGAGTTGAGTGGCTGCCATATTTATTAATCCTTTCATTAGAACCAGAGCCCAAGGACATCTTTATAATGATGTCTTAAGGATAGCTTTTCCCCCGTGATGTTTGTTAAGAGACTGGCGAAAGTATTGATAGAACTGACCAAGGGTTGAATCCTGGCTTTGTTACTAATTTGATGTGAGACTTTGAAATACCATGTACCCCCGTGAGCATCACGTTGTTAGCATGCAATCTGGCTCTTGGCCGCCTTCCTCTCTGACGTTATCTCCTGGGCCTCTCCCTGACCCTCCGCCCATCTTCCTGTTCTATTCCCTGTGCTTTTCTTTCTGTCAAATATACCAAGCACGTGGCTCTGAGCTGTTGTGAGTGCTGCCCCCCTCCCCCAAACCTGCACCACATCAGTCAAATAAAGATTATAATAATCTCATGCCAGCACAGTTCAATCTTTTTTGCCAGATTAGCATTGGTACAAAGCTGGTGTTGCCGGACTTAGCAGATAAAAATACAACATGCTCAGTTAACTTTGAACTTCAGATAAACAACGGATCATAGTTTTGTGTAAGTACGTCTCTTGCAGCCTTTTTGGGAATGAAGGTCCATGCTGCGGAGCTTTGTTGTCTACAAAGCAGGATTATAACTCCTACTTCATGGAATTGTTGGTAAGGTCAAATGAAATAAATGTATAAAACACCTGGTACACAGTAAACACAGTAAACAATACCTATGGATATGGGCTAAGAGAGCAACCAGGAAAAAGTATTAAATAAGGAATATTTTTAACTAGAAAAAGCATGCCGTTTTGGAAAGAGGAGTCAGTGTTTCTATTTGTTAGACATGTGTCCACAATAGATATTTGGTTTTTAGTTTTTATTTTTATTTTTTTATTATTATTATTTTTTAATTAATTTAGTTTAATTATTTATTTTTGGCTGCGTTGGGTCTTCGTTGCTGCGCGCAGGCTTTCTCTAGTTGCAGCGAGCGGGGGCTACTCTTCGTTGTGGTGCGTGGGCTTCTCATTGCAGTGGCTCCTCTTGTTGCGGAGCATGGGCTCTAGAGCGCGGGCTTCAGTAGTTGTGGCTCGTGGGCTCAGTAGTTGTGGCTCGTGGGCTCTAGAGCGCAGGCTCAGTAGCTGTGGCGCACGGGCTTAGTTGCTGCATGGCATGCGGGATCTTCCCGGACCAGGGCTCGAACCCGTGTCCCCTGCATTGGCAGGCGGATTCTTAACCACTGCGTCACCAGGGAAGCCCAGTTTTTGGTTTTTAAAATAAAAACCAACATTCATAGGATTTTTGGTTTTTAAAACAAAAACATCCAAAGCATTCATGACATAAGGAAAGGAAGAAGGATTTTTTTGCCTGGGTTATCTGCCAGCTGAGTAAAGTTTTATTTTTGCTTCATCAAGTGGCAAAGGACCATTAAAAAAAAATCTCGGATAGATGAATGGTTTATACAATTTATTTTTCCAAAGAAGTCTAATTTACCATTTTAATTTATGCAGAAATTTGCTGAATTACCCCATCAAATGGGAATGAAAATGAGCTGGAAATGAAAAAAAAAAGAATAGAACTCTTTTTTTGCTCTGGTTTCAATTGCTACGGTTCTCTTCCAGTTTACCAGGTTCAGTGACTATATGGAAACAACCCACAGCTGGTTTTGTGTTTTTTTTGGTTTTTTTTCCCATAAAGACACAGAAAAGAAAACTGTCTCGTATATTAAAAGAATATTAGGTGGCAAACGAGAAAACGTTGCTTCTGTCTGTCTCACGACCACAGGCTTTGTGTCTTGGGTGCATCATGGCCCTTCAAAGAGACAGGAGTTTGTGGTGGTGAATGTGAAAATGAAACTAAGAAAAACCATCTCTGTTTCCTTCTAGGAAGAGTTTTCCACTGCGAAAATTTCAGACTGGGTTTAGAGTAGAATTAATATTTTGTTTTCATAGAAATATCTTCTTGTCTCTGTATTCTGTTCTGGTGGCTTATGTCATAGTATCTTCTATTTGTATGCAATTGCTCACTCTAAGAATAAACAGAGTCAGGAGGTCCCCATATGGGGTCGCCCTGGGAGAGCCCTGGGAGACACAAATATCACTCATCTGATAGCTCAGCGATCTGGGGACTTCACGCAACCACGGTTAGGCATACAGAGAAATCAGCACCCCAACAGGCAAGAGCAAGTAAGCCTCTCACTCTAAACTCAGAGGCCTATTTTCATTCCTATTATTCTCAAAATGGATAATTCCATTTTCATGGGTATGTAATTGTTTTTGAACACAAACAATTGCCAGAAGATTTTGCACCAGGAGCTAAACATTTTTATCATTTGTCTTCAGCAGCTTAAAAATTAATTGGGGGTTATTTTAAATGGAATTGAAAACTTGTCTTTAAAATTTAGTTCTCTTCTAGTTACATATAAGCCCAGGGTATAAGATGATAATAATAACAACTTATTGAATAAGTTAATTATAATATTAAAACTAGCAATTAACATTATTTATTATTATGAATATACTCTGGGTGCAGAATATTTTTCTATATAGTAATGATTATTGAAAAGTAGTCATATAATCTGAGTTTGTCTCTGAAACAAAGAGAAACTGAATTTATACAATCTGGTGAAAAATGTTAGAATACATTCATTAGTATAAATTCAGAAAACTACTTTTTTTAGGGATTTAAAAAAATTATGTTAATGGAGACAAAGACAATTTTAGGTGCTCTTGAGGAAAACAACACATCAAAGAAAATCATTCGCTCATAATTTTTTCACTTGTTTTCATTCATCCTTATTATTATTTTTCTGTTTTCTGGAAAGAGTGTTACCAATGCTAAGATTCTCTATTGATAAATATAAGACAACAAGAAGCTGAATGATGAGAAAAAGATAGTTCACTCCATCATGTAGCTATTCCCAAATATTAGAATGGGTGGCCACTGGTAAATCAATGAGTCATATCCCTTTTGCATTTTTGGATCCCCTTGAGTATCTGATAGAGTTGGGAGTTTTTGCTCCCAAAATGGACGTGCATAAGAAATTTCGTGCTTAGTTTTAAGAGCTTTTCCTTCCTCCCTGGCCACCCTGTCTGTGACCTTCAGTGGGTTAACAATTTTTCCTATAGTGAAAACTCTGGAAGGCCATTCAAGCAAAGCTGGCTAAGCAATTTGCAGGGTCCTGTGCAAAATGGAAATGAGAGGCCTCTTGTTGAAAAATTATTAAGCATTTAAAAATGGTGACAGCAGAGCATTAAACCAAACATGGGACCCTTTTAAACATGGGGCCCTGTGTGACTGTACACATTGTAGGTCCATGAAGCCAGCCTTACTTTCAAGTGTAGGGCAGTGGTTAAGATTTCAAGCTCTGGTGTTAGACTCGCTGAGCTCAAATCATAGCTCTCCTTGAGTTTTCTTGAGTAAGTGAATTTGTGTCTTACATTCCTTACTTGTACTAATGGTATGTACCTTACAGGGTTATTGTGAAGAATAAATAAGTTTGTATGTGTAAAATCCCTAGAATAGTAAAGACACAGCATTGGCTGTCATTATTCTTTAAAAAAAATGTTGTTGACTGTAAATCACAGCATGTCACTCCCTCAGTTACAGTCTCTCAATGACCCCACAGTACCTGGGGCACCCTCCAAATCAGGCCTGCAAGGTCTTGCATGATCTTATTGCTGTTGGCCTCCGCACTCTCCTCTCACCACCTCTGCTCTTCGCTCAACATAATCAAGCCATCCTTGCCTTCTACTAGTTCATGACACATGCCAAGCCCACTCTCATCTCAGGGTCTTTGCACAGACTTCCTGGAATGTTATTCCTAACCCCAGTCAAGCCCCCTCTTTGTATAAACCCCATGTCAGTTTAAATATCACCTCTGCAGGAAGGCCTTTCTTCTTTGCATTCATTCTTCCTTCCTTTTGTTTTGTTAACAGCTTTATTGAGATGCAACTTACATACCATAAAATTCACTTGTTTAAAAGGCAGAATTCAGTGGTTCTTAGTTTATTTTCAGAGCTGTGCAACCTTCACCATAAACTAAGTTTAGCACACCACCTCCCACACCAAAAAAAAAGAAAAAAGGAAAGAAAGAAACTCATTCTTCCCATCCTTAGTCCCAGGGAACCAGTAATCTATTTTCTGTCTCTATAGATTTGCCTTTTCTGGACATTTCATATAAATGGAATCACACAATATATGTTCTTTTGAGTCTGTATTCTTTCACTTAGCGTAATGTTTTTGAGGTTCATCTATGTTGTAGCATGGATCAGTACCTCATCTTTTATTAATTGCTCATCAGTATTCCATTGTATGGATAAACCACATTTTATTTATCTACTCACTATTCATTGAAGGACATTTGGGTGTTTCTATTTTCTGACTGTTATGATAAATGCTACTGAGAACATTTGCATGCAAGTTGAAAGGTTTATCTTGACCATGTTGCCCAAAAGCGTTCCCTTGTCTCTTATGTATCCTCTTTGAACCCTGTTAACTTCTGTCAGAATACTCTATTTTCATTTGTAGTTCTTTTTTTTCTTTTCTTTTTAAAAATATGTTTCTTCAATTAGAATGTAATTTCCATGGAGCAGAAACTAGGACTGCCTTGATAATCAGCATATCCCTAGTGCTGGGCACACTGTAGGCCAGTTAATAAATAATTGCTGAGTGAATGAATGAATCAATACCTCTTGCACTGAATAATTTTTGGTACAGTACACATGGCATATACATTATATTTCCAACATCCACACCCAGTCAACAAATGGGGAAGCACTATTTTAAGGTAACATCTATTCTCCTAGGACCACCCCCCAAATGCAAAGTCATTAAAAGCATGTAAGATTTGAGAAAAAGGTCAGAAGAAAAATGTGGATACCCACATGCAAAGGAAAATAATTTAGCACTAATCTCATATCATAAAAGGTAATGTATAAATGATACTTAATTCTTCATAAATATTTATGAAGAGGACTTGTTTATATATGAAACTGCATTCAGAGTATCCAAGTGCTAATATAACTCTGCCCATATTTCCCCAAATTAGTGACATTTGTCTGGAATTTTGATTTCTGTATCTCTGTGTGATATTAGAAAAAAGACAAGACATATATAGTGGAAACATATGCTTGTCAAGTGGCCCTTTGATTCAAGAGAATAAAAATGACTCAAATTTAGAAACAACTATGATGTTTTGAGCATTGATCTTGCCTTGCCATGGGCCACTTTGACTCATCTTCTTGTGCTCAAACTAATGCTTCCTCAAGCTAAGAATAGGGAGAATTCCACATTGCTACCATATAAGCCAAAATGGCAACATATATGCATCTATTTCATTCAGAATTCTGCAATTATCAAGAAAATCTCTTAAAGAAGAGAACATAAAAAGAGAAAAAATTTCAAATCAACACTGTTCATCATTTAAAGGGCAAAACAGACTCCAATAGAGGCTACCACGGGAAGAACACCATGCTTTCCAGCGTCCCCTAAAACTGTCATGGGACTCCTAGAAACTCTCTTTTTGTCCAGCCTGTGTTTCCTATCCCATAATTATGACTACAACTTTACATTTCAAAGTTCTTGAATATGGCTACTGACCTAATCCATGACTTGCCTTCTACCATCTTGGCTCTGTTGATGTTGTTAAATTTTTCCCCATGTTCTGACCATGACTCTAGTCCAAGTCAGACACCCAGGCTGGTTCACTTCCTCTCAGTGTTTACTAATACACTGAAATCTTTCCAGTGTGGCTAGCCAGCCTCTGGTCTTCCCAGGTGCGGTGACTGACTTTCCTGATTCGCCTGAGACTGTCCTGGTTTTAGCACTGAAAGACTCATATTCTAGGAACCCTTCAATCCTGGGCAAACTGGGACAGCTGGTCATCCTACTCCCAGGTTTTTTACAAAAAGTTTATACCAAAGACAACTGGTGCCTTTCCATTAGCCTAGCCTTCTATATTAATCTAAATAGATTTCTAATACCTTTGTTTCCACGGCCCAATGATGGAGCTGAGATGACGTGCATGTTGCAGTTATCTTAGAAATGTCTTAAAATATGTAACCCATTGACCCAGAAATTTCACGTAATCATGGATGTGTGCAAAGGTTTGGTTACAAGGATGCTTAGTTCTGTGCTGTTAATTAAAATCAAACTTGGAAACAACCTAAATATTCAACCATAGGCCAATGATAGATAAAGTATGAATTCATTCCACAGAATATTTTTATGTAGTCTTTAAAAATGAATGTAGAAGAATATTTAATGGCATGGGGAGGACATCCACAATTTTAGGTTAGGAATAGTCAGCCTACAAAACAACATGCAAGTATGACTCTAGTTTTGCACGGAACAAAATTCTACGATACACATGCGTACACACGTATAAATATTTACAAACCAAAATATTGACAGTGGGCAGTTGCAGTACAAAGGGATGGTCTTGGATAGCTGGGAGATAGGGCTTCATCCCTGTCTTAATCTCCGTCAACTCAGTTATACCCCCAGGTACCACGAGGTGTTTGCTATGCAACATAGCTTCAGGGCAAATCTAGGCTCTCTTTCAATCTGCTTTACCAAACCTAAATGTCCTTTACTGACATTCCCAGACCACTATTCTCTATGGATGGTGGGATTCTAGTTTTTGCAGTTTCTTTTTTTTCTATTTTGATTTTCCTCATTTTTATATTCCTTTATAAATAAATGTGTATTACTTTTAGTTATTTCTAAGTAATACAAATTATTTATAGGAGAACAGAAGAACTTGGGGAGATCTTTACATGGTGTTAAGTGGAGAAATTAGGCAAAAACATGTATAAGAAGAGGGGTTAGTAACAGAAGAAAATGTCATTTACTGGACATGGTATAGATGGCTACCCATGTGGGGTAATTTTTAGTAATACCAAAAAGATTTGCAGCTCCCCAACTATCCTTCCATCAGCTCTGAAGTTAATGTCTAAAATTCCCACTTTATTTCTTAGAGTTAAGGCATCGAAAGTCTCTAATGGGATGCATATGGAAAGCTAAGTCATCACTGGTCATTATCAACTTGGTGTAAATTAATTTATAAGATTATTTCGAGTCAGCTTGTGAAGACCTATAAGAATTGGACACAGGCTAGCTAATTTTTGCTGAGAAAGGTGTGGTGATAAAGGTTTGGGCTTCTGGAAAAATGTAGGGTTGGTCTGCTATGGAGTAAACTGAAGAAAAAAAAGTTGAGCTTAGGTAAGGAGCCAAAATGGAACATGGAGGGATGAACTGGCTCTAAACAAGCTGCCAACGTAACACAACACTCCATACTTGAATTATGATTTTCGGTGTCATTGCATGCAGACTCACATGGTTTTAGAATCAAAACCCAGATTGCAAAAGAGTCAGTGAATGATAATCTTATAAAGAGGACATAAAAAGAAAATAATAGTTACCTTTTGTTGTGCACATGGTCTTGGTCAGGTGCTGTACTAAGTATTTTGTGTACATTCTGTCTCTTAATGCTTCACAGTAAACTTATGAGGTTACTAGTAGTATAGATTAGGAAATGAAAGCATTCGATATTAGGAGTTTGCTAAAAGTCACAAAACCATAAGTGAAGAAGTTGAACTCAAATCTGTCTGATCTTAATTTTCTCCCTGTTCTTCCTGTTTTCTTCCTTGAGGTCAGTAGGGATGCATATTTCTGACTTCTCCTTTTGCTGCCAGATGGAGAAAGCACTCTGCTTTTTTTTTTTGGCCTCACCACACAACATGTGGGATCTTAGTTCCCAGACCAGGGGTTGAGCCCGCGCCCCCTACAGTGGAAGCTTGGAATCTTAACCACTGGACCGCCGGGGAAGTCCAGCACTCTGCCTTTAAAGGGGTCACGTGATTGGATCAGGCCCACCTGAGATAATCTCTATATCTTAAATTTAACTGATTAGAGATATTAATTACACCTGCAAGATCCCCTCTCTACAGTACCTCGCTTAGTGTTTGGTTGAATAAATATGAGATGGGAATCGTGGGAAACCATCTTTAGAATTTTCCCTACTACGTATAGCCTTTCAAAATTTTGGATTGATGATAATTGAATTAATTTTTTATGTGACCTGGAATGATACTTCTTTTGACAGAGAATCAATTAATACTTGTAAACACTAAAATTAACATTGTGGAGTTAAGTATCATTAGAATCTTATTTGCAAAAAAAAATCTCTTTATTTCCTTTATTTCTTTGTCCCTCCATCGTAGACTCTTTGGGTTATAATGCTATGTTGTTTAGTCAGACATTTTTTGAAGTTTGCAATTTGTTTGGAGTTCAAAGGAAATGTCACTTCCACCTCTCCAATTTTTAATAATGCAAATATTCTATAGCTGATTCTGAATAAAAACACAGTTGACAGAAAAAAATCTTTTCACTCAATAAGGGAAAACAGTGAATTAATGAGTATTTAGTTTAATTTTTTAAAAAACTGAGTATTGGCAGATTAGACGTTGACAAAAATTATTCTGGTCCAATTTGTGGATCAAATGCAAATAGCCCCTTCTTTGCTTCTTTCTAATGGATTGCAATTGAAATGTTACATTTTCATTTTAGACTGACAAAGAAAAAAACACCCAGCAATATTCTGAGGCCAAAAATTATGGCTGGAACCTCTAAGTAAGTCATTTTATAACAGCTTTGTTCCCTGGATGCTGGCTTATCAAAAATGCCCAGGATCTTATTGAATGAAGAACAAGATTCGATGAACACGCATTGCTCTAAGCAGAATTGCTTTCACAGTCTCTCTTCTGGTTTCATATGGGAAAAACCTGAAGTTTCAAGGTGACCACAGATTATGATAATATTCAGAGAAATCCAGGATTTTCCAGGTGGAATATTGGCAGAATAGACAAAAAGGGATTCATCTTTATGAAAAACAGTTTTGGTTTCCAAACACTATAAAACCTCTCAATATCAATCACTCGTTCATTTATACAGCAAATATTTATTTAGTCATTGTCTGTAAGGTGCCAGGCACTGTTCTAGGCACTGCAGAGACAGCAGAGAACAGACAAACAACAAAATTCATGACTTGATGGAGGCTATGTGAGAAATAAGAAAGGCTTTGGCCAGGTGCACCAGGGGACTGTGCTGTCTTAGATGCATCAAGTAGGATGCAATGTCATGATCAAACTCGCAGCCAAACTGATATTCCCCAATGTGACATATGTGGAGTTAGAATCTTGAATAGCTTCAAGCCCAGGGTTGATGGTCAAACAATTCTCACAAAGCCTCTGAGGCAAAGGATTGCAAAAGACTGCACCATCCTAGACCTCCCTTCCAATCTCGGATTCTGGCTGCTTCCTCCAAATTGATTTTCTTTCCTCAAAGTGGCACAGCAGAGGTGCTCTGAGAGGTGGAAGGGAGTCGACTGAGAACCACTTTCCACTGAACAGGAAATCATTTGTGGTAGGCTGAATAATGGCCCCTAAGATGTCCACATCCTGATCCCCAGAACCTATGAATATGTCCCCTTACATGGTAAAAGGGACTTTGCAGATGGGAGTAAATTAAGGATCTTGAGCTGGGGAGATTAGCTTGATTATGCACTTGGTTCAAAGTAACCACGAGGGTCCTTATAAGAGGAAGGCGGGAAGGTCAGAGCCATTAATAGGAGATTATAAGGACAGAAGGGGCTGGAATAATTCAAGGAAGGAGCCATGAGCCAAAAAATGCAGGCAGCCTCTAGAAGCTGGAAAGGCAAGAAAAGGGATTCCCCCTGGAGCCTCAGGAAGGAACTAGCCTTGCTGAAACCTTGATTTTAAGTCAGTGAGACTGATTTAGACCTCCGACGTCCAGAACTAGAAGATAACAAATCTGTGTGGTTGTAAGCCACTTAATTTGTGGCAATTTGTTACAACAGCAGTAGACGTGGGCGCATCATTAAAATGTGCCTTAAAACTGTGCGTCTGATTCCTTAATTATTTCAGAAAATAGGAAGTGCAGCCCCATTTCAGAAATCCCCTGGGAAAGCCACACAATTATTGGAAAGGCTCAGACACTTTTCTTATAGGAAGAGCTTATACCTCCAAGCCTTTATTAAGTGTCAGGCACTGTTCTTAATGCTTGGCAGTTGTATTATTAACTAATTTAATCCTTGAGAGAACTCGTTAAGGTAGGACTAGTGTTATGCAATTTTACCAACAAGGAAATTAAGGCACAGTTTCCCAGGTAGTGGCAGAGCCTTGGGGATGCACCTGACACCCTGGTCCAGCTGGGCTTTGCAGAGATTTAATCTTAGAGCAAAGCCAGAAGTCACTGAAAATAAAGGATAGTGAAGCCGACCAGGTCATTTTGCTGAGTTAAACTGCTTTTGATCTATGATGAAGTGTAATTATAATGATTATAATCTCGTTAGCTTGCTATCCTTGTGGGGCTCATCAGGCAGCTCCTGAAGAAATTTTGCAAAAATCTTTGCAGTCACGGCAACTATGTTGGAATAGATGTTTCATCTTCCCAGGGGGCTATTTTGAAGAAAACATCTATTTACTATGGACACCCTAAGTACAGCCTCTTCTAAGAGAAACAGTTGGAAAGATGAGATAGAGTCTTTACACTGAAAAAAAAAAAGTAAGGAGTTTTTAGAATTTTTAGGATTCTATCTAGACACTTTCATAACAGGGCCCCGCTCCGTGACTCAACTATTTTCCACAGACTGGTCAACAAAAACAACAGCAAAAAATTCCAATTCAGTATGAGGTTTGTTTTTGTTCCCTTGTTTACTTTTTTGGAGTCTATTTCCTTTTTCCCCCCTAAATTGAAAGAAACAGTTAATATCCATACCTCTTGCTACTTCTATTTATTCACTGCTCTTGACTATATTTCATTTAGCTTTCTATGCCTTTTATTTATTCAACCTGTATTTACTGAGCACATACTATGAGCCAGGCACTGTTGTGGGCACTAAAGTTGCAATAATGAAAAGACAGGCAAGGTTTATGGATGTCGTGGCTGGCCTGACTTCACTCCTATGTACGGCTATTTCATTGTACGGATAGACCACATTTTTTTATACCCTTCTTTAGCCGTTGGACACTAGGGCTGTTTCCATCTTCTGGCTACTGTGAATTGTGTGTCTACAAATATTCATGTACAAGTTTTTGTTTGAACACCTGTTTTCAGTTCTTTTGGGAATATATACCTGAGTGGAATTGCCGGGTCCTATATTAACTCCATGTTTAACTGACTGAGGAACTGCCAGGCAGAAAAGGCCACCTACTGTATGATTCCACTTTTATGAAACGTCCAGAATAGGCAAATCCAAAGACACAAAAAGCGAATTATTGATTGTCAGGAACTGGGAAGGGGAAAATGGGAAATGACTGCTTAATGGATACAAAGTATCCTTTTGGGGAGATGCGAATGTTCTGGAACTAGATGATGGTGACACTTGCACATTGTCAATGTACTAAAAGCCACTGAATTTCACACTTTATAATGGTAAAAATGGTGAATTTTATGGTAAGTGTATTTTACCACAATTTAAAAAAAGACCGAGAAGTTGAGTAAGAAGATGGAGGTGGATGGAGGTTTGATCCTAGATAGGGGGTCAGGCAAGGCCCAGCTGGGGAGTTGACACTGGGCAGAAGTGGAGGGGCAGGCAGTGCAGACATGCGGGGGTCACAGGCATTACAAGCTGGTCCTCTGTCTTGTTGGTTCTCAGCTGGGGATGATTTTGCTCACAGGGGACATGTGGCAAAGTCCAGGGACATTTTTAGTTGTCACCCCTCAGGAAGGGGGGTGCTACTGACTTCTAGTGAGTAAAGACCAAGGATGCTGCTCATCATCCTACAGTGCACAGAACTGCACTCCCTGAAGAACTGCACCCCTTGAATGATGCGGCCCCAGATGACAGAGTGCCGAAGCTGAGAAGTCCTGGTCTAACCCCTTTGAACCCGAGCCTTAAGAGCTGTCGAAAAGAAGCCGATTTTGTGTAACGCAGGGTGAGGGACTGCTGCCTCACATCTGGTCTAGCCGCGATCCTGGTTTTAACCCCTCTCCCTACAGCATGAGAGAGACTAACACGCCCTCAGCCACTGACTATGGGAGGATTGGTTTAACTCCAAGACGGTCAGCATGCATCCGAAGTACGTCCTTCCACACAGACCTGGCCTTGGACAAAGAGATATTTCTATTAATAGACTTTAGACATTGTGCATGGTAGGGAGGGGGTAGGCCCTGGGGAAGATTCCAGGAGATCAAGGTTTGCCTCTCCTTTAGCTAGCTGTAAAACACCGGAACCTATGAAATCCACACTCAGTGACCTCCACAGATGCAATGTTTCTCCATCTTAACTTAAGATGGACACTTTCCTGCCTCCCAGACCTTCTCCTGGGTGCGTGCAGCCAACTGCCCAAACATTCCACCCAAGAATCCCGGCAGGAAGCGGTCCTCAGCCGCTGGACGAGCCTCGCAGGCTTGGCTTTCTGTCAACAGGAGAAGCCTCAGCTTCCTGGGACTATCCCTGGAGGAGTTTTCCATGCAAAGCTTCACAACCACAATAAGATATTTACTGTCTTTATCGGAGAGATCAAACCCACACATAGATGTCACATTTTTCAAATTCCATCAGTAGATCAGACAAGCCGTCTCTGGAAAGAGGACATTCCAGCCGGCGAGTTCAGAGCGCGCTGGCTTCGAGGGCCGTTCCCTTCCTATTTTCTGTCGTGCACCCTGAGCCTTTGTTGTCTCTGCAATGCTGATAAATCAATCCATCAAAAAATTTCCTCAGTGAAACTCAATCAAGAAAGGTCATGTCAGCGGGAGAGGAACAGATTAAATTAGCATCAAATTAGACATGGAAAGTGAGTTCTGTCAAAATCATCGCAGCGCTCAGCACAATTAGAATATGTTAATTATGCATTTCATTAAGGTGGATGTGAGATGAAATGTCACTGGGGTAGGCATCCGAAAAAGGGAAGATTGCCAGGCACAACTTTCTCGAGACAATGTGTGACACCTTCATTAACATCAAGAATCACAAGTCTGCCTTGACTTTTTCTGCAAAGGATTAAACCATTAACTGTTTGCTGGCTCCTCTCACTGGGGCGGGTCCTGGGAGTGACCCCCCCCCCCCCCACCCCGGTACCTGGCTTCCTCTCGCCGCCCCATGGCCCCCGGGGCTGCTGGGAGTGCCCGGTGGGCAAGGGAGAGGGTGGCGGTTTTTAATGAACTCCCTGGAAGCTTCGCGGGGATCACGCCACCGCCTTAGGGGTGGCAGGATGCTGAGAAGGGAGAGAGGAGAGAAAGGAGGGGTGAGGACTACAGAGGGAGGGGAGGAGGGGCAGGGAGAAGGCTCTCGGCCTCATTCTTGGGGATGGAAGATGTGGGGATGGAAGATGTAATCCACGTAGTGGGGGGCGGGCGGGGGGGATCCGATGTACAAACTTCCGCTCGGCAAACTCTAATTTGGTGAATTGTTTTGCAGATCATTGTCTGAGTCACGGTAACCAGGAGGGTTTTTCCTAGAGCGAAGTCTTTCCTCGTGCGGCGGCTTCAGGAAATACGGGTTAGGTGCCGGCAGGAGCGGGAGTTCCCGTTCGTGCTGCCTCCTTCTCTGGCGGCTTCTCCACTAGGGGGCGCGCCCTCCGGGTGGCTTATTCCCCGGACGTTGTTTTCCCTCTCAGCCCCCCTTCCTCACCTCCACCGAGAGCTATTTCTGGGTGTCCGGCCGGCAGTGGGGCTTCCAATCACGCCCCTGGGGGATGCTTTCTTCCCCGCGCCCCACCCATGTTGCTCTTCTGCTGGGAACACTCACCTTCCACCTGTCTGCCCTGCTCCCTAGTCCTTGACATCCACCATACACACATCCCTGCTTGCTGCATCACTTTTCTGGAGGTGCACACGAAGTCAGAGCTTCTCACAGGTCCCCTCGCTCACCTCCCGTCACTAACCTTCCAGAGCATTCGCCGAGCCGACCACCAGAGAAGGAAAGCGATGACTAGCATTTCTTGGGCTCCTGGGTTGTGCCAGGCTCTGTGCTGAGGGGACGGTGACCAACCGTCCCAGCTTGCCTGAGACGGAGGGGTTTCCTGGGATACGGGACTTCCAGTCCTAAAGCAGGGGTCGTCCCAAATGAACAGGGACCAGCTGGGCACCTTAGTTAAGGCTTTCTGTGTATTATCTCATTTATTTTTAAATACATTTGATTTTGTAGAAGTGCTTTACTTACAGAAAAATACAGAGATGCTAATACAGAGGGTTCCCATATGCCCTGCACCCAGTTTCTGCTGTTCTTAACCTCTTACATTACTCAGTACGTTTGTCACAACTAATGAACCGGTATGGATACATTATTATTAACTAAAACCCATACATGAGTCACATTTCCTTAGTTTTTCCCTAATGTCCTTTTCCTGCTCCAGGAGCCCACCCAGGACCCCACATCGCGTTTAGCCCTCATGTCTCCTTAGGCTCCCCTTGGCTGTGACAGCTTCTCAGACTTTCCTTCTACTTGATGACTTAGTTTGAAGGGGTTCAGGTTGGGAATCCTGTAGGATCTCTTTTGATCCTAACACAAATCTAAGGGGCAGATGCTATTGTCCCATTTTGCAGACGGAGCTGCTGAAGCTTAGGACCAAGGTGATAACCAGTAAAGGGCTGAAGGAGAATGTGAGTTTCTACTGGGGACCGATGATTCCTTAATCACATCAACAACAATAATAACTAATATCTTTAGTGCTTGCTATGTCCCAAGTACCCTGCTAAGAAGTCCATATAATATCACTTAATTCTCATGATTGCCCTGTGTTATGGGGGGACTAAAATTATGCCCATTTTATGGATAAGAAAACTGAGGCCTGAGATGTTTCCCTGATCACCTTCCTCCAGGATGTTTCCCTGACTGTCTCCCTTAGATTTGTATTAGATGATGTTTTTGTTCTGATGGGACCTTAAACTTGCTTGGATTCACCAGAGTCAGTTTCTGTTGCTTGTACACAAATAACTAACGTTCCCTCAAATAGTTGTACTTCTCACACTGCATTACAATCGCTAGTTGAATTGTCCATCAACCCCCTAGGTGGTAAGTTCTATTATTTTTGCTTTTTTAAAAAAAATCTATTTCTTGGTACATAGAAAGTACTTAACAAATATATCTTAAATATAAATGGAGTATAATCTACAAAAATATTGAATCACTATGTTGTACTTAAACTAATATAATGTTGTAAATCAACTATACCTCCATATAGAAAAAAAGAATGACCAGATTATGGAATTTTAAAAAAAAATTTTTATTGGAGTGTGGTTGATTTACAATGTACAATGTTGTGTTAGTTTCTGCTGTACAACAAAGTGAATCAGTTATACATATACATATATTCACTCTTTTTTAGATTATTTTCCCATATAGGTCATTATAGAGTACTGAGAAGAATTCCCTGTGCTATACAGTAGGCCCTTATTCAGATTATGGAATTTTACCATGACATAAGTTCTATTTTTTAGGGGTGGGAGAGAAAGCAAAGGTTTATAATTTTGTTTCTAGCCTTTCTCAGTAGGGTTGCTTTTTCGTGTATTAAATTAACACGTACATATTAACATACGTCTATTTCTAACACGGCCAGTTGGAATTCATTTTCTCTAATGCTTAGTGTAAATACAGTGTATGACACACAACACTGCTGCCATCTTTTTCTCACTCCTGCACTTCTAGGGCATTATTCTGTGAATTTACTTGCCTTTCTTTTCCTCCTCATTTCTTCTCTCTCTTTCTCATTCTTTCACTCTCTATTTAAAATATCAGCTATTAGCTCCTGGGTTTTGACCTATAAGGCAATCACTTTTTATCCAAATTCTTTCAGGGATTTGCACAGTAGAAAATAACCTTAGTCCCAACTATAATGACAGAGCAGACAGGATAATCCACTAAGTGGTAGGATGGCTTTAGGTAAGCCTGTTTTCTCCTCAGTAATGTGAGAATAACCTTCCTCATTGCATGCATTAATTGAGAGAATACAGGCAAAATGCAAATCCTGGTGCCCAGCACATAATAAATCCCCAATAAATGACATGATGATGATGGGTAAAGTGATGATGATGATGATAAGAATTGTGAACTTGTTTCTGTGCAGTTCCCGGAAGCTTGGGAGGCAGCCTAGAATCCTATTCTGAAAACATTGCATCAGCATAAATATCTCAATTTACAGGGAGAAAAGATAGCGTTGGCTGCCAGAGCCCATTTTAAGTTTTGCATGAGAACAAGGAAACACGCAGGGGACTGGGTCCCTCTCTCTGGCAGAAACACTCCAAAGCTGTGAGGTTCTGGAGCGAAACTTTGCCCTGCGCCTAAGTCCTAAAGGAATTCCAAGGAAACTGACAAGGGAAGTGAAGAGTCTGCGGGAGCCCGGGATGGGCTATTAATGCCTCTCCAAAGTGTCTCATTTTCTGAGCTTCATTTAATTTTTAGGATCACCTGGGGCCCAGCCTGTTAGAAGGGGAGGACAGTGGAAATTACTCAGGAGCTAGCTCTGATTTGATGAAGCCAACTGCCTTACCTCGTGGCGAGCTAGCTAGCGGAAGGGGAGGGGGGAGACGCCCGCCTGGGTACAAAGCTTCCTCCTCGCCTGCAGTGCCTTCTAGCTTCCTTGTCAGCGCTGCCATTGATATTAAAATCAAGGGGTTGGCATACAGCTCGTGGTAGCACTGGCAGAATTCCAGGCCGGCTCTAATGAGCCTCACCTGGGCTAATTACATTTTTTACAAACCCTGCCGGAGAGGCTGGAGTTGCCAATTGGTCACCCAGAATGATAGCGTCTGGGATTTCTCAGCTCTGAGCTTTCTTTCTATCTCTGGCAGCTGGAGCTCCAGAGGCCCAGAAAGTGACCTGAGGAAGTCTGGCTACTTCCTTGTGTGGTCACACTGTGGTTACCCTATTTGTCCTGGAAAGAAAGGAAAGCTGTGAAGCAGGAGGTGGTCCTCAGCCTGGTCCTCCAGGTATGGGCTCACCTGCCTTCTTGTTATAAATATGGGCTCCCAGGCTTCCCCCAGACCTATGGAATCAGAATGTGCATCTCAAATAAGATCCTCAAATTTTCCACATAATATGTTCCTTAAAACTGCAAACTCCAATAGAGACAAACATTTCTTAGAAGTATAGAGCATAAAGGACTTCCAGAGGTGAGGGTAGGAGTTTTTATTCTACCATTTGTCAGCTGTTTGACTTGGGCTAGGGATTTAACCTCCTTGGGCCTTGCTTTTCCTTATCTGTAAAATGGGCATAATTTTAGTCTCCATAACAAAGGGCAATCATGAGGATTAAGTGATATGATATGTATGGGCTTCTTAGCAGGGTACTTGGGACATAGCAAGAACTAAAGATATTAGTTATTATTGTTGTTGATGTGATTAAGGAATCATCAGTCCCCAGTAGAAACTCACATTCTCCTTCAGCCCTTTACTGGTTATCACCTTGGTCCTAAGCTTCAGCAGCTCCGTCTGTAAAATGGGACAATAGTATCTGCCCCTTAGATTTGTGTTAGGATCAAGAGAGTTCCTACAGGATTCCCAACCTGCACCCCTTCAAGCTAAGTCATCAAGTAGAAGGAAAGTTGAGAAGCTGTCACAGACAAGAGGAGCCTAAAGAGACATGAAGACTAAATGTGATGTGGGGTCCTGGGTGGGCTCCTGGAGCAGGAAAAGGACATTAGGGAAAAACTAAGGAAATGTGACTTAAGTATGGGTTTTAGTTAACAATAATGTATCCATACTGGTTCATTAGTTGTGACAAACGTACTGAGTAATGCAAGAGGTTAAGAACAGCAGAAACTGGGTGCAGGACATATGGGAACCCTCTGTATTAGTGTCTCTGTATTTTTCTGTAAGTCTAAAACTGTTGTACAAAACAAAGTGTATTTAAAAATAAATGAGATAATACATGGAAAGCCTTAGCTAACTTGACCAGTTTTTCTGCCCATTCTCCTGGGACGACCCCTGCTTTAGGATTGAAAGTCCCATATCTCAGGAAACCCCTCCATCTCAGGCAAGCTGGGAGGGTTGGTCACCTTACCCATAGCACAGAGCCTGGCACAGCCCAGGAGCCCAAGAAATACTAGTCTTTGCTTTCCTTCTCTGGTGGTCGGCTCAGCAAATGCTCTGGAAGGTTGGTGACTGGAGGTGAGTGAGGGAACCTGTGAGAAGCTCTGACTTTGTGTCCGCAAAGAGAAGCAAACCAGAGTAGGGAATTCACTTGCTGACCCAACAAATATTACTGAGCATCTAAGTGCCGGAGACTGTACCCTCTGCTGGGGTTGGAGGGGGCTGGGGACACACAGATACATAAGACCTTGGCTTTAAAGGAGGCTGCAGTCTAAGAGCAGTTCTAAAGCTTGTACAACAATAATAATAACAAAAATTAAAACAACAGCAAGCACACAACAAACCAGCCAGCAGAGTAGATATGCTCAATCTTTTTCTGATCAGGAAATTAAGGTTCAGAGAGGTCAAATAGCTTGCCCAAGCAAACACAAATACAGGAGCTGCCTCACATCTTTCTATCTCCCAAGCCCTGTGGTTTTCCCATCACTGTCCCATGCAACCCCCGCCCCCCCGCCCTCCCACCCCCCACCGGCTACCTCCCACGTTTTTGTAGGAGAAAGGCGAGAAGACAGAGGGTGAGAAGCACAGCTGTTGCATAAGGTGGGCTTCAGAAAAAGAGCTACCTTGAGCTGGGTGAAATCACAGAGGACTTCTTGGAAGAGGTGGAATCTAAGTGAGGACTTAGAGGCTACTTGGCGATCCTTCCCAGGAGCCCACCAGCACAATTTCTCCCACACTTTCCCCGGTGAATTTCTCCATCTTCATAAATAACTTGTACAGGGATATTTGGGGAGGATGATGATGTGTGGCCCATTGCACGTGGTGGGAAAATCTGAAACATCACCTTGATTTTTCCTGGCCTTCCTGTGTTGGCTGCTTTCCCCTCACCAGTCATCAGTATTCATTGCCTCGAGGGAGAGATGATTCCACCAAAAATAAAAGGAAAGGAGTTGGAGTTTAACACATGTAGGTTTTGCAAAAAGCATGATTCCAGAGACACCTCAGCGAAAAGATAAGACATGATTAAAGAGCGAGTCTTGCCCGCTGGACCAGACTAGATAAACATGTGGATGGGAGCGGGGTGGGGCTGGGAGAGGAGAGCCAGAGCTGCGCTGGGCACTCAAACGCTGCTCGGCATCCCCAGGAAAGGGGGGGTGGGTGATAGAAATCCTAAGGGTTTGATTAAATCCAGGAGTAGCAATAACACGGCCCCCTTCCCAGCAGCACCCAGGAAAGCAAAGTCCCCACAGAGGCCCGGGCTGTGATGCAGCTGGGGAGGAGTGGCAGCAAAGTGACGGAGAGGGTCTCTAGCTGCTGGGTCGGGGGCTCCCCCAGGGCCGGCTTCATGGGCATTGGACCTGTACACTCACACAGGGGCCTGTGCTTAGTTGAATGCTCTGCTGTTGCTGCCTTGAAATTCCTGACAATTTTGAACACGGAACCCCATGTTTTCATCTTGCACGGGGCTCTGCAAATCACATAGCCGGTTGTGGCTGCTTCCCAGAGTTCCCGTGTCCCTGTGTCACAGTGTCGCGTGGGACGAGGCCTCGCAGAGTCCCCGGTGGCTCACCGGGACCAGCAGCCACTGTGAGAGCTGGAGCCACTACAGACCCCTTCGTGAAGGACCGCGCACCGCACTCCCTTGTGTTAGCTGTATCCCTTGGAAAAGGGGAGGAGCCCTGAATCGACTAGGATGAAGTTTCTGCCACGAAAAATAGGGACTTGAAATACACGTTTAGTTCAGGTGAAGAAGAGAAGAGAAAGTTGCGTTTCTTCTACACCCGGGTTTGTGGACTGGCTGAGATTTCTACCTGTTACAGGTAACTTGGTTCATCCGGTGACTAAGCTGGGCTAAGCTCTGTTTTCTGTTCTCATCAGCCAGTGATTCAGAGCAAGGATTTGGAACCCATCCCCATAAGCCCATGCACTGGGCAACCCGCTCCTGCTTCCCCATGACACGCGGTCAGTGCTTCCGCTTACTGCCAGAGCTTGCCCGGCTCTTGCCCACAGTTGACCGAGCTGACACAGCCCTGACCTCATGGGAGCCTGGCGAGAACCTGTGAGGCAGGCCTGGCAGAGAGTCTGGGGCAGGGTTTCTCGCCCTCAGTCAGCACTGCTGGCGTTTGGAGCTGGATGGGTCTTTGTTGCTGGCCTGTCTGTCGGACGTCTAGCAGCATGCCTGGCCTCCACCCACTAGATGCCAGTAGCACCCCCGCCAGTCATGACCACTAAAAAACGCCTCCGGGCATTGCCAACTGTTCCCTAGGGGGCAAAACCACCCCTGTGATTTCAAATCCATCACAGCCAGTTACTACAAGGTGACCTGGGATGACCTGGGACAAGTTGTCCAACCGTAAAGTGCCCAAATTACACCTTTTGGAAAAGGAGATCATGATTGCGTTGACTTGTCATTCTTGTGGTGAGGATTCAATAAGCTGTCATAGGAGAACCTCCTTGTGAAGGACAATGTGCCCCACAGGGGTCTCCCTTTGTTCCCGTCCCATGTCTCAGATGAAGAACGTTAAGGCTTGGTGGGGGGATGACAACACTTCCTCCAACCCCAGCCCATCGCTCTTTCTACAATAAAATCCTTTAATTTTATGTGTAAAAAATTAGGAAAACATTCTCTCCACTTGGAAATTATGAATGTAATAATAATGTTTCCATGATTAGGGAATGCTGGTTACAGGTCAGGCACCAGGGGAAGAGCGTTGCAGGATGACATTGACTTCATGGCCGAGCTACGATCTAGGTGCAGAGAGTATCCCTGCTTTACGGGTGAAGAAACGGAGCTCCAGAGAGGTTTACTAACTTTACCAGGATCACACCTTAAGCTATGTGAGTAGAGCCATGAACCTCTGATTTAGCTGATCATGGCACTGAGGGACTATATCCAAATGTAAGGAAGATGTGGTACATATATGCAATGGAATATTACTCAGCCATAAAAAGAATGAAATAACGCCATTTGTAGCAACATGGGTGGACCTAGAGATTATCATACAAAGTGAAGTAAGTCAGGCAGAGAAAGACAAATATCATATGATATCACTTATATGTGGAATTTAGAAAAATGATTCAAATGAACTTATTTACAAAACAGAAACACAGACTTTGAAAACAAACTTATGGTTACCAAAGGGGAAAGGTGGGGAGGGAGGGATAAATTAGGAGGTTGGGATTAACATACACACACTACTATATGTAAAATAGATAATCAACAAGGACCTACTGCAGAGCACAGGGAACTCTACTCAATATTCTGTAATAACCTAAATGAGAAAAGAATCTGAAAAAGAATAGATATATGTATGTGTATAACTGAATCACTTTGCTGTACACCTGAAACTAACGCAGCATTGTAAGTCAACTCTACTCCAATATAAAATAAAAATTAGAAAAAAAAGTAGTGGCTCATGCTTCAGTGAGTCATGCATTACCTCCCCGTGATGGCTTCAGCGTAGTCCTATTACTTATTTAATATTTTTCTTTAAGTGGATTTACTTTTTGGCTTAAATATTTTAAGAGGCATTTTACAGCACTCCTCCAAATTGAAAAGCAGTTTTAGCAACCACACATGGAAGGGGGATGGGTTTTTCGTGTTGGGAGTCAACGTTATTTAATTATCTTCGGTAACGATGACCAGGAATTGAATCCGGGCAGCACGTGGTTGTTCAGCCTCTTGTACTCGTTAAATAAATAGGTCATGGAAGAGGCTATGAGCTGGCTCACTCAGCATCCACTCCCAGCCGTTTTGCTGATATATTCCCCTGCTATGGAGGCTGAAGAACTAAACACTTCCTGCTTCCTTCACCGCTAGGCGTGGTCATGTGACACTGCTCTGCCAATGAGATGTAGGGGGGAATGGAGTCTTTCCCTGATTCACAAGGCAAAACCTTGCCAAAAGAGGTTCTTTTGTCACCTCACTTTGTGACGGTTAGTTTTATGTGTCAACTTGGCTCACCTCTAGTACCTAGTTACTCAATCAAACAGTTATCTAGATGTTGCTGTGGAGGTATTTTGTAGATGTGATTGAAATCCATAGTCAGTTGATTTTAAGTGAAGAATATTATCCTCTATGATGTGGGTGGGCCTCATCCAATCAGTTGAAGACCTTAAGAGTAAACCTGAGGTTTCCCTGGGGAAGAAGACGACTTTCCGCCTGTGGACGGGCAGCCTTGGCTGCTGCCTGAGAGTTTCCAGCCTACTGGCTTAGCCTACAAATTTCAGACTCGGTCAGCCACACCCACAATTGTGTAAGCCAATTCCCTGGGAAAAGAAAAATCTTCCTGATCTCTCTCTCTCTCTCTCTTACTTCTCACTGGTTTTGTTTCTCTGGTAGAATCCTGACTGATACGCTCTCCTTCCTTCCTTTTGCAAAGGGAATATGAGGTATGAAGATGTATCCGCCATCTCGCTGCCACGTGAGTGACAAGCACGGGGACGGGGCATTGACACTAAGCCTGATGGAGCAGAAAAGGATGGAAAAAACAAGGGTCTGTGATGGCCTCACTGTGCTTACCTGTCAGCTTAGACAGCCTACCTCCAGGCATCTTAGATTTAACTGAAATCAGAAGGCATCTTCCAAACAATGACATCTTACAATTAATTGACAGCGTTGTTGTTGTGTTGTGTGTGTGTGTGTGTGTGTGTGTGTGTGTCTTTTTTTCTCTTGGAGGTACCTAAATAATGGCACACAGTGGTATCTTTGATTCACTAAATTATGGCAACTGCAAACAAAGTACTGACTTGGTTTAGGGGTTATATATTTTGGAGTGTCCAATATGTGAGCGTGTTATCTCCCTGCATTGGACGCTATGAGATGACCAGCCCCGGAAGGCGTTGGTCAAGATCAGCGTTTAGCAGGGCGGCACGAACACCGTTCTCCTCGGACGTGTTTTCTCCTGCAGCTCAGCCAACGGGTAACAAAGTGGTCACAGGCGCAACCTATCATTTCTTCGTGAAGGTTTCTTTTAAAACACACTGAAGCCTCTGTATGCTTACATTTTACCTGATGAGAAAATCAAAGCTTTCCCCAATCCTGTCACTTCTCACCCCGCAGAATCCACTTTCCAAGCTTAATGCAGGTTGAAATGAGTTTTTTTTTTTTAACTGATGAAAATATTATAAGAATTAAAAACCAAACCCATTAATATCCTGATCAGACTCCCCATGTGAATTGCAGATTCTTTCAGGCGACAGAACAGGTCACTGTCTGGGCTTAATGTGATAGCGGTTTAATAAGAGCTGCCTTTAGGAACTGCCATTTGTGGCTAAAACTTTTGCCCCCTGGCAAGTGAAGCTGGGAAATGATTTTCCCATCTCAGCTTGTGAGAAGCAATAGCATGTACTGAGTGTTGCCTCTGGGGAAGGGGAACCAGATTGGACAAAGGAAACCGTGGGGCCCATTTATTTTTTTCCTTTTTCAACACCCTTCCTCAAAAACTTAGTACAGACCTTCCTCTTTCCCTCTCCAACGCTTCCAAAAAAAGGATGATTGAGATGATTCTGCCACACAGAAGGAAATGACTCAAGGCAATTTTTCTAACAGGAGAAGGTTCTGGGATTCCCATCACTGAAATTTCTACCTCTTTCTTCCACTGGTCTTGGGCAGGGAACCAAATCAAATACCTACAAGGTCCAGAGAGGGAATATAAAAGGCTGAGTGAGGGCCGTGGCAAATGACCCTGATCCTGTCTTAAGGGACCAACCCTACTGAACCTTTGCCCACTGCCCAAGCTCTATGTTTAAAGCAGACCCAGAGTCTGAGCACCTCCACGGCTAACATCTTAGTCCAAGGCAGTGGTGGATCTCAGACTCTAGGGTGTTTCAGAATCACAGCGAGAGCTTATTAGGACACAGGTTATTGGGCCCCATCCTCAGGGTTTCTGACTCAGTAGGTCTCTGGTGAGGCCAAGAGTTTGGGGACCACGCTGGGAACCACTGGTCCAAAGCACTGTCATCTCTCAGCTGGGCTACTGCAAAGCCTCCTAACTGGTTTCCAGACCCACCCTTGCCAGCTTAGACTTTACCTTCCCATTGGGGTCATGAGTCTCCACGGCCCAGCTGTGCTGGCCCACGTCTCCTGTCTCCCACCAGGTCCTAGAAAGAGAACCAAGTGCCTCAATCCTATCTGCTTTTCTGGCACAGTCCTCTCTGGTGTCCACGAGGTGACTTACACCTTTCATTGGCCTCTCTCTGGTTAGTTACTATCTTCTGTTCAAGCTACTCCATTAAATTTTCTCAATCATACTGTTTATAATTAGCTCCCTAAATAGACTTTGTTAAAAAACAACTTTATTATACTCTTACCTACCAGCTATCTTCTTATATTTCCTAGAAACCTATAACCTAGGCCTGTTAACCCAGCCTCACTCAGCACAACTATTAATGTATCCAGAATCTGAATGGACACTTGGTAATTCCGTCCATGGGGAAATGAGTTATAAAGCAACTCATGACTAGCCGGGGAGAGGCGTTTCTCCCTCTCACATGGTTTGCCAGAGACTCTGGTATCTTTTCTTCTTAGTTGCTGAGGCTTGAGAACTTCATCCCTTGCAAAGTGAGGCCAGGCACAGTGTGGGAAAGAATTGGGAAGGAGCCCTATGTACTGCAGATGAATCCCAGGCAGATGTCAGATAAACATATTTAAATAAACTGAATGTCACGTTTCTCTTTAATCTCTGGCTTTGGAGGGGCTGAGGCTTTCTGGACCTTATCAATGTGCCATCATCTTTGATTGCCCAGTCATAATTCATGCACTTTAAAAAAAGTGTTAAGAGGGTGGGAGTGCAGAAGAGAGAAAATAGAAAGGATTATACGTTTAGGTGCAAATAAAATACATAACCTCCATCAGATGTCTTGGTCAACATGATTTAGGAGTGACTGTTGGTGCAGAAGAAGCAGTCCTGATTTTCTCAGGATGATGGGATCATCTCAGACTCTTCGGGTTCTCAGGATGCGCTAACTATATTCATGTTCTTTCCTTCGCTCTGTCAGTTGAGGAGTTTTCATTATTGTCACCCTTAACAAATGTGATATGTTATATCACTTTTACATATAAAAGACATGTGTATCACCGCACATGACTGCATGTAAACTGGTGAAATCTGAATTTGTTTTGGTTTGATATTGTGCAACAATTATGCAAGATGTTAGCGACGGGGGAGCTGGGTGAAGAGTGCACGGGACTTCTCTTGACATTTCTTTGCTACTTCCTGTGGGATTTAGAATTATTTCAAGCTAAAAAGTAAGAAAAAAAAAAAAGTGTATGAAACTATGTATAAATATAAGTATTTAGAGACAAAAAGTGTAGATCAGGGGCTGGCAAACTAATTCTATAAAGGGCCAGATATAAATAATAGATAATTTAGTCTTTACAGACCATATGATCTCTGTTCCTACTACTCAGCTCTGCCATTGTATCATAAAATTAGCCACAGATATTATGTAAATGGATGGGCATGGCTGTGTCCAATAAAACTTTATTAATAAAAACAGGAAGTGGGCTGGATTTGGCCTGGGGGCCTCAGTTTGTCAACCCCTGATCTAGAATTTGTGTCCCAAACATTAATATCTACTAAAATGCTAGTAATATACATTCACAGCTTCCTCCTTTCTCCTTACTTCCCTCCCTTTCTCCCTCCCTCCTTTTTCCTTCCTTCATTCCTTCCTTCGTTCCTTCCTTCATTCCTTCCTTCGTTCCTTCCTTTGTTCCTTCCTTCCATCCATTCTACCTGTAAGCTTTAATTTCCCTTCAGTGAACATTTATTACTTAAATTTTTAAAAAGTAAGGTTCTTGCTGGTTTTGATGATTTGTTGGTTTGTTTTTAGAAAAGATTTGGCAAACTACCTAAAATATCTTATGCAATTCGGCACCTTTTTACCTTTTCTCCTTACAACCATTACCTATATAATTAGTCTAGATGCAGGGCTGTGTTTATGACTAAATCCCACATATGGGATTATCTGGTTAAAAACTCCAGTGTGGTTATGGTCAGCTGAGCCAGTAAATGTCAGAGTCATGAGATGAAACTGATATGGATGATCAGAGGGAGAGAGAGAGAGAGCAGAGCTTTCCGGAGTTAAATTTGGTCATAAATGGTTTTCAGGGCTAGATCACAGAAATGCAGGCCTTGGGTCAGTGTGTAACCACCACCCCCAAACTTCCTGCTTTGTAGGAAGCAAAGGAGAAGAGGGGCTCTTTTATTCTTTTATTTTTACTTTAAGTTAATTTTGCAATTAACAAGATGCAATCAAGGTGCTTCCTGGTTTTGAGCTGGAGAGCAAGGATTGAAACTTGTCATGCTGGATTGCTGCCCTAAGCCTGGCTCTAGACAAAACAGTCTCGACAGGCAGTTGTCTCTCCCGTTTTTAAAGTTCAGCGGGAAAGAAGACAGAAGTTGAAGTTCTTTGGCAAATGCATTCCAGTGATGAGAGGCATTCCTGTTTTAAATTAAGCTTAAAACCTTTCTGATGGCAATAGTCAACCCTTGAATTTATGGTAGAACCTGATTTTTTAGTAGAAATGATGCCTGTCTGGGTGCTAATTCTTGGCTGAAGTCCCGAAGCTTAACATTTTATAGAAATTATCAATAATAGTGTATTTAATCACTAATTCAGCTAACTGTTCCTACCCTGCCACTAATGGATATAAAATTTCTAAGGTATTTATCAAGCAGACTGGGCTTATGACGTTGAAGCATGTAATTTTCTTTATTGATATCCCAACTCTAGCCATAAAAAGATTTAAGGTGACATATAAAGGGAATAAATAATAAAGCAAGTGAAAAAAGGAGAAAGCAAATATCTTAATGATAAGAATGAAAATAGGTCCTGTGACTAACCATCCCATTTGTATATGAGCTTCCAGGCAACCAATGCAAAAAAAGGACAATACAAACTCCAATCTTCTTACAATCAGAATAGAAAGATGCCAATTTCTCACTAAATGAGAAAAGAAAATGCCTCACCACAGATTCTGTGTGGAGAATGATCACCTATCAATGACCTGTCAATAATAAATCATTTATCAGCTAAGGCAGAGGTATCCGGGCAAGCTCACCACGTTTGACAACCTCCCATGGACCTCATTCTTTCTTATCAACATCGTGAAAAGTTACTATGTCTCTAACATGTGAGCTGCTAAGAAATAAGTAGCCTAAATTGAAAATGCTAAGTCTGTAAAGCTGAGATCCAAACTACTTATAAACAGAGTTGGAGTGCCTGTTTATGAGGATTTTTTAAATAAGATGCAGCATGGAGAAAGGGTGCTGCAAGTTATATGCAATTCCTGGAATGTTAACTAAATCAGCACACGTTTTCTCCTGCTGGTCTTGATACAATAGCAGGTTGGGACCCTGCGGGTGAGCAGCTCTGCCTTGTCCATCACCCCTTCATTGTCACTGGCACACACTCATCCCTCTTCTTTATTTAAAAAAAATTTTTTTGACCACACTGGGCAGCACGTGGCATCCTAGTTCCCCAACCAGGGGTCGAACCCGCGCCCCCTGCAGTGGAAGCCCAGGGTCTTAACTACTGGACCACCAGGGAAGTCCCCACCCCTCTTCTTTAAAACCCTCCAGTGGAAAAAAAAAAAAAAAAAAAAACCCTCCAGTGGCTTCACTTTGCAAACTCTTTGCCGTAGGCCTCAGGTCCCTGAACGATCTGACCCTTTCCTGCCCCTTTGAATCCACCTCCTCCTACATATTTTCGAGTTCACGAGGCTGCAGCCTCAAGGCCTTTCTCCCAAATGTCCAGGTTGCTCTTGCCTGGGCCACTGCTGTTCTCTACACAGTCGACCACTCCTCACTGCCAAAGTTTCACGTTGGCCAGGACTTCCTTGATCGTCTGTTTATAGTAGTTTCACCATCATCCTGAGTCACAATCTCCTCAGCCTGTTTTGAAGCCTTCGAAACTCTTATCACACTTAGAAATGGTCTTGTTTATTTTCTCTCTTTGTACTAGATTATGGGCTAGTCCTGCTGCGAAGAGGAGTAGCTCTGAGCTTTCACTGCCTTAGCACAGTGCTTGGCACCTAGCAAGCCCTCTGTCAATAGCGATTGTCTCAATGACAGGCAATCACAGAGCTAATAGTGCATCTCTTGAAGACAACCCTTGATCCACCACTGGCAGGGTCTTTCTGATACTATCGGAGCTCCAGGTTTTGGACTAATGACAGCAGAGTTAGTGGCTGTGCATCAGGAATTACTCAGGAACCTGAGAACCCTCTGACGTCCCACAGGCAGTGCCTAGTGGGGGCCCTCCCTTGACTGAAGGCGCAACTTGTGACCTGTGTGCTCTGGTTTGATATGTTCTACCCAACAGACTAAGCAAATGCACACGGTCTGGAGTGGTCTCAGCCACTGGAATCTGTGCACCAGGTGCGCCAGATGTGCCCTCAGCTGTGTCCTCAGCATCTCTTATCCTCATCCCTGCTGCACATACAGTGTCTGTGGCTTCAGGTTTCCATGACCTTCTCGATTTCATATATTTTCCAGGATATGCTTAATTTCAAATATTCTCCCCTTTGATCCTTCCAAGGACAGCTGAACTCATATTCCGCAGGAGCTAATTTTCATCTGGAAAATCTGATCGTAATAATTATAGACCTGTCGACTCTTGCCAGTTTACAAGGTGTAGCATGAGATTGTCCCAGGTTCCCAAATCTGTGAACACGGGCTTGCTGATAGAGGCTCCTGGGAGTCTCCCAATTCTTATTTTCCTCCTGAGTCACATGGTTTCTGTAAATACCTTTATACGACAACATATTTGGACTTTTAGCAGTAATGTCTTCTTCTCCAACTTGATGACACTCCTCCGCACTTAACACGATTACGACGACACATCGGGATTGTGGCACGTGCAGTGGTGAAGGAAGGGGAGCAAAGTCCTACTGAGCGTAGACCTGGGTGGTGGACTAGGGGTGCTTACTGGGCAATTAACTTGCTCCTTGTCATTAGCATTGCAACTCAAATTAAATTCATGCCACAGCAAAGAGAAAAGTTACCACATCTCTATCGTGTGGGTTGTTGAGGAATAAATGGCCACAATGACAAATAAGTCCGCAGATGCTGAGCTCCTAAGTACCTACAAACTGAGCTGGATTATCTGTTTATAGGTCTGTTTATTCCACTGAACTATGAGTTCATCCAGGAGAGAAGTCCCTGTCTTAGTCTTTCTTTCCTAAATACCCAACACACAGAAGGCAATTGCTGTCTATTTGCCGACTTGAATGGATGGACTCCTACACACAGCGATTCTCCCTCTAGTATCTGAAATTCTACCATTAGCAATGCATTCCTTTGTGTTAAGCGCTGTCCTTCCTTCCGTTCCCATTCCTGAAGAGGCAAGCGAAGAAAGAGGAAGCAGGAGTAACACATACACAGGGCATGTCATCCAAGATACTAAGCCTGCCTTTCCAGGACGGGCAAGTCCTGCATTTTTCGTTCTTTCTCCTATTTCCACTGATACAAAAAGGTCACATGGTTAAAAACAAACAACAAACAAAATAGTCCCCTCAGGTAGCCACTTGCCTGAGTTGGGTGATGTGTGGCCCTTTGGAAGACAGATCCATGGAAGGAATATAGTTGCGGAGGCTTCAGGCCCAGGGCCCCAGTCCTCCCCCACGGAGGCAGTAGCCCTCCTGAGTGGACCTGGCATTCCCTCCACTGGAGGGCAGTGGTGTTCACACTCAACGGCCAGTGGCTTCCCCCGGGCCTGCTTCAATGTCCAAACACAGCTTCCTCTCCAGGGACCCCTACCCAGCACTGCGTCCTTACCTTCCTCTGTGCTAATGTGTTGTGTGTGTGTGTGTTTTAGATAGATTTTCAGGGAAAGTCATTAAAAACACTCAAGGTACAACAAAGTCCTCACTGCAGCGATATGAGTATGCCAGGTGAAATTGCACAGAACTGTGCTCCAAGACAATTAATGAACTGCTTGAGATCTCAGCTCAGGTACATGATAATGAACGTAAATGTTAAAACCCCAGACAAAACATGGAAAAGTAAAACGCTTCAGGCGGAAAAACACATCTCTCCATTTTCACAGCCACTGTGTTCATAATGCGGTTTAACCAAGACCAAACATTGCTTCTGGATTATTCTATGCCCCTTGGCATGTCTTTTCCCTAATAATTAGGCCTCAGAAACTCTGCCAGACGTATGCATTTTCTCGTGGTTTGACCTGCATTGACTGTTGCCACTCCATTTATTCGTTTAATCACTTGTTGGTTCATGAATTCAACCTGCTAGCTTTTGTTTGAGCACAAAACTGGCTGCCTGACACAGGACTGAGCCCTGGGTGCACAAACCCCGGTGCTCTCGATCAATGGAGGAGAATGTAAATAAAATGCATCTTGTGATGCTTTGAAATCAAGACTACAGCAGAGGAAGACTCAAAGTGTCACAAGATCACAGGGCAAGGAGCTCTAGCTCTGCTGGAGAAGGTCAGCGAAGGCTTCACAGAAGAAGTTACATTGATCAGAGGCTTAGGGTTTGAAGAGGACTCTGCCGCCCTTTCCCTTTCCCCACCCAAAGCTTCTACACTGGTCCTGCTTCTGTTGGACCAGAGAGCGCTATGTGCAATGGAGGCTGTCTGCTCTCTGATACCATTCAAGGCTGAGAAACTCCCTTCAGCTCACATACCTCTGCCCTGGAACCCGAATTTCTCACCATTGGAATCATTTATGTGGGTGAAAGAGTTCTGTCAAGAAAGAGTTGAAAGGAAAATGTTTCACGTGGAAGAGGTGACATGAGCATGGTGGAGAGATGGTTCTAGAATGCTAGAGGAGGGAATAGAAGGAGTCTGGTTGGAACTCTTGGGTTCAGATGCGTAAATGGAGGGCAGAGAGGTTAGAAGTGGCCGAGAGTTGGAGCCTGGACTACAGCCCAGCCCTTTTGACCTGTAGCCAGGATTTATTCCACGTTCATTGGTCTTAAAGGACCCAGTCAAAAGGATGTAATAAAGCATGCTCTAGAGAGAAAAATGGGTGGCTTTGATAGGAAGGAAGGAATCCCTAAACTGTAATTGTATTTATTTACTTATCCAGTGACACCTTTAACCTTTAACTATGTCATTCATTCATTCACCTACTCATTCAGTTATTTATTTACTCATTAAACAAACGCTTCCAGGGTACATTGTGTAGATTTCACATGGTGAAATGTATGAAATCAGAGTACCGTGGCACGTCAGTGTCACTCGGTGAATCAAGGAAGGTTATTTTTTAAGAGTCACCTGGAACCCTATGATGAAAGAGATTCTGAGGCAAAGTCTGGGCTCAGTGGGAAAGACCGATTGACTCGTGACGCCACTTTGGCTGATGTTTGCCCAGCTCTGCGTCTCAAGCATTGGCTCAGAGGCTCAGGTGAGTGTCCTGATCCCAAGAAGTTGCTTGAGGTGACAAGAGCACACATGGGGGCACAGCCATGACATTTTACAGCTAGAAAGAATCTCTCCCCAACCCAAGCTCTTCTTTCCAGGTCAAGCTCTGGGGTAAGGTGACCAATTTGTCCTGGTTTGCCTGGGACTTTCCTGGTTTTAAACTGGAAGTCTGGCATCTCGGTAACCCGCTTTGTCCTGAGCAACCTGGGGAGGTTGGTAGCCTATCCTCTAGGCAAATCTGCTGAGAGCTGGGCCTATACACTCACAGCCTGAGACACTAGTTTCCATGGACACCAAATGCTCAGGCTACAGTGAGAGGGGCAGGGCGATGTTTCATTTCTATGGGCGGCTCATGATTTCTTAGGCTACAGTTTAAGTGGATGTTAGCCTTCTTGCCAATAAAACTGCTTTTTACCGGATTCTGGGCCCAAGAAGAGCAAGGTCCAGAAATACTGGCTCAGCGAATTGCATTCTCCACAGGGTCTCCCCACTGGTGGTGTGTAACAGAGGAGCCCGACCTTGGATGGTAAGGAGGCGGGGACCTCTGATGCCTCTTTCACAGGCTCCAAGGGAGGCAGAAAGGCAGCAAAGGTTGGCCAGCGGCCCCCCAGAGGCGCTGCTAAAAGACGAGACCAGAACAGCTGGGTTCAAGTCTTTTACTTATAAAATAAAACCACTGCCCTCTACTTTGTGACATTAGGTATTATTTCTAATCTGCCACAAAATTGGCAAAGTAGGATTAAAAATCTCTGATTTACAGGTCAGGAAATAGAGTCCCAGAGAGGTTGTCCTCTGCTCAAGGTTACCCAGCTAAGAACGACAAGTGCTCGGCTCCACAGACCCAAAGTCCAAGCCCTTTCATGACATCCTGCTCCATCCTTTTACCACCTGCATTTGCTACATCGCTTAAGGCAAGTTGGTTAATGAGAACAAGGTGGGAATGGCAGCCCTCTTGTCTAGCTCGCCTAGCTGCACCAAAGTGAAAGAGTTTTGGAAATTATAAGCAGAAGTCACAACTTGTGGCCCATCTACCGCATCTAACTAACAGGGAATTCATGTGAAAATAAGCCTTTCGCCTTCCCTCCATATATCTTAAGATCCAGCATCACTGATCCGCATTCTCCCATGGCAACAATTCCCCGGAAGTGAGGAGCAGCGACCCCTTTAGATGAAGCACCAGCAGCCCACCTTGCTCTGTCCCGACCCAACCCCTTCACTCGATTTTCCACCCGCTGGCTCCTTTGGCATTTACATTTGCAGGAATTTCTGCAAAGAATCACAGAAATGGATACCAGCATTCTTGAGCTCAGAGGGAACCGCTAGGAGAGGAGGTCCCAGATTTAAGGATATAACGCACAGACCAGTGAAATTTCCAAGGGTAGGGAAAAAAGGAAAGAAAACTATATTTGCTGTGGATGGACACCCAAAACAAGAAAGATGAATTACTATGACCGTCATGTAATGAAAAGAGAAGACACTTGAGTTTTTCTAAAGTAAGAAGGAGAAAGTCTCACTAATTGAAAACTCACTGCCCACAGAATGATGGCATATAGTGGTTGCTCCACAAATACTGTTGAACGTATGTTGTTGGATGAATTTCAGATCAAGAAAGATTACTTTAAATGAAATAAACTTACTTTATGGAAATCTCACTTATATTGGGACTTATTTTTCTAGAGAAAAGTTTATCATGGACTGGAATTAATCTACCAACTGCTTCTTGAGGACCCTGATCTGGAACAACATTTCATCACTCACTCATAGTACGCATAAGGTCCAGAGAGGGGCACTGACTTGCACCAAGACACACAGCTCATTACAAACTGGTCTTCTGACCCATGAACCCCTGGACCCCTCCTACTTCAGTCTGTCGTGAAAAGGAATGAAACACTGGGGGAAGAGGTATATTTTATTTGGTAGTTGAATAAGACATTTCCTTTTTAATCCTTTTACTCTTTCTGTTGAAGTCAAAGAGTGAGCTTTGTGCTGATGTGTTTTTAACACCCCTCTATCACTTGTAATCTCTCCTTTCTTCAAAGAAAGAGTAAGCAGGCCTTGGGCTCAAAGCCTTCAATAGGCAACATGTCTCGCAAGGATTTTAATGCCATAGTTTTGTTGTTATTACATTTTCATTGTTATTGTGATTCCCTATTTGTGACAAGCAAAACTGGTTTCATTTATGGTAGTGGTTTTACAAAGTGTTCATTTGATTTAGATAGGAAGTGTGAGTTGGTGTAAAGTTTGATGTAAGTAGTGACAGGAAAATAGTGCCAAAAAGCAAAACATCATGATGGCAGGATGCACCGTAGTTCTAGGCAGGGACCGCAGATCTGGACGGCTTGGGTTCAGATCCAGCTTCAGTTCAGATCCACCTCCTAGCTGGGTGGCTATGGGTAAGTTGCTCTCTGTACCGTAGTTTCCTCACTTGGAAAATTCAGAAAATAATGAACCAAACTTAGAGGCTGCTATGTTGACGGAGTGAGATGACAAGTGTAAAGCAGTTAGAACAAAGCCCGGCACATTGCATGTGCTCTATAAGGGTTAGGAATGAGGATGATGATGGTGGTGATGACGGTGGTGGTGGTGACAATGGCATCCAGCCTCCACTGCCAGGAAAGCCAGTGGCACTTCTTTTCAGGATGCTGACCCCATCTCTCCCCTTCCTCCCACCTGTGACCATCCCTGCATCTGGCTGGTTCTCTAGGGCTGTGTATGTACGAGGCTCTGCTCGCACATGAAAAATTGGCACTCATTTGCTACCTCTTCTTGGCTCCTCTTTGGATTGTTCATGAGACAAAGCTACTGTCCTGACTGCGGAGTGATCCTGGCTCTGTACCGTGGCAGTTACAGCGCTAAGGGATCAAAAGCCACAACCAATGGGAAAGTGTGGCTGCCATATTCATTGTCCCCAGGACAACTCCGCATCTATCAGGGCTGGGTTGGTTGGTGCTGGTGGGGGTGAGGCTTGCTCTGTGGGTCTGGGACGAGCTGGAGGGAGGGACACTCAGGAGGGTTCTTGGCCATTGAAGTCTAGGCGGATGGACCAGAAAGGGTGACTGAGCTTTCTGTTGAAGAAGCAAAAGAAAATGCAAGAATTAACCATATCCAGGATGTCAAGGTTCCTGGGGAATGAGAAACATTTTACATCCAGATCCTACTGTATCATAATTATCTGTACCACTCTCAGTTGTGACTTTCTTGAAAACAGGCATCTGTCTTGTTAACAGGAATAATGGCCACATTTATTGAGTGTTTGCTCTGCTCCAGGCTTTGGGTGAACACATTACATGTATTCTCTTTAAAAAAAAATTAAATTCTCTTTAAAAAAAACCCTGAGGCTTCGAGAAGGTAAATAGCTTGAGTGCATGATTCCCAAGTGGTAAGTGACAGAGTCCAGACGAGATCCAGGCAAGCCTACTTCTGGTTTGTTTCGTGCCACTCACTGCCTTGCTCATGGCACTCCAGCCCCTGCCTGTTTTCTGGAGCAAACTAACCTTGTCTCCCCCTCAGGGCCTTGACCCCTTATTTTCCTTCTCCCCGCAATACTTTCCCCCGATCTTGGCATGGCTGGCTCCTTCTCATCCGGGTCATAGCCCAATGTCACTGCTCAGAGGGGCCTTCCTGGGTCATGTTAGCAAACACAGCTAACCTTCCCCAGCCTCAGTCACCCTCTATCCTAGGACGGCACAACGTGGCAGTCAAGAGCCAAATCCGGAGTCAGACGCCTGAACCCTGGATCCCATTTCTACTCCTGGTTTAAACTCTCTGGGACGGAAGTTTCATCATCTGTACAATGGGAGTATCGTTGTAACTTATAGGTTTCTTGTGAATTTGAAATGTTGTATTTAATATATATATAAAGTACTTAAAGCAATGCACATAGTGAGCACTCAATAAACATTAATATTTATTTATGGTCTTTCTCTACTAGAACATAAATTCTACAAGGGCAGCACTTTATTTGGTCTTTCACAACTGTATCCAGAGCCTAAAACAGAGTCGGTGCTCAATAAATGTTAGATAAATGAATGAATGAGTGAATGAACGTTTAACTCCAAAGCCTATGTTTTCACCTGCCCCTCCTGCTAATGCTGTTGTTTTACACCCTATGCCAAGCATGGTGCCCAGCCCTGGTGTGGGCTCAGGAAACCCCGAGCAGAACTGAGCCCAGCAGCTCTTCCTTCTACTCCCAGAAGATCCACACAGCATTCCTGCCAACCCTCTCCACCCTCCCCCATCCTTCCACCTGGCAAATCCTGTGCGACAGACGTGTGGGCTGGGCTCTCTCGCCCTGTCCTGGGAGCGTTTAGGACTCATTTGCTGCTACGCATTGGACCCTCTTTGAATCACTCCCCAGGACAAACAACTGTCCTAATTGTCAGGCCCTGAGCAATGCTACAGAAGGCAGCAGAAGGAAGTTCTGGTACATTCTGAATATCTCTGGAGGGTGTAATATGTTGAATTCTAGAAGGTTCAGGTGCATTTATGGAGAGGCTTAGCTATATTGATTTATTCAGTGCCTATTTCTAGAAGGGTCTTAGGAAGAAAGACTCATCCTCTGTCCCTTTCTGCTAGAAGACTCGTTCCAAGATACACTTTCCTCTGTCTCCACCTCCTGAACTCTCATGCATCCTTCAAGGCCCAGGTTGAATCTCGCCTCTTCTCTGGAGCCTGGCTGAATTAGTTACTCTTCTACCATCCCAGCTCACTTTCCACCCCTTGTCTTACAGTCAGCTTATTCACCTCGTCACGTGTTTGACAAATTCTGGCTGAGCCCCTACTACATGCCAGGCCCTGTGAGCTTAGACGAACAAGATGAAAATCTCTGCCACCAAGAAGCCTTGAGATTGATGTGTGTCTCTCCCCATCGGCTTCTCGAGGGCGGACCCACGTCCCCAGCATTCAGCAGAGGGGCCGGGCCCAAGTATGTGCTTGACCTTGCAGCAGAGAAGGCGATTACCCGGATAAGGGAATGATGCATGAAGATTCTGCTCTGGAACACAGACTGCGGGTTTGCAAAAGGAAGGCCCGTGACTGGCAATGTCCTTTTCCCCCCTGCATGATGAAGGTGCTCTCTCTGTAAGAAGACCAACACTGCTCATCCGGCCTTGGAACACGATTCACTCCGACACACTCCTCATAACATCTATGCATGCTGCAGAAATTTGTATTCCTGCTGCCCCGGAACACGGTGCTGGACTCGAGGCCTGCACGCTGATGTCAAAGTCGGGTTGCAAAAGTACTTTTTTCCTTTTGCTGACTGGCGTTCGTGCATTTGCGTTCCAACTTGCTTTCAGGCTGGGGGAGGGGGAGGCGGCAGGCGCTGCCTCTTCCGTAGGATAACATCTTTATTTTAAGTATTTCACAGCCTTTCTGCTGCAGCCCACCTGGGCTGCTTCTGTGGTTGTCAGAGATCAATGCGGTCAATATTTTTGACTGCAGAGCTTTCTTTGACTTACACATATTTAAAAGGATAAAACACAATCAACGATTCACTGTGTGAGCTTGACCACTGTAATCCTTATCTTTGATTCTTTGGGATCCAGCAAACAGGCTAAGTCTCCAACGGATCTTGCCCCGGACCAGGGAATTCAGCCCGACTGGAACCTCTTGATACTACGGCCTAGGCTATGTGAGTTTGTTTCACTCTGGGAAATTGGACTGGAAAACTAGACACTGCAGCATCTGGGAATACTGGTGGCCTTTTCCTTGGACCATTGCCTTTTGCTAAACACCACACAGCTTTCTTTCACTGTTATTAACCAAATAACGAGCTACCACTCTCGGGGGTATTTGCCTCTTGAGAGGCGTTCCTTGCAGCCAGCATTAAACCAAAACACTTTAATGGTGGGATTGTAGGCAGCTCATGAAACAAGGTGTTATTTTTAAAAATTAGGAAAAAAAGGATTAATTGTGATGACTTTCACCTGGAATAATTTCTTCTTGAATCTAGCATTATGAAAAGGATAATAAGAATCAAAAGGGCAGAGATCGACACACTTTTTCTTTAAAGGGCAGATAGTAAATAGTTTGGACTTTACGAGCTGAATGGGCTCTGTTGCAGCTACTCAGCTCTGTAATCACAACCCCAAAGCAGCCACAGATAATATGTAAACAAACGGGTGTGGCTGGATTCCAGTAACACTTTACAGAGGGATACGGAAATTTCAATGTCAATTTTCATGTGTCACAAAACATTATTATTTTATTTGGATTAAAAAAATTTTTTTCAACCATTTAAAAATGGAAAGCCATTTTAAACTCATGGGTCCTACAGGGACTTCCCTGGTGGTCTAGTGGTTAAGACTCTGTGCTTCCAATGCATGGGGCACAGGTTCGATCCCTGGTCGGCGAACTAAAATCCCATGTGCCACTTGGTGTGGCCAAAAAAAAAAAGATATACTCATGGGTCCTACAAAACTAGGTGGTGAGTGAGATTTGGCCTGCAGGCCAAGTGTGCTGACCCCTGCAATAGAGAATTATGATTAAGAGCGGGCCTTGGGGTCAAGCAGAACTGGGGTCGAGTCCTGGCTTGGTCATTTCTTCATAAATGACCCTCGACAAGATGCTTAACCTCTATGAGTCTTGATTTCCCCAACTGTAAGGTGGAACTGATAATAGGACTTACTTTCTGGTTATTTTGAGGATTGATGGAAATAACACCCATAAAGTGCACAGCAGAATGTCTGGGACTTAGTAAGAACTCAGTAAAATTTATGTGTTTGACAAATATTTACTGAGTAGTTATTGTGGGGCAGGCGGCATATTAAGCTGGTGGTGTGTTTTTCATGGTCTTTTGTCTCATTGAGCTTAAAATCCAGTGAGGCTGATGGAAACAGTTAGTTATCGTTATTATTAATAATGCTTGGGCTTTGTGAAAGAAAAGTGAAAATTGTAAATCATTAGGTAATGTCATGTGTTATTACTATGTATTTCCTGTTTTCAAAACCAGTTAAAACTCCCACGACCTCCCATTACGTTAGGATATTTTATGACCGACTGCACCCACCAAAACAAAAGGTAAAACATACTTCCCTCCGTTTAGAACAGAATCTCAAAATGTGGTTTCTGGACCAACAGCATGGACACCATTTGGGAATTTGTTGGAAATTTGAATTCTCTAGTACCAGCCCAGACCTACTGAATCACAATCTCTGGCAGTGGGGGCCAGCAGTCTGAGTTTTAACAAGGCCCCCTGGGTTATACTGATTCACACGGATTCGAGTTTGAGAATCACTGGTCTAGATAGATTGTAATCTCACTGACTTGTTCAAAGTCACAGACCTAGGAAACGACAGAGCCAGGATTTGAACAAAGATCTAAACGGGACCTTGAATACCAGGACATACTGGGTTCAAGGGCAGGGTTTATTAATACATGCAAAGGAGTAGGCCAGGACTAAGAGAAGGTTGTGTTTGTATGTGTGTGTGTTAGGGAACTGCCCTTCTCCTTCCCCACTGTTTGTTCAGGCTCAAGATATCTTAGACTTTCTTCCAGCCCTTGCCTGCCTTGGCAAGGGCATGGGGGCTGGGAGCAGTGGGAAGGGTCTGTGCCAGCAGGGAGGAGGGTTTGATCACTGACCTGTTAGAACCACTAATGCGTAATGCAAAGCAGAAGAGCTCTTCATGGGTGTGGTTATTCTTATATAGATAATGCACTTCTTTATAGCCTGTCCCCAAGGTGGGACCATTCCCACCACCACCTTGGTATGCCACGCTATCTACCTTAACCTCTGTGTGTTTCGGTGCTCCTCTTATATAAAATGGGCATCGTAAAACTTCACAGATGATTTTCATAAGTTCCTGTCTTTGGCTACCCATCCTGGCCACGCCCCCTGCCATCTGTGGTGAAGCTGCTGGTTGCTCTCCAATATTCACTCTTCCTTTCTTCCTTTAGTAGTTGGGCTCCCTTGAGTTTTAGCTGGGTACATGGCCACCCAGCTAAAGACTACAGTACCCAGACTTCCTTGCAGCTAGGTATGACCACGGGACTAGGCCTGGCCAATGGCCTGTGAGCAAAAGTGGATGGCACCCTAAGGAGGAATGAGCATGCTCTCTCTTTTTGTCCTTCCGTCCTTTCTGCAGACTGAATGAAGATGTGATGGTAGGAGCTGAGAAGACATATTAGGTCATGGGATGGAAGCTATGTGTCGAGGGTCTCAGAGCAATAACACTGAAGGAACCAGGGACCAGGACACTGTGAATCCACCATATTGGTCCTGGGACTGCCTATATTTGTATGGTTAGGGTGAAAGAGAAGTAAACTCTCTTATTTAAGGCTCTGTTATATTAGGGACTTAAAAAAAATAGCAAAAAAAAAAAAAAAAAATAGCAACCAGAATCTGTTTCCTAACTAACGCGTTACTACTTAAAATGAGGCTTAATTGACACCTCCTCTCCTATTCTCCCACCCCGTCCCAACACCCCAATAGAATGAATCTGTCATACCCTACACTGTGAGTCACTGCAAAACTACTCAAAAGATAGGGCAAACAGGGCAAGCATGTGCTTAGGTGACTGGCCAAGTGAGGACACCAAAAGGTATACATAAGTAAATAAATAAAATGAGTACAGTTCAGCTTTGATGAACTTGGCCAAAATTACATAATAGAAAAATATAACAAGAATTTTTTTCATTTTCAGTGTTTGCTTTTTTCCTTGCCATTTTTAGAGATAAAATATTATTTTGAAATGCATTTGGATGGAAGGGAGGGTGCAGTAACATTTTCAGTCCTTAGGGCTGCAAAAGATTTTAATCTAATCTGACTGTACCCCCCCCAAATTATTTCATCATAGCTCTGATTGCATTTCAGGGCAACACTCCATCCTCCAACCTGCACTCCCTAGCCAGTAGGCTGAGGGTTCCTGGAGGGCACTGTCTTTTTCCCTCATAAGCGCGTCTTTATTGCGCACCTGTTATTACTCACGTTTCTACTCGCAGTATGTAACGTGGTACCTGGCACTTAGAAGACGTTATTGGTACACTTAAGCTCTCAAGAACAACATGATGGGCCAGATGGCAGTGAGATTTCTTTACAAGCCTCTCTGTGGGTGGGGAGGGTTGGTAAAAAGAGTCAACATTTTCCTTTCTCTCCTCTCCCTGAGACTCAGGGAACATCATGCCCGTTAATGCTCACGGTTTCATAGCTCTTAAATGGCTATTTTAGTTTCAGTATTCTACACATGTCTTCATCCTGATCTTGTCATTCCACACTGGTTACCCACCACATCTCATTCTCTTCCAAAAGGTCTTTGTATGTGCTGTTCCCTCTGCCTGGAGCGCCTCCTCCTCAACTCCTTCCTCCACGGTTCTTTCATCTAGCGGATACCTACCCCCCCCTGCAGGGTTCAGCTTAAACATCACTTCCTCTGCAGGGCCTCATACTAAGTTGGGTCTCTGTGACATCGTATCCACTCTTTAGACTTTTCCTTTGCAGCATACATTGCAATTGTAATTGATCAGTTATTTCTCTATTATTTATTTTCCACGTTAGAATGTCAGCTTCACAAGAGCAGGGTGATGTCTGCCTTATTTGTTGCTTATTTAAGCCGGGCACATGGAATATGCTCAGGGAATCCACATAAATACACGAATAAATGAGCACCAGGACAAACAAAAGGAAATGCACAAAAACCGGAAGGCGAAAGGAACCTATTTTCCCTTGATAAGAAAGCAAATAGAATATTGCAGTTGGGTAATTTGATTTGTTGGGCAAACACTTTCATAGAGTTTTGACAACAACCAAAGGCAAGCGCAGCTATACAGAAAGTTCAGAAAGAGGTAATGTTTTCTTTCACAAGATTTGACTTTGATTCATCAAATACTGAATCAAAACTCGGAGACTTGGCTGCATGTTTACAAGAGAAAAGTACAGACTTGGAATCCAATTCAGAGAAGTACCCAATTAAAAGTGTGGGTTTGCTTTTTATTCCTTTCCCAGAGGAAAAGTGCTGTTTATGAAACTGACACTACTTAGGAGAATAATTAGGTACATCAACACTAATTAATACTTTTGACATTAAGAGAAAACCTTTAGGCTTGTAAAGTATAATGTGAAGATGTATCCAAGTGGGTAGTAGAGGGTTTCCAGACATGGTGTCCATTAATTCCTTCCTTTCCTGTACATGTATGCAATCCTACCCATCGGGAGGTGGAATCTATTCCCCCTTTCCTTGAATCTCTTTGAATTGTGACTTGTTTTGACCAATAAAACGTGGCAGAAGCGATGTTGTGTCAGTGCTTGGCTCACCCTGTAAAAGGCCTGGCAGCTTTTGCTTTCCCCTGGGGAAGCCAATCACCAAGATGTAAAAGAGCTACGGCTAAACTACAGAAGGGTGACACCGGGTGGTAGGAGAAACGCCAGTGGAGGAGCATCAAGGTATCAGACATGCGAGTGAGGACTCCTTCACCCTCCCAGTCCAGCCCAACCTCAGGTAAATGCCGTCAGAGGAGCTCCCTCAGTTCACACTACGTCCAGCACAACCACCTAGCAGCCATGCACTTGAATTCCTGCACCACAGAATCAAGAGAAATAACAAATCATTGTTGCTTTAAGCTGCTAAATTTGGGGTTGATTTGTTACATAGCAATAGATAACTGATACAACATGATATTCCAGTGACTGAGCGGTGACTTCTCTGGCAGCCTCAACCATACAGAAAACAACCTACAAACAAATAAGGTAAAATATAACTCATGCACTTTGCTCCTGGCAGGGATGTTAAAGTCTGATTCCTCAGGACCTACAGTCCTTTCGTTTACACACAATTTTAATGTGTTTGTTCATCTTAGAGTCAAAAACAGTATAAAATTATGCAAATTGGCATAGATTTAGTGGATTTTAGAGAGCATCATGTTTGATCCTCTCACTTTTAGGTAGTGGAACAGAGGCCAAGAGGGGTTGAGTAATTGTTCAATTAACAAAGTCACAGGATGTATTAGAAACAGGAAAATAATCCAGGATTTTTGGTCATCCAAATAAGGTGCTCTCTTCACTTTACCTTTGTATTTCGTAGAAGAGACAGATTTAAATGGGTAGGGAGCAAAAAGGATTTTAGATCCTATGAGAACACTGAAGGATTAGATGGAAAGCTGGCAGGCACCATCTCAAAAAGACGACAAATCCCAGTTCCTGCAAAGTGAAGTCAGACAGCCCCGTTTAGGCTGTAGGGACCCAGAGGCATCCCTTTATTTGAGCGGAGAGCAGCCCAATACTTGATATTCATGACGATGACCCTGAGTCAGAAAGCCAAGATTAAGTTATGTTTCTCAAATTCTACTGAAGGAGGTAGGAATATTCCTATGCAAAATGGTTAGAATAACATATGATTTGATGTGCAAAGGGATAAACTTGAGTTATGTGGAAAACGCATTTACATGGAACAGTCCACGTCAGACAAATGAGGCATTGCTCTATTTGCAAAACGTTCAGCATGTATTCCAAGTCTTGGCTAGTCTGAGGCTTCTACTAAATGAAAAATGAGCTTCACTTGTGTCTAAATCTGAGCTTAAGTGCACTCTCTAAAACCTTCCTGGGAATTTTTTGGACAGGTGTCTCTTTTCAAAGAGCATAATATTTGGACATTACATTTTAAATATGTGCAGATAAAAATGATATTCCAGATCTGTATTTCACTTATAAGCAGATGGGATAACAGTAGTGAGAGTTACTGAGAGACAGTCCTTCATGGAAAAATAATGGAAATAGAACCTAACCTCTCCCTAACCCTGCCTGGAGGTTTGTGGCTACAAGTTCTAGAGCGAACATCATATGATCCCAAATCTGAAATGATTCAATGTGGTCAGACCAACATAAAATCTGCTTTCTTGCTTCCATACAGGGTAAGAGTATTTTCCTTTTTAAAAACCTAGTGTTTGGGGGACAACATAAACAGCCTTTGCCACCTGCAGGCCCTTCAGAATGGGAAACTGTGTGCTCGTTGGAGGGATCCAGCTGCAGGCCTGTTATGTCTCATCCACATGGAGCCTGGAGAAGTATCCAAATTTGAAGGTCTTTACAGAGATCCAGCGATTGCTTGCCGGTTCACCCTACTCCATTTCATTCTCTTTTGTCTTCTGCCTGCCCTTTTCATTTACCTATGGGCCTGACTCCTATGCGTTTTGAATTTTTGACACCAGACTTAGAAACTGAATTCTTTTTAGCGGGGGAAGGATAAGAAAACATTCACTGCAATGCAGGGTTTTGCAATGTTTGGGGTGCGCGATATACCATCAAAGGCCAAAATTGCTGATGGCAGACTTAACCTCAACTGATCAAGTTCGTGATTAGCCACCATTATAGTCACATTTCGCAGTATCTGTAAGCGTGTTCACCGTGATTACGCTACATATTAGGGTCCCTTCTAGCAGTCTCCTCATCTGAGAAGGAACGTCTCCTTCCTGACCTTACTCTCTTATATACTCATGAGACATAATTATTGCTTTCCCCCAAACATCCTATATTTCCGTATTATTATATTACCATTTGAGTGGAGTTACAACATTCCTGGTAAGATGTCTATACAAGACTCATTCAAATAAGCAATTGACAGTAGACCCTTCACCCCATGAAGATAAGCCCAATGGCCATGAGAATGAGAGTCTCTGGGGACCTACAGGAGGAAATGCCAACTTGGACAAGCAGGACACATGTGCCCAAGTTCCCTACATCTCTTCAAAAGACTGTGTATGTGTATCTGAGTATTTGATCCTTCAAAATCTGCAAACATTCATTGAATGTGCCAGGCCCAGGGATGACTTGTTTCATGTATATTATCTCATTTAATCTTTAACAACAAAATAAGTCTATTATTACCATGTTATAAAGTTTCTGAAGCTTACTTATAAACAGAATGGGATAATCTCTTGAGGCCAGAAGGAATGTTTTAATATCCTTCATCTGTATTCTCTTGCTTGTTAGGAAATTGTATTAAGACAGATTGGTTTGAATGCTCAGATTCTGAGTATGGACTTTCTTTCAATATGGCTGAATGATTTTTAGACCTCAACTTGCATAAGAATTACAGTTTAAGGTAATGTACAATACGGTAATACACAAGAATAAGTACACTTACTTTATGGATGGCTTAAGGGATTTTTTTAAATAAATTAATTTATTTATTTTTGGCTGCATTGGGGCTTCGTTGCTGTGTGCGAGCTTTCTCTATTTGCTGCAAGTGGGGGCTACTCTTTGCTGCGGTGTGCGGGCTTCTCATTGCTGTGGCTTCTCTTGTTGCGGAGCACGGGCTCTAGGCATGCAGGCTTCGGTAGTTGTGGCTCGCAGGCTCTAGAGCACAGGCTCAGTAGTTGTGGCACACGGGCTCAGTAGTTGTGGCTTGCAGGCTCTAGAGCACAGGCTCAGTAGTTGTGGCGCAGGGGCTTAGTTGCTCCGTGGCATGTGGGATCTTCCTGGTCCAGGGCTTGAACCCGTGTCCCCTGCATTGGCAGGCGGATTCTTAACCACTGCACCACCAGGAAAGTCCCGGCTTAAGAGATTTTTAATGGTAAATTTGACTATGGGCAATTTTCCTCTTACGAGCTGCTTTTAGAAGTTTATACCTTGTAAGATGAAATTCTGCTCTGTGCCATAACTCTCACTTTTAGCTTGTTGCAAGGTATGTTTTGTTTTATAGCATCTCAGATGATCATCTCAACATAATGTTCCACCAGACCAGATATCTCTGTAATTGTATACTCATTTGCAGCAAAAATAAAATTTTCACATCATGGCAGAGAGACTCTTAAGGTGGTCCCCATGATCCCCACCCCCTGGGGTCCACGCTCCTTTTGTGGCTCCCTTCCCTTAAGTGTGGGCAGGACCTGTGACTTGCTTTTAACCAAGAGAATACGGCAAGGGTGATGGGATGTGATTCATAGAAATCTGACTTTCATCTTGCAGGAGACTCTCACCCTTCTTGGCTTTGATGAAGTCAGTGATTGGGTTAGGGAACCCCACATGGCAAGGAACTTTGTGGGAGGCCTCTAGGAGCTGAGGGTGGGCACCAGGCAACAACCAGCAAGAGAGTACATCCCTAAGTCCCAGAGCTTCAGGGGAATGAATTCTGCTTACAATCTGAGGGAGTTTGGCAGCATCTCTTTCCCCCGTCGAGCCTCTGATGAGGCTGCCGCCCAAGTCAACACCTGGATTACAGTCCTGTGACCCAGCTAACCTGTACCTGGCTTCCTGATGCACAGAAACTGTGAAATAATACACATGCATTGTATTAAGTCAATGAGTACGTACATTAATCAGAATTTGGGGACACATCTGAGGCTACCTCAAGGTGTACCAGCTGAGAACCTCTGATCTCATTCAATAGTGACAGGGAAACTGAGGCCTGCAAGGGTGAATGCAATTGTCCTGGGTCACGTGGTTCTAACTCTGCCTCTGTAACCCTCTACAGACCATATGACTTCTGTTACTCCATTTCCCCACCTATAAAAGGGAAAGTTGAACTAACTGATTGACAAGGGCAGTGTAGTCTTTACTCAGGCCTTCTGTCTCCTGGAACCTTGGCTCCTTTCAAAGTGTGTTCTTTAGAATGCTTGTTTTCAAGGATTCTAGGTGGAGAAAACAATTCTGTGGTCAAACACAGTTGAGGGATGCAGAATGAAACAATGTTTCTTAACAGGTTTTTTGTTTGTTTGTTTGTTTTAAATTCAGGATCTCTTAGAGCTATTAATGGGCTCATGCCCTTTGGGAATTTCCAATAACGAGATGCAGTCAGCAGCATTTTCCAAATTTATTTGATTGTGACTGCTCCCCTGAGTTTTGGGACTGCTGGTTCACAGAACACATTGAAGGAAGGTCCACAGCTTCCCTTATGATGATCAAAACTCTCTTCCAGATGGAAAGAAGAATCCAGAGGAAGAGGGTTCTCATTCTTTCTATTGTCAAGTGATGTAGAACAACAGGAAGGTTAGTACACTGAGATCCAACATAGATAAATGGCTGAACTTGTCTTGCAAAGGCCAGACGGTCACAGTTGAGGAACAAGCAACAATAATACGTTGATATATCTATTGGTAGCATACTAATGTGAGAGATGTGAAATATGCACCATGCTAGTTGTTCCAGAGAATAAAATGTTTTCTTATTTGTAAGGCACCTTCTCATGAACTGAAAGATACCTCCTTAACATTTTTCTAATGTGCAAGGTTTTTTCACTCCCTCCCTCCCTCTCTTCCTCCCTCTCTCCTCCTTTCCTTCCTTCCTTCCTCTTTTCCTCCCTCCCTTCCTTCCTTCCTCCCTCCCTCCCTCTCTCCCTCCCTCCCTTCCTTCCTTCCTTCCTTCCTTCCTCTCTCCCTTCCTCCTTCCCTTTCTTTTTCTTTCTCCTTTCCCTTCCTCTCGTTTCTCTTGGAATAATGCTTTCTTCTACATGTTTTCGATAAGGAGTTTTGCACGTCTGTTCTGGGAAGGGAGTGAGGTGGGAGGGCAGGAAGAAGAGCTTAATAGCCTCAGATTCTCTCATCTGGAGTCCAGAACCCAGTTCAGAGTTGAAACACTTCTTAGAGCAGCCTGACAGCAAGAGGATGACCGTTTTTTGGAATCAGTACAGGGTTTTGAGCCCTCGACTCAGAGCAGTCATTTCCCAAGACCTTCGGAGTTTCCTGGAGAATTCATGAAAAGCAAGTGGTTTGTATTTCTCTGTTACCTACTTTATGGGATGGTGTGATGTGAGTGATCTGCTCTGTCTGTCCCGCTGGTGAATGAGACTTGGTCCTCCCTTTGTGCCGAGAACTGGAATGCCCTTCAGCCTGTGCCCCCTGAGTTCTCTGTCACTGTTCAAACCACACCCTCTCCTGCCCACCCCCTCCCAATGCGAGGCTTCAGGAACAACATCATGATAAATCTCAAGCTCAGACCCTGAAGCCCTCCCAGCTGCTTAAACCTGTTCCTGATTTTTAAACTTGCCCAACAATGCACTTGAGTTTAACCACAGGCATGTGACCTTGCTCTGATAATGGGTCGTTTTCTAAGAGAAAAGCAGTAATACTGAACACTATTTTGACAAAATAAAGGAGAATAAAATAGACATTATGAATAAAGTATGTGGGCAGAAAAATGTGTAAATGGTCTGGGGATGCTGACACAATAAGCTCTTTGTAACTGCTCTTCAAGAAAAATACATATTTTTTCTGTACATTCTATACATTAAAAAAAGAAAATCCCTCCCCTGGTGACCCAGGGCAGCCAGACGTGCATCTGACACGGATCATTCCTAAGTGTCGGTGGCCTTTTGCTAGTACATCAATTTCCCCGAGTCCTCGGCTTATTTTCCGGCTGCACGTGTACACACACACACATCACGGCCGAGACGCCCTGCTTTTCCCCATTTAGCGGTTGACAGCGGCTTTCAACGCTGCAGGATTACACTGCACGTCACTGGTATCACCTGTGTACAGGCCGAGCGTGAACTCTGCGAGAGAACAAGACCCGGAATCCACATCTTCTCGAACTCGCCCTTCTCAGGTCAAAGAAAAATGGCAGAAGCTGAAAAAAAGGACTCGGTGCTACACTGTCTTCTCAGAGAACCTCCAATGACCCTCTAAATGGAGACCAAACAGGACTCCCCATTACATGGGTCTATTTATTCTTTTTTTTCTCCATCTGATAAATATTTACGATGGATCACGCACTGTGCTAGGCTCTTGGCAAGATGCAGCTTCTGCCTTCAAAGTGCTCACCCTATCATGGGATATAAATCTAGTGCAAATATATACAGGGGGACGCACAGTGAAGGATGGTTTTCTTTTCACTTCTCTGTCCACTGAGAGAGGGAACCTGTAGCTACTGCTATCTTTGGAAACAGGGATCATCTCTGGCCACGGAGGGTCTGGGCCCTTAACAAGCAGCCCTCTAATCTGATTGCACATTAGAATAACCTAGGAGGGTTTTAAAAAATATATCTATGGCCATAAGAGAGTCTCGTGGGGAGCTGGAAATGGTCCATATTTTGATCTGGCGGGTGGTTACCTGGGTGTGAATATATGTAAAATCCACTGAACTTCACACTCAATACTTACGCACTCTCCTGTAGACAAGATAAACTCAATTTTTGCAAAGGTAAGAAATTCCTACATGCAGGCCTGCTCTGAGAGATTCTGTTTTAAACGGTCCTGGCTTCAGTATGCTGTAAAAGTGCCCCAGGTGACAATAACGTGCAACCAGGGCTGAGAAACAGTCTGTAGGCTATTAACTACTAATGGCCTGGAGAAGGGGCCCCGAGAGCACGCAGCCCTTTGTGTTGCAGGGTCAAAACAGAGCTATTACTCATTGGTGTTGGCCCCTGAAGACCACCCAAGTTCATCCACTGCGGGTGGGGCTTTTTCTTGGAAGCTCTGTGGCTCAAGAAGGGAGAGGGTCCGCCCTTTTGTGTTGCAGCTGAGAGGAGAGGTAGAAGGAAGGATGGAGGAAGCAGGGGAGGGGAGGTGGTAGGAATTCTGGGGTCAAGAAGAGCTGTAGGAATCAGGCTGCAGCCTGGGAGGGTCAGGGGCCCGGAGTCTAGGAATCCCATGTGCTAATCGTGTCCCCTTGGGGAGGTCATTTATCTGCACTTAGTCTCACTTTCCTCAGCTCTAAGTAGCTGTGCCTGGGACTTCCCTGGTTTAGCACTGAAAGTCATGTGTCCTGGGAAACTTCCCAGTCCCGGGTAGCCTGAGATGGTTGCTCGCCCCAGGTATGAGTTGAGGGCAATGATTCCTACTTCTTAGGGTTGTCGTGAGGATAAACCATTATTATGTAAAATGCTTACCACTTGCTTGGCATTGCATCAGGATCCAATACATGATAGCTATTATTACCAGTAGGTTTGGCAGAAGGGAGATGGTTTGTTCTGTTGCCTGGGGTCAGCCCAGGCAGTACCTGGCACACAGTAGGTGCACGATAAATATTAATAAAACGAATGCTTGTCTGAGCCACAGATTCACAGATTTCATTACCCAAATTAGAAACCTTCTCCTTTCTTAATTACGAGGGCATGCTTTCAAACTGTTTAATGACATCTTGTTTTGTAGCCTGTTTAATAAATCTTTGCTGCCAACGGCAAGTTCCCCATGTCGACAAATCATCTAAATATTTAACTGATTTTTTTTTTTTTTCTCCCCAAGGTTTCGTGCAGACTCTTGGCATTGTGTAGCTGATAAGCAGAGGGATTCGGCAGTACGAAATCAGGCACTTCGAATCTATAAACCTCAGGCCTCTCTTTCTCTGGTGTTTCTGATGCTACTGGATAGCTGATTCTAGAGATATGACACGCCCCCCCCATCCCCTCCCTCCTTCCACCCCTTTGCTCTTGCTTCCTCCACTGCAGAGGCTGGAGGAGGAGAATACTCATTCCTCAGCCTCACTTTCATCTAGGTATGGCCAAGTACACTTTTGTGGCAGATAAGATGCTAATGGGATTTTTTAAGGGGGAAGGGATGGTCCGAGAAAGGTGAGAAGAGCAGACGAGCTTCGTGGTGCCCCTTCCCAAGCTCCTTGCCTTGCACACAGCTGTGACGCTCACAGAGCGGGCGTGGTGCTGTGATTGTGGGGACAAGCCCAAGGGGGAAAGAACAACACGAGAACTACAAAGACCCCAAGATGGTTCGGTGTCAGACTCTCCAGAGCATCTGCCTGTTTTTAGGTGAGATAAAGCTGATCCTGTTGGTTAAGACCCATGAAGCCTGGGTCCTCTGTTACTTGCAGCCAAACACATTTTTATATTGTACATGTGTGATGCCCAGTGAGGTGCTAGATCCTGAGATCAAAACATGTACAAGGTGAGATCTTCAAGGCATCTCCTTGTTGCCAGGTTAAAACCAGAACAGAAGGCGTGGGAGCAGGGAACCAAGGGAAGTGGGGGGCTGCCTGAAATTTGTGAAGGAGCCTTTCTTACGTGTCCTGTCATTCTCTTTGGTCTGGGATAGGTCAGAGGGCCCTGGTGCAGGCACTCTTGGCCTTATATAGCTGATAAGTAGAGGGGTTCAGCAGTAAGAAATCAGGCACTTCAAACCTGTAAATCTCAGACCTCTCTTTGTCTGTAGGGGCTGATGACCACTGTACCAGGAAAGAAGGAAATGAAGAAAAAGTGGTTCTTTAAAACTGGAACAGACAGTGGCCTTCTATTGGGGAAGCATCATTCACATAGCTCCAGCCACTCCCTTTCTTGTACCCAGATTGATGGAGGGCAGACAAAAATAGGTTCCCGGAGGAATTATCAGCATTTTAAAAAGTTCATTAACAGATCTTTGCTGTGTAAAATCCGTGAGGGCTGAGTTTAGGTTTGGGGTCAAGAATTTTATAGGTCTGCATAATTAAGAGGGAAGTTTTTTGATTTTTGTTCTGTTTTGCTCTTCCAAGGGGTAGTGAGATGGTGAAGAGGAGAAACAAACAACATAATGGGACTATAATTGAGGGACTTCTCAATGATACCATAATATTATATATGCTACAAGTAGTATAATGTTTGGTACAATAGACACATAATTATGGGGAACTCAAAGAAATATTAAATTATTGATTCTAATCACCTCCACCCTGTATAAAACCTCACTACAAGATATGTTGTTTGTGGGGCTTCCCTGGTGGTCCAGTGGTTAAGACTCTGTGCTTCCACTGCAGGGGGCGTGGGTTCTGTGCCCACCTTGGGTCAACTCGAGGGAAGTGATAAAGGAATCACTACAAAGAAAAGAGTGGGAAAAAGGAATGCTGTAGAAGCAAAAAATAATAACAGCAAACATTTTTTTGAACACTTACTCCATGGCAAGCCCTGTTTGAAGTTTCCCTTGAAAGTTTCACTTATTTAATCCTCACAACAATCCTATAAAGTAGGACCTTTTACTTTCCTTTATTTCGCAGATGAGGACACTGAAGAAGAAGGTTACTTATCTTGTCCAAGGTCACACAATAGTTAATTCTAGGCAGTCTGATCCCAGCATCTATGTTCTTAATCACGATCCCATATTGCCTCCCTCTCACGGCCAGAAGGGATGAGGAAAGACAAGGTTTTCAGAAACTCACAGAAATATCAAGGGGACTCTGGATTTCAAGGTGGTGTGGAAGTTTAGGCGTATCTCAACTGACTGAAAAAATGTCAATCCACTGAAAATTTTATGTAATAGCTGTTTTAGATATGACTCAGTCTTCACAGGAAAATGCAGTTTGTCTCTGTATTGTTTGAACCGTTTTCCAGTTTCGCTGTTGAAGATATGAAACAGCTTCCGATTTTGCCTAAAATCCAATGAAGTCTTTGTAAAATTAAAAGATGAATTTTAAAGGAAATATTTGTCTACTAAGAACGGCTTCTCTAATTAAGCAATTAAGTCGCAACAAGACAGATCTCATCATTGCTTAAAGGTCACTGAAAATGCAAAGGGGATGCAAAACTCAGTTGCAGGGGTAAATCAGTCCATCTCTGTGGGTGTCTAAAGTTTTGAAATTTTCTTAAACTGCACATGCCGTGTTTTAAATATTTAAGTATTGGGCCTGTTGCCTATGTGTGCTGAAAGAAAAAGAAACCTTTGCTATGTCTTTTGGCTAATCAAAACGCAGCTCTGCGTTTGAAAATTATTATTGTATAAGGTACCTGTGGTTGCAAGGAGAGATGGCCTAGAGCAGAAAGAACTTGAAGAGACCTAGGTACTTATTTTTACTACCGCGGTGGCCGCATGCGTGGAAATTAGTTATGACTTTACCACCAGTCACCTCGGCGTGGCGGGCATGGTTTCCAATAATTACATTGCTGCTATTTTGAGTAATGAGATGGGGTTCTGGCACAGCACGAGGCAGATTTTACTGGGTTCATTTAAATTTTATGGAAATGAGTATTTATTAGTTGTCATCCACTGAAGCCCATCTCTAAGGCTTGCTTTCTTAGTCCACGGCTCACTGAGACTAAAGGATGGTGTCTATAAAGAATTAATCTCCTTGTTCCTTTCTTGAGACTATGGAACTGGCTCCACTTAATTGTCAGAAGGACTGATATTTTCCCATAGCCTAATCCCAGGGAAGTGTGACGAGGGTTCAAGCAGCACTGTTAATATCCACTTTCCCACCCAGCACCCATGCACTGTTGGAAAGACAACAACTTAGAAGTTTAGGCCACAAGGACAACTTATTTGCAGGGATCGTGTTTGCCACAGGTTGACACCAGTGAGAATGGCCATCATCAAAAAATCTACAAACAGTAAATGCTGGAGAGGGTGTGGAGAAAAGGGAACCCTCTTGCACTGTTGGTGGGAATGTAAATTGATACAGCCACTATGGAGAACAGTACGGAGCTTCCTTAAAAAACTAAAAATAGAACTACCATACGACCCAGCAATCCCACTACTGGGCATATACCCTGAGAAAACCATAATTCAAAAAGAGTCATGTACCACAATGTTCATTGCAGCTCTATTTACAACAGCCAGGACATGGAAGCAACCTAGGTGTCCATCGACAGATGAATGGATAAAGAAGATATATACATATATACAATGGAATATTACTCAGCCATAAAAAGAAACAAAATTGTGTTACTTGTAGTGAGGTGGACGGACCTAGAGTCTGTCATACAGAGTGAAGTAAGTCAGAAAGAGAAAAACAAATACCGTATACTAACACATATGTATGGAATCTAAAAAAAAAAAGGCTCTGATGAACCTAGGGGCAGGACAGGAATAGAGACGCAGACGTAAAGAATGGACTTGAGGACATGGGGAGGGGGAAGGGTAAGCTGGGACGAAGTGAGAGAGTGGCATGGACATATATACACTACCAAATGTAAAATAGATAGCTAGTGGGAAGCAGCCACATAGCACAGGGAGATCAGCTCAGTGCTTTGTGACCACCTAGAGGGGTGGGATAAGGAGGGTGGGAGGGAGACGCAAGGGGGAGGGGATATGGGGATATATGTATACATACAGCTGATTCACTTTGTTATACAGCAGAAACTAACACGTCATTGTAAAGCAATTATACTCCAATAAAGATGTTTTTTTAAAAAAAAAGACAAAAAGAATTCCACCTTATCTTTTGCATTCACCAAAGAATAATAATGAGTCACTGAAAAGGTTCTATGAAACCAGAATTTATAAGACTAAAATGGGTCTCAGAACTAAAGAATTTTGCAAGGCTCTTCTCTCCTCCCAGCAATTCCCACACAATTTTCCCCTACCCTTTTCCAAAAACTAAGTGCATGGACTTCTCCATGTGTTCTGAGCTGTCCCTCTGACCCTCGATAATGTTTACAAATTGAAGAAATGGCCGAAATCTGGCATTGTCATTCCTCACTCACATCATGCAGAATGGCAGGTAAACAGGAAAATCTGGACTGGCTTGGAGAATGAGCCAACACACATAAATTACAAATAAAAAAAATTAACAGACACCAATCTGCTCTCCAACACCATTCGCCAGCTCTGAATCTCTATGGTAACTGAACTCCCCTGGCCTCCTGGGTATTCCACTAGTGGATTTTTCCCCCCTTTCCTTTTTCAAAGAAAGTTCTCAAAACTGATTTAAATATTATGATATTCTCATCTCCGAGTGCTAAATGGGAGATGAATTCATGTTGGCTGGGGTGCCTTTTAAAACATAGACTTTTCTTCCTTCAAATGGCACTGCCACAAAGGTGAATTGTCTCCTAATAGAAGATTCCTTTTTAAAAAACCTGAAAGTTGGGGATTGAAGATGGCACTGTGCTTTTAGGGATGATGGGATTAAATTTGCCAAGTAACTAAGGAACTATAAAAAGGAAAGGGGCACCCACTGAAGAGAACGTTGCTTTTTGCAAATGCTTGTTTGCCATCTTGTTTTCGTGGAATTTGGTTGAGGTGTTCTAAATACATGTGTAAATATTCAAGGCTTTGTTTGATTTCGAGGATGGGCAGAGACTAACATTTACTGAGAATTTACCGCATCCTGAGAATATCGTTACCAATTTTTAAATTTTCCTGGCAAAGCAGTAGGGTAGGTATTTTTAAATCTTCATTTGATAGTTGAGGAAAATAAGACTCAGAGAGGGTAAGAGGTCTGCCCAAGGTCACACAGTCACTGAGAAAGATGGAATTTGAACTTCAGTCTTATTGATTCTCAAGTTCGACTTCTTTCTGCTGAATTTATGGTTTGTAATACTTACTGCTTTTTCTCTTTTAGAAGTCACTGTCTTCAGTTCCTCCTACCCCTAAGTTATTTAATCCAAAAAAACAAATACACAACACCTTCTCCTGGGATGAAAGGGGCTCCAGTGACCAATCCTGACCCCTTCTTTCCTCCCTGCTTTCTCTCCAAATCCCCTAAGAGAACTACCTGAAGGTCTAAGGTTTCAGCATTTAGACACGCGGAAGCGAACTTGAAATTAGATTGTTTGACCAGCTAATGACTTTGACTGATGCATAGAGCTGATCTGAAGCTAATTATATTCACTCATTCACTCACCAAAACCAGACCAACACAGGCAGATGCCCCTCATTTTAAAAGAAAAAGAAGATTGGGGTGGGGGGGGCATAACTTGTTGTATCTTCTATATTAGAGATCAAAAGTATTAAGTTTCAGATTAAAAAAAAAAGGAGATGAAGAAAAGAAAGAAAACACAAACCCTTCAAATCTTTTGTCAAGAAAATCTCTTCCACGTGAACATCAAAAGCTGCCTTTCTCAAAAAGTTTGAGCAACTGCCATTAGGGTGGGAAAATGAAAAGGAACTCAAGCAGAACAAGACATCCTGAGTGATTTTATGATCCTTCTGACCTTAAAAGGCATAAGTGCTGTAGTGATTTTGCAGATCGTGAATTGGTAGTGATTTGAAGGCCTCTTGAATACATCCTGAGATTTGACATTTGCTATGCTTTTTTTTTTCCCTTCTCCTAAAGATCATTACAAAACAGTGCTACGTAATCTACCAAAATGTGAAAGTCTGTGGGAAGTTACTAAAACAGGTAGTGAGGGTTCGCTGGGGGCTGCACTTAGCAAAAATCTGAAAATTGCTGGCTCTGTTGTTGAGAGAAATAAACACTTTATTAGAAAGTGTCTTTGGCATGTCTTCATGTAAGGGCTTGGTTACAGCAATACTTCCCTGGCAGGGAACAGCACGGGGGAAGACAGGAAGATAAAACCCAGGAGAGGAAAACGTGCTTGAGTTTTATTTTTTTCTATTTTGTTTTATTTTACCTTTTTAAGATTAAGTTTTTAAGACCAAAAATATGCAGTGACGTTAGGCAATATGTCATTCTCTGATGAGCTCTGTGTAAAGTTTAGAATTCGGTGTCCTCTAGAACCTGGGTATGATGGTGCAGAATGAAGTGTCCGAGGAAGAACGGCCAAATTGTAGTCACCTAATTAGATTCTTAGATGTTTACCAGCAAAGAAGGACATGCAGCCAAAATTCAAACTTCAGTATTGAGAGCTCCCTTGCTGAGTTGTACCAAAGGCCAATGACTGCTTCTCTCTGGGCTCCGCACATAGAGTGACACCATACTGACTAATTATTTAGCAGCTGGGAGAATCAAGAAAGCAAAAGTGGGTTGGAGTGGGGTGGAGAAGAACCTGTTAGTCTTAGAATTAAAAACAAACAAGAAAGACAACACGAACAACAAAATGACAAAAGAAATAGAGCAGCTATGAACGAGATAAAAAAATAAAAATAGTATATATTTTTAAATGAGCAAGATAAAGGGAAAACACATTACCCTATTTTATAATACAATACATCTTTAAAGGAATCAGATCCATAATATTTACGTGGACTATATTTTTCTGGGAGACTTACTTATTATAACTATGTGGGACTCATCACATTATGTGAGCTGGTGGGTTAATATAATTTAAGGAGAAAATAGCAGTTCAAGTTATTTTACATAAAATCTTTGGGGGGGATTTATCTGATTAATTATTTGACTAGCTGCCTCAATTTTTTCTTGACCTTGTTAGTGTGATGATTCCAAATTGTGTTCAAACACTACAGTTCTGTCATAAATAAAACAGGGTGCGGCTTATCTTTTTTTATGGAACAGATGGGGTCTAGTTAGCTATCCATCATCTTCTAAGTTGGGGGGTTGCCCAGGGATAAGATGATTCCCAGGCTCCAAGCTTCCCTGCCTCTCCTGGGACTCTGTCACTGCTGACTGGTGGGGCTGTGTAATTCACAGGTGTTGGGAGACTCTTAGAATCTATCTATAAGCCCAAAAAATGACTTCCACAAGGCTTCCCTGGTGGCACAGTGGTTGAGAATCTGCCTGCCAATGCAGGGGACACGGGTTCGAGCCCTGGTCTGGGAAGATCCCACATGCTGCGGAGCAACTAGGCCCGTGAGCCACAACTACTGAGCCTGCGCGTCTGGAGCCTGTGCTCTGCAACAAGAGAGGCCGTGATGGTGAGAGGCCCGTGCACCGTGATGAAGAGTGGCCCCCGCTTGCCGCAACTAGAGAAAGCCCTCGCCCAGAAACGAAGACCCAACACAGCCAAAAATAAATAAATAAATAAATTAAAAAAAAAAAAAAAAGACTTCCACAAACCCTTTTGGGATAGGCAGGCTCACATGAGTGATTCTCAAGAATGAGACAAAAGTAAGATTTGGACAATTATCAGGTGTGCTACAAGTAATTTGTGATCGATCCTTTTTAAGGATGAAAATAAGGCAATTTATTTATTTGGCGCTGAAAAAAAAGAGACTAAATTCTAGTTTCCCTGTACTATTTTTCTCCCCCCTCAGTAGCATTTCAGTGTATTCTTTCAAAGGGTGGACCAGATGCCACCTTTCCCACCATTCCTGGGCTCACTTTGCCAGTGATTTCCCAGAGCCTTCCTTCTGGCAGCTTATAGGAGTCTCCGCCCAGCTCTCCAGCCTCATTTCTTCACCCCAACACTCATTCCATTTTCTGTTTCTCAAATAAGCCAAGCCCTTCCTTGTATCAGAGACTTATTTTTGCCTTTGCCTGCAACACTCTTCCCCAGATTTCCAAAGCCAGTTCTTTCTAATTACTTATGTCTCAGCAAAAAGGTCACCTCTTCAGAGTGGGCTCTCCAGATGAGTCTATCTAAATAGCCCACCCACGCAACTCACACCCCATCACACATCACCTAATCATTCTCTATCCTAGGGCCATGCCTGGTATCCTTTGTAGCACTGCTCTAGAAATGGTCTTGTGTGTGTTTGTTTATTTGTTGGTTGCCTGCCCTTTTCCTCTAGAATGTAAGAGCCATGAGAGCTTATCCAGTTCACTACGGACATCCCCTTACCTAGTGGAGTACCCGGCAATTGGTGGGTTTTTAATAAATATTTGTTTAAATGAATGTATGAATGCTCGTCTAACTGGAAGAAAAAGGGTGAGGTTATAGGTTTTGTGCGAACAAGACCTCTAAGGAAGAGGATCGATCACCCACGATGGGATTGTAGTGGAAAGAGGTTGGAGAAAGAGTTCCAGCCCCACCCATCTAAGAGGCTCTTTTACAGCTACAGCATTTCTCCTGCTTCCCTGCCTGGAAAGGAGAGAACAAGAATTAGATTCAACATTTTGTATAATTTCATAGCCAATCATTTGATATATGTAAGAAGTCATTAAGTTCTACAGTAGATGATCCAGGGTTGAGGGCTGTTCAAATAGGTCACGTGATAATTACAGACAACATTTATTTAGTGTTTTCAGTGTGTCAGGCATGGATCTAGTTATAACATTAATCCTTACAACAGCCTTAGGAAGTAGATGCTATTACTGTCTCCATTGGACAAGCGAGTAAACTGGGGCTTGGACCAGCTAAATCTTGCTCAAGGTCACACAGTTAATAAGTGATGGAGCCTAGGTTCAAACTACATTATTGAAACTGCTACCTCTTGGCAATGACTTGCCCAAGTAATATTGTGGTTTGATAGATTAGAAATTATATCAGGACTCTATGGCTTCTCTCATTGGATTAATTCCCCTTCCTGTTTCTGAATTTGAGGCTTTATCATTAAGAGTGAATTTATTTCCTGACATCATTCCTCTTCCTAGTTCTTAAGTAAACTGAAATCTACTGTAGTGAGAGGAGATTATAAGAATATGGTAACTCTAGAGAAAATGTGATGAAACTGCCTGTGTGGCCACATCATTAGGGGTCATGGGACAGGGTATTACGGGGGAAGTAAATGTCATGTGCCTTTCTCTGTCTTGGGAGTTGTCTGGGGTAAATGAATTGATGATCAAAGACCCTGGATTTGCCTTGAGAAAATAATTTCCCTCTTTGTGCTGTTTCTTTTTCATCTGTATAGTAAGCAGACTCTGAAGTCCATTTTGCAGTGGGGTTCCTGAACCTGCAGAAATTCCCAAACTTGGTTTCATCTCAGTTCCTTTGCTTGGGGAAAATATCCAAAGCTTGCATGAGAAACTTGAATGACTGTGCAAAACTTTCAATTGCCTTGAACAGGAAAAAGAGAAGAGTTGTATTTCTGGGTTTGTATCACTCTAACCTTAGCCTTGGACCAAGAATATAAAGGAGTTTCTAGGACGATGGCTTTGACCTCAGACCAAGGAGGAACAGAACAAACTCAAGTTATGATAAGGGGCAAAGATATTTCAGAGTCTTTGTTTTCAGAAAAAGATAGAGGATGTGGGAGGGAAAGGACTCGAGATGAGACATTCCTGGGAGTTCTAGCCCAGCTGGGCCAGCTGTTTTAAATAGCACTTCACTCATTTTGGTGTCCTGATTGATATGGGAGATAACAATACAGTGCTTAGGTAGAAGGAGTTTAACTCAAATATTGGAAACTACAAGCATATTTCATGTTGGGTGACCATGCTGCAAGATAGATTTTAGTATTTTAATGATAAAAAATTTACAGCAACTAAACTACAGAATCACACTTTTCTGCTCATATACACTGATGTCTGATCTTTTTTGTTTCTTTTTTTTTTTTTGAGCCAGGAGGTGGGCTGCTCAGCATGGTGAAGCCTAGAGAAAATTTCAAATTCCTCAGCGAGACATCAATCTCTGGACTTCAGAGGAGCCATGAACTCAGACCTAGATCTGAAAAACTCACAAAGAAAAAGTGGAGATGAGACATCTGGATAATGAGAACTAAACTCGAGAGGAGAAACAGTCCTCAAGGATAATATCCATCAAACTCCTTGACATTTTTTTTGCAGTCATCACAGAACTGGGTGGTAATGAACCCTACAGCCCCATCTTAGCCAGAGTGTAGGGTACACGTCACCGGGTGTCTGTGAGAAGCTTTTAGGAGGTACATCAACTCAGCAATAAAAAATGGAACTACAGAGTGAAAGATGGCTCTGTTTTGGATTTTCTTCCAACACTCTAAAGAAAGGCTCAGTTCAAAGTCTCAAGTTCAAGGACTTAACCCCTCACGAATAATACTTCCTAACCTCTTTCACGACGAAGAGAGAGAAGATCTCAGCTCTAAGACTTAGGCAGGCATCAGGGTCTGGCTAGATGTAAAAACACAGTTTAGTTGGCACTTTATCTATTTCTGTACTATCTATCAATCATCTATCTTTCATTGTCATCATCTATTTTTTACCATTAGCTCCTTCTTTTAGTAAGTGATATACTGCTTTTCCATGTAGGCTAGTGATTAATGAAATTTCCTCCTTAATAAAAGTGTTTTTGATAAGTAAATAATATCACAAGGGGTATGCAGATATGGCAAAAATATGAATTTCACCTAAGTGAAATTAGAGAAATGCTGCTTTCTGATGATAATAGGTAACACTTTGTTTTTTGGTGTTAGCCAGGACATATTCTAAACCCTTTATATACGTACCAACTCATTTAACTTTCTTTGCTACCCCTTGAGGTAGAGCTTATTATTATCCATGTTTTTAATAGGAAAAACTGAAACACAGAGAGTTTAAGTCATTTCCCCAGAATTCACATCTAGAAAGTTTCAGGGTCAGGATCTGAATTGGAGGATTTGGACTGTAGGACACATGCTCATAACTACTGTGTTATCTTGCAATCTGGAGACCTAGCTCTGCTCGTGAATGGAAATGACCTGTGATCACTGGTGTGAATGGTCACTCCAATGACCAATGGCTATGAATTTGAGTTGGAGAACCATCAGTCAAGCATTTCTATTTGTAAAGGGAGGGTATGGGGACGAAATCCAAACCCAATCACTGAGCAGAAATGTGCTAAATGGAAAATACAAGATGATAGTTTTTTTTTTTAAGATTTTTTTTTTTTGATGTGGACCATTTTTAAAGTCTTTATTGAATTTGTTACAATATTGCTTCTGTTTTATGTTTTGGTTTTTTGGCCATGAGGCATGTGGGGTCTTAGCTCCCCGACCAGGGATCAAACCCTCACCCCTTGAATTGCAAAGCAAAGTCTTAACCACTGGACCACCAGGAAAGTCCCAAGATGATATTCTTAAATATTGAGTTCTCTTAGATCACAGGGAGGGCTGAACAAAGAATTGAGCAAACCTAAGAGAATGGCTCAGCGGAGCCTCAAGCAACAGAGATGACTGGTGTCTTTATCAACCAAAGCAGCATTGTTGAAAGAAGGTTTATAATGCCTTCACCGCTAAGACATGATGGAAATCCTGCTTTTCAGAAGGAAAAGTTGAGAAATAAAACTAAAAACAGGGATAATTGAAGATTCCTCACAAAAAAGGATTAGAGGATTGAGGGGTAAAAGATCAAAAAGACTTAAACTGAAAAGACTCTCCGAACCTCTTGATGGACTGAATTTTTTACTGAGCTGGTGAGTTTCCAGACCGCTCTCAATTAAACAGCTTCTAAACGGGAATTAGTATGAAGAACCGAGGGGATCCTGAAAGCACAGGAAAAGAAAGGTGACAGAAGAACTAAAAATTATGACTCAGTTGTATAATTTTTGCTCAGCAAAAATTCATTCTCTGGATTTTGACTTGACTTTAGTAAAGTACCCTTATCTTTTTTTTTTTTTTAAACTTGTAACTTTCCAAAGCAGTTGGTGTAGATGATTTCACTTGATCTTTACAATAATGCTGTGAAAGAGGGGCTGGGAAAGCATTTTATTACTGTTTTTAAGATAATAGAATTGAGGCACTAGACATCAGGATTCTACCTAACAGAATCTCAGTAATAAATGACATTTACTGAAAGCCTACCTCAGTGCTGGACACAGTGCAAAGTGCTTTACCACGTTTTGTTGTTTTTGTCATGAATCCTTCTAAGAATCTTTGAGGTCAGTAACCACCTTTTGCCCAGTCTCTGGAGGCTGGAGAGAGTCAGCGATTTGCAGCACACTAAGTATGCAAGATCCAGCTCATCTCAGCCCACGGGAGCTCGTGAAAGCCCACTGTGTGCATCTCTTCCCACAGTGGGAGAACTTACACCACAGAAATCAGTAGACACTACAAATCAGGGCCTGGTTTTCCTTGGAGAGCCAGTGTGTAAACACTCAGCAGCGTACCACTGGGCACGTAGCTGGTAAGTGGAGAAGCAGCATCCAGGACCAGGCAGGCTGGTTCCAGACTCTGTCCTCCCACACTTCTCCGTGGTACCCGTTCACTCTGAACAATATCCAAGGCTGGGCAGCCTCCTGTTTCCTGCAAGGTGCAGGAGACTGAAATCTACCTTGGAATTCTCACGTATGAACTCACATGGAAAAATTATAAAAATGCACAGAGATGAAAAATACTCATACAATCAGCATTAAGGAGCATGAGTTTTGGCTAAATGGTTGCAGGTTTCAAGTCCTTGCTCTTGTTTTTAATGGTGAATCTTGCATTATTGAAACTATGCACCTACCTAATTAAAATATTGACTCTAAATGGACCAATGATGAGAATGTATCATGAACCAAAGGTGTCCCTGACTCCACGTCCACAAGGGGACAGTTAAGAAGGATGTAGTGACAGATGCACGTGACTTTGATTCCAGCTCGGCCACCTACTAGCTGTGTGACCTTGGCCAAGTTACTTCAACTCTCTAAGACTCAGTCTGAATCTGAAAGTGATGACAAAGTGCTGTTGGAGAGATTAAATGAACTAATGCAGGGGAACCCGACATAATGTAAATCCTCAATAAGTTGTCAGATACTATTCTGGGTAATATAGATACTCTTAGTACACATACAGTGTGGGAAAGCAAATTATAGTTGGAAAGTGGCTTTTACAGGCCAGGGGATGGAATTCAGATGGACTTCAGAAAGAGTTCATGAGAGGATAGAGAAGCTGTTACAATTGCCTTGCAACTGGATTCAGAATCATCCCAAATTAATGGTCGAAACCCCCCGCACTGCCAGTGTGGAGGTTTAAGGCACAGACCACTGCAGACAAAATCCTCCCCATCACCTACAAGTGCAGACTAGCAGCCCACGGTGCTTCAGTTTTCTCATCCATAACATGTGAACCATAATCATGCTTGCCTCATAGACTAATGCACCAAAACCCTCAGTACTAGTATTTATTATTATGCTATTAACGTTATCACATATGAGACCTTTTCCACTTGGAGGCCAGGCATTCCATGTGCAGTGGCCAAGATATCCTTTCCTATGGGCAATTTGGATGCATCCAGACAAAATTCTGAATCTTTTTGTTTTCTTAAAAAGTGCTATATTGACCATGTATCTGTGACATATATTTATCTCCTAAAAAATTAATAACATAGTCTGGGCCACAGTGTCAACACCTCCATAACTTGGTTGGAAGGAAGGGCATTCCTCAAAGCAGAAATCAGAAACGTGCCTGCCCAGCCTTTCTTGCAGTTCATATGCAGGCACAGGGCTCAGGGTCCACCCATCAGACACGATGATGTAAGGCTCTGAGGCAGAAGGTACATCATGAGGAAGCAGATGCAGGGCAGCCTCTAGGCTGACAAGGTAAAAACCACCTGCACTTCAGAGGCAAAAGCTGTCTCAGAGCTTCTAAGGGGAAAGCAAGTGTTCTGCACAGGAGGTGTGAGATGGGGGTCTGTTTATGTTGCTGGTGCAGGGGTGTCTCCAAGCCACAGTCCTGGCTTTAATCTGGGCATGGGTCCTGGATGCGTGGCTTTCAAATCTGATTCTCTAGACCTCTGGCTGATGCCATGAGCCGTATGATAATATTGAATCAATTTCTTTTCTGTTAGCTGGTGTAGATTCTGTGATGCACAACTGAGAATCCTGATTGAACCTTCGATTTTCTGACTGGTGTGTTGAGGGTGGCCAGCTTTCCCCACCGTGAACTGGTGACCTTTCCTTCAATGTTCTAGTTCTTAGGGGGACATGGCCATGTAGCTTCCCGCCATCCCCCCAGCCTCCCTCCCCCAGGCATCCACCACATAGGGCAAACTTTCTCTGTAGAGGACCACACAGTCAACACTTCAGGTTTTGTGGGCCATACAATCTCTGTCACAACCACTCAACTCTGCCATCGGAACAGGAAAGAAGCCACAGGCAGTATCCAAACAAATGGCATGGCTGTGTTCCAATAAATCTTATTTACACAAACGATCAGTGAGCCAAGTGACAAAAGGTAGCCCTTTGGAGATCACAGTGAGCAAAATAGGACCTTCTGAGAGTGCACATTGATTCCAGCTCTAGTCTTGGCTTTGACACAGTGCCTGGGTCACCTTGAACACACACATTCCCTCTCTGTACCTGTCTTTCTGCATATACCAATGATAAACCGACCATACCTGTGTTTCCTCTCTCCCAGATGGCTGGAGAGACCAAATGAAGTAACAGATCTCAGAGTGCTTTATTAAAAGCACTTTAAAATTATGGCATATATTATCATTATTATATTTTTATTCCCCATGAGACAGTGGACTCCATGAGAAGAAGATCTGCGTCTTTTAACTCTTAACTTCTACTTTCTAGCATACTACATTCCACAAGTCCACCTTTTATAAACGCTTGTTAAATAAACAAACAGCTTAGCTCTTGGTTTAGAGGACTTTTTAACGTAGCCATAGATGTAAGTTAATGTTTGAATAATCACAAATCTACCAAAATGAGCAGGTAAGTGTAAGGAGTATAAATCTGTAAAATTGTGGTCACAAACTTAAATGCTTATAGAGACTAAATAAAAAATATAAATCAATGCAAAAATATAAATGAATTGGTGTGAGGCAGTAGGAAGTAGTGGGGACTAAAGTAAGCTGAAGGGAGCATATCCTGTCTGAAGGGAATATTGTTCCTTTGCTCCAACTGATGTCATGTGGGAATGTGGTATCACCACTGACAACTTTTCAAGAGAAGCTGAAAATCCGGATTTTTAAGTAAATGTCTCTCATTTTTAAACATTGGCAATGAATCCTCAAGTTTAAAAAAGCTGCACCTTGCTCTCAGCCCATTTGGTAACTCCTGTGTAATTTCTAGAAGATATAAAGGAAAGTTCTAATTGAAAAATAGCAATGTAGAAAATTCTTAGATGTCATTGTTTTTTGATTCCCTGGTTGTTATTAACGGTCTTTATTACCCATTGCAAAATTTTCAGTTGTTTCAGTTTTCAGTGATTCTTTGATCATGGTATTATTCCTCTGATGACTTAACCAGTTGCCACGATTGTTATAAACTGACTTGTTCCAACTCCCCAGATATCCACAGGCTTCCTCCTTCAATTTATTCAGCTCTCAGCTCAGTTGTCCCCTACTTAGACAAGCCCTTCCTAAACAACTTGTCTAAAATAGCACCCATTGGTCCCCCTTTCCTTTTCTTAGTACTTATCAGCCTCTGGCATCGTATTTTTATTTGTTTATCATCTGTCTTCATACACTAGAATGTCAGTTTCTTGAAAGTAGGGATGTTGTCTTGTTCAACACAATTCCAGAAGATGCTACAGTGTGTGACAACAGAGGCATCTAATAAATATATCCAATAAATGAATTAGTGATCCTGTTGATCACTGTTGATGAACTACCAAGGTTATTCATTCTCCAAGACATTGGAAAAAACACGAATGTGAGAAAAACGGGTTCCTATTAACAGAAATTTTAACACCAATCTAAAACTTATTGACCAGTAACTTGCTTTGACATTGGGAAAAGTCTACATATCTGTCGAAAGCCAGCCTTTTACACCATGTTTAAGACCCAACAGTTTCCAATAGCCAGTCTCCTGGTAATGGCGGAGGGGAATTTTACGATGACCAAAAATAAGCTTGAAGTTAAAAGATTGCAAGCTGCTCTAACAAAGGATGGGAGAAGATTTGAAAGATCTTTTCAGAGAATATAAAGATTTTCCGGGCTTCCCTGGTGGTGCAGTGGTTAAGAATCCACCTTCCAGTGCAAGGGACACGTGTTCGAGCCCTGGTCCGGGAAGATCCCACATGCCGCAGAGCAGCTAAGCCCGTGCGCCACAACTACTGAGCCTGTGTGCCTAGATCCTGTGCTCCGCAACAAGAGAAGCCACTGCAATGAGAAGCCCGTGCACCGCAACGAAGAGTAGCCCCCGCTCGCCGCAACTAGAGAAAGCCCGCGCACAGCAATGAAGACCCAGGGCAGCCAAAAATAAAATAAATTAAATAAATTAAAAACAAAACAAAACAAAACAAAAAACACCCAGCTCAAGGGCTTTGTGGAAAGAGAAAGAATATTCACAAATGAAATGGAAAACAAAACCACACTGAAAAAAAAAAAAGATTTTCCATTTTGAAATACTCAGAGGAAAAAAAAAACTGCAAGTCATTAAAAGTTTTAAAGGTTTAAGCTGAGTAACTCAGGTAAAATAAGAAAAATATTGACTTTTAAAAAATGACTTCTACTTTCAACTCCTATGAATTGCCTTTGTTGTCAAAGTGACATTAGCACATAGAGATAATTTTAGAAGGGAAAGAAATCCAAAATACCACCACGCTGGCATAGTAACTCTAGTATTTCCCAAGCTTCTTGACGATCTCAGTCTCAAATCAAGTTTACTAACCTTTTAGACAATCAAATAACGTCATCTCTTCTGGGGATATTCAACAGATAAGTAACATCTGCTCACTCTGTGAGAGGTATGGGTTCAGTTTCATTCTTCTGAATCCATGACAGCTCTTAGGGTACACACTCTATGTATATTGCTCTTGTATTGCTATCACCCTTTAATCTCCAACATCTGAACTATTATTCTTGGAAAGAAAGTCAACACACATGCAATGCCCACCCATTGTGGTCCAGACCCTGAGTTGTGTTTGGTATACACAGTGTCTGTATTGGGGGACCAGGAAGACCAGGAAGAATTAGACAATTCAAGAACAGACAGTTAAAATGGACAACTGGAAAAGTGCCACATAATTTCTCAATATATATATAAGCTCTTATTACTATTACGTCTAGTTTGGTCTCTTTGACAAAGTTCACTATATTGAGTATGCTGAATAAATGCCTATTAACGACATAAAGAAGCAATTTGTTCTTACTACCGACAAGGCTAAGTGCCCCTCTCGTGAGAGCCTGTGGCCGCCATCATGGCGCTCATGCCCAGGCGCTGAAACTGCGCATTTGTTTCTTCTCCTTGTCCCCTCTGTCATGCTTCCCTCAAGGGAGGGACGGTGTATGGTCATATCAGCATCCTCAACGTCTAGCCCAGGGTCTGGCACCTGATTATCAATTCAGAAGTGTTACGTATCTGAATGAACTTGTGGAAAACAGGATGTCCTCAGGGCTCAAGCCTGAGAAAAGCTGGCTATTTCTACCCTAAGACACAGATGATCAAAAGGGAACACCTCCATTCAAAAAACACGTGGGTTTTCTTCCTGTCCTGAGTACGGAAAACGCCCTGAGAGGTAATCTACAACGGAGGATGGTAGGAATCTTGAGAACTCTTTCCCTTATCCTGAGTTCTGTCTTTTTTCTTCTTTCACACTTTCTTCTCTGCACTTCCAGTCCTGACGTCTCCAACTGTAAAGTTATGTCCTTGCCTCACAAAGCCGCATGACAGAATTTTCTTTTAATTAGCGCATTCATAACAGCAACAATAATTCTAATCATTAATAAGCCACTTACCCCACTTAGGAACAAACCAAATGGCAAGAAGTCAATGTTAATTTTAAAACACATGTAAACATGTAAACAAGAGTCCAGGAAGGCCAAACACAGTAACCTTCTGGCATTATTAATGGCAAAGAACGCTTTCCACCAGGCTTGAGAAGTAAATGCTACGATAATCGCATCCCATATTCCTCCACTTACACTTTTCATAATGGAAACTGATTAATTATTGTGTAACGATTTCTTTAAAAAATATGTTTTCCCCAAACACCTCAGGCTTCACGAGGGCAGGAATCGTGTCCATGTGGCTCCCTGGGTCTATGGCCCCTCTGCAGGTAGTAGGCCTCTAATACATCGGTGCTGAATGAATGAATTAATCAAATCTCAAAGGTGTGCTAGCAGATCTCCTGTGAAAGAACAAAGTCCTAATGCTTCAGAACATCACAAAGAAAGCTGGGCACCAGCACCGTTTCTTAAATATGAAACTGGCCCAGTGTTTGGGCCAGTTTGGTATACACAGTGTTTGTATTGGAGGAGCTCAGGGTCAAGTGAGAAAGACCAGGAAGAATTTAGACAATTCAAGAACAGACAGTTAAAATGGACAACTGGAAAAGTGCCACATAATTTCTCAATATATATATAAGCTCTTATTACTATTACGTCTAGTTTGGTCTCTTTGGCAAAGTCCACTATATTGAGTATGCTGAATAAATGCCTATGAATGACATAAAGAAGTAATTTGTTCTTACTACCGACAAGGCTAAGTGCCCAGTGTTTGACGGTTGAAGTGTTTACTCAAGAATTTCTAAATTTTATTTTCATTTCAATAAAAAATTAATCCAATTGTATCCTGGATCATCAAGATAATGGACTTCTAACTGAACATTGCTGCATGAAATCAATGTCTACATTTGCATTTATTCTTGTGATTGAGTAGATGCCCGGTAATCAGGAAAAAGGGCATCTTCTGGCTTTTTCGTAGAGCATTTCTCACTTTGTGGGCGCTTGCATGTTTTCTCAGCTCCCAAGTTTGGAAAACCGGTTGTAGCTCATCTCCCCCACTCCGCACGGTGACACCCATAAGTCTGGGCAACGCCCGGGGCCACCATCTGTCTCCCTCCCCCAGGACTCCGTTGAACGGAGTCAGGATATAGAGCCAGGACCGCATGTCAGCACCGGCCCTTGTGACGGACCCGGGATGTCTCCGATCATTTCCTCTGCTGCCTTTCATATCACTGAACTGAAACGATCAGGCCTGTCAAGAGCGAGGGCCCCAGATGAAAGGCCAGTGCATTAAGACAGAGCATAATTGCCAGCTTCTGAGTTTCTGACATTAATCGTTTTACTGAAAGAAGACAGTGAAGCTCCTCTCTCTCTCCCTCTCTCCCTCTCTCCCTCTCTCTTTCTCTCTGTCTCTCTTTTATTGCCAACTCACAGGAATTATGGGGGGGTGGGTGTTAAGGGAAAAAAGAAACACCCCACCAACAACAAGGTTTGCTAATTAAAAGTAATATGTTTTCCCACATTTTTTTTTGGCAATTTGATAACACAAAACACTTACTTGGGGGCCACAGGGGGAAACAAACTGAGACAGATAAAAAATGTTTTGTGTTCATCCAAGCACAACTATGTTAATGCGTATTATCCCATTAATGCACATCAACATCGGGACTCAGCTCACCAATGCAAGCAAGAAGCATACACTTATCATCATTTGATAACATGTTTAATGACAGATTGACGGGAGATTTGCAAATGTGAACTGGCATCAGTGTTGCTAACTTCAGCTTCTGCCGCCGCCTCTGCTATGCCAGCATATTTATGTGCATAATTTGATTTCTCAGCCGCACTGTTAGTACATTTTTAATATTAACTATGCACGAACAGACAGCCGAACTTAAGTTGCACCGATGGTTGGAGTTCATTAGATTGAAAAAGATGGGCATGCATGACTAAGATGGAGGTGGCAGTCCGACATCCAAGAAGCAACACTTAACAGACACGCTCCATTCTCAACAAGCCCAAGCTACACATTTCATGTTGTCAGAGGCGGCAAAGCTCTTATGAACGAAGGAAGAAGTGGAAGAAGCAGAAGCAGAAAGCCCCTGCCCAGGGCATTCAGTCAGGAACTTGACCCAGAGGCCAGGAGCCTGCCAGGCACGTTTGCTTTCCTTTTACCACCTCCTTTCACCCCTAACTCATCATGAGTCTGCCCTCAGGTGCCTTTTGCCTCCTATGGAGCTGGGGAGCCTTAACTCCTATTCATTCTTCACGAACCCAGATTACGGGGCAGCTGCTTAGGAAAACCTTCTTTAAAAGGGAACAGGGCTCATCGTGTCTATTTGACGGGAGGCATGGCAGTCTGCAAATGAATTTTGCCCCTGGATGAGTGACTTCACCTTTGCTACATCTCCATTTCTTCACCCGTAAAAGGGGCGTAAGAATATCACCTCCTCCGCAGAGTGGTAAAGCTTACATAAGCCAAAAAGAGAAGTGCTAAATAAGCCCAGTATTTGGCACATGGCAAGTTCTCAATATATGTTCATTCATATTATTTTATTTCTGCCTTTTTATTTTGTAATTAAAAAAAATTATAAGTCTGCTTCCCAGGCCCTAGAACCAAGCAGATCGAGGCTTTAAATCTAAGCTCCACTAAGCCAAGGCTGTATAGTGGGGGTCAAGTCATTTAATTTCTGTGCACTTTGGGTAATTCAAAATGGGGTTGATACCAGGGACACATCTGGTGTGAGGGCGGGAAGGATGAAATGAGATGGCATCTATAAAGGGCTTAAGGAGTGCCTTGGACATAGTAAGCATTCAGTAAGTGTCAGCCCTTGTTCTCTTTGGGGATCAGGACAGAACATGTGTTCTTGCAGAGATGGTGGAAGCTGGTAAAAATGCATTCAAATCTGGCCCTGCTGCTTCCTAACTGTATGATCGTGGGCCGCTTCCTCAACCTTTACGAGGCTCAGCTTTTTCCTCTACAGAATGGGGATCCATAATGGACCCTACTTCCCAGGATTAGGGGAGGATATATGGAGAAAACACTGGTGGTGTGCTCACTCAATGTTAAATGTCATCCTTATTAAAGTCTGGGTCTTCAGGGCTTCCATGTGCTTTTTATTTGTTGACTGAACAAGTGAGTGAGATCATTATGGCTATTAGGTAAGGCCCAGGGTCAGTTCTGGGAAAGATTTGTCCAGGGACCAGGGCAAAAGGCCTGCAGGAGTCTGTTACTGATCTGGGCAGTAACCGAAACAGCACACGTTTACACTGACCAGGCTTGTGAAAGTGATCAGAGACACAGGTGAGCAGTCTTCCCATGCAACCGCTGCGAAGGAGGCATTGACGGAGCGCTACTGCGTGCATTGTGCTTAGAGCTTCCTTCTCTTTTTCTCATTTAACCCTCACCAAAGGCTTTTAGTGGAGGTATCATCCCCATTTTTTTCGACGAGGAAACTGAGGTTGACGATAAGCCCCTGGAATAGAGAATGCTCAATCCCTATTTACAGACTGGACCTCAGAAAGGTCTGTAACCTGCTGAGGGTGACACGACTAATGAGTGACGGAGCTGGGATTAGAGCCCATTTCTGACGCCCAAGACCATGCATCTTCTAGTTGCACCTTTCAGGCTGGAGATTAGAAGGAATAAATGCAAACGGGCTAACCGGTCGAGGCGTGCACTGCTCTTCACATACGGAGGAAGCACTCCTGCGCTGAGGAGCGTGATTCGCGTCACTTGCCTGCTTAACGATACGGCTTTGTTGGGGCCTCATGCCCGCATTCAGAGCAGGTAAGAACCTGGCCGCAGTGAGACCCATCTGTAGAGGGCGCTGTAGACATGCCCTTATACCATGTCCTGTGCCCCACTCCTGGTTTCTACGTCTTTTTCCTGCTAACAGAGGCACATGCAACTGTCTTCCGAGGACGGCCCATAGCTACTGGAGCTGCTTTGCATGCATGTGCTGAGCGCCTCCAGTGCCTGAGAGCTTATGCCCCCCTGGGACGGCCCTTCGCCAATGACTGACTGAGGCAGGTGTACCGGAGCCCGGCCCTTGTCTCCAGGAGGCTCAAACTCGGAGGCAGAATAGACACCCTAGAGCTCCCCGTGGGATCAGGCTGAGGCTGGGGCTTTGCCTGAACTCACACCTGTGCCTGGCTTTTCCCCCTTCCCTGTCCTGCTTCTCCACTCCCTCACTGGGTTCTTCTGAGAGCCTGTTCCTAAGAAATTGCTTGGGATCTGCTCCTGGGACCCCCACCTAAGACATTATCCTACTAGACCAGGGGCTGGCAAAATCCGGCCCTCCACCTGTTTTTATAAATAAAGTTTTATTGGGACTCAGCCACACCTACACATTTATGTGCTGCTTTTGCTTTGGAATGGCAGAATTTAGTAGCTGCGATAAATATTGCATGGACAAAGCCTCCGATATTTACTATCTGGTCTTGTGACAAAACAAGTCTGCCAACTCCCGTGCTAGATCATGCTTTGGACATACCAAGCTTTTTCTCACCTCAGGAGATTTGCGTATGCCATGACTTCTGCCTGTCATTCTTATTCCTTGATTTAAGGGAAGATCGGTTGCTTCTCATTTCTTAGATCTCTGCAAAAACGTCACTTCCTCAGAAAGGCCTTCCCTGCCCACCCATTTAATTAGCCTTCCCCACCCCTATCCCATGGCCCTGTATTCTGAACACTTCAGCGCTGAAATTCTTGCCTTTGTTTATTGGCTCTTCCCTCCATTGTTACCCACTGGCACATAAACGCCACGAGGGGCAGAGACCTTCTCTGACTTGCTCATTTCTGGATCCCAGTTCCTGGCCCAGTGCCTGTTCACAGTATGCACTCAAAAATACCTGCTGACTGAATGATGAGGAAGAATGGAAACTACTCCAATGTGCTGCACCTACTCCAGTTGGGTTTAGAAATCAGGTGCTCCGTTTAGATGGTGCTGGGTAATGTCATCCTCATTTTGAATCCTTACTCCCAAAGCGATGGGAACATATTTTATACTTAAGCTGTATTAGTGCCTGGACATTTATTACCTCTGGCATTAATTTGCTTGTTTTGCCACATTATATAATGGGAGGTCACTTTATGTTATAAGCTGTAATTTTTGAATTTTATGGTATAAATTGACCTGCTTCAGGAACCTGGATATAAAAAGCCTTGCTGTCAAGGGATCAAGAACAAGTTATGCTGTTTTAATGGTTTAATTAATGCATTAACTTCACAAAGTTTTTGTTGAGGGCTTAATATGAACAGGCTCCGTGTCTGTGGTCTTCAAGGAGCTTCCTGGTAAGGAAAGATATGCACATTCCCACACACATACGTCTGTGATCCATTCTGTGCAGGTAGCAGCTAGAATCATCTTTAGAAATGCCAGACGGATCATGCCATTCCCCTATATAAACCCCCACAATGAACTTAGAATAATCTAAACTCATCATCAGAGCCTGCACAGTTGGATCTGTGCTAAACATTCAAACTTATATGGCCCTGAGATCACAGAGTTTCAGCAACACTGTCCTTTCAGTTTCCCTCAACACTCCAACTCTTACTTGCCTCAGGGCCTTTGCACTTGCTGTCCCTGTCTTAAATCCTTTTCTCATTCATTTCAGGACTAGCTCCCTCAATCTTTCATGTCTCAGTTTTCACCTCTCAAAGTGGCCTTCCTGCGGCACCCAAAGTAAATGAGCACCACTGCTACCCAGGCCCTCAGTACTTTATTTTCCTTATGGATCTGAAATGATCTTGTTTATTAATTTGTTTTCTGGTTTCTTATCTTTCTCCTCCTACAATATCTGTGAGGGCATGAAAAATGCCATCTATTCACTGCTGTACCCTTGAATTCCAGCACAGTGCCAGACACAAAGAAAGGCACAAACATGTAACATAATATCAGATAGGAGTAAATCTAATAAAGGAAACAAAACAAGGTGATGAGTAAAAGACATGTGAAAGGGCTGGATGGCTTTAGATCAGAGGTTGGCAAACTGTGGCCTGTGGGCCACATGTTTTTGTGGGGCCCACAAACTAAGAATGGTTGTTACATTTTTAAATGGTTGAAAAAACATCAAACGAAGAATGCTATTTTATGACCCATAAAAATCATATGAAATTCAAATTTTGGTGTCCATTGATAAAGTTTTATTGGAACATAGCCACACACACGCACATACCTATCACCTATTGCTGCTTTCATGATGCAATGGCAGACTGAATAGTTGTGATGGAGACTCTCTGGCTATAGCCCTGAAAATCTTTACTATCTGACCCTTCAGAAAAAGTTTGCTGACTCCTGATTTAGATAGATTTTCAGGGAAGAGTCCTTAAAGAAGATGGTGTTTATGTTGAGATTTAAGTGATGAGAATGGTGAACATAAGGTTCAGAAAGACTGTCTTTGACATCCCAAGAGAGAATAAACACTCATAAAATGGTAGCTCTTCTCATTATGATATAAGCTTTGAATTAGGACTTTTAATCTGGCAGGTGGGTGCTGGGCAAACTGGCACAAGGTAGTGAGCAGAGCTGAGGAGCTCAGCAGGTGACCACTGCAGCAGTCCTAGCAAGAGACAGCGTGTCCTTCCACTAACCCAACTGTTGTGGAGACAGAGGTGGAAGGGGTGAAGCGGGCAAAGCATTATGGAGGTCCAGTTAAGAAAAATAGTGATGAAATGGAGAGTGGTGGGGAGAACAGGGAAAGAGGAGGGTCCGTAGATCCTAAGCTGGAGCACCGTGAGAACAGAGAGGCCGCTCACTGTCATTTCAGAATCAGAAAAACGAGCAGATGTTAGGAGAGTGAAAAGCTGGCCTGGGTCAAGCTTGAAGAAGGATGAGTTGGATTCAAGGTCATCCCCACCATGTCCCAACACACTGATATCACAACCCCTCTGGGCAGACCAATCTCAGCCCAAGTTGTAAAGTGCTGACTCCTTCTACTGCTTCCAGGAGCGTGTGCATCTGACCAGGCCGAAGAGAGCATCCCGTTCTCCCAGCCACAGGCATTGCTTCAAGAGGATATGCGCCCACAGGCCAATTAAACTCAATCTCCATAGTTGATTGACACTCTTGGGAAACAGGCACTCTTTCCACTGAAACTCCTAAACTGCTAAGAAATAACTCTGGAGCTGGTCCAGACAATCTTGTCATTTGCCTGAAAATGAAGACAACATAGAGGAAATCTAAGATGAAAGACCAAGTTCCAATGACAAACCTCCTTTGAACCTAGAATTCATCCAAGCACGAAACCAACAATTCCATGTTTTACTTAATTAAGTTTGACTTGGTTTGCAGTCAATTATAAACAAGAGATTTTGATAAACATAGTTTGGAGGTAACATGCTGAAAAGTTTTAACTGTTGCCTCCTAAATAATTATACAGCCTTTCTTTTCAGAGTTAAGGAAGGTATTAAGCTAAGTCAAGGGGAGGACCAATTCCCCTGACTTCCAGTGAAGGCTCTTCAGACAGGAAATTTTTCCTGATACAGTAGAAACTACTGTGTTGATACTATCTACCATTTTAAGTGATCTCAGCAGAGTCATGCAAGCTTCCAGGCCACCTCCTGCTTTCTAGACTTTGGTCCTCTCCTCGTGCTGCCCCTGTACTTCAGCTTCTGTTCTCTCTTCCGCTCCTCTAATGGATGATCCATGGTCTCGCCATCTTGGTTTGACTTGATTTTGTACACTAAGCTAGGATCTCCCTGACAGTTCATGCTGCTTCTTCACCCAGGAAAGAGTGTTAGACAGGCTCAAAGACTGAATTAAAGTTAACAAGAGCAAACATTTTAGAGCACTTAACAACATGCCAGGTACTGTGCAGAAAGCAGTGGTTCTCAAAGTGTGGCCCTTGGACCAGCATCACCGTATCACCTGGGAACGTGTTAGAAATTCAAGTTATCTGGCCCCACCCAAGAACTACTGAATCTGACACTCTGGGGATGGGGCTCAGCCTTCTGGGGGGTTTTAGCAACACCCCGTCACCCCCCTGCCGGTGATTCTGATACACACTCTTTGAGAACCATTGGCTTAAAGTGTTATTTGGATTATCTTTTTCAACCCTTTTTATTGACCCCCAAGGTAGGACAGTTATCCCCATTTTATAGATGAAGAAACTCATCTTAGAGAGATTAGGACATTTGCTCTTACTGCTAGTGAGTGGTAGAGCTGGATTCGAACCCAGGCAGCCTGACCCACAAACCTCTTCAGAGCTCCCCAGCAAGGGAGGACATAGCCACTCAGCAACCTTATTCCCAGGCAGATCGCCTGGCTCACATTCCAGCGGGCTGGCAGAAATGCTGCCTCAGATTGACATGTCCTGTTGTCTTTTTGCTGATTCCTAGCGAAACTTAGGACACATTTCTCAATCTCCAGAACTTTCCACTTAAAAATATTTTTTGAAAAAAAAAAAAAAAAAAGGCAGCCACAGAACAGAATCCCAACTTATCCTCAACTCAGGTCCACTGGGGTCCTAGAGAAGGCTCAGCAAAATGAGGGATATTTGTGATCATCAGCTTGCGACCTCTTCTCTTGAAAACCACCTCCCCTTCTAAGTTCCCTTTTTCTGGGCACTGCATTTCTTCCCAGTTAATACCGTGTGGTTACAGATGCCACTTTTCTTGCAGTGATTTATCAGCAATCGCTAATGTTCAGTTGTAATTTCCCATTTCAGACGCGAAAATGGCTCATAACATTCACCACAAGGGCCTCTCTACAATGATATATAATTTAAAAATTAACACAAGGACAGAGGAGACTCTGCATTTTTGAACTAGGAACTTAGAGATTCAGAGGTTAAAACTTGATAAGGTGAGCTCAAGGAATTAGATGCGTTATTAAAGCAAATGTCTCTGTTCCTGACTTCAGAGCTTTTTCTAGCATCTCCCAGTTCACTTGGACTTGTCAAAGTGCAAGCCCACAAATGGTACATTTATATTAGGGTATTTTCTCCCCATTGTTAGGAACATTCTCTAATTCCTGACACAGACCTTTCTGATATAAACCATGCTGTCGGAAAGCAAGCAAAGCAGAAAAACAATCAGTGCTAGATTTCCAGCAGGGGCTAAACAGACCTGAACAGCAAGACCAACAAGACCTTATGGCGATTCTCTGGGGAAAACCCATGGCTGCGTTGACAGTATCATTGGCTCTGGGTGGAGATGGACCCAGAAGACTCTGGAAAGTAGACTATGCAGCATGCCCATCTCCAGGGATGGAGACAGTACCAGGCACAGAGGTAGAAAAAAAAAAAAAAAAAAAAACAGGGAAAGAGTAAGTGAGCTGGTGCAAGAAGAAAAGATAGGGTAATGTTTCTGTAAGTGTAACACTAGAAACACTTTGGTGTTTGTATTGGTTCAACCGTTCATGGCCTTGTGACCGAATCGTTTCCCGGTCTGCTCCAGCATCAAGTGGTTACAATTATGGATTGCAAATTTATTGACATTTGACATCTACATCAGCCTTCCTCTGATCAACAGACCTCTCTGCCACCAAACTGAATAATTACAGAAGATTTCAGCAGTCACGGGGATGCCAAAAAGGTCATTAAATCATCTTGAAAAAACAACGTGTTCCTCTATTTCATCTTGCCAGTAAATCTTCCGTTGAAGTCGGGACCACCTAGTGTTGATGTGCAGAGGAGGGGGCTGAATTACAGAATGGAGAAAGGAATTAAATTAGGATTGAAAAATAGGAAGGCCAGCACAGCAGGGACCTTTCATTTTGTGTTTTGTAATTCCTAGCGAAGCATAAAAATAGTGGTTTACTTTTATCAAATGGATTCATCTAGGCAAACAGGCAGTAATGGCAAGCTTGGGAGTCGAGGGTGGTCCAGGGGAGATATATATGGGAGAAGCAGCTGTGCCCAGGTCCTCTGAAACCCACTCAGGACCCCGTGATATGAAGTGTTTAGGATTTGTCCTGATGCCCTCCAGGTCTTCTTCGTCTGACATCCTTTCTCCTTCCCTGACAAGCACGGTCCTGAGGGGCCCGGAACCCCCTTGGCCTTGCTAATTCTGCACCATGCTCGCTCTCTCCACTGCAGTCCAGATACCACCAGCTTTCCCCTCGCTTTCCCACAGCCTCCTCGCCAGCCTCCCCCTTCTCTCCTGACCCCTCTCATCCCTTCCGCACAGCTGTCGGACTGATCTTCTAAAAGAGAAAGTAGAGCATACCTCTCGCCTGTTTAACCCCTGCTAATGGCCTCCTGTTGGGCTTAGGGAAAAAAATCCAAAGTTCTGAGGTTCTATCAAGCCCTCCCTTGCTTCGTGCCTTCTCGCCCACCCCCGGGTCATGTCCCACCCCTCCAGCCCCAGCTGTCAGCACTCCACCTTTCTCTGAATCAGACACACCAAGCCCTCTTCCTGTTTTCCTGTCTGGGATGTTCTGCCCTCAATTTGTCACGTGTCCAGCTCCTTCTCAACCTCCTCATCCCCTTCCCCTGACCCCCCCCCTTACTTAAAGTAGGTGGCCCTGTCCTAGGCCCACACACTGCCCTGTGTTTCCTTGGCAACCCCTCCTGCTAAGAAATGATTGACTTTTATTTTTGTGCTCAGTAAATGTTAGCCATTAAGATTATTATCAACCCGGGTCCTCTGACTAAGATGCAAGGTCTGGGCTCCTCTTACCCTCAGGGGGAGCCCAGCACTTAGGACATGCTTGGTGCAGGGCAGGTTCTTCGAGGGGATGGATGAATGGGCGACTGAATGAAGGTCCCTGGTCCTCCTGCCACAGAGAACGCAGAACTTGACTCATCACCTGAAGGCATCGATGAACGCTGCTCCCAGGGCATTGGCACCTCTGGGAAAGCATCTCTTAGCCCAGATGCACAAGCTTCGGGGCAGGGTCTGTCCTCTGGACAAACCATCTTTACAGTGGGCTGGGCATATTTCTCGCTTCCTTTTACTTTTCCGGGCTGTGCAAAGCCTGAAGATTTCTTCCCATTGGGATTCCACTGTGTGCTGGGCACGGTGCGGAGGGTTTCACATGCTTCATCTATTTACCTGCCTCTCTGAGCGGTGACATGGGCATTACTGTCATTTCACACTGGGGGATGTCCAAGGGTCCCTCAGCTCCGATCACCTCCTAGATACCCACTTTTCCTTCCATCCTCTACTCGTTCCCTCCTTCCTTTCTTTCTCCCTGCCTCCCTTCCTCCCTCCTTTCCTTCCTTTTTTCCCCAACATTTATAGAGTCTGTGTATAATGAGCTAATGAGAAGCAGCCCCGCCCCCCGGGAGCTCAGAGGCGGCCGCGGCTTCGTGTCCACGGTAAACAAGCGGCTCAGGTGAAAGTCCAGAGCCCCACCCCTTGCCAGCCCTACAGAGTTAACGTCATGGAAACGATGTTGAAACATTTCGATAAAGCAGGCCCTTCTCGAGCGTGGGTCTCTCTGAGGCTCACTAGACAAAGTTTGCACACCCACGCAGAAGCCGTGGTCTGCCTCTCCTCCAGCCCCCCCGCCTGCTCAGCTTGCTCTCTCCATCTTACCCCCAAACCCGGCTCCAAGCACAACGCCGTGCACTTTCTGGGATGAACACACACTCTCTCCGACTGGCAAGGCTTCCCTCTGGCCGTTCCTTCTTTGCACGGGACCCTCTCCCTTCTTCTCCACCTGGCGGGCTCCTCCTCGTCGCCCCGGACTCAGTCTAGAGCTCTGCTCGTGGCCGGACCTCCTTCCACCCCCGGGGCTCCACCGGCCCGGTGCCTTCCTGGTGGCCGCGCTGAGCGCCCCGTCAGCCTTGGCCGCGCCGTCTGTCTTCTGCAGCCGCCCGCTCCGGTCTCCGTGCTGCTCAGCTCGCCGCCTCGTGCCCGCACCAGCCGCAGCCCCCAGCACGCAGCAGGCGTTTCCTCTTCCGTGACCGTTTCCATATTTGCCTTTCCCCAGTGGAGGGTCCCGACACAGGACATGGGACTTGGCTCCAGCACATTCTAATTGCCATGGTTATGATTCCATTTGGTAGACACATTTGCCCAGCCTCGATTCTAGGAGTGCTGTAGTTTAACACTGATGGGAGATGCTCTCTTTAATTCTATGTGCCTCATACTGTACTACGCGGACACTTAGTAGGTTTTAAAAGATGTTGTAACAGGATGTGAGGCCAGCCTACATGCGGCCACTTGGTAGAAGAGGCGGCTGAGGGTCAGAGAGGTGAGGTGACCTGCCCCAGGTCTCTTGGCTAAGAAGTGGAGACCCGGCCCCAAGACCCGGCCTCAGCAGTTCCAGGGCCCAAGTTCCTCTGCCATGTGCTTCCTTCACGGGATTTTTAGACATCAGGAAGCCTCTGTCTCCTAAGACTTAGTGACAGGCCTTCCCTCCACGTCCAAAGTCCCCTCACTTTTCATCTTCCTGCATTTCTAGGATGATGAGGTCCCGATTGGTCTTTGACTTCTAAGCCAGAGCAAACACTACCCAATAAGGACCCGTCTCCACGGTTATCGCACACCAGAGAATCCACAGGAAGGCAGCAAAAGGGGAAGTGGAGGCTACAGCAAGTGGGGGGAAGGAGGGAGAAATAAACAACTAAACTTGACAAAATCCTCTTGTGAACAAAAATAGAATTATTTGACTGTGAAATCGAGTAATGTAGCATTGAAAATAACATAACCTGAAACATCATTTTTTCCTCCATAGATGAAAAAACACCAGATAAAACCGTGCACGTTGAAAGTGCCAATTTTCTGGAGGGCCTGAGTGGTAGGAAGTTGTCTGTGTCAAAGATTTGAGCTTTCGAGATACTTAAACTTTTTTTTTTTTTGCCCATTCATCTTCTCTCCCGTGCAAGTAACTTGTGGACGGGCTTCACATCTCACACTCTGGTGTAGCACCCGATAGAATTTAAGCCAGGGGATACCAGAAGGGTGATGGGAGAACTGCTGTCCAGAATTCCAGCTTGAGGTCGGTAGCCATTTGTCCACACGTGACTTCCAGCTCTGCCACTCATTAGCTGTGTGAGCCTGACCACGTCCCCTCTCCAAGGGCTGGTTTCTTCCCTTGTAGCCTAGGCGTGACCACAGTTCTTTCTTTATAGAGTTTAGGGTTAAAATTAACTGAGATAATATACATAAAGGGCCTAGCACAATAGCTGGGGTACTGTAAATGCTCAATAAATGCTAATCCTCTGTCAATATCGATCAGTGACAACAAGGACAATAGTGATAGCGGACACTGTGCCAGGCACTGATTTTAGCTTTCTCTGACCCCATCAATCAACGTCGTCATCATCATTTGCATCAAAACTCATGGAAGACCAAGGCAGATCTTCCTAAGCATGACACAGCCACCAGGGATGCTGGACTGTAGCAAATGAAAATGTTCAAGGTAGATGATGGCAGGGAGAGAAAGGGGGCGTCAGAGGGGAAGACATGCAGGTTAACGGTACATTGCATCCTTTCCCAGGGCCACCCAAACACCACCCAATACTACCGTTTCCCCCTCAAAGCTGTTTTAGTTCCATCGGTCCTAGCAGTCTCTCCTTATTTCTTTAAATCAAATGGCACAATCCATCCCCATCTTGATTTAAGCCTTAAGCAAACCCAAGAGGATTTTTTTGAGGTAGGCGATCAAGGTGGGGTATAGAGAGAGGAGAGTGATAATTGTCAAGCCCTTGCTCTGTGGGCCAGGCCCAGCACTGACCACTGCCTGTAATGTGCACTGTTTTACCTAACCCTGGACACAAGCTGAGAAGGGAGAAAGGGAGCTGCACTGACCGCCACCCTGTCTGTGCCAGCCTCTCTCATCAACCTGCACATAGATTATTTTTTCAAGTTTTCACAGCACCGCTGGAGGATTAGCCCAATAGAAGGGCCCTCCGTGCCTAAATATATCATATGCTTCCTGCCAGTAAAAAAATAAAGAAATAAACAAAGAAATAAAGACTATTCCAGGAAAAACAACCACCGCCACTTTCCACAGCACCCTGGACTCATGGGCTTTGGGAAGTGAATGTGCTCAACAGCAACACAAAGTTCTCTAAAACCCCTAAATGTGACATGTGCCCTCGGCTCCTGGCATCCTTTTTGCCTGCCAGGTGAGCCTGGCGTAATACTGACACTGGATTTAATAGGAGAACATGACATGCAGTGATTTTCAACAAACTCCTGTTCTTTCAGAGGAAGAGCCAGGAAAGAAAGCACAGCACACCAAATCCTCTTCTATTTTGGTTCCCTTTATGCATTCCGTTATCTCTGTGGCCTACATATCATTTAACAAACTGCCCTGCGATTCTTGCAGGGCGTGGCGTCGTGACTGATTTAAAATCCCTGCATTGCTAAAACTGCATTGTTCTTCATCAAGTTGAGTCATTTTTATGTGAAGTGTCAAGCTCCCTAACAAATAACTCCTGCCAGACAAATCAAGTTCCTCGTCTTAGAGCCACGGCTAAATAGTTTATAGCTTTAATCTGCTCACCGAGGTGTGCAGTCTATGACAGTAATTATAAATGCAAGGAGAAATTATAGCTGAATGCTTTAACTGCATTAGGAGCCGTTTGATGAACAATCATGAGCGCCTGCTCATTTCCAACAATAGAGGGCAAGTTGGTGTCAATGCATTAGAAAGATTTCAGTTCTGCATGGCTTTTTCTCTCATTTACCATGGAATGTCACTTGTCTCCTATAAAGTAGAAAAAAAAACACCGTGGAACGCTTTAAACTTGATCGTTAAAAAAAAAGACAAAGAGAGAAATGCAGGAGAAAACTGTTTATCATGATGACTTCTTTTTTTTTTTTTTTTTTTCTGTTTTGTTTGGCAGCAGGTTCAGTTTCAAATTAGTTCGGTGAAGGTAACTGCTTGTTTACTTACTAGGGGCCTTAAAAAAAACCCGAACTCAAGCCATTTTCGAAAAATCTTTACAGAGAAAGACTTCTTTCAATGAAGGGCAAGTTCAAATTCCGCCCAGGCACAGGCCCTGTGATCGGTGTGTGTCTCTCAACTAGATCCCGCTCTCCATCTGTATCTACCTCAGCTAACGACACAATTTAGTTCTTTATTTTCCTCTCCTCACTTTTGCAGAAAGACGTTTTTAATTTCGCTGAAGAATTACACAAATGTATTTTAAAGACATAAATCCATATAAAAAATATGAGCTAATTAAAACATTGCACTCCCTGTCGCTCATGGATTTTCAATTTAGCGAAAGAAAAAAGAATTGCATCTGGTTAAATGAAAAGATGATACTGATGGCAGATTGGAGTAAATGAAAAATAATGTTACTCTATATTAAAGCACCAAATTATACCCGTCAGGATTTGAGCATTCAGAAGTCCAAATGAGGGGGAAAGTGCAACGGAGACGGAGATGCATTGATGCAAAAGAGGGGTTAAGCCAGATCGCTCGGGTGAAATGAAAACGTGAAAAGAGGTGACGCATTTGTTTCTTGCTGCATTAGAAATGCCGCGGTCTCATGGTCACATGCCCTGTTTCCAAATTCTCATTTTGCTTCCCCAAAATTAGAGTCCGGATGAGGATTAAAAAATTCTCACGCATCTATTTTCCCTGGAATTTGGGTCATTTCTTGGTGAGACGCTCTATGGTAATTGTATGGTCACCTGACTGAACAAGGAAATTACAATGAAGAGAGTGAGGATGCGTTGCTTCTTCCCCCAGGTCAGTCCCAGGCCCCCGAGTTGTGGTATTTGATTTGCAGCTGGAGCCTCCCAGAGGCCAAGGAGAGCCCTTATCATCTCTCCACCCTTACACCACATTTTATAGACTTCTTTTCTGAGCCTTTGGATGTATTCCTGGCCGTGGGTAGCACCTGGAAACCATCAGGCGAGACGGAGGAGAAGCCAAGAGGCAGAAGAAACTTGATGAGCGTTGGGCAGTCCTGGGTTCGAATCCCACCTCTATGCTCACTGTGTGCTCTTAGACAAATCACGGAAGCCTTTGAGCTTTTTGCAAAATCAGGATGATCTGAATACCCGTGCCCGACTCATAGAAAGAGGCCAAGAGGTGGTAGTTTTGCTGTCATTGCTATCATTATAATTAAATAGTATGTCAAGGTTTCCTTGGGGCACCTGCCTAGTATTAAATAGCTCAACCTGGGAACACTCTGTAAGCTCTATACACTTTAGGCGAAGCTGAAGAACATGGTATGGGCCTGTAGGCACTGCCTTGAACTAACTCTTCTTGTGAACCTCCTATGAGACAGCTTTCACGGAAAAGAATTTCGTACATTTACTTAATTCTCACAACTTTTCTGTGAGGGGAGAATTATGTCCACGTTTTATAGACACAGAAGTGGGGCATATCCAAGAGACAGTGGGTGAGTTAGGGTTTGAACCCAGGCCTGCAGAACTCGGCAGCCCTGACATCACACTGCCCCTGGTACCACCGTTCCCCTCCTCGGCTTCCCCCAGGACTGGCCAGATGCCCTCCTGTGTGCTCCTTTCGGCGTTTACCCCAGAGCTGCCCGTCTCTGTGTCTCCCACGAGCCTCCAAGGCAGACTCTTGTCCTGGTCACTGGCTTATTCCCTGGGATTAGCACAGTGCTTGGCATGGAGTGATGGCTTTCTAGACGGGTGATAATGAATGAGTGAGGCTCAGAGATGGTGGGAATTTGAGAAATTCATGCAGAATCTCTCTGCTTCCATTTCCTCCCCTGTAACATGGCTGAATCAACCCTACCTCATAGGGCTGTTTGTGAGTATCAAGTGAAATAACGTCTGTGATGTGCTTGCTGCAGCCCTGGCACATTTGGCTAGTATAATCAGCACGACTGTTGGTTCTCCATCACATAGCCTTTGCTAATAGAGTCCGGAGCACAGTAAAATCCCAGCCAATATTTGTTGAAAGATGAAAGAGAGGAGAGAAGACAGGAAGGAAGGAGGGAAGGAGGGAGGGAGGAAGGGAAGGAGGGAGGGAGGAAGGGAAGGAGGGAGGGGAAAAAAAAAGAAAGGATGGAAAGAAAGAATATTATTTGCTGGATGAAAGCAAGGGTGATGCCTCTAATAGACATTAGTTAGTCCAGCTCATTTTGTTCTTCCCAGGCTGTCATATAACCCATGCTGTTAGGGTTGCCAGATTTAGCAAATACAAATACAGAATGCCCAGTTAAACTTGAATCTCAGATAAACAATGAACACTTTTTTTTAGTATAAATATGGCCCATGCAATATTTGGGACATGCTTATTCTAAAAACTTACTTGTCATTTACCCGAAATTCTAATTTACCTGGACATCCTGTATTTTATCTGGGAACCTATGTGCTGTTCACCCTGAACATGGGTTTTAGATTCATCCCCTCCATCAATTTCAAGGCTAGTTGTGCTGCTAAACTTGTACACTCTTGTACACTCTTGTACACTACATTACACGGTAATGACTATAATTTCAGGTCCTTATGCATTCTAGACTCATTGATCTGTTCTTTGTTTAATTCCTGTTATTCAAGTGCATGTGGTTTTTAAAGGTATATACAAATATCTATTGAAATTGTTTTAGATTACTTATATCCTAAATTAGGGATGCACATTGAACATTTTCTAATTAATTTTTAATGAAAAGTTGCATTTAATATTTGGCAGAGAATTTTGTAGAATTTAAGACATATCTAAGAAAAGAAAGAAAATTCAGGTCAAAATTCTCATCTTGCACAGAACACAGGTATGGTAAAGCTCCCAAATTTTCCATAAAATCTTGACCATCCTTACTAAGACGACATGTCATTTTGTACAATTTGTGCTGTCATGCATACCAACTAAAATTAGAGTTCCAGATAATAGTGATCTCATTTTGTGATCATTTGAAAACATATATGCATAATTCTAAGCAGTGGGCAAGGTTTTGCACACCTATTGTTCTAAAAGTGGACCTGTAGGGTAGAGGAATTCTTTTCTAGGTGAAGGGCATCAGAAAGCCACCTTTGTGCAGATGTGGGAACAATTCAGGCAGACCAGGAGATCTTTAGTATCAACACAAACACCAAGCACCTGCATCATTTTTTGTATGCACACAACACATATACTTTGAATGCGTTCCAAACACTCAAACCTGTTTTTCTGCTGTCCTCTCTCAGAATCACAGCACTGATGGAGCTTCGTTTTCATATAATGATAACTTTGTAATATGGTGCTTTGAAGGTCCAAATCAGAAATGTTTATTCTGTACAAATGCAGAGGGATGAGAAAAGAGCTATCTTATCTATGTATTTAATAGACTTGTAAGTACCTTTGTGTCGGTTTTTCCAAATTATTGGTTTTTCTTTGCTTCTCTAGAACAGGTTTGTGCATTTCGGATTTTGACTGAGGCTTTCTTTCCCTCCCCATTCTCCATTTACATACTGCAATGTTTTGGCTGTGATATTAATTTTTTAAAAATGATTACAAACCTAAAATGTGGAAAATTGGTCTTCATTGTAGCACAAATAAACACTACCTATTTGTCCTTTTCACCATGGTTTGGACCTACCACTATGGGATTGGAAGCATTTATCTCTGTGTGTTCTGTGTATATCCAGCTTTTTTTTTTCTTTTTTGAAGGACCAGGAAAGCACAATAGTAAGTTACATAAAATTTAAAATGTTATATAGCAAATAAATAGGTGTCATGGAGACCCAAGCTCACATTTAGATTCAATAGATGCATTTCAGCTTTTCTTTCAATCGTATGAGCTGAACAAATCATGCTTGGAAAGCAAGAGAGGACTCTGCCAGTAATACACTTTAATTATCATGATAAAAACATGCAAACAAAACAAAAGTCTTCATTTGGGCCCAGATAGCCATTAGCCATTAGAGTGATAGGATGGGTTCCCCCTTTGTCAGAAGCTCTTAGATCTTCTCACTGAGGCAACAGTCCCAGTTTTTAACCCTTCATTTCATTCTGACCATCCTTGCATTCAGTAAACCTCCCTATGTGATGTGAAGTGAGCCCAAAGCCACATCATATACATACCCGTCCCCACTTGGAACTCTGCTAGGGCTCATGGCTTGGTGGCTTGAACCGAAAGTCTCCTATTTAACAACAAGTGCTCTGACAGGAGGAGGTGGTGAGGGCTTATACAGTTGACCCTTGAGCAACATGGGTTTGAGCTGCCTGAGTCCACTTATACATGGATTTTTTTCAAGCGTAAATACTACATAGCCCAGGGTTGGTTGTATCTGCGTGTGTGGAACCTCGGATACAGAGGAAGCAGGGATAGGCAGGCTACACCGTAGGGAGGGCCTACTATAAGTTACACACGGATTTTCCACTGCGCAGAGGGTTGGCACCCCTAACCCCCAAGTTGTTTAAGGGTCAAGTGTATGCTAGTATGAACTGTTCGTATCTCATATCTTAACCCAAAGAGCTAATCTATAACCTAGCATGACATAAACTGGGCTGGCAAGTGCCAAAGGTTTAAGTCAGGTTGGGTCCCATTATGGGGTGTGGCCTAACACCCCAACCTGAACATCTGATGGTCCCTAGCACGTGGGGGTATCATGCTGGAGGGGAGAGAAAAGGAGGTAGAGAAAATACATAAAGGGCGGTGAAAAGAAGTTCAGCCTTGCTTATGCTCAACGTTTGAAAATGGCTGGTGGGACTAGTCTGCCAAGGTACTTGACCTTGGCGTCTGTCCTCTTTCCTGAAGGTGACATAGGTAGTCTGGGCACTGGTGACTCTGCCAGGCGTGGAACTTTGATGATATATGATGCAAATTATCTCAAGCTGTGGGACCCCATGTGCCTTGGCAATGAGTGTGCAGAGCGTCATTTGCTTCTTTATATAAAATAGAATCTCAAAGCCATGCGTTGCATCTACCTTTGCTAAAGGTGGACTCTGATATTAGCTTTATCTCCAGGACAACCAAAAGACGAGGAGGAAAATAAGCTTCCTCTCTTTTCATCTCAGTGTTCTGCAGAGAGGAGTATTTTCCTCCCATCCGACTACAGGGCATATGCCCTTTCACAGGAGACCTAATGGATAGGAGATGAAGGGGAGGGAGTGGAAGGTAGCAATTGCTGCAAGTAAGCTGCAAAAAGCATTAATTACTAGTAATAATAATAAAGCCAGCTTTAAACTATTCATGAGTTGATTAAGAAATCTCTGTATAGTGGCTACCCCCAGGAACCCTACAATGTTTATTCGCTTGCTCACTTTTTAAAAAGAATTTGCATCACCTTGTAACTCATTCGCATTACTCTCGGAAGGTGAGGCGGTGAAATGGGACAGTAAGACAAGTCAGTACTTATCAATTAAAATGAAGTGTAGCCTTGGCTGGACCTTGAAAGTAGGGCCTTGGGTAACTAAGAGGGCCTTGGGTATCAAGAGGCAGTCACCTGTGAGCTCCATCTCTCTAAACCCATTTTATTCTATTTCCCAACGCGGAACCGGAGAAACTGAGAGAACGGCTAGGACTTAATTATCATGTTCTGGTCTTTCATAAAAATGCGTGCTATTCCAGCAGGCTACTGTGCTCTTGGTATAGGGAGATGTCAGCTGCCTCTAAATAGACCCATCTCCCTTCTAGAAGCTCCTCACAAAGTTACTGTCACAACCACGTGGGAGCAAACCCATACCTGCAGAGCTATTCTTCATCCACGTCTGTTACAAACTGTGAATGGTGTTCGGGTGACTTGCTGTGCGTTTTGCTTAGGTGGAGTTTTACTGCGTGTTTGCTCACAAATGTCCGACAGCACAACTTACACTTGAACTTAGAGTCTGTGTCCTCTTCGCCAGCTATGGTTTCCGGTGACCTCTGAGCCGACGATACCCGGGAGATCTCCTGCTCCACTTTGCTTTGCTGTTCCATGGCCATGCGGGTCATGTCCTTCATTTGGAAACCTAGGTGAGATTCTAAGTGACCGATGTAGGTAGAAGGGGTTCTGAACTGGGAGGCACAGTCACTGCAGTAAAAGATCGGGTGTCCTTTGTCCATGTTTTTCAGAAACTTGGTCCCGCCCGTTTTCCTCAGCTGGTACTTGACGTTGGCCAGCCAGTGGCTGATGGTGGTCATTGAGAGCCCCGTAAACTTCGAGATCTGCATTCGCTCCTGTGGGCCCAGATCGGACAGCAGGTATTTGCCCTCCGACGTCTGGAAGAGGCTGGAGGCAAACTGAGCCTGCAGGATTAGAAGATGCTGAGGGTTCCAATTGGACTGCCGGCCTTTCCTTTTATGCAAGGTTGAGACTTCGCTGGACACGTCCTCGAAGCGCCTGACCTCCATCTCCAGCTTCACGGGAGGGACCCTGGAGGAAGCAGCAGGCTTTGGGGTGGTGGCTTTGGGGAGGACTTTGACCATGTCGGCGATATCGGACAGAGCGTGCTTCTGGGGTGGGGACGTACAGGATTGTGCTTGCGAGGACTCAGCCTTCTTGGTTTTGGACTTGGTCAGGTCGATGGGCTGGTCGCTGTTCTCAAACAGGTAGCGTCTGGACATGCTGGCCGGCCTTGCGGAGACAGGACTCAACACCGGCTTGTCCGTGACACTGAGATGCGACTTATGAAACATCGACATTGTGCTTGAGCTTGGGCTGGAGCAGGAAGGAGAGCGCAAGGGTTCCGTAGCTTTGCCCAGGTGATTGTTCAGGACAGACTGCAGGGCACTGAGCGGGTTGATGCACGGCAGGGCCGAAGCATGGTTGGCGAGGGCACAGCCGTTGCTGAGGGAAGATGCTGGCTCCAAGGGCTGGGGTTTCTCTTTCTCACCACCTTCTTTCATCCGCTTGTCCTCCTCCTTCAGGGGACAAGGCTCAGCCTTTTTGGATTCTGAAGGGGGTTCACACTTGGAGAAAGAATCCCCCTCACTGTGGCTGAAAGAGGACGCCTCTTCATGGGGACTTTCTTTCCCACACTCCTTCACCACTTCATCTTTGTCTTCCGGCTCCTTCTTAACTTGCGTGTATGGGGCCAGGCTTGTGGGCACAGAAACCAGCGGCATTACTTTCCACTTGGGTGCAATTGGCCTTAACTTGTTGGTGAGGTTGGGTCGAATCTGCAGTACCTGGGAGCCCATCGGCAAAGCAGGCTTGGTGCCCTCTGACAGCTGGTAAGCAGCGTGGATGCTGGGGTACGCACTCCAGCTGGGAGCCCCATTCTGGGCTTTGTTGATGGCGGTGGTAACAGTATTTTCCAGTGACTTCAAAATGTCCCCTCCGCCCTTTGAGCCGTCTTCCAAATCCTCCTCCCTTAGGTACTGGTATTTTATCGTAGGGTCTAAAGGTTTTTGTAGAGGGTCTTCATAGTCCTCGCTTTTCATGACTTTCTCATCCTTGTTGATCTGCTCTGCTTTTTCTTTTTTGCTGTCTCTCTTTAACTCAGTCGTAGAAGCTATGCAGTCAGCAGCTGAGTTACTTGATGGCTTGGGAGCCAGAGAATCACTGCTTGGGGCATCTGACAACGACTGCATCTTCTCCACGGCGAGTGGGTCTAGCACCAGCTGCTTCCCTTTCTTGGAGGCAGAGCTGGTGACCTTGAGAAAGTGACCGGTGACCATCATGTGGGTGGTGAGCTGCTGCAAAGTATCGTGGGAGCTCCCACACTCCATGCACTTCAAGATCTGGGACTTGCAGGCCTCAAACTGCCAGGTGTAGCTGGCGCCATTTTGGTAGCCGTAGCGATTGTTGGAGGACAGCTGTATGTTGGCGTTCTTCTGAGAAGGAAACGAATCTGCAAACGATCCTGTGGTCGAATCGGGGGAACATGGCCGATTGATGTCAAAGATGCGTTTCTTCGCCGGAGTGACCATTTTCGACGAAATGGTTGGTACTGGTTCCTTCAAAGGCACTTTTTGGTAATGTTTCGTTTTGATCATGTGGACACTCAAATCTTGGAGGGAATCGAAGGAGTCGCCACAAAACATACATTTCAGGACCTTTTGAGCATCCTCTTTGTCCATATCCTGGAAAGCCCTTTTCCGGGGCTTTGAATAGCTCGTGGGTCTGAGCTTGTCCTTTTTGCGGTTGTCATCTTGATAGTGGCCCGTTTCGTTCATGTGCACAGTCAACTCGACCAGGGTGTCATAGGCGGCGCTGCACTGCCGACACCGGAACCTGCTGGCCCCGGTGAAAACGGTCCCGCACATCTTACTGCTCTGCCGGTACAGCTGGACCGAGCTGAACAGGCTGGGCTTCGACACGGATCTGGAAGGCAAGTTCTGCTGCAGGCTTTTGGACAGAGCGTCTTGGTGCCAATCGAAATCAGTCTTGTTGCTGCCATTACGGGGGTCACAATTCCGCCTCTCGCTGTTGGACAGTTTGAAGCCAAGACCCAGGCCCGACCAGTAGGAGTCAGACAAGATGTTGGCGTAGACGGCGGTCATTTTATCCATGCAACTGTGGGCTTCATTTGGAAGCTTGGCGTGCACGCTTGCTTTCCTGTCCAAGGCATCTCGGCCGCACACGCTCTTGACGTCTGACATCTGATCACTGGCATCACTCAGCAAGGACTCATTCTCGGCGTCCTGATTGGACAGGTGACTTCCTGGAGAGTTCTGGTAGCTGAAGCAGCCTTTCTGCTCGGGGCCCGTTTCTAGCTCCTCGTCTGTCCCTGGGTCATTGCTGCCCTGAAGGTGAGCTACCGAACCACTGTCTTCCTCTTCCTCCTCTTCCTTTATTTCCTCCCCTTCCTTCAGCTGTTCTTCCTGGGCGTAGCCTGCAAGCGAAGAAGAAGAGATGAGGTAACAGTAGCAGGTGACATATCCCATCCCAATTTCCCCACTTAGACAAAGTGCTTCCCATATGGAACTTAACAATTTAATCGACACTTTTATGAACTGCAAGCAACGGATACAGGAAAAAGCCAAATGATGTCTTTTGTGCCAGCTAATGCCTTTTTAAAAAAATTGGCAGGAGTCATAATTCTTTATAAGTGCCTAGAATTCCAAGTTAATAATTTTCATGCTTAAGGAAGATCACTCTAATACTCCTATAATGGGACAGTCACTAAATTCACGTGTATGACTTTCAGGAAAGCTGGACTGAAATTCAGATCCTATTACAGACATAGCTCTACAAGAAGGACGTTGCCTCATAAGAAAACTAAGACTTGACCCTTGGCATCCTCGTGGTAAGGTTTAGGGCCAAGACACTTGGCCCTGTTGGCATACACTCATTTTTGAGTGCTCAGATGTAATTTGGATGCATAGCCGTTACATTTTTGATAGCGAGGGTCCTTTTTGTTATAACATTTTTATTTGTAGAGAGTCGCACAGCAGGAAGAGAGATTCTGGAGTATCAAATAAAATCTTCCACTGATAGCTGAAAAATTATGTAAGCTCAGCAAATATAATGATTTTAAAATAATAGCAAATGGTGTTAGAATGGGAGATTTGGGAACTATCCTATTATTCTCCAACAGGTTTATGAAGACCTTTTCAGACAAGGCTGAAAATGCCCTCTCGATCTTGTGCCTGTAATTTCTAATGCACTGTGATTTGTGGGTACCCGTCATGAGATGCCAATTATACATTTGATTTGTAGATGCAAAATGCTATTGGGGATGCATGCTTTCCCTTCTCTGAAAGGATTTAGGACCAGTAATTGCATAGGGAAAATGAAGGCATGAGAGAGCGGGTGCAAAGGGAATTAATGGGCAGATACCCATCAATGGAGATGAGGAATGTGACCATTTATGCTCACATGCTCATTTTCTTCACCTGGCCTTTTCAGGGCCACGTGGATAAAATGCAACCAAAGAAGTACCAAAGCAAGGGAGATTCAGTCTTAGATGTGTAAGGGCTGCATGATCTCAATGCAGTATTTTCCTTATGAGGTCCTATCTGCCCTCTCAGCGCGGGTGGGTACTTGGGAGAAACCCTAGGACAATGCTGTTACTTCCATTCACCAGGTATAATACTTGAAAAAGGGGTGATCAAGCATTGGAGGTCTCTCCCGAGAGGCAGGCAGAGAGGAGAGAAGGGGGATTATTAGGAGTAAGTCACCTGCAGTCGGGAACTCCAAGGGCTCCAAAGACTGAAAATGAAGAATTTTTTTTTTTCAGATTTTTATTTACTTATTTATTTTCCAAAATTAGGGTATTTTAAAACTTGAACTGTAGCTGATTTACAATAATGTGTTAGTTTCTGGTGTACAGCAAAGTGATTCAGTTATACACATATTTATATATACATCTTTTCAGATTCTTTTCCATTATAGGCTATTATAAGATATTGAATATAGTTCCCTGTGCTATACAGTAAATCCTTATTGGTTACCTATTTTATATACAGTAGTGTGTATCTGTTAATCCCATACCCCTAATTTATCCCTCCCCTGCCTCCCCTTTGGTAACCATAAATTTGTTTTCTATGTCTGTGAGTCTGTTTCTGTTTTGTAAATAAGTTCATTTGTATTGCTTTTTAGATTCCACATATAAATGATACCCTATAATATTTGTCTTTCTCTGTTTGACTTACTTCACTTAGTATGATAATCTCTCAGTCCACCCATGTTGCTGCAAACGGCAATATTTCATTCTTTTTTGTGGCCGAGTAGTATTCCATTATATACGTATGTGTATATATATATATATATATTTATATCTGCACATATATGTATATATACCACACTGAAGATGAAGAATATTTATTAATTATTATCTCCTAGGACCTGTGCTAACTATTGCAAATACATTCTTTCATTTTATCTAATATCCACACGAAGTAGAAACTATTATTATTTTCATTTCACAGATGCGGAAACTGAGGCTCTGAGTTTGAGAAATTTTTCCCAAGGCCACACAGTTAGCATTGCAGGCTCGTGCCTGAACCCAGCCTGTGTGATGAGAGAATCCATGGTCTTAACCACTAGGTTCCACTCTCTTTTTAGTACCAATCTGATAAATAAGAAAACTTTGCCGAGACCCAAAGGTTAAAGGTCAAGCCATGGGGTTTCCTTGAAATGTCACCAAATATATAACCACCTCGGAGGGGAGAGCTGTAGGAATACTGTGGAGAGAGCCCACAATTTTAAGGGCGTGATAGCGTAAAACAAAATGAAATGTAAATACTCAGCCTCTCCAGTGGTTTTGTGGTTGTGTTGCATTTTTTGGTTGTTGTTATTGGTGTTGTGTTTTTGCTTTCCTAGCAGGTTGACAAGCGGATTTTTCATTAAACTGGGGTTGCTGGTCTCTAGTTCCATAAATTGATTTGAAGAAAAAGAAGCTTCTCAACCTAGGCAAACAGTCGTTAATAAGCGGTCACTACTTGCAAGAAAACCCTAGCTTAGAATAACTGAATTAGATCACATCCCACCCCCGACCCCATCCTCATCGTGTTTTCTTTTTCCTGGACTAGTTTGTATGTTTGTAGAAATAGCCACACCATTAAGATGAAGGAAAAGGTCTATTAACAAAATTAATAAATGACTTGTTACAGAGCCAAGCAAAATACTCCAAAGAATCAGGCAAACTTTACCAATTAAAAACAGGGTTACTTTTGAGAATTAAAAGGGCTTTATTACTCATACATTGGGATGATACATATTAGCCAGGACTGTTCCAGGCTAAGCTATATAGTCACCACACCTATGGGTGATATGATCACTGAAACAAAGAACACATACACCTGCACACAAAGCAGGTGAAGAAATCTAGGGGGAAAAAAGAAGGCTTTTGCTCATTACGGTTGGTTAACATGTTGCCAGGTTTTATTCATCTCACTGTTTTCAGTGCCTAGCACAGGGCCTGATACTTAGTAGGCAGTTGGGAAATAATTCATGTTACATTGTATGTGTGTTGATGAAACATACATGCATGCTTGCATATGCAGGCGCACACGCGCACACACACACACACACACGCACACACCACAGACAATCTGCCCAGCCAATATAGTCATTTTCACACAAGGAGAAAAGAAGTGTTCTTTTTTAATGCTGACATTTGGAAGCTGAGCTTTCCGGACCAGCTCAACTTCACAATCTACTTTGTCCTTCTAAATGGATTCCCCAGAAGAAAAGTCGAAGACAGCAAATGCCTCCCCCACAATACAGATAAAATTTTCTGCTTAATTAGGCATTGACATGTTTACTATAACCTTTACAGAAGAGTAACTCGCGCTGAGAGACCCTTTTTGTCTGTTTTCTTCTGCAGAACAGACTAAATCTCATGCACCCGATAAAGTAACGCATTGAAAAGCCTCATAAAAAAAAATGCCAAAGCATCCATCAGAGTGAGTGTATTTTAACAATGGCTGGGGGTTCCAAGGAGTTTTAAAAAACACATTTTAATATTATACATTTAAAACTGTTCACTTAAGTGATTTTGTTTGCCAGCGGCAGCTGAGGGGAGAGAGAGGGAAGACAGCCAGAACATGGGTGATCTGTGTGTATAATGAGTATCTGTCTCTCTCTCTATTGATGATTTGTTCAGTAAGATTGCATCATGTGTAAATCTTGGTAAAGTGGATGAGTGGCAAGTTTATTCCTATGAATACTTATTTAGCAAAAGAAAATGATCACAATTGCACCGAGGCACAAGGAGAAAGGAGTGTCCTCTGCAGAACCTCCTTGTTGACTTTGGGTTGAAGATCAAACTTCATGGGGGCAAACATCTCCCTGTCCAACCTAAATGTCTAATTTCATCCCTTACCACCGCCTGACTGTGGCCACAGGAAGCTTCTCCCCTCCCAGGTAATTCATGGGCAAACTCAGTTCCATGTCTAAAAGTTCTACGGTCAAGAGACCATCTCTCTTCTACTCCACAGCCACTGCTCTGTGTCGCCACTGCTGTTCAATCACGTGACTAAATGGGCTTCCTGCTTCCACTTCCTCCAGTCTGTTTTCCAGAGAACTAACTGCTGGAATATTCTTTATTAAAGATGCTGGCTGGCGACTCACTGTTTTAACTCCTGCAGTGTGTTTCTGCTGCACAAATAGAAATAAATTATCATAAAATTCAAACCCTTCACCTGGTCTATAAGAGTTGGCAGGATTTGGCTTCTGCCTTTTTGCTTTATCGCCCAGTACTCTCGCCCTGCCCTCCACACCCATGGTACAACAACCTACTGGTTCCTTCTTGCGTCTGCCAATCCTTTCCTTGACTGTGGTTCTTCGCAATTGCAGATTTCTCTGCTTGGAAGGCTCTTCCTCTTTGGAAGTTGGTTCCTTTTCATGCTTTAGAATTCAGCTCAAATGGCCTCTTCCTGACCAGTTGTCCCTTCTCTGTGTAACTGTAGATCACATCAACCTACTTACTGAAAGCACTATGGCGCTGACCATACTCTGAAATCATCTTGTGTGTTTATGGATTGATTGTGTCCTCCCACTAAATGTAAAGGTAAAATGTCTGTCCCCTTGAAGGCAGAGACCTTGCTTCTCCCAGCACTCAGATAGTGTCCCGGCGCAGAAAGATGTCCACAAGTTATCTGAGTGAGTGGACAAATGGATCGTACAATGACAGGGGATTGGTCCAGTTGCAACAGTGCAGTCGGCACCTGTGATGGGTACATCTCCCCACCCCACCCCTGATCTAGATCAGATGTGAATTACAACCATCCTGATCAAATTTTCTCAATGATAAAAGCAGAACAACCCCACAAATCATCTTTTCAGAGCAATCCAACCACCAACATTCTTGTTGCCAGAAATCCCTGAGCTGTGGATTTAAAGTTTTTAAGTATGAAGACCACAAATAAGCATCAAGACTGCAAAGCATCAGGAAATACACTCAATGTGAGCAGATTTTGATTCAAAAAAGATTCACGCTACTTTGAAAGTGTGGATGAATTTTGTCATGGATAAAGCTCATTAGCTGTTCCATGATGTATATTACACAAATATTAATATTAGGGTGGTCTTATCCCAAATGCTTGATTTTAAAAAGGAGAAATGTCATTAGAAAAATATACTATATATGCTGCAAACCTTTTACCCTATCATTATATGGGTAAATGCTGAAACAAATCCTTAAACTTTAGAAATTTCCTCTTAAATCAAAGGTTAAAAGAAAAAGGAAACAATTAAAAACACTACCACCTCAATTGTTCCAAAAACCTGTGGTCAGAATGGTTTAAATGAAATTGTGCAAAATAATTCATGGGTGGTATGATGTAAATATCAGATTTTTGCTAGGCATCCATGTTTGTAGTTGCCTTGAAAATCCACAATAGAGTGTTTACAGTAAAAGCACTGACAGTTTTTAAAGTGGCAGCAGAGGTGGAAGAGTCATAACCCGAGAAGAATATAAAACTCAAGAAGGTTGATTTTTAAAAATGAAACCAGAATTCAATCAAGACCTCATTTAAAAACATATCCGGTGGTGACAGGATCGTTTTCGCCAATCTACCCCACTAAATGACAGTTTAAAATCACATGAAGATTCCACAGTGTGCAGGGCAGACGTAAATGAGGGGATCGCAAGAATTTCTCACCGTGTACCCAGTAGGTACGATAAATGATGACACGGAGGAAGGTCTTCCTGTCATGAGTCTCTAGTGTTTTGGTGACTGTGGTCTAGAAATCTGTTAATATGTATATTATTATTGGCACTAATTGGCACTCTTGTTGGCAGGCTGAGGAAAGAGATAGAGGATTTCTTGTTCAAGGAGGCTGAGCTACCTTTCAGTGGTGACTGGGTCCAGAGCAAGGGCCCCTCGCAGGGCTGTGTTGAGGGGCTCTGTCTGCTTTGTGTTCCAGGAGGTAGTAGGCTACGGGGCTGTGGGATCCCCGGCTCCCTTCCTGAGCAAAGACCTGACTTTACAGAGAATCCAGGTACCATGAGCCAAGGCTCAGCCTCCCTGCCGTCGGGAGAAATCTAAGCTCAGGCACATTTCTAAAAAGAGACATTTTCAATTCAATTTTCATATAGATTTTTATTCCTGCCACACCACATAGAACTCACTAACATAAGCGTGACTTGTACACGCAGCTCAAGAGAGAAGGGCTGGTTCCTTCCTCTGTCTGAATGTCAGAACCAAACACATAGAATTCTTTGTTTAAAGGAATGTTGAAGATGGAGTGGTTTAATGACATGAGGCTTCTCCTGGGCCCAGAAGTGCTCTGTAGAGATGGATGGAAAGCTTTCTGAAGGTCATCAAAACAACATCCCTCTTATTATTTCCTGCAGATGTTCAGTAAATTGGAATGTTTTATATGTACGATGGATACATATTGGGTGTGGTCTGCATGAAAAAAAAAGTCCATTTACTTAATATATTCTTGTTGTAGGCACTTTCTTGGGCTATCCTCACAGCTCTTTGGACTGTAAAGCTGTTTCCTAACCATGCTCTGTGACTTTCTCCACATCTTGGTCATCAGCAAAAAAGGACTAAGTTAGTTTAAATTAGGGAAAGTGGATACTCGGTCATCCTTTTGCGGTTCATCTGTTTATTCATTTAATCAAGAAATATTTATTCTGCAGCTATCACATGCCACATACTTTAGTAGAGTTTTCCCTGGGACTTCCATCACAGCGGTTCCCCAAAGGCCCAGGAGAGTAGAGACCTGAGTTACAGAGAGAAGTTGGACACTGGGATTAGGGAGGAAAAGGTCATGATAAGGTCATGCATTACTGCAGGAATGCAGGTAACTTAAATGGCAAAGCAGGACAGATGGGAAGAAAACAATCCTGAGTTCCTAAGTAGTGCTGGCATCCAGCTGGATAGACACAGAGGAGTTGCGGATAGCTGGAAAGTCCATGCCACATTGAAAGAATACAGCTGCTACTCAAGGAACAATCACGGGGTCTAGGGTTGCCAGAAGCTTTGTTTGGCCAAACCATGTAGAAGAAACCAAATATGTCTGGTATCCATCCATTTGCAAGCTCTAAACCAAAGGAATCAGCGGAGGCAGAGTTTGAAGACCTGACATGCTCTTCTGTTGCTTTCTCATACCATCTCTTTGACCTTGATTCTCATCTGTCAATCCCAGATAGGGGTGACCATCCTAAGCCTACCTACCTCACAGGATTCTGTTAGGACAAAGGAGGAAATGGAAGAGAAAGTGTATCATAAACCCTTGCTACTCAAAGGATGGTCCTTGGATCAACAGCAGCAGCACTTGGGAACTTGTTAGAAATGCAGACTCTCAGCTCCATCCAAGGCCTATCGCATAGAAATCATTTAACAAGATCCCCGGGGGGATTCATAGGCTCAAGAAAGTTTGAGACGCCCTGCTGTAAATGGTGAAACTGTTAATTAGGAGCAAGAGATTTGGTAAGCTACTCCTCTCTGCCTATGTTCCTACGTGTATGTGGGTACCAGCTTTGGGAAGAGAATACAACTTCGAGAGTTCCAGCCCCTCTCCTCTGCAGGGACCAAAAGATGAAATACCTGTGGCTTAGACAATTGCTTCCAGCTATACTGGGAAACGCCGAGCAAGAGAAAAATAAAAGTCAGTGATTCAAAGACTGATCAGTTACTGAAGAGGTAGGATGGCCCAGGGGCCATGGGATCAGGCAGGCCTCAGTTCAGATCTGCCAGTTTCTGTTTGAATGTGATCGCAGGAAAGTTGCTGAAACTTACAGAGGCTCAGTTTTCTCATCCATAAAATAAGAATACTAATAGTATTTCCTTCATAGGATAGTTAGGAATATCAAATGTGATAAAGTACGTAACACACCAAGGCTGTAGGACTACCTCCTGACTCTCAGCCCTGTTGTAGGCTCTTTATAAACACTGCACATCCTGACTGCCAATCTGAACCCGCAGACGGCTGAAATCAGTTGGCTTTGGCATTCTTTGTTATCCCTAAATCCTGTTCCAAGCCAACCGCTTTTGATGATATTTGCATTAGATATGAACCAGATTTGTAAGTGTCATGCATAAGAAGAGAGCTTTATCCAGTTTGGGGTTTGTTACTTAATATTAAATCATTCATACAAGGAGCCAGTGGTATGTGTGCTGGGAACTTCCGTAGAAGTGATGTGCAAACATCAAATGGCAAGTTATTAGGTTATTACCCATAATGATAATGTCTGCAATCTTCAAGAAATAAAACAACCCACCATTCCAGAAAAAAGGTCTTTGTTGGAGGCCTTGGGCTTTGCAATGAGAGAGATGACTAATGGTCAAAGCAGAAGGTCTCTTAGAAAAAATGCTTTATATTCAACTACCTAGAATTTCAGTCTGGCATGTGTTATTATTGGGAAATGTCCTGGTGACAATTTTAAAAAGCAGAGTGAGAAAATATTCATGGAGAAGGGTGAGAAGGGGGCCATTTCATAAGATTTCTGGTAGTTCCAGTTTAGAAATCATTATCCTTATATTATCCTCACACCAAGAGAGCATAAATCAGGAGCAGGGGATAGAGAAAAGTGAAATGAAACAGGGACAAAGAAACTACACAATAGAACTGAGACTTTCCTATCAAAATAAGAGTTCTAGGCTTTGACTTTTCAAGTGGTAGCAACTATTTTCAGCAAAATGTACATACTGATTTTCTATACATTTTTCCCCACATAGGGCTATATAAACACACCCACACGTCTATAGTTCTTTCTAAGACTATAAAGTTTGGAGGGTTTTTGTGGGGTTTTTTTTGCCAAGAAAAGGGACAGTGAATCATTATCCAGAACGACCTTCAGAAAGTATACGAAGCCGATGCACCATCTGTATTTTTTCAGATGTATATTCCCATTTTACTTGAAATAACATCATTAGTGCAGCCATCCCACAGAGCTAGAAGGTGATCTTGTTTCCCTCTTGCCTGGCTTGAAGTCAAACATCTTTTCTTTTTTTTGGCAAATGCTGCTTCTTTCTCTGAAATATTTCATGCAGATAATGGATAATGACCACTTCTCATTGCCTTTTCTCGAAAACGTCTAACTGCATTAGCCAAGAACGGACAAATTTTAACCTGCTTCTTTTGCTAAGTTCATGGCTGTGACCACTTCCCATTAAGAAAGAAAGAGAGAGAGAAGAAAGCTCACTGTTCCTTCAGAGAAGCAAATTGGCACTGTCAGAAAGCGAGCTGGCCTTTGCTTTTCTAGTGAAAAGTCTGCTATCTCTAGAATCACAGGAGTCCAAGGTGGAAAGACCTTTCACGTCTTATGAGCAGTGACTCAGTCAGACAAGGATTTCCTTGCCGTGGTATTCTTCAATTCTATGATTAATGGCTCAGATACTGGACCTTCCAATTCTTCCTCTTCCTGTTGGATTCTCCGCCAGTATGATCACTGTGACCAGTCTGGCTGTGAGGACCACGGGGTATAGAACTTCCCCCCCCCATTCCTACGAGGTGAGCAGTGTTTCCAGGCTGCTTCTCCTTGCCTCAAACACTCCAATTTGACTTTTGTTCATTTGACAATGAGGCAAATCAAGAACTCATCCCCTGTAAAAATATAAAGACTTATTCTCTTATCTCACCTTTGCACTTCAAGGTGAACGAGTTTATTAGTTTCTATAGTTTAACTAGTTTCTGGTTTCTATAGAAGAACACGTGGCCCCAGGAGCCAACTGGGTCACCGTCACCCTCCAACCCAGTGGTTCTCAACCCGGAGCATGTTTGTGCATTTGGACAATGTCTGGAGACACCTTTGCTTGTTATGACTGGAGACAAGGTGCTACTGGCGACTGCGGAGGGGGGTGGAGAGGCCAGGGGTGCCGCTGAACACCCCGCCATGCACAGGACAGCCCTCATGACAAAGAAATAGTCTGTCTCAAATGTCAATAGCTGAGAAGTGCTGTAAAGCCCAGGTCAGCGGCAGCACTGCGAATTGGCAACGACTCGTCCTCTTCCTAGCTGTCATTGAAGCGGGGGCTCTATGGGGAACGCTTGGTGTTGTTAGGGGAGAACTAGAGAAGAAAGTGCACACAGCACCCTCACAGGTGTTACGACACGGAATTGAAGGGCACAAGGTCTGGAGCAAGCCTGCCCGGGTGCAAATGCCACCACTGCACGTATTACATTGTCATCTGGAGCAAACGCCCAGCCTCTGCGGGTCTCAATGTCTCCATCTATAAATTGGAGATAATAGTAGTACCTCCCTCAAAGATGACTGTGAGAATTGAGATAACTGGAAAGAACTCAGAATGCCTGGCCATAATAAGCACTCAATGTATGTTCCGTCTTATTAGTATTACAAGAACAAAGATGTCGTCATGAAGAGCCACATTTTGAAGCTGGATTTCTCGGGATGTTTAGTATTTACTCTTTCAAGTGTTGGCTGAAAAAAAAAAAAATCCATCGGGCTCCTAGCATTATTCTCAACCAATTCCTTCTGGATTCATTTAAATCCCCTTATCAGAATGAGTATTTTTATACTACAAGAAACAAACAAACAAAAAGTTAATGATGAAAAGGATTAGCATTTCTAAATAACTCCAGTAACTCCGTCAAATAAATCCTGACCTATTTCAGTTTCTTAATTAACTAGGTTAGCTTTTACAGGAGGCAACTTATCTAAAACAGCAAGTCTGATCTGAGGCCAAACCCGCACTGGACAGCTGGATAAGCAGTTCTTGGAAATGGCCCAAATTCTGGGAGATACAGAGGTCTTCGATCTTTTTGAATCGACAGTTTGAAAAATCTGATGGAAAATTCTCCAGGGTTTTCTGATCCTTTGATTTAAGGTTAGGGCTGGTCTTTTCGAGGCTTGTCATCTTTTCTCTGCCCCTCCCTACAAAGGAGATGGGTAAACGGGACAAGTCTGGAGGTCACTATGTCAGCATTCTCCCCATCCCCACAATGGTACCGAACTGGTCATTCTCACAGGAGAGGACAGTGGGTGAGGACAACAGTATCTGGGGATCTAATGTTCTCCGAAGGGGAGCACAGATATATAGCTCATAATACATCCACTGTCTTGTCCTTGATATTCTTTCTGACATTTCTTTTTTCTTCTGTTTTATGTATTTTCCTCTACTTTTAAAGTCTTCTGATGTTAGTTTTCTGTCAGCTCCCAAACCACTTTCATGAAAGCTGGATTCTCCTAAAAAATAATAATATATGCATATTTTTCCTAAACAACAACAAAAAAGGCAGCTTTTTGTTCAGCTAATTGGTTAGTTAGTTTGCTTTTTGGTGTAAAAGATCATTTGTCTTTTCCTAGGGACATAACAAGAAAAAGAACCAGAGCTTCCTGACCTGGAGGAGGATGGTTAGGCCTGGGTCAAATTATTAGAAAAGAATCTTCTTGTATGCAGCCTCTAACACCTTTGACTGTCTATTAGGAGATAATAAAGGGAATTAGCCGTTGTACCTAAAGACAGAGTTTCAAGGAGGACATTGGTTGCCTTTCCAGGTCTTGTGAATTTTTTGTTACTTATAAACATTTAAAAATGAGGTTGGCTAATTCTTGGGCAATGCTGAAAAGGTCATCATTGTTCCGGGATACATAGTAGTAGACAGTGTGGTTGCCCCTTAACCTATTAAGTATGGGTGGGACTGGTGTCACCAGGGCTGTGTGTGGCCCTGACTTATCTAAGCCAATCAATCACCTCCAAGTAGTGGCTTATTTAGGTAATTCAGGCCTAACGTAAGCCAATAGGTAATAGACTTTCTCAGTTTGATTTGATGGTTAAGAAAGTAAAGGTCTCTCCTTTTCCTTTTTTCTGTACTATATTTGAGTCTAATCTCATGAACCACTAACAGCAATTTCTTTAGCATAAGAGAAGGCAGTCTGAAGACTCAGCTAACATACACAAGAGTGCAAAGCCAAGAAAACTGCGACAAACCAAAGCCCTCACCTTGATCAAACTCCACCTGAAGCTTGACTGTCTTTGCACTTTGAAGTTTCACGAACAAATAATTCCCTTTACTGCTTAAGATAGTGTGGGGTGGGTTACTTACAACTGAGAGCTTCATGATATATCTATTAGTCTACGTACATTTCATAGTTTTGCAGTAGCTGTTACTTTACAAGTTAGATACATTTTTATCAATATGTGCAGGTTAGTCTTGCTGTGTACTAACATTATGCATGATAAACATTGTTTTGTTCCTCGGTGGGTATACTCTTTGGCTTCTAACAATTACGATGGGAAAATATAATTTCTTTTTCTGTTTGACAAAGTATAAGGCAATCTCCTTTTCTTATTCTGTCCATTAATTATCCATGATGATAAGGTCAATACTGTAAAATTTGGGACTGATGTTCATAGTCAAGCACTTAATCCATTGTAACTTACACATTGGCTATTTCAAATTCTGAGCCCACTTTATGTGCCACTTCCTTCCTGAGACCTTCTCCAAGACCCCAAAATAGAGTCTCCCTTTCTCTGTGATCCATAGGACTTTACCCACATGTACTACTGGACAAACCAAATTGTGATTCTTTTTTTTTAAAATTTATTTATTTTTATTTATTTATGACTGTGTTGGGTCTTCGTTTCTGTGCGAGGGCTTTCTCTAGTTGTGGCAAGCGGGGGCCACGCTTCATCGCGGTGCACGGGCCTCTCACTATCGCGGCCTCTCTTGTTGCGGAGCACAGGCTCCAGACGCGCAGGCTCAGTAATTGTGGCTCACGGGCCCAGTTGCTCCGCGGCATGTGGGATCTTCCCAGAACAGGGCTTGAACCCATGTCCCCTGCGTTGGCAGGCAGACTCTCAACCACTGCGCCACCAGGGAAGCCCCCAAATTGTGATTCTGGATCCCACCTCCCAGATGGTAAGCTCTATAAGAGCAAGGAGGCTATTGGTGTTTATTTTCACATGCCCAGCACCGGGCACTCAGCAAGGACTCTGGAAATGCCCTTCTCTCTCCTTGATGGCTTTGTATTCTATGACTTTACATAGGATCTTTTTTTAAAAAAATTATTTATTTAATTAATTAATTTATTTAGGCTGTGTTGGGTCTTTGTTGCGGTGTGCGGGCTTCTCATGGTGGTGGCTTCTCTTGTCGTGGAGCATGGGCTCTAGGAGCGTGGGCTTCAGTAGTTGTGGCATGAGGGTTCAGTAGTTGTGGCTCGCGGGCTCTAGAGCACAGGTTCAGTAGTTGTGGTGCACGGGCTTAGCTGCTCCGCAGCATGTGAGATCTTCCCAGACCAGGGCTCGAACCCGTGTCCCCTGCATTGGCAGGTGGATTCTTAACCACTGCGCCACCAGGGAAGCCCTTTACATAGGATCTTGCTTAAACAGAACAGCAGAGACAATGTTTACCTAAGGAGGGTCCCAGTCCCCAAGTACACACTGAATTATAGACACACGTGGGCTCCTACCACTCCTTCCCAGTGACACCCAACATATTTCTTGATGACTCAGCTGGGGTGATTTCATTCCCTGGGGACATCTGCAATGTCTGGGAGCGTTTTGGTTGTCACAACTGGGGAGGCGGGGTTGCTGCTGGCACCTAGTGGGCGGAAGTGAGGGACGCTGCTGAACACCCCACAGTGCACAGGGCAGCGCCCACAGCAGAGAATGATCTGGCCTAAAAGGCAATGATGCCAAGAATGGAGGACCTAGCATTAGAAACCTTTCTCCCCAATTTGTACATGAGCCCCATGAATGCTGGAGCTTATTTGCCTCGTTCACCGCTGCACACTCAGGGCCAAGCCTGATTCTCGAGGTGACCATCGTCAAAAGTTCCTGAGGCTTTTGTCAGAGCATCATCCGTTTCCCACTGGTGTGGGTGCCCTGCCCTTGCCGAGCATCCCCTCTGCTTGCCAATCATCCAATCATCCCCTCTGCTTCTGCAGTTCAGGTGAGTTAAGAGTTGAGATCATCTCCCCTCTTCATGTTAAAGTAGGTAGTGTAGCTGATTTTATTTTTTAAGGCATATGATCAATTTGGAACTGATGTAAGAATAACATTGTCAGGTCCAGGGGGAATAAATCTGCTGTATTCCAGGCACATTGGGAAGAAGCCAGCAGGACATAGGTTCTAGTCTTCGGGGGATTAATTTAATGAAACTCCAGTGCATCTGGACTACTCTCCAACAAGAATGATCCAGATAACATGTGTGCGTGTGTTTAAATATTTGATGTTTTGTTTAAAGAGCAGAGAGGTAAAACAAAAACCCGAGAACTTTCTCTTTTCTCTCTTTTCTTTCCCTTTTTTTGGCATGTCATGTTTGTTTAATATGAGCATATGACTCCAGCTTGGCCAATCAGACTCTTGCTCCACGGAATCTGAATTCTGACCCCACAACTCAAGGGTGGAAAACGGCTGGAGTGGATCCATCTTGACAACAGCATCAAGAAGAGATGGCCCTTTGATTCTGTCCCCGTGATCTTCAGAGGCCTACTGGCTCCTCCCCCTTCAGTAAGCTACTCCACACGTCTTCCAGCAAATTCCTTATTTTGACCTGAGTTAGCCAGAGGTGACATTTGTGGCTTGCAAACGAAGACCTCACTGTCCAGGGGATGGTGCCCAATATATACCTTGAATCAAAGAACGAATCCCTGCTAACTCTAACAGGATGGTTTCTTTGCGTGTAGAATGAAGCAAGCGCAGACTCTTGGTGGCATTGCCTGGCATTCAGTAGAGGGTAGTTTAAATGTTCACAGACACATGGGCAGACCATAAGGCAATGCTAATAAGAGCATCCTCTTTCTAGAAACCAAGAATTTCCCTCCAAAGCCAGAGTCCTCTCCATCCAGATGTACATTTTTCCATAGAGCCTGGCTCTGTGTATGGATCTGCCTTGAAAATGCTTTGTAGAAACATATCATCCCCCAGTGACTTGAATGTACCCTTCTAGAGTATGTTTTCGGCGCTCATAGTCTACTGTGTCAATAATCTGCATATTTAAGAGTCTCCACATGCTCATTGAGACGATAGATGGGGCTGGTACAGTCTACTGGGTCAAAAATCTGCTTTAAATAGTCTGTATACACAGGCAGTTGAGTAAATAACAGCATTTTCAAAAAGCCCCTAAATATATAATAACATGATAGATCGCACCAGCTCCTGAAGATGCAGGCTCGCTACTGCTGATCAGGAAAATGATGTGTGCTTTAACAAGCCACTTACAAATGATCTCATCTTTTCCAGCTGTGGGAGCACTGTCTTTTCCTTGGCTATATTTTTCATATGTAGAGAAAAGGAACCCAAACACACACACACACAAACACACACACACACGCGCGCACGCGCATATATGTATGCTCAATATCATCTTCACAAATAAACTGGGTTTAAGCCAGTTGTCCAGATGTAGGCAGTCAAGGATTCAAGGCCAGAGAGAAAGGTTCTTCTTACTTGGGTTTAGAGAGTTCACCCATCACTCAGCTGCGTGTGATTCAGAGTTAAGCTGGGCTCCAAATGCACAAAAACTTCTGCTTAAATCAATTAGAAGCACTGATTTTGAGACCTCCATCTGACCTCATTTTGCTGGGAAGATGACTTTTTCTATCCCACTTCATTAGAACCCTGTTTACTTATAAACTGCTTCTGTGTGTACCATATTCTAATATTTTACACGCATGGTTTTATTTTAGCCTCACACTTCACTGATGGGGGTGATACTATTAGTTCCATTTTTAAAGACAGAAGAATCATAGGCTTCGAAAGTTAAACAATTTTCCTAAGGTCGCGTCCCAGATGTTGGTAAACTCCGGCTTTGAATTGAGCACGTGAGGCTCCAGAGCCATCACCCTCTCGTGGTTATGTTTTCCAGCTCATACTCACGTCCATGCCTGTTTTCAACTGTGCCCTGCTTTGTTCTGGTGTGTATGGCACAGGTATATGTTTCTGCTATAATGCAATATACAGTCCTCGACAAATCTTGCATTTTGCAAAACCTTGCATTAAAATGATAGCACTTAATAGCAAAAATAAGGTTAGGGTAAGCCAGTTCAAAACTAAGCAAGTAGGTATCCAGCTCACAACCCAACAAAACCATATTAAAAATACCAGTCCAGTTAAAAACACTTGTTAAATTCATAATAAATAAAACAATGCTACAGCAAATAAAGGACTTTACTTTGTAAATAAAGAAGTGATGGTAGTTGTGTAGAAAAGAGTTTAAGGAGGTGGTGAGACTGTGGGGTTAGAGATGGGTTGAAATTTTAAAAGACTGGGGAGAGGTGACAATTCAGACTCCCAAGGCTGACCATCTGAGCCAAGAGGAAGTCAGTGGGACTTCTAAGAACTGCCTGCATTCTCTGTGGCTTCCTGCATTCAGCTGTTAGTGAACTTCACATTTAGTTGCTGTTACTTAGTGTCACTAAACAATAACATGTTGGAAAAACTCACGTGAATGGATGTGACATCCTCATTATATTCCTATCATTGACAGATTTACCAATCAGGAGGGAGCTAATTTGCTCAGGAAATATCAGTTGTAACAGAACAGACTTTATTTTATCCTTCATCCTTAAAGACCTTTCATGTTCGACTAACTCAGTTACTAAAATCCTGGGCACCTCACCAATAAAATCTTAGCTTTGAATTAATTACTCAAGCAAACCAACCTAAAGTAAAGATGATAAATCTGAATACCTTCCAGACTACAGAATTAGCAGCTTATGAAATCTCTTGTTTCTTGGGGAGATAGGAAGAAAGAGCTTTCCTCGAACTTTTTCAAGCGTCTACTGTGTGCCTGATACAGTGCAAAGTGTTGGGTATGCGTTTAACTTTGGAAATAATCCTATGAGGTAGGCATTCTTATCTCTGTCTTAAAGGGGAGGAATTTGAGGCTAACAGGAGAGATACAAGTGGGTCTCTGGAAGAAACTAGCAGAGGCAGGTAGGAAACCAAGCCCACAGACCCCAGGCCCAAGCATTCTCCCCTTCAGCGTTCTGCAATGAGGTAGTAAGTTATGAAGCACAGTCCTAGGGGATGGAAAGTGAAAAATGGTCTCAATCCTTGCTACCTACAGTCAATTCTTAACACTCTTAGCAGTCAGAATGAAAGATACATCAGACCACGTCACCTCCCTGCTCAAACCCCCCAAGGGAAGTTCATCTTACTCACAGAGAAAGCCAACCTTCTCACCACGGCCCTCAGATTTATGTGCCTGTTTAGCTTCCATTTTGTCTCTACCCCCCTCTTCCATCCCTCTCTTTCTGGGTTTTCTGCTCCAGCTGTGCTGGCCTCTTTGCTTTTCTCAATCAAGCCAGGAATGCTCCCATCTGAGGCCTTTGCACTGGCTGTTCCCTCTGTGCTTTTCCTCAACCTTCTGTAAGTCTGTGCTCAAAAGCAATTTCCTAACGAAGCTTACTCCGATCGCCCTGTTTAAGTTGCAGCTGGTCTCCCAACTCTCTCAGGATCCCGATTCTTCTACTCTGCTCTACGTCTTCTCTTTCCACAGCACTTACCACTTAAGACTGTGGAGGTGACTCCTCCATTCCTTCTGTTGTTTACTGTGATCTTTCTGTTAGTTTGTAGACTCCACTGGAGCAAGCATCTTGGTTTGGGTGGCTCGATGCTGTAGTGTAAATCACCTAGAGGCAGTGCATGGCACAGGGTAGGTGCTCAGTAAATGTTCACTGAATGAATCAATGGCTATTTAAGGAATCTTGTGCATTTTTAACTCTACAAAGTGAGCAAGACATCCACTCACCAGACCCTTTCTGGGTTGCAGTGTGTGCTTGCACCTACACTCCATTCTCCGGTAAGCGGTGGCCCCAGGAACTAGTCTTGCTTCCCAGACTTCCATCATTTGCTCAGTATGCTAGCCTTTTAAAAACCTAATCAGGTTTTATATCTAGGGGTAAGTCCAAAAGCAGAAACACAAAAATACCTGCTGTTATGTTAGAGATGCCTCTGAATTGGAAAAATACTAAATGGGTCCATGTTTTCAGCTGGGTTGGGCTTATAACCCCACAGACCCTGGACTGTTGAATATGTTTCTGAAAGGTACTTGAGCCAGGCATTTAAAAATCTAACTGCTTGGAAGAAAATTCCAAAGCATGTTCTTGTTTTGCGTCCATATTTCTGGTCCTATGACACTGCAACCCCTGGTTCCAGGACACACAGAGTCCGTGATGTAAATAAACTCTTCTTTCTTTGTTAGCATTGAAACTATTTGATAACATCTGGATTTACAATGAAGAGTCTCTCTCTGACCGGAAGTCCCTCCTCACTCTCCCTCTAAAGCAGCAAGAACTGAGTCTGCCCATCCGAACAAGTAGAACAATTCACAGTTTGAGAGGAGAGAGATCCCAGCTCTATCACTTACTAGCTGTGTGCACTTAGGCAATTTACTTAAGCTTTCCAATTCTCAGTTTCCTCATCTGTAAAATGAGGATTATAGTACCAACCCGATACGACTGTTAAAAGGCTTTTAATGAGAAAATGCTACTTTTCTCTTTCTTTAATTCTTCTTCTGCCTCGTACTCAACTTTCCAGTTTTCATATAAAGTTCCGTGGAGGATCTTTCCTGGCCACCTGATGAGGCAAGGATCACCTCTTAGTCTTATGGGATTTTTCTCTTGTGGTTTCCATGAAACCTGCAATCAAACAATTATACATATAATTGTTACACCTGAACTCTGCCATTTAGACGCCAGCAGGGTTGGGACTTTGTGTCTCATGCATAGCTGTATCTTCAGCATTTTTTCAGGGAGCCTGGAGCATAGAACACACTTTACAAATAGCACTTCATTGATTCCAAGGCCTTTCTTTTATATTTTAACATCTCAGAAATAAGGGTGAATCTTACAATCAGTGGTATTTTAAAATGGCTGCTGGGGGCAGTTGGAAGCTATTTCAGGAATGCCTTAACCAATTTATTTTGCTTATCTTTTCCTTTTTATGTAAACACAGGAGTGTCAAATTATAAAGATCTTAAATAAGTCTCAAAGAGTCTCTCAGTAAGTATAAAATAGAAATTCTAAGTGATAGGAAGAGGGCACCAATTTAATTATAAGCATTTTTTCTTTCTTAGTGGTACAAATATAAGTAGTGCAGTTTAGTGAATGGCCTCAGGTTAAATACAGTAATTGTTGAATGGATGAAAAAGGTAAAAGAGCTTTGCACAGTGCTTGGCACGTGGAAATTGCTCAGTAAATTATTGTGCTATTATGATTTTTTATTATCTGGTTAATTCAGTATTTAAAACAACACTAATATTTTTACTTAATGGTTTGGACTTCTTTGCTATGTATCTAAGTTTGTGCAGAAATGTTCAACAATGGAATCTTTTGGTTAGGTAAATTCAGCCTCGACTATGATCCTTGCTGCAACTATGATTTGTCTTTTCCTTCTGATTGTAGGCTGCTTGGAACCCAGTCTAAGCAGTCTGGGTGCCCTTGTTTCCACAAAGCCTGGAACGTGGTAGGCTCAATAAATATTAGATGACTAATTAAAGAAACCTAAATGCATGAATTACTAGAGATGAGGGTCCTGAGAATGACTACAGAGTGAGAGTTCCAGCACTGTCTTTGTTTTGCAGGGAGAAAGTCAGAAACATTGCTCAGTATCAGCGTGGGCTCAATATTGTTTTGTTTGTTTGTTTAGCCTCTAGCACCAGTTCTCAGGGATTCCCCACACATGATTAAAATATTCAAGAGCATTCAACTGACCTTTCAAATTGTAAAGCTTTCCATGCCTTAACTGAGAGGTGAGGAACAAATAGTGAGGGAGTGTATATTTCTCTACATTTTCCTGTAGAGGTTGGTGATCACAGTAATGAGGAAGGGTGCTATCTGCTGAGGATCCTTTCCTTTATGGGTGGGGAAATTTCTTAAAGACCAGGAGAGTGGACTCACACCAGGTGCATAGTAGATACTCAATAAGTATGTGTTGAATAACTAAGGTCAAGGATCAAGATCATTGCCAAGATCATGACTATTCCATTGATGACCCTTTTACCACGTATTCTGCCCTCTGCTTTGCTTCTAGCCCCTCTAGATGCACATCCACCCCAGTGCTTAAACGCTCTTCAAGGCCTGGGTCTGGTGGCTTCTGGGGTCATCTCTTTGTGTGACCAGCTCAACATACGTTGAGTGTTGATCTTGTAGATAACCCAAGAAGGACAGATCTTCAATAATCCTATTCGTCTATTGCCAGCTGAAGTCAAATCACTTTACTGCAGATTCTTTCTGAAGGGGTGCATGGATTGATTTACAAGTGCAGCTAGTTAGAAAGACATTCAATGATTTGTATTGCAGGATGTCAAGAATGCCCTATATTCTCCCTCCCGTCACGATACGAATGCTATCCTCTCAACTGTTTATTCTGTTTGTTTTAGCCAAACATAAATAGACTGCAGACATGTCTGGGGCTGGCTGAAGGCACTTGCAGAAAATAAGCTTCTTCAACTCTAGATACACTGACAATGGAGACCAAGTGAAGTTGCTGCTGCTGCTTTGACAAAAACCCTCCTTCTCCCAAGAAAGCAGAACAGACAGAACATCCAGTTTCTCCATGCTTGAAGGAGACATGCAGCTAAGGACTTTTAAAAACACTTTTACTTTGAATCTCTTTGGTTAAGTTAATTTTAATCTCCATGACTCTTTGTAGGAACCTGAAAATATTTTTTCTTTTCTTTTATTGATTTTGTTCCTTTTCATTTAGCCAACATCAATTTCCCCCTCCTTTCAGCCTGTTTGCAGAAGACAGGGCACTATGTCTCCATTCTGTTGGGTTCCCTGTGCATGTGGGTACCCCGTCCATGTGCTCTGTGCCATCCACAGAGGAAACAGGCGTTTCCTTCCAGCTGTGACCATGGGGTCCACTCAGGTCTGTGCCTCGGACGGACACAGCCGCCACTGGGCAGCTGCTTTGCTGATGTGAAGAGACACTTTGGGGAAGGCAGAGGGAAAAGGAGGAGAAAGAAAGCCACTATCCTTCAAATAATCAATTAAGGCATCTACTTCCGGGGAGGTGATCCAATTACAATTCTGAATTTTATATACTGTTAATTTATTTCTATTATAGTGGTTGTACTGAATGTGGGGTTTGCTTGTGTCCACTTTTAGCACAGTATAGGGGGGTATCAGCAATAAATACATATATGAAAAAAATGAATGAGTGAACAAGGAATTCTTCAAGGGTTGGCCCTGGGACAAGCAGGAGGACAGAATGAGAGACTGGAATTTCAGTTCTTTCTTTCTTTATGTTTTATTCTGTTGGTCTCACTTCCTTCATTTCTTCCAGATTGGAAGGTGGGAAAGAGAGTGCCGCTCCCAAAGAGGTAGACTGATGGGGGTGAAGATGCTTCTAGCCCCTAATGAAATATGAATTATTTAATTTGAAAAGCTGAGCACCTACTGTATGCCCTGGGCTGGGTGACCGAGAGACACGGCATCAAGGAAGCTGTAGGCGTTCTAACTTCGTGGAGATTAGAACTTTGCAGGTGAGTCCAACCTTCAATTAATTAAATATAACCTCGCAGTTTATGAATTAGGTGTATGCTAAGTGCTCTGTCTTCGAATGAGTTATAACAAAGCGTTGGTTGGGGATATAAAAGCATACTGCTGTTCTTACTCATTTTAAGCATGAAGCCAATGGCCAGGTGGCATCAGTGGGGTTTCTCTTTGAAAAGTTGTGCTAAGCGATCCAGGGCAGAGGTGATGTACTGGGTCAGCAGCTCCACTTGGGGGGAAGATGCGTGCAGGAAACAGTGATTGAAGTCATTCTGGGGATCGTTCATTATGACTTGCTGAGCTTTCGTAGACAAATGATGCCTCGCGAACCAATGCCACCCAGCCCAGGGTTAAGCCCTCTGGTCGGATTCTGAAGATTTGAGTTTTCAAGACAGAAAGTTGATGCCTACTTCGTGTTTCCAGAGGGGCCTCTAAAAGTAAAGGTGAAGACAGTGCACGGACTCCTGAGTATGGGTCAAAACTGTTCTAGAAAGTCAATGTGAAGAACAATCCTATGAGATTCCTATCTGGAAATTCCCCATTGTTATACCGCTTGTTGAAAACAGAATAATCCTCACCCTTGTTTTCTCCTAGCGGAGGCAAACTTCCACACCATTAGCGCACCGATCTTAATCAGGAGGAGTAGGGGGGCAATTTTGTCCCCCCAGGAGACAGGTGGCAATCTATGGAGACGTTCTAGTTGTCACGGCTGCAGAGGGGCTGCCGTTGCCATCTGGTGGAGGCCAGAGATGCTGCTAAACATCCCACCAGGCACGGGCCAGCCCCCCAGCGACGAAGTCCCAGGCCCCCGATGCCAGTAGTGCCGAGGTGGAGAAATCCTGCCTGAGAGATCCTTTTACTGCTTATAGGTCCTAAAAGACTATTTTATCATTTCAAAAAATAATAACCTCAGCAGTTATAATTCACAATCTCACCAGAAAACTTGAGGATAAATATGAGCTCTAGTCCTGAATTTTGTGAAGTTCAATGCAAACAGCTTTAGCTGGAAAAAGCCAATTACAGATGATTTTTTTTCTCATTCGTGGTGCCCTTTTATTGGTGTTGGGAGGGAGACTCCTAAGTAGCAGACTTCCCAAAGCACAGAATTCTGAGTTAAATTTTCCAAGGTCAGGTTTATTGTTTTACATCCTCGTCCTCTTCTCTCCCCGTAAGTGTGTGTGAGTGTGAGTGTGTGTGTGTGTGGGGGGGGAAGTCCACCTCTACATCAAAATATCTAAAGTGATACAAGCAACTGATCAGAATCAAAAGGAAAAAAACTGTCATTTAGAATATAAAAATCAGCAGTCTGCTAGGTAACGAGAACCATTCGATACAAACTTTGTGTTTATAAAGTACACCATGGTAAAGCTTTGAAACTTCAGTTTGTTAAAAAAAAAAAAAGAAAATATGGAAGAAGGAAAGAAAGAAAAATGAGAAAAAAATACTGTAACAGCCTTACTTCCTTTGAAGTCACTACTGATATAGCTCTGAACAGATCCATTCAAGTTCAACTAACATCAGACAAATGTTTAGTGTATCAGAGGAAGCCACAAAAGCAAGGATTTCATCAATATTTCACAACAGCCTCAGGGAAACTGTAGATTGCAATGCTGTAGGGCAGCTAATGGAATTACACACAAGGGTTTTGTACATTTAAAATAAGCAGCTACTAAAAAAAATTACCCTTCAGTTTGATAGAAACTGTATAAAACTGCAGATAGTAAACAATTAAATTGCTCCCAACATTTATCCATGTCACTCTGATAGGTCATTTAATAACAGGTATTACTGTGTGTGTGTGTTTTCCTCTCCTCCCCCCGATAAGGCAATAATAAAGATTAACATTTATGAAAAGAAACATAAAATATAGCACAGCCAAATGAATAATTAAAGACAGTTTTGAAGAACGTTTGCCATTGTGTGCCGATGAAGTCACAAAATATGTTTATATAAAATATAATTATAAATAGAGGCTACAAGGGAGACCCACTGACCCTTGCTTGTTTTGATGTTAAAAAATAACTTTGAAGTATTTCCTAGGAACGTGTGGGTTCCCCTGGATCTCCTTTATATATTATTATCTGGTGAGACTCAGGATTCTGAGTGACCGGCTTTCTCTTTTGGAAGGTTTACAGAGGTAGACCTGGAGCTTGCAAAATTCTATTCAGTAAGCCGGTGTGAGATCAGCGTTTTCTCCCCTGAAGTCCTTTGTTGGAGTAAAAAATTCTGCATATGAAAGCAAATTGCATTTTCGAAACTGAAACTTCTGTGACCACCAAACCTCACCTGCCTTTTCTCACCCTTGGAGCTTCAACTCCCTAAACAATGACCCCGCTATTTATTTACATTTCACAGGAGGTGGAGTTTTCAGACACCTCAACAGGGGCAGTTTTGCCTCCCAGGAGACATCTGGCAATATCTGGGGGCATTTCTGTCTACCACTGGATGGGGTGGGAATGATGGAAATGCTACTGGCATCTGGTGGGACGCATCTAGCATGCTGCTAAACACTGCCATGTGGGCACAGCAGCCCACAGTAGAGAATTACCCGACCCCAAATGACAGTATTGCTGAGGCTGAGAAACGCTAAGCCATTCAGACGCCTGAGCTTTATTAAAATAATAGCAATAGCCTTGTTAATATGGTGTCTTCTCAACTGCTCACTGGTTTCACACACGTGTATTAGAGCGCCTCTAAGTGAAACTTACAATGCTAAGTCCTCTGGGAAAGGCAGTGAGGATTTGACATGCTTACTGACCGCAGGCTATTCTAATTAAAAGAAGAGATTTTATATATAATACATATATACACATGTACACATATGTATACACATACACACATACATACACATTTATACCGGCGTACACATATACATACATACAATAATAGCTACTATTTACTGAGCACATAGCATGTGAGAGGTGCTTTGCATACAGTATCTCATTTTACCTTTGCAACAATTCTGGAGGGGAAATATGTTACTGTACCCTTTTTATAGATAAGGGGACACTGCCCAAGGTCATTGTCAGGATATGGCTATGGCAAGCCTGAGACCCAAACCCTAGGCCTGTCACCAAAGCTCCCATGGCCACTGGGCTTCTTTGTAGCTAAGCTAGGAGTGAGTGTGAGTGTGCGTGTGTGTGTGTGTGTGTGTGTTTGCCTGTAGTGCCAGAGTGCAAACACCTCTTCCCTCCCATCTGCAAGGAAGGAGTAAACGAAGACTCGCAGGGAGAAGGGAGGGAAACATGGCTCAGTTCGGAGAAGTTTCCAGGTTAAAGATAAGAGAAAGGTAGCTGGAGCAGGTAGCTGCCAAAGGGGAGGCTTGGGCAGGGCAGCTTTGTTGTGTTTGTTTATTTGTTTTATTTGTTTGCTTTTAGAGGGAGGATGTGTGAGCCAATGTGCAGAGGGAGAGGGACAACTATTGCAGGTCAAGTAAAAATGAAGTCAAAGGAGACAGAGAGGCGAGGCGGGGCGGGCAGCGTGCAGACGCGGGTGGGGATGTCAGCGCATCTGAAGAAACGTCTTTTTTCTTCTGAGCCAGCAAGTTAGGAGAAACGGCTGTGGGAAGAGTCGGAGAAACTGAGCCGGAGGAACAATCTGGGAAGTCTCAAGACCCGTGGTAAAGTGGGGAGATAGGTCGTCTGCCGTGGAAAGGGACTGGAGCTTCACGGGGCTGGGTGGAGGCGGGAAATGGGACAAAGAAGAATCCAGGTGGGCCCGGCTGGGCCTGCGTGGAACTGGCCTGATGGGCAGCCTTCTCCAGGCGTCCCCTGCTCTGGGAGACACGGAGAGAAGGCGGATCCCACCTGCCCCTTCCCTCACGCATCTCCAGCAGAGTCATTCCCAGTTTGAGGAAAAACAAGTGGGTTGTTTGAATCTTAGACACGTAGAATTGGAAAGCCATTTAGGATTAATGGAAACTGTAATAAACTGAGAGCATTTGCCCTATCTGAAGGCGACGCATTCAAATTTATTAATGTTTTGCGGGTTGACCAAAGTAAGTTGGGAGGTTAAATGTATTTTGTGAGCCATGTATTTCCAACACCCACCTTGCATTCTTTTGAAGATTATATGTGTGTGAATGTGTACATATACACTTAATCAAATATGTATATTTATTCTATATGTCATATATATTCTTTATTATATATTATAATTTTATAGTATTACATGTGCTTTGATACAACTGGAATTATACCACAAATACTGCTGTAATGGAATTTTTCATTTATCCTCCAAATAACATGAAATTGAGGGAATTTAAACCTATTCCCTCTTCTTCTTTTATAATTTAAAGTTTACACTGCAGAATTACTGGAATAGCAACCAGGCCACTTTTCCATTTGTTAAAAATTTCTTTAGCAGCAGTTGTGACATCACAGAAAGAGACTTGAGTTTGGAATTGGGACAAATGTGTTGGTCTCCGTTCTGACAATTAATAAGCCATACAATTATAGGAAAACTACTTGGTGTCTCTGAGTTTCAGTCTCCTTAGCTATAAAACACAGCTACAAATAGTTGCCATAGCAGTGTTGTGAAGATTTGAATGATTAAATGATGTAATCTCTAATAAAATGCTGTGCAGTCTCTACGGTGTGAAATCAATGTGAGGGCTTTGAGGATATTAGCATGCCCTCTGCACCCAGGGCACCTGGGGTCTGGCCATCCCATCTCCGTTAACTTTTGTCGGGACTCAGCTCTCTTTGTTAATGGGTCAATCAATCACTCAATATTTATTGAGAGCCTACTATGTACAAGACCCAGGGGACCTGTGATGGGCTCACATCAATAGAAGTACACACTGCAGGACAATTAGCAAGCCTATTTTGACTTGACCTCAGGTTGGCATAGCAGTGGAACGGTCCCTAAGCGTAGGAGGTGGTGAGTGAGAAAAGAAAGAAGGGGAATAAAAGAGTGGGTCTGCCTGCAATAGCTTCTCACTCCCCTCAGAGTTCAATAGAAGAAGGTGATTTCAACCAGCGATTGGTAATCTATGCCCTGCAGGCCAAGTCTGACCTGCCACCTGTTTTTGTAAATAAAATTATATTGGAACGAAGGCACACCTATTAATTTACTTATGGCTGCTTTTGTGCTGCCATGACAGAGTTGAGTAGTTGCAACAGAAACCATAAGGCTTGCAAAGGCAAAAATATTTACTCTCTGGCCCTTTACACAAAAAGTTTGCCAACCCTGATTTAAGCAATCTCATGAATAACTAACCCTCGCCAATTCTTGTGCACGTATGCAATGATAACAACCATGTACTAAGTTCTTAGGGTGAACCGGAGAATGAACTAGCGTTTTACATACATTTTCACATCAAAGTTTCAAAATAACGTCATGAGAACAGTACTGTTATTATCCCTATTCTGTCGATGAGGAAACTGAGTCTCAAAGAAGTTAAGGAACTTGCCCAACGTTGCACAGCTAGTCAGTGTGATTTGATCCCAGCTTTGTCTCATTCCAGAGTCTGTTTCTCAATCGCAATGTCAGAGTTTTCCAAGCTTCAGTCTCTCATGTACCACACTCATTATTTATTTTCATATTCACAACCTCTTTACTATTCTTTGCCATTTTTTCTTTGAATTGTCACTTTATTTGTTCCTTTAGTTTGATCTTAGGAAATTATATTCAAATAGTTTGGATTTGATGTACTGGTCATATACGTATATTTTAACTTTTTTTGAGATAATTGTAGATTCACGTGCAGTTGTAACAAATAAAACAGAGAGATCCCATGTGCTCTTTACCCAGTGTCCCCAGTGATAACATCATGCTTAACTGGAGTGCAATGCCAGGAAATTGACACGGATACAATTCACCAACCTATTCAGATTTCACCGGTTTTACCTACGCTCATGTGTGTGCAATTTTATCACATGTGTAGATTTGTGTGACCTCCACTACAAAAAAAAATAGAGAAGAGTTGCATCACAAGGACGTCTTGTGCTACCCTCTTATAGCGATGGCCACCCCCCACCCCATCAACTCCTAATCTGTTTCCCATCTCTATAATTTTATCATTACAGGAGTGTTATGTAAATGGAGGAGGTAAGCTTTTGAGTATGTAAGCTTCTGAGATTCACTTTTTTCACTCAGCCTAATTCTTCTCATATATTTTTAAATTCACCTTGAAATAACTGTATAACTTTCAGAAGTTAAAAAAAAAAATAGGTCATTGATGTGAAATTTATCTTGAGTGCCACCAGTGGTACCCATGTCATACTCTAGGGAGCCCTGCCATAAGCTGTAATAACACCTGATAGATAAATAGACAGATAGATAATGCAGCCATAAAGCTGCTTTTGAATAACAAAAACCTCTAGATCAATGCTGTTCAATACAACTTGCTGCAACGATAGAAATCTGAAGTGTCTGAACTGTCCAATATGGTAGCCACTAGCCTCGGGTAGCTACGGAGCACTCAAAATGTGGCTCGTTCCAATGAAGAAAGGAATTTTTCATTTTAATTGATTCAGGTTTACATTTAAATCACCACGGGTGGCTAGTGGCTTCTCTGTTGGATAGTGCAACTCTAGATATAAAGGGTAAACTATTAAAAGAAATAGATAATTTTTTTGTTTTCTTATACTTCATTTTGTCAACGCAATGACAACCTGAAAAAAATAAGAAATCTTTTTATTTTTAATTAATTATTTATTTTTGGCTGTGTTGGATCTTCGTTTCTGTGAGAGGGCTTTCTCTAGTTGCGGCGAGCCGCGGCCACTCTTCATCGCCGTGCGCGGGCCTCTCACTATCGCGGCCCCTCTTGTTGCGGAGCACAGGCTCCAGACGTGCAGGCTCAGTAGTTGTGGCACATGGGCCTAGTTGCTCCGCGGCATGTGGGATCTTCCCGGACCGGGGCTCGAACCCGTGTCCCCTGCATTGGCAGGCAGATTCCCAACCACTGCGCCACCAGGGAAGCCCCAAGAAATCTTTTTATAGTCTTCTAATGGATTTACTTGTTGGGATCTGACCTTGTTCTCTAAGTCTGCACGCATCTAAGTCTTGTATTAGCTCTCCAGACACCCTGGGTGACTCTGGGCATTTGGAGAACTTCATCGCCTCACCAGTTAGCATTCAGAGTGAGCCCAAGAGAGCCTGCTCCTGAGGTTCCTGCCTTTTAAGTGACACTGTGCCCTGTGTCCCTCAGAACAAAGGGCCAACTGACAGAGCCTTTGGATGCCCAGTTATAAATTAACGCAGACACACTGAGCACATGGTATCCTGGAAGGTTATGAAAAGGTCCTGTTGATTACGAGGGTCTCAGAACAGCAGGCTGTCTTTAGGAAGACACGAATTTCAAGCAACTGCTGGTGGTAATATTCATAAATCTTTGCTGATTGACAGGACCTGCTCTTGATGAATTTAGTTGCACCGCTGGTCTGGAACAAGGTGCACCACCGGAAGCTGAGTGTCCGGGGAGAGGCAGGAATGCTGAGGTTTCAGAGGGTGCTGGCAGCAGTGTCATGGAGAAGGGAAAAAACAGCAATGACAACTGTGGGTACCTGGGGACAAGTTTCCAAGAAGTCATCTGGCAGAAGAGGTAAAATTTGTAAGGAGGTGGGGTACAGTGGATTGCTGCAAATGTTAGCACCAAACCAGGTATTTTCTCGGAAAAGGAAAAAGAGTGGTCTGTGTTCCCTTCTTATTTCTTTTAGCCTAAATATCACGGGCAGCAAAAACTAGTTTTTGATCATTAGACATCCACACTCTCAGTGATGTGGACCCATGAAAACACAACATCAGCATGAAGGTCGTTACCCTGGCCTGTCTCTTATTTCGCCTAACTTCACGGATCTGTAAGGCGTTAGCCATTGCAAGAGATTGATATGATAGTTTGTGAGTAATTTGGATGAACTATAACACTAACCCAGTAAAGGATTATAATTTTAAATGTGTCCAGAAAATAATTGAAACTCTGGCTTAGCTTCATCATAATGCAAACTGCTGGGTATATTTAACAGCTGACTAGCTTAGCATGAATATTGCTTTAGAAATGGGGTCATATTGTTTGTACGAGACAATATTGCTCTCAAACACATTTAGGAAAAAAACAAGAGATTATGAGTATACTTTTAACCTCTCTGTCTTTCTTTATCTGTGTTTACTATGGTGATTTAGGTGTTTGGTATTGTTTGAAGGCAAACACAAAAGGTGCTGGCATTTAAAACAGACCTGGTAATGAGCCCTTGGACATCAGATTCCTTCTAATTACTGCTTTGTCAGAAAATCTCTGTTCCCCATCAATCCGTTTTTCTGCAGGCTGGTCAGAAATGAGAAAGATAAGATCATCCCCTGATGACCACAATAGATATTATGAAGAGGTGGCGCCCCTAGTTACCTGTAGAGTGTTTGTTTATTTTTAAAATGTAATTGCCAACATTTAAAGAATGGAGATTTCACATAAAAATCCAGATTTATGGATGTTCCTGAAAAGTCCAAGGATTTGGCAATACTGGGCCTGCTTTGCCACTGGGTGACAATCCCTGGGGCTGAACAGATGCTGTTACCTTGAGACGGAGAAAAGGCACTCCGGTTTACAACAGTTTTCTCCTGGCCTGTGTTTAATTTTTCCTCTATAGTCATGTGAGTTTTTAATTCCAGGTTCCCAATATCATTTTCTTAGTCCCTTACACCCAAACATTAAGTGTGCCCTACAATGTGTCAGGGAGTGCATTATGGGTCCATAATATCCGGCAGCAAACTTTCTCTGTAAAGGACCAGTTAGTAAACACTTCAGACTTTGTGAGTCATAATGTTTCTGTTGCAACTACAGGACTCTGCTGTTGTAGCACAAAAGCAGCCATGGTCATTCATAAGTGAACGGGTGTGTTTGTGTCCCAATAAAACTTTATTTGTGGAAACAGGTTGGCCCATGAGCTATAGTTTGCTGAGCCCTGACAGAGGAGAAAACAAAACAAGACCCCCAAACTGGCTGTTAATCAGTAACTCTGTAGAGGCATTTTTCATCAATACAGAACTTTCAGGAGATGTAGGAGTAATTCCTCCAAAGGCAGTGCTCAAACTCTGAAACCACTGTCCTCAAGCATGTGTGGGTGTGGGTATGTAACTCATTCCCCTTTTCGTTTATTCTAAAAATACTGACTGACTCCTAGTAATTGTTCGCTCCTAGTATCATCACAAAAGACTTTCCTCAAAAAAAAAAAAAAAAAAAAGGAAAATGTTTCAACTTTGTTCCTTCACGGAAAATGAGCTAAGATGGGTTGTTCTGACTGATGGGTTATTATTCCCCTGAGAAGGAATCATCATGGTGGGGCAAAAGCTGAGAAACCTCATTGTTCTTTATTTGAGAGGGAAATAGTTTTCTTGTTTTATCTCTTGGACCAGCTACGCCTTAGCTTCTTAATCAGCATGGGTGGGAATGCCAGCTCTCTTTCCTTAACTGTCCTTTGAATATCATTTAATGGCTCCTCAGTTTCCTTTTTCAGAAATGAAGAGTTAGAACCAGATTGGAGGTATCTTAACTGGTAATTTTGAACCAAATCTATTCTGCATATATATTTAATTTGGTCCAGAGTATTTAAAAACAAAATATGAATTAGCTATTGACGGAGGGAAATCAGAAGATCTCACCAAAGTATCATATTTTTGGCTTCTTTTGAACAATCTGAAAATCTGCTAATACTGCACATACATCCCTCCATGTCTACAATTGGCCGGGGATGAGTGCAGGTAGATTCTCGGATCATTATGAGTCTTCACTAGGCTTGCTTCACCCGCGTAACTGACTTGTCCTGATAAGCCTTTGAATTTGTAACTTAAGGACCAGATCTTTGGTAAGGTCTCCTTTAGAACTCAATTTCTAGGATTCTGGCCCCTCCCTGTAAAGCAACAGTTACAAATTGCCAGCCCATAACAGCTCCCAAACTTTGTCAGTTCAAGGATGAGTAACATGAGATATCACCTCACACCGGTCAGAATGGCCATCATCAAAAAATCTACAAACAATAAATACTGGAGAGGGTGTGTAGAAAAGGGAACCCTCCTGCACTGTTGGTGGGAATGTAAATTTGTACAGCCACTATGGAGAACAGTATGGAGGTTCCTTAAAAAACTAAAAATAGAACTACCATACCATCCAGCAATCCCACTCCTGGGCATATATCTAGAGAAAACCATAATTCGAAAAGATATATGCACCCCAGTGTTCATTGCAGCACTATTTACAATAGCCAGGACATGGAAGCAAACTAAATGTCCATCAGCAGAGGAATGGATAAAGAAGATGTGGTACATATATACAGTGGAATATTAATCAGCCATAAAAAAGAACAAAATAATGCCATTTGCAGCACCATGGATGGACCTAGATATTGTCAGACTGAATGAAGTAAGTCAGACAAAGGAAAACAAATATTATATGATATCGCTTATATGTGGAATCTAAAAAAGGGGTACAAATGAATTTATCTACACAGCAGAAATAGAGTTACAGATGTAGAAGCAAACTTATGGTTACCGGGGGTAAGGGGGTGGGGAGGGATAAATTGGGAGATTGGGATCGACATATACTCACTACTATATATAACATAGATAACTAATAAGGACCTACAGTACAGCACAGGGAACTCTACTCAATACTCTGTAATGACCTATATGGGAAAAGAATCTAAAAAAGAGTGGATATATGTATACGTATAACTGATTCACTTTGTTGTATACCTGACACTAATACAACATTGTAAATCAACTATATTCCAATAAAAATTTTTAAAAAAGGATGGGTAACAATGATCTGACCAATACAGTAGGGAGTTATATTTTGCTGACTATGGTTCAGTTACAAATCTAACACAAAATGAAGCAGAAACAGGGATGAACGGCCCATTTTCAGTCCTTCGTAACTGCAGGAGGAAAAAGCAACAACAATATTTGCTTTCTTCTTAGGGATGTTAAAAGCTTCACAGATTTTCTTTCTTGTTCCTGGCTAAACTGCTCAAGATTGTTCTTGTGTTCAAGAAGCCAGAGGGAGGGACACAGAAATGGATGGATGAGGACACTAGATCTTATGGGGGAATTCATAGCATTTCAAATAGACTCTGTGTTTAGCTGGAAGTCTCAGGCCAATGGAGAATGGAGAAATTGGCGTTCTGTGAAAATACTGAGCAAAGGCCTCAGAGGGAGGGACAAAGAAGATCTTCTTTTACCGTAACTGTTTCCCTGTTGAAAATGGCCACTTGCCGCGGAGCCAGAGGCTCAGCAGGCTGCAACTCTCGTTCTGACCAGTCTTGTGTGGAATCAGCTGATTCATCATACTGGGCTGATTAAGTCTAATTAGGTAGTCCATCTACTAGCCTAACCTATATTAGACTATATTAGGTAGTCTCTAAAACAGCGTGGCAAACTCAGAGGTGCTGAACAGGGACCAAGAAAGTAACATCACGTCATTTAATAAATATGTTAGAATAGTCTTCACCTTCATAAAGAAAGATGCTCTCTGCCATTTTTCTTGCAAGCTCTCTCTGTCTGTTCCCTCACTTTTAAGAAACGTTGCTACGGGAGACATCTCATTTTCCTTATGAAAAGAATGACAAAATTACAATGATAAATAGTTACTGATATTTGGCCTCAGGGAGACGACAGAAATAGGTGGGGACCAGGAAGAATTGCTGAGAGTCTGTGCCGTGAGAAGGGGGTGGCCACAACCCAACTCTGGCTGACCTCGCCAGGCACCAATAAAGAACCAATGTGACAGATTTTTGGCCTTTGCAAAAGAAAGGGGAATTTGAATTTTTATGTAGAATCTCCTGGTCTCCAATTTTGGCAATCGTGTTTACTTTATTATTACTATTATTAATATTACTGTTATTATTATATAGTATTTTGAGTGGGCCAAACAAAATCAGTCTGCAGGCCAAAGTCAGGCGTCCCTTTGCCAACTATTTTAAAGTTTGATCTTGGTCATGCGTCTCAGTTTCCCATCTCTCGATGCGAATCACAATAGGTGCCAGCTGAGACAGCGTGGATGGTTGAGCACACACACAGCTCTGTTACTTGAAAGCTACTCCAAGCACATGTTCTAATCGCAAGTCAGAGGCCTTCAGCCTATAGACATAGTCTTTAGAGAACAAACAGTGCAGAATAAAAGACAACACCATGCCTTGAAAGAACCAGACTGAGACAGCTGACCTCGTGCAATCTGCCATTAGCACAGCCCACATCTGAGCCTAGGCTTTCTTACTCTTAAGAAGTCTCTCTCGAGGTAAAATACGAGGCTGTGTTGTTCGGGGAAAGAACCCGTGATTTTGCATCTGAACCATCTTTCCAGCGTTAATTAGATTTGCAAACTTCCCTCCACCTCAGTGGTTTCTCTGCAGAGTGAGCATAAAGCCAGCAGCAGTATCTTGGGGTTCTAGAAGAGCTTTGTGGAAACCAGGGGTTACAAGCTGGGGGAAGCAGGCCCGATGTATAGCCCTCAAACACATTCTGTCTGGCCCACACATTGTTCTAAAATTAGAAAAATTTCACGTGTAAGTATAAATGCGGTCTGTCTCCTGAAAACAGAAGTTCTGACATTACTGGCCCTACATAGTTGCCTGGCAGCGCTGTACCTCTGCTGCCCCCTCTGGACTGAGCAGCAGGGGTCGGCCATGGTCGCACCCCCCTATATTACACCAGCTCTCTGCCCACCCTCCCTGCCTTTACCAATCTGCCGTTCGGATTTGCAGTCCCCGGCCCTAGCAAATCTAAGGTGCTATGCTAATGTCCGTTAGGGGTGTTATTCTGATTATTGTTATTCTTTTCCATCCACGATCCCTGTGAGCCACATATTTGCTTCTCTGGGGCTCAGTTATCTGGTCTTTAAAATGGGAATGATAGCATCTCATTTGCTTGGAGCCAGGGGCTGTGGTGAGGTGAGGTCCCCGTTGTTTCCGGAGCTCCCATCGTGTGGGGCAGCCAGCCAGCAGAGGGCGCTGGTACAAAAGGCTGCAGGTGGCCCGATCCCGGAGGGAGCAGACAGGTAAGGCAGCTGGGCAGGTAGGAGCTCTCACGTCCTGCCTTTCACAACTTGGGAGGACACAACTTTACAGAGTGGTCGTGACAGGGAGCAATTACTCATCTATCGATACAACCGTACATCACCAGCCGTGTGACTTTCTGGAATGTGTAATGCGACCACAAACTTTCGAATGCCGCAGCCTGACAATCAGACGCTAAAAATAACGAACGGTCTGCTTCTGGAACAGAAAGAAATGGCCCCTTTGGACACTGGAAACGGGCCATTTCCAGCTCTGCTCACCGCCAGAGCCCTGCAGAGCCCTGCATGGATTTCTCTGGGCGGTGGCGTCTGCGGAGGAGAGCTCACTGCATCTGAACAGTGTGTTTACTTTCAGACAAGTTGGTCCCAGCAAGATGTAGACAAATTGGAGCAAGTTCAGAGCAAGCCAAATGATTAAGGGGAGAGAGGACTGATTTATAAGGAATGATTAAAGCAGCCCAACACGTCTGAGCTGTCTTCTGCGGGTGACGAATCTGGGAGTGACACACAGGAACTCCACGTACCTTTGAGGGGTGTAAACAGCAAAGAGGAGGAATTAGCACAGTGTGAGTTGCTCTTAACAGCATTTTCTGGGATGATGTTGACACCAGAAAAATGGTGATGGCCAGTAAGAGCTGGTTGGGTCACACTTATGCTCGAGAATCATTTAGTGTCCTGATGGTATCTGGCAGAAGATGACATTTTTAGGCTAGGCATTCATGGCCTTCTGTAATCTGGCCCTGGCCTACCTTTCCTTCTACTTCTACATCTTCTCTTCCTTGCCAGGAACCCCCTTCCCACCCTCCACCCCATTTATACTCCTGGTTGCAGCCTCCATGACCGAGTCTTCTTCCCTCATCAGGAACTGAAAGGCTTAGGAGCCAGCAGTAGCCAGGCTGGTGAAAGGAGCAGTGAAAAGGGCCGGGGGCAGACTGAGGCCCAGTGACTGCAACGCCAGAACAAATGACAATGACGTCACTTTGATATTTATTTCATATAACCCTGAAATACTAGTGTCTTATTAAAAAGTGAGCGGGGGTCCCCACTGTGTTCTATTCTTTGTTCTCAGATGCTGTTCCAGGTCTGAGAAGGCCAGAGACCAGAGCTAAGGCTCTTCTGTCTTTTGCATTTGAGTCTCTGCAAGTTGACTGGAGAAGCACGTTTTGGCTAAAATAAAGAATCCTGGGAGGTGAAGAGTCAGATCACAGAGACAGGCATCCGGTCCTGGGGAAGAAGGAGGGGACAGGAGGGACACCAGCCCCTTTATAAAGGGAGGCTCTAAGCCCCAGGGGAAAGAGTGGCCATTAGGTCCAGGACCTCTTATAGTCCTTTCTTCCCCATCCCCATTATACCATATTCTTACGTTTTTAATAAATTATCTTCCCCACTTCTTCCCTCCTCAAGAAAAATTTTCCAGGATGCCTCCATGATGGGAATCTGATTGTAGACCAGAGCCAGAGTAGTTCTGGGAAACAGGCACATGTCTAATAAAAGCTGCTCAACCTCCCTTGTGTACCAGGAAATGAGAATTAAAACAGCAACAAGATACCCTGGAATGGTTTAACCAGTTGAGGGGTGTGGTGAGAGCGCTTTCAATATGGCATATAACAATCCAAAATGCTATTTTGGTCTACAAACTAGCACAATAGACTGAAAAGCTGCAAACTGGTATTGTAATCACGGGATGAGGTGGGCGGGCTATGGGGGAATAGCCCAGACAATGTTTGCCATGTGGCCTCGGTGCTGTTAGATTTTATCATTCTGTTCATAGCAGCCTCAAATTCAGGTTTTGATAAAATAAGCTAAAACAAAACAACAAAGCACCAAACAAAAATCACATTTCTGCAGGAGGATAAACACCAATGGGTCTGCCCTTGGGCATCTCCTGGTCTTAGTGACCATTTGGACTTTTCACCCTGCCTTTCCCTTTCAAAGGCCATATCCTTCCTTCACAAAGCTTTCTTTGATCAAGCTCATTGCAATTACACTCTCGTCTCAGATTCAGGGCTCCTTATTATAATAATGGTAACAATAACGATAGCATTTATTGAGTGTTTACTAATCACCAGGGGGTACAAAGCACTTTACACATTTTCCCTGGATTAATTCTTTTCTCTGCTCAAATGCTAGTTGCTTAAAGAGACCTTCCCTGAATATTCTTTATGACAGTGCACTCCCCTTCACCCCCAACTATGCCCTGCCTCTGCTTATTTTTCTTGCACAGCATTTAATAATCTGACGTAGTTCATAATTTATTTAATTGTCCATTGTCTGCTTCCTGCCACTAGAATATAAACTCCATGAGGGCAGGGATCCTGTGTGTTTTGTTGTTATTTTCTCAGTACTTTAGACCAAGCCTGTTACATAGTATACATATTGAAATGAGTATTTAATGATATCAATTTGAATCATTTCATTTGATTTGGGATACTTGCCATATTTTACTTTGCACTGTACATTATTGTGTAAGTTTAAGGTCCTCATACTAGACTGGAAGCAATGTAAGGCCAAGACCTGTGCCTTATCTGTGCCTGCATCTTCCCCGGCACCAGCTTTGCTTGTGGCCAACTTAGCACAATGTCCTACCTATAACAGGCATTCAGGAAATACTTGTTGAGTTAAATCATCCTTTCAGACAAGGGAACCACAGGATATTATAAAGCCAGGCTGGACTCACTCTTAGGAGGCCTGGTATTGCCCTTTAGATGTCAAAATACCAGAGCAGTTTTGTTTTGACTCTCTTTTTTCCAGGTACTATTCAAATCTCATGTGTGAAGTGCAACCATTGAGGTTATCAATGTTCACTGGCATGAAATTGCAAAAAAGTCTAATTAGTTTGTTGATTAAATTCTTAATGGTATCCCAAATTATGGTGTTTTCAAAAGAAATGAAGGTTGTTTCTACAGGAAATATTTCTCCATCAAATTTGTGTGTGTGTGTGTGTGTGTGTGTGTGTGGCCTAGTACCGTGTTTTACTCATGGTATACAGCCCAGTTTTTCTCATTGACTGGTTGATTAAAATTTAAACACTTTTTGCTGTGGATTTGATCGGTGATGCAGTCAGTTCAGTGCAGGCATTGAAGAGTGCTGGGTGGCCCGTATTTGCTCTAGTTGTAATCATGCAACCAGGTGCAGCAACAGAAGGAATTCAGGGACCAGCTTTCTTTAAGGACTAATCCAGACTCCCAATTGTCATATTTCTTCAGAGAGAGCCAAAAGGTACAATTTTGCATACATTTTCAAGGCGTGAACAAGGAAATGATAACAAACTTTCAACCAATATTCTCTGATGGCTAAATGTGTAGCCATCTGAAAATTTATTTAAAAGTTTTTGCTTTTGCTTTTTTGGCTGTTTGCCATATGTTGCAAAACTCTATAACTAAATGAAAACTGAAGTTTTATCCTCCTTACTATCAATTACATACTGCACTAGTCATCTTTTTTTTTTTTAAACAGATTATTTTTTTTTAAATTAATTAATTAATTTATTTTTGGTTGTGTTGGGTCTTCGTTTCTGTGCGAGGGCTTTCTCTAGTTGCGGTGAGCGGGGGCTACTCTTCATCGCGGTGCGCGGGCCTCTCACTGTCGTGGCCTCTCTTGTTGCGGAGCACAGGCTCCAGACGCGCAGGCTCAGCAATTGTGGCTCACGGGCCTAGTCGCTCCGCGGCATGTGGGATCTTCCCAGACCAGGGCTCGAACCCGTGTCCCCTGCATTGGCAGGCAGACTCTCAACCACTGCGCCACCAAAGAAGCCCTAGTCATCTTTTTTATTCTTCCCCATGTCCTCTGCTCTTCTTTGATTGACAACACCTTGGTTTGAATTTTCCTTTGGAGCAGAACCCACTCCACTGTTACTTTCAGTCCTTGTGATTCAGGGAAAGCTAACCTGCTCCTTGCCACCTGATGAACGTGTGACCCAAGCTTAGCTCGTCAGAGTGTCCTATCCTCCGGGCCACAGGGAGTGGTCCAGAGATGGGCTTCTGACCCAAACCTGGCGGGTAATGTTACCAAGTCCAAGTTCGCTCTGCTCACCACGTGACAGGCCAGTAAATCAGGAGACGGAGGTGCTGAAGCAGGGAAGACGACTTTATTCAGAAAGCCAGCCGGCAGACCGAGAAGATGGCAGACTAATGTCTCCAAAAAAACCATCTTACCGGGGTCTGGATGCCAGCTTCTTTTATAGAATCAGAGAGGGAAGTAAAGTAAAAAGGCAGAATAGAGAGGGAGAGGCAGGGAGGAAGTAAAGTAAAAAGGGCCATCAGTCTTGTAAAACGCCTCCCGCAATGGCCAGCCTCGGGGAGGGGATGTGTTAATTTCTTCTTTCTTGAAGCCAATCACAGGTGGGTAGGGTTCCCTGCGGCAGGCCATTATGTATGATTATAATAACAAAAGCAACGAAAAGCAAAGGCTAAAGTCAAAGAAACAGATCCAACATGGAATCAAAATTGGCTCTTCCCTGTTAAAATTAGAGTTGCAGAATTTCACTGAAATCATTGCAAAGCAGTCCTTTCTTTCCTGCTGGTTCTGAATCAAGGGGACCACCTCCAAGACGAGAGAACCTTTTAAGAATGAAGCCAGCACAGAGGAAAGCAATTTGACTCCTGAATCCAGCCATATTGGACCAAATTTACCTCCACACCGTTCGGTTAAAAGACGCAGTAAAGTCTCTGTAGATGCCCATTTGAGTTGGGCTTTCTGTCCTTTGACACAAAAACATTTCCAGACTATTATATAAGTTATTTCCCCCCAAAATGTGAACTAATATTTCAGAGTTCCACTTGGGGGGTTCAAAATTCAAAGACTAGTGCCCATCACACCTTTATTTGAACATTATTCTGTGCTCTGCCGAAGAATGGCAAGAAAGAGTTTTCCAGCAAAGATCTGTTAGTGTCCTTTGCTATTTATTAACAGGAACCTACCCTTAACTAGTATCATCATTTAAAGAAACCAGATGACAAGCATTGGATTTCTCCAAACATTTTTTCCCTTTAAAGAAGCAGCTCAAGTATCTGCCAGTATCTTGTCATTGCTTATGTAACACTTTAAATTATTGCGAAGTGATTTCTCTTTCATTTCCATGCTCCCTGTGCCCAGCCACTCTGGGGTTCCAGGATTCCAGGGAGCTGCTAACCTAAATAGACCGGCCAGCTTTATGTGGGCACCCAGGCCTTCTGCAAGCAGGCCTTTTGGGACCATGGGGAGAGCTAGGAATTACTTCTAACTTGCCAGCTTATGTGACTTTGATGTGATTTAAACTTAGGTGGCCAGTGCAAATGGGGACAGGCTAGTTATAAGACTTTGTGGGGCCCTCAGCATGTTTGCCTTTGGGGACCCTTCCCCCCATAATAATATCAATACTAACACAACACTGTAAATCAACTATACTCCAATAAAAATTTAAAAAAAACTCTTCTGGATATTACTTTAAATGTTTCCATATTTAAATATTTTCTACCTTAAGCAAACTTTAATAAATTTTTATGGGTTCTAAAATTTTCTTTTTTTTCTGATGTGAGAAAAAATAAAATATTTTCTTTGACCGTAAAAGTTCATTTGTTTCCCTCTGATCTTAAAAGAAATTAAAACATTTTTACAGGCCCCTAAGGGTTCCGTGGGCCCCAGACTTATTCTGCCTGATGGAGCCAGGGGTCCTGGCTGGGGGCGTCCACAGAGTTCCTGTTTTGCTTTGTTTCATACAAAAAAGAGCTTTTATCTTAGATCATCAGAGGTTTAATTTTAAATGTAGATCTTGGATAACTGTTTAGCGACCTCAGGCAAGTTACTTAAAATCTCAGGGCCTGTTTTCTCATATGTAAATCGGGCATGATAATAATCCCTCCCTCACAGGTTGCTATGAGAATTAAATGACTCGATTCAAGTAATGTGCTTGGAAGAGTCTGGCACACAGAGAACTTCACTTAATAAATACCAGCTACTAATACTACTGCTGCTGCTGCTTTTACTATTTCCAGACGGATTCTGTGAGAATGTAATGATCTGTTTGTTTTCTCCTCCTTTTCTCTTGTCTTCCTTTCTATCTTTCTCTCTTTTTCTTTAATTACCAAAGAAATATTTCTTATAAAAAACACAAACACTGCAGAAATATTTAAAGTAGAAAGTCAATTTCACACACCCGTTTGTCCTCCCAGAAGTAACCTCTGTTAAGAGTTTTGGTGTGAACACACACACACATTCACTCACACACACATGCACACACACACAATTTGACTGAGATCACAGCTATGTCATATTAACTTGCTTCTTTAACACTTAACTCTATATCCCAGCAATGTTCCCAAGTCAGCACACACTTGTAGAGGGGATCATGTTCCTTTCTCCAGGTGGTTGCCTCCGCCCATGAAATAGGCACTTCCGCTCGCTGGGAAGAATGGAGAAGGATCTGTCATGTTCTCTGCCCCTCACTGTGGAGAGCTCTCTTTTCTCCACAATGTTCCCCACACAGGCTCCTTGTGTTCAAGGCCATTGCTCAGCTGTTTCATCTCATATTCATCCACACATGTACTTTTCTTTTTCAAGTGTTACCCAGAAGGATGGGGGGAAATATTCGGAAGCCCATGTTGGCTCAGCTTCAAGCCAGCTTTTCCCAAGCAACCCTGGTCTGTGATTCCGTTCGGACTCACGTATTCATTTCTTTGACTGTTTGGAACTAGGACGGGAGGGCTTTCTGACTAGCACTCTTAAACCCTGACAATATAGTGCTACCGGTCAGGTTTTATGTGTGTTTGGCTAGATAGTATGGACGTACCTCAATTTATTTAACTAGCTCTCTAATGATGGATGTTTAAATGGTTTCTGAGATTTCATAGCCCCAAACTGAGCTCTGATGATGTGGGTCGGCCCATGAATCCTTCTCCACTACAGAGTACAGCACCAAGAGTAGAACTGGGGGTTAAATTATGTATGCATTTTAAATGTGTATAGGAGCTGTCATCACTGTGTCACTGTTGTTTTTTAAATGTCTTTTGTACAGCTCAGAGAAGTTGACTTCATGCCAAACCAAAATGGTAGGTAGAACAAATGACAGATGTGTCCTCATGGGGGTAATGCTCTTGGGGACAGGGAAGGTGACGCACAGTTAGAAATCTGGAGGTCCCCCTGGGTCAGTTACAGAGCAGCAAAGGGGTCCCCGAGGTGCCACAGAGCAGTTCAGTGTCACCTACTGTGCTTGCTGAGATAAAGAAATTAACCACACAGACAACTGAGTTAACACAGATAGTTTAAACAACTGAGGTAGCACAGATAGTGGTTAAGGGAGTGGGGGAGAAAGCTCTAGAATTTTTCCACTCTCTAGCTCTGTGACTTTTTGGGAGTTGGTTTACTATTCTGCACTCATTTCCTCATCTATAAAACAGGGATAACAGCGATCCCAATCCACCTGTTTGTCATTTTCAACCACCCTATAGGGTTGGTATTGTACCCTGTAACACTAGTATTGCATGCCTCAGCCCACAGACTGCCTTGCACCTGGTAAGCACCCCGTAAATATTGGGTGTCATTATCAAGTGACATAGGGGAGGGCAACATGCACTCAAAGGGTTTTGCCCAAGATCCAGCACTTGGGGAATTCTTTATTTCACCAAGTCTCAGCTTGCTCATTCTCAAATCAGCATTAATAATTCCTACTTCAAAGTATTGACCCGAGGATTAAATGAGAAGCATGGGTGAATGCCTAGCACAGAGGAGGCAAGTCGATGTGAGTTCCCATCTTCTCCTCCCCACATCAACCAAGGGGAGAGAAAGTTTAGAGTGAAAGATGGCAGCCAGACAGAGTGAAAATCCCCCTCATGAGCACCGCTGGGGAGTCTGTGATGGACAAGGCAGTAGGCTGGTCTTCATCTTGGCTCAAGGTTGCATTTTTTCTTTTTTAACTAAGCGTTTACATTTTCTAAAGGAATTGATCTTAGGGCTAATGCCATTCACTGCTAGCTAAAGGGGAATTTTGGTGGTAGAACTCTCACACCAAAGCATATCTTTCAAAGGTCAGGGCTGTTCGCATCTGTGTTGTTTCATTGACTTTTTTGGACTTGCCCCTCCAGCAAAGAGTGACAGCACCAATAAGAAGAGGTATGGCCCAGAATCTGGGATCTGGGGAGGTTTTAAGAGTTTAAGTTATAAAAGTGGGGTTTAGGATGCTGATATCCAAATATGTGGCAGTGGGCAAACCTGGGAGTCAAGTGGCCCTACAGGTGAGGACCGTGATGCGGGGAAGGCAAACAGCTGAGGACATCTCACGTCTACTGACCACAGGCTTCTGGGATCCGGCCCACAGCACCTTGCCACCAAACTTTAGGACTTCAAAACACGCCTGATTTAAGAAGGGACCTGCCACTCCCTCCTGATTTTTAACTGCAGCAGAATAAGATGCCGGATCCCAAAAAGGACCACTCTCTGTGAGTTCTCTGATCTCATTATTTGGTGTGCATGGATTTCTCTGCCACTCCAGCTCCCTTCCAATTTCTCTTTCCTCCTTCTCATTTCCTTAGCTAAGGCAGCAGCGAGCAGTCATGGAGTGCTTGAATTTCAAACAGCGTAGCCTGCACGAGGAACAACTGTATGTTTATAGGGCGTCATTATCCCTCTGAACTGCATCATTTATATCCCTGGGAAGAGACCATGCCAGGTCAGGAGCAACAGTTTGAGTCGATAATTTGTCAGGTTGGAGCAGGTGGTAAGGGGTGGCGTAAGAAATCACCCGAAAGGCGCTTGCAAACTGAAATGGATGGAGGAGGAAGAGTAATAAGAAAGTGATCAGTGGATCCACAAACAAGCGCAGATAAATCAAACAGCGCCAGGTGGATGGGAGCGAAATAGAAGAGATTCAAATTAGCGAGACCGAACCTTGTCAAGGCAAGGTTAGGAATTCACCTCTAGTCACCGTTATCCACCCAGGGCTGGAGAAGTGCCCACAGGAAAATGAATCTTTCTAGTGCACGGAGCTGGAATGGAAGAGATTTCCTAGAGAGTATCAATTTGGATTATAAAAATCCCAAGGTCTCGTGTACTGACAGGGTGAAAGGTAGAAAAATGGACCAGCCTTCTCACAGCCTTCCACTGCCCGCGGAGAGCTTGATACTCCTCAAATGTTTGCACGTTCACCCAAACTGTTCATAAAAGCCGGCAGACAAAAGACCCAGCTGCAAAGCCTTGAAGAGATAAGTGTTTCTTCCAAATACCCATGACCCTGGGGGCTCGTAGATGAAATATTTTCCCCTCTTGATTTGTCTTAACTCTTTGATAAAGTTTAGTCCTGAGTGTTAGGGTCAGGGGAGCCTAGGCAAGGGCTGAGGGAAAAAAGTCCCATCATCATGATCATGATCATGATTATTATTATTTAATAATAATGACAACTACTTTATTTGAGGACCTGCTCTGACATCTGTGCTGACTGCTTTTAGACCTGATCTCTTTTATTCCACACGGCAATCATGTGTGGTGAGTATTATTGCCTTTATTTTTTCACATGAGGAAACTAAGCCTCTAAGAATGTAAATGCCTTGACCAGGGTCACAGTTCATAAACTGTGCCATCAGGATTTGCGCCCAGGACTCTCTGAACCCAAAGCTCACACTGATCCACGCTGCCCTCCACAACCGGTCCTTAAGTATTTTGGAAGCAGATGAAGGCATTGGGACAGAGAGGGATGGATCTCCGTTCACAGCTCCATCACACACACACACATGAATCTACTGCATAAAAATGTGGACAAGCATCAGATCCAGATGGATACACTTGGGTCTCATGTCTTAGGAAAATCCAGTAGGTAAAGGTCTAATCCTGACAAACCAACAGTGTGGCCGCACGTTTACAAAAGAATAAAGATGTACATCCTCTTATGTGAGTATTAAAGGACTCGGGATAGGTTTCCTAACATTTGGAACTCCTCTTGTGCACTTCAAAATGTTTCAAGTCACCGAGACTTGGTCTACACTCAACATAGAAAGAACATGTAAATCTTGCACAAAGCAAATACACCTGTATGGAAATATTTTCTGCCTTCTGAATTTACATGAAGCATTGCCCACAAGTTCTAAACTGGAAAGAAACCATAATTTCTTGGGCTATAATGCATACTCAGATACCTGTCTGAAGCCAACCACCAACACTCCTCAGATTTGTCCAAATTCTTTCTTTTTTGTTTGTTTTTTTGTTAGCATAGTGGTTAATTGCTCGGATTTCACTACCTGAAAGACCCATAGGTAAATCCAGAATCAAACTTGTCATGTACTAACTGTGACTGTCAGCAATTTACTTCACCTTTTGGCTAGCCTCAATATTCTCATCTATAAAATGGTGATAATATGAATAAGCTCAATGGATTATTTTGAGGATTACATGAAAGAAAGTTCAAAAAGGGCTGCGTACAGTGGTACATGGTAAGTGCCCAGTAAATGGGAGCTGTGATTATTATTGTCTGTTGTAGAGAGTAAATAAAGGCCTCAAACACTGTTGTCCAATAGCTATAGAATGTGAACCATAGATGTAGTTTTAAATTTCCAGTAGCCACATTAAACAATGAAAAACAAATGGGTGAAATTAATTTTAAGGATATATTTTGTTTAACCTAATATATCCAAAATATTATCATATCAGCATGTAATAAATATAAAATTAATGAGATATTTTACATTCTGTGTTTTTGAACTAAGTCTTTGAAATCCGATGTGTATTTTACTCATAGCACAACTGAGTTTGAACCAGCCCTATTTCAGCCACATGTGGCCCAGGAAGTCAGATTAAATCCTCAAGGCAGAGTTAATAAACTGGATTCAGCCTCTAGATGGATAAGGTTTGGGGCATGCAGTTAAAACAAATGAGTTACCAAGATCTAAAAACGAGGAGATTTCACCTACAAAAATCAGTCTTCTGAATTCTCTCAGCAAAGCTTAAATCTGGCAACAGGGCCACCTTCTGCCCGGCCTCTTCCTCCGGAGCTCAGTCACAGCTGCCCTGGCGGGGTGGGATGCCGGAATATCCCATCTGGGTCCCTTTCACTTCAGAGCATCTCGCTTGTGGCCCACTTTGCTAATTTACCACACCTGCCTCGCCCCTGTAGACCTGTGAGTTTGAGACCCCCCCAAGCCAAAACCAATGAGCCCCCAAAGTGGAAACTAAAATTTGATTCTGCTCGGACCCAGGTGCCTACGTTGGACCTGGGAACTTCATCTGTCCTCTCTCAGTTAACTTCAAGGCCAGTTGTGCCCATGAATTCATCCGAGGAGCATCTAAAGCTACGGAAGGACAGCCACAGCCCAGAACATGACAGTGATTCATATCGAGAAGGATGGAAAAGACCAAACAGTTCATATTGTCTCCCTTGATCTGCGTATGGATGATTCATCTGTGATGACTTTTACGTGGCCATAGCAGCCAGGGGAGAAAGGCAGAGTGAATAGAGGGAGTGGCTGATTCCTCTTTTGAAATAAAAAAGCACCCCCTGCTTCCTCCCTCCGCAAGGCTGGAAGTATCCGAAGGCATATCACACATCAAACCTTAAAGCCCAAAGCCATCAAGAAAACAGTTAAGTCTCTCTAGCTGCTAATGCTAACGTTGACTTCCTTTCGTTGGATCAAAGCACCTAGGCCGCCTAGAAGTGAGGCAATATGACAAAAAATTTAAGAGCAAAGGTTGAGAAATCTGACAGTCCCAAAATGTATCATTGGCCCATACTATGGGAATTTGGGTAAGTTGCTTAACCTCCCTCATCTTACGTTCCTCGTCTATAAAGCAGGTTTAATATTATTTCCTATTTCTTCAGGTTGGAAGAAATCTACAGAGATGGAGGTCCTACATGTAAAGCACCTAGTGCAACGCTGGATACATAGTAGGCGCTCAATAAATGTTAATGATGGTTAAGAAAGCACATGAAATTATTAATAACGAGTATCTACATAGCTACCCCGCAGAGAACCATATACCACCTCGCAGAGTCTTTGTGTTTGGATTTATTCCTTTTGTGCAAGGATTCCAAAGCACTTAGCTAACACAGAGTCTTCAATTTCATGTAGACGAGACCGCGATGCGCAGGATATTACGTTCCTCTCCCACAATGGCGAAGCAAAGGTATAGTGAGACTATAATTATGAAATCAAAGGCAGCAGGTATTCATCGAGGTCTTACAATGCTCCGATCACTGGGGTAGGTGGTGGGAAAAGGGAATTACAGCCACTGCCTTTGTCCTTGAGCAACAAAATAACTAGTTGAGGAGAAGATTAAATAGCCACGTGACAACAGCAGTCTGTCACCATTTTTCTGCTTCTGCACGATCCACGTGAGACACAGACCGGAAAGAAATCCGTCTAGTTACTGGCCGTGCTTAGCAATGGGAGGAGAGGGAGGCCTAACGAAAACTGCCAGGGCTGCCTTCGTTACAGAGCCAGGATCCTGTCACTTCCCGCCGGTACTTCCCTAACCCGGTGGTTCTCAACCAGTGTCACCACTTGGCGGGAGAAGGGGTGCTACTGGCATCGAGTGGGTCAAAGGATGCTGCTCAACGTTTTATAATGCACAGCACAGCCCTCTACAACCACAAAGTATCTGGCCCAAAAGGTAAATAGTGCTGTCCATAGCCTGCCTCACACGGACGCCTGCAAAAGCCTTCATCTTGGGTGTCCTGTTCCATCTTTCTCCCCATAGGAGGCAGGATGAGGGCCCCTTAAAGATGTCCACATCCTAATTCCCAGAATCTGTGGCTGTTACCTTATGTGGTTAAATTAAGGATTTTGAGATGAGATTGTCCTGGATTATCTGGGTGAGACCAATGGGTGGGCCTCAAAGGGGCCTCATGAGATGGAGGCAAAGGGTCAGAATCAGAGAAGGTGATGTGACAGTGGAAGCAGAGGTCAGAGTGACGCCAGGGCTGACTTGAAGATGGAGGAAGGGGTCGCGAGCCAAGGAACGTGGGCAGCTGTTAGAAGCTGGAACACAGCAAGGAAACAGTCTCCCAGAGCCTCCGGAAGGAGTGAAGCCTGCCAACACCTAGATTTTAGCCCAGTGAAACTGATTTCAGACTTCTGGTCCCCAGAACTGTAACATAATACATTTGTGTTGTTTTAAGCCACTAAATTTGTAATAATTTGTCACAGCTGCAATAGGAAACTAAGAGCATCTACTGTCCAAAGAGCAGTTAAGTGAGCCTTGAAAAATGCACGTCAGACCAGGCTACTCCTCTTCTCAAAACCACTTCATGGTTTTTCCATTATTCTTAGAAAAAAAGTCACTTAAACTGGCTCCATGGCCCTTTATGGTATGACTTGCCATTTCTTTTGACTCAACTTCTTTTCTTGTAAAGTTTCTTTTTAAATGGAAGATTTCAGACATATCCAAATGTAGACCCAATTGAGTAATACACCTCTGTATACCATCAACCAGTTTCAATGTTTACCAACTCATGGACAGTCCTGCTTTGCTAAACCCCTTCGACCATTGTCCCCACTAATATTATTTTGAAGCAAATCCTGGACTTCATATCATTTCATCCATAAATATTTCAGTATGTATCTCTAAAAGAAAAGTACTCTCCTTATTTGAAACATAGTCATTCTCACATCCAAACAATAATAATAATAATTATCCCTTAACGGCATCGATTATTCCAAGTTCACATTTCCAACTGTCTCACTAACTTGTCTCAGTTTCCTCCCCTCTCATCTTTGTTTTCTGCACTTGGCCACAGTAGCCTCTTTGGTATTTCTTGGCATTTCTGATGAACTTCCACCTCAGGGCCTTTGCACTTGCTTGCACACAGCCTGGTGAGCCCACCCCCAGTATGGTCACATGGCTCTCACTCTCACAGGCCACTGCTCAAACGTTACAGCTACTGCTATAGAGAGGCAGAAGAACAGATTCTCAAGGAGACCATGTGTGCTCTGAATAAGTCCCTTTCATCCTCCCACAGGAAGCAGCCCTGCCTTCCTCTTAATTACGTTTTCTGGCAATTGTCACGCAATGCCTAGCAAAGAATCTTGATGTTCAATAAAATATTCTTGCTGATTGATTGACCCATTCTTCCCAGGATTGAACTCTAAATTCCCTTAGTCTGGTAAATTACTCCATGTCCAAGCTTTATTTTCCCTTCTAGGGACCAAGAGCTACAATTTAGTGCATATGTGTGGGTTACACCAGGCACTGTGGTAAGTGATTTATATATATTTAATACTCATAAACACCCATGCCATAGGCACTCAAATCCCACTGAGAGGGAAACCGAGGGTGTGGTGGGAAGAATTCTAAGATGAACCACTGGACTCCTGGTCCTTGGTGCGCACTACATACACCTTCTCCCAGCTGTTCTACTAAACTCTAATCCAGATACTGCTGGGAAGGGATTTTTCAAATGTAATTAAGAGCCCAAATCAGATGATTATAAAACAGGGAGATTATCAAGGTGGGCCTGAACTGATCACATGAACCCTTTCAATTTGGGTCTAAAGCTCAGAGTCAGAGAAATAAAAGACTTGATACATGGGGGATGTGATGCAAGAGGTATTCACGAGTCTGGCTTTGAAGATGTCTACACTGAATAGAAATTATTCACACATATTGATTTTAGTTCTACGTACGCTCACAATAAGTTTAACTCTATGAACTAACATATGAGTGACAGCTTTGTGCCAGGCTCTATAACAGTAGCTTTGTACAGAATTTTTCATTTAAGTCATGAGAAAACCAAACGACTCAGATGGGTGCTGGGGCTGAGTGTCTAAAATCACACAGCTAGTGAGTGTCAGAGGTGGGATTGGAACAGAGTTCTGAGGAAGTACGTGCTGGGGCTTTAGCAGCTTATTCTTTCTTGTGAGTCTCAGCAGTGGAGACATTAGGATTAGAACAGAGATGGCTCCTCTGATCTTTACCTTCTAGAATCACTCATATGCCCAAAGTATTGGATATATTTCAAAATCAGCCACCAGTATGCTTATGTTCAAGCTTTGAGACTATTAGGGAAATGGTATGGCATTGGCCACAAAAGCTGGAACCCGAGTCCGAATAAACCAGCTCCAGATCAGCTCCTAACTTTTTAACCAGGGGCAAGTCTTGGAGCTCCTCTGAGCTTAGTTATCTCAAAGGTAAAATGAAGGATTTGGACTGAAAGATTTCCAATATGCTTTACAGTTCTAAAGTGGTAAAAATAAGGTAAAAACATACAAGTCCTCTGTATCCTTCACTTTAACCAAAATCCCACATTAGACTTAGCTCGGGTATCAGACTGTCTGGATTTGACTCATGGTTCCTTTACTTACCAGCTGTGTGACCTTGGGCAAGTCATTTACCCCTCCAACCCTCAATTTCCGTATCTGCAAAATGGGAATAATACTCATACTTATTTCCTAGAGTGTTCTGAGGATCCAGCGTGATAATGTGTATCAAACACTAGAAAAGCTTCTAGCTCCTGAGAGATACTCAGTCCATGAGTCCCACTGTCCATCTTGTCTCCCATCCTTACGCTGGAAAACAAAGGCAAGCATCAGTCTGCACATACAAAAATCATATAAGGAACTGAATCATCGCTTGTTTCTTAATGGGGTCCACAGACGTGGGCTTCCCAGGATGCCAGAGCCCTGAAATTACATACAATACTTGTGTGTTTCTCAAAGGGAGTCCATCACTGGTATTCACTGCTCTAGAGAACTTCTAGTTTTGTCTTATGTGAACAATAATGTCCTTTGGATATCATTTTCAAGAGAAAGAATTCAATTCTGGAAAATGGGATCTTTTTGCAGAACCATGGAACAATTTTTGGCCAAAGACAAACTTTGTTGCCTGTTGGGATACAGCCCAGCTAAAATGTGTTTACCTACCTCCAAGCAGATGGGGTAACTTCTGTTGCAACCCAGGTATACCAGTTGCTTTGCCTTTGAGCCCAGTCAAACAATTTCTCCCCTTGCTGTTGGAGAAGGAAAAAAAAGGGGGGGGGGAGGGGCTTCCCTGGTGGCGCAGTGGTTAAGAATCCGCCTGCCAGTGCAGGGGACACAGGTTGGATCCCTGGTCCGGGAAGATCCCACATGCCATGGAACAACTAAGCCGGTGCGCCACAACTACTGAGCCTGCGCTCTAGAGCCCGCGAGCCACAACTACTGAGCCCATGTGCCACAACTACTGAAGCCCGCGCGCCTAGAGCCCGTGCTCCGCAACAGGAGAAGCCACCGCAATGAGAAGCCCGCGCACCGCAACCAAGAGTAGCCCCCGCTCGCCGCAACTAGAGAAAGCCCCCGCGCAGCAACAAAGACCCAACGCAGCCAAAAATAAATTAAAAAAAAAAAAGCCCTTTCTCCCCTTGCTGCTAAGCTCAAAGGAACAGCCAATTAAAGGTCAGAAATTCAAATGTTTGTCTGTTCTGGCCCCGTATAAATGGGTGGTTGTCAGGTGGAAGCAGCCATGCCTGCAAAAGCATTTTGCGGAAACGGGAGACCATGTTCCTCCACTTGAACTTGGTAACATTTAAATATCAAAAACTTTGTTTTCTAATGAGGAATGTATTGAAGGGGGAGAAATAAATTATATGCTTGATGGCGACTGAAGGTTGGGAAAATTAGGGCCATTTCCCACGGTGTGAATATAGTGATTTCAGTTTGCAAGGGTAAATTAAACCTTTGGGAAGATTTGTCTTTCATTAAATTGAACAGCTAAACAGACACAGAAGATGTTAATGTCACCACCAGGAAACCCCAAAGGTTACAAACGAAAAGAAAACATAGCTTTCTTTAAAAGGCTCCTCCATTGTACCCAACTACCTAAGAAACGCAAAACCACAAATTGCATGTTGAGGACCAAAATGTAAAAAAAAATTAAAGATCATAATTCCATCGCTATACCATATGTTATTAATGTCTGTCAACACTGTTTAGCCAGCAACGGCTGACAGTTCCATATTTGCTATCTAAATACATCATAAATAAATCAGTAATGAACCGTTTTGGTAAACCTTCCGCACTGATTGGAAATACAGATGGAATAAACAAACTCTGCTAAAAGTATATACAACTGTTTAATGTCAAAGACAAAGTCACACTGTTATTTGACAAAACAGAAATGAAAACGAGGATGGGGTTGAGGGGAGAAAAAAATACTGATTCAGAGGGAGAAGGTAGTAAGAAGGAATGTAACTTCTGTGTTTAAACACACACAGCTCAGAATTTTCTGTGTGAAAAGAAGGCCCCAGGGGAAATAGGACATGGGAAAGCAGAAGCTGAACTATCTATTCCTGGCTTTCCGCCAATGGGTTGCTGTGTATGAATTTAGACAATTGATTTAAATTTGCCGCTACTGCAAATCTGGCAAATACGTATCACCAAATACAGGTCTGCAAAGATTTGAGCCGCTCAGAGTTGAATACGTTAGAATTGCCTGGAATTTAACCAGAAGACACTGGCGCCCATGTTGGGTGAATGGGATTACGCTTCTGTCTGCCTGTTTTTAAAAGGTGGGTCCTTCAGTATTCTGAATGCCTCAAAACCAGACATCCTAAAACCAGATATCATACCAATGGGCTATGTTCAGACAGAGCTAACCAAACGATTTCAATTTAACTGTGTTTTTTTTCTTTCTAAAATCTTACCTATAACGCAGGTTTCCTTCAAATAAGAGGTCAAGGTAAGTTGACCGTCATTAGGCCTCCTAGCTTTATAGCTGAGGTGGCATACTAATTAAGAACTTCACTAGGTGGCGTATTCGAATTTGCTGAAAGCATATTTTAGCAGCAAATTCTCCATGCCTCTGGGATGCTGTCTCTGGGTCTGAATAAGACCTGCAGAAATTTATAATTATTCCAGGGACGGGCAACACGGAGAAAGGAGAATTCCTCTCATCCACTGAGAGGGAAAGGGACTCAAAGTTGTCTAATAATCCCATGAGCTGAACAACTCTCTTCCTTATTGTCAGTGCCTTGAAAGTTCTTTTGATCAGAGGCGTAACGAAATCCACGTGGCATAAACAGAAGACATCTTATTGATGGGATTCAAATAGCAGAAGCTGACTTCACAACAGAGACCCGACAGAAGTCCTTTCTGTAATAGGCTGCGAGTAGGAGACTTGTTATGCCTAACCAGAAGGCCACCAGCGCTGCTCTCAGCACAAAAATATAAAATACATCATTCTGGATGGGCACATTAATCTGCAGCCACCCCATTTCTAAGTCACCTGTAGTTAGGTCTGCAGACACTGTGTATACCGTATAAATCTGATATCTGAGCAGGGAGGTGGGCAGGAGGAGAAGGGTTTCCCGGTGAAATACTAGTTCAGCAACGGTTTACCTGCCTTCCAAGGCTGTTAGGAGGATTAATAGCTTCTGGGTCATTTAAAGTTTGAAAAGATCCTTGTGCTGTTTCCAAGAAAGATAAAATAGTAAGAGTAGCCATTTTGTATGCTGGAAAGTGAGAACAGCAGTTAAGAAGGGGCTCTTGAGGGCCACAAGCCAAGTAAACTGAGGTGCGTTAACCCTCTGGGTTAAATAAGGCCAAGTTTTTGCCAAAATGGAGACGATGAGCATATTTAATGCTCTATGTTTGAAAACATCCAGGCCCTGAGCCCCTCAAACACCATCTGAGGAAGGGTGCATATTAACAGGGAGGAGGGTATAGCACTGTTTGGATAACGAACACTCATATTTTACAACCTTTCCCTTTTTTTTTACCTACATATCTTTTGCCAATTTATCTGTTGTTTTCATCGGCTTACCCAGGCAAAACAGGGCAATGCATAATTCAGGAATAAAACTGCTATCAACTGGCTGCGGGCTCTGAACGAATAGATTCCAAACATATTTTTCATTAGTGACCATCGATTACTAGCTGCAGACTTCCAATAGGGCAGCACCCCTATTTGTTCAGTGCCCCTTGTCTGGATCCTTGCCTACATCCCGTGTTCCATGTCTCAGAGGCTTGGGAGACTGGGTTTGGCCATCGCCAGGGACCAGCAGGAAGGGGTTATCTGACTCTACTAAAGTCCTGCTCCTCTGCCTACAAATTCTAGTCTTCCACCTCGCCCTTTGCCGTCATTCCCCACCTTCCCGAGTGTGAGAAAGGGACAGAGAGCTAGAGAGCGATGGAGCCCGGAAAAGAAGAGTAGGAGGAGGAGAGGGCTGTTAATTTACAAAGCCTGAAATAGCAGCTGCTAATGGGTCTCTGCACTCATTCGACAATCTTTGCAAGGTCACAATCAGAACTAGCCCGTGATTGATTCCAAAGGGAAACTCAGCACTTCACATCTAACGGACATTTCAAAACGGAATAAAGCTGGTTCAGGAACCGGTGCCATTCTCAAGTCACCCTGTGTGAGTGTCTCAACCTGCATGGGCTGGGTGGCGACGGGCCCAGGCTTTACCCAGGTCTTAATAATTATTATCTTAGGCCAAACAATGAACGCCAGTGGTTCCACGAGCCCCCATATATTGCCCAGGCAGGCCCCCCAAACTGCTATCTCACAAAGTTTCCTTCTTGGAGAGCGACCCTGAAACGCTTCTCTAAAGGGTTAAGGGGAATGAGTGACAGCCCTTCGGCATGATTTACAACGTGGAGCCCTGTAGTGAAACCAGGACTTGATGGATGATGCTGAAAGTCGGAGACTAACCATAAATCATGTCTTTGAATCACTGACAAAGATAAAGGAGAGAAAGAAAAAGCAGTGGCATTGACATTCACTCTCCCAATAATGTACATTGACTAGTTACAATGCGGAGCCTTAATTAAAAAAAGCCAACTCGAGGTATTCACCTCGGTGGGGAGACCTTACCTCTTGGGAGGCTGCTCTTGGAGATTACAGATCAGGGTTTGAGACTCTTTCAAGAAGGTCACTGCCACTGGCAGAAGACTTTCAATGGGAACAACACTAAGCTCCCAACAAAACAAAACAAACATACCAAAAAAGGAAACAAAACAAAAGACTTCAAGGCACCTGGTCAAGAACCCCGCCATTCTGCTCATGGAAGACCGTCCTTGGAAATGGAGACTATCAAGAGGAAAGCAACTGAATACGAGCCAAGAGACTGTGCTTTTCATCTAGAAAACACCCAGATCAGATAAAAGAATCTTCAGTGGTGGCCAGAAGGCACAAATAGGTCAAGCAATATAACTTGTGTTCTGAAGTCAGAGCACTGAGTGGGAGGCAAAGGAGATGCCTGCCAGCTCATCTGGGTTGCCTTTTCCCTTCTCTTTACAAGAAAACCCGAGGGCCCTTTCTTCAGGTTCAGGAAGGAAGGCTGGCCTCTCTTTTACTCTCAATTCAAGATGGGTTTCCTCTTAGCTGAAGAAGAGACCTGCTTTCCGGCAGTGTGTGGACGAAGAAATCTGGGATGTGCTTCCTTAATCCTTCAACAAATACTGTGCAGCTGTGAGGCTCTAGACTCTTCCAAAGTCATAAGCATTGGAAAAGAAAGGGTGGGAGCCTATATTAGTTCATTCCACTAAAAATATTTATTTAACATCAACTGTGATTTAGGTACGTTTTGTTGTTGGTTAGATTGTGGGGAACACGGTGATGAACGAGACAGATCTGGTCACAGGGAGACAAATAACAAACAAAAGAGATAACAGATATGATGAGTGTTATAAAAGGAGTTTTGCTGAAGGGCGAGGAAGTGCACAAAGCATTGATGCCCGGCTGGGAGGGCACCAAGGATGCACATTCCCGTCCCAACAGGGCAGTGAACGGCACTGTGTCTGGAGCAGTTGTTAAGCCCAGGAAAAGCAGACAAGACAAAGAAAGTAGGAAGGAGACTGGAACATGTTCTCATTTTTCTCTAAATCTCTGGGAGTTGATATGAGATCCTTTTCTGAACTACAGGGAACCAGGTGCAGTACTTTTTTTTTTTTTTTAACCTATTTTATAAGCCCTTTGCCCCAAGGAGGAACGTTCTTCACGATTCTGTACAGACAATGCAATACCTTACTCTGGCTTGGAGCCTTCGCACAACGCTGTGGACAAGTAGAGTACACGAGTGAGCTCTGCATGTCCCCACCGTCATCTGCCAGCTGGCTCAGCATCTCTGCCTGCAGGCAAAGTTTCTAGGAGATTCCTACTTTGAACTTTACGATGGCACCTTAGCATCTATAGTTTAGACCGTATCTCAACCTCAGGAGTCTTTTTTCCAACTCTGAGAACAATCGTCCTTCTCAGTGGGATCCAGCCAAAAGGATGGAAAGATTGGAAAAATCACCAGTTCTGAAAATCAGAATGTGCAGTCTTCAGTCGTGGGAGACCAGGCTTTCTTCAAATCTGAGCTTTGTCAGTGATGAGCTGAGTGCCTCCAGATAAGTCACTTCGCCTCCCACACTTCCGTTTTCTCCTCTCCCATCGGGACCCTCTACGGAGGAGGAGGGTTCCTGGTCTTTACAGTCTGCCCTGTCCCCTTCTCTTGGACAGGATGTCTCATTTTCTCAGTCTGCAACTTGTCTCTGTTTTTGTGTCTACCTTAAAATTGGAAAAACCTCATTTATTTCCCAGCTCCCAAACACCCACTGGGAATTCGCCTCTTAATACCTTTCTCCCTTGTCTTCATTCTCCACTTACCAAGCTTCTGCTCTGTGCCAGACCCTGTGCCAGGAGCTGACAATATAATACACAAAGGAGAAGGTCCCTGTCCTTTGGAAGCCTTCTTGTCTGACATACGCAAATCACGTTTTCTAACCAGGGAAGGGTTAGAACAGCATTGATCCTTAAATGCTCCATAATGTAGCTCTGACACTTGCATCTTGCTCATGTCTATCCAGCAGAGACAGTGAAAAGCAACCTCTTGCCACTTTTTAGCTATGTGACTTTAAGCAAGTTGATCAACCACTCTGAGCTTCAGTTTCCCCCACATAAAACTAGGCTAACAATAGTATTGACTTTTAGGGTTGTTTTGCAAGTAAAGTCCTTTAAGCATTGGCTAGTCCACAGAGAGTCCTTACAAAATCACTGCTGATATTGTAATATTTTAGTTTTATTTTTCTAATCTTATCCATTTTGAGTTAACGAGACTGGAACCAAAGCAAAATAAAAACAGAAACCCAAGTCCCGTCCTCTCAAGTGAGAAGGAAAGAAAAAAATGAAAAAAGCGAAGGCTCGTCAATGTAGAAAGAGTTGTGTATGTACGTGTGTCTGCTGGCATGTGTGCATATTTCTCTCTAGCACGTGTCATCTCTTTGTGTCCATGTCAGACTTCCTTACAGTAATTCCTGTTCAGAACTCGGCAGGTCCTAATGTTCAATCAATGTTAGCAACAGGTGATAAGACAAAAGGAAAGAAGGGTTCAAAAATGAAGATATATAGTTTACCTCTTTATTATGTTCCATTAATGGTCATTCATGGGAAAAGGATAGATGCAAATGTTGCTTGATTGAGGCTGACCATGAAAATTCTTAAAACCCTGTATTTGCTATACATTACATAGTTAGAGATAAGGCACATAGTTAATTAGCTGCATCTATATATATATATACTACACATATCAATAAAATACGATATGTACTATTTTACATATAACTTATAACTGTGTATGTGTGTGTGCAGGTGTGTGTGTATAATACATAACAAACCCACAGTGGCCAATAAGCTATGAAATATAAAGCAAGGGCTTTGTAGAAACCTCCTAGCAACGTAGCTAACCTTCTGTTCTCCCTGAACCACCAGGAGCATTAACCATTGTCCTGGCCGTCGATTAGCAGAAATAGAGATATTTAACCATTCACGATCCATCATATTAATTTGAAGGGGGAAGTGTACACAAGGACCTCTGTTATATCAATGAAAACATACTAACATGTTGTCCTTGAAGGGTTCAGTAGAAATTCGCCCCTACTTAGGGTGATGCCCACTTTTTGTTTTATTGATGTAGAAGAGTTGGAGGGGGAAGCTGGGGCTCATCACTGGGAGAAATGTGGGTTTGGAATGTAGTGTGCAGGTGTCTTGCAGCTTTTATGTTGGTTTTGAACTTCACATACATTAAAACTGCATCATCTATCAATCTTACAGTCACTTATGAAAATCTACTGAGTATTGTTTTCATCTTGCCTTACAACAAGCTGCGAAGCCTCATGAATACTGAATAGGGCTGGAAATACAGCACATCTTTTATTTTTAAAGGTCTCGACAGTTTGGAATGGCAGGATTTCTTTGTTGAAAGCGGCACCTCGGCACACCGATTGGGGGCTTTCTTCTCCATTTTCCATTCTGCCCAGGAGCGAGAGGCACAGCATCTTGCATCATTAGTATGACTAGAGTGGCCCTGCTGTTGCCGCTGCCACTTCCCCATGTTTGAACCCTGTTGGTGGAAGTCACTAATGGAGGGCTGCTGGTTCAAGTGGGGCATCGTTATTCAGATATCAGCTCACAAGGAAACCACTGGCTGGGCAACCTAGTGAACCATTTTCCTAGCTTTCCTGGCACTTTATCCTCACCCTTATCTTAATTTAATGAAAGAGAGAGATAGATAGAGAGAGAACTATACAGAAAGACATACACAGATAGGGATACACAGAGAGAGAGAGAGATGTTTAAGAAATTAACCGTGCAGTGATAAGTGTATTCTATTGTACTGGCTCTTCAAAGTTTCCTTTCTATCATTCATTTATTCTATAAATATTTCCTGAGCAGTTACTCTGTGCTGTGCAAGAAGGATACAGAGCTTAAGGAGAGAGCTGGCATCTATTCTCATGTGGAACTTACATTCTCAATGTGGGAGATGATGATAAAATTAATAATAATAATACTAGTCACTACTGGTCCTAATATAATGCTTACTATGTTCCAGGCATTGTTACAAACACTTTATAAATATTCGTTCTAAGCACTTTACCAACAGTAATATATTTAATTCTTGTAACACCCCTATAAGGTACTATTATTATTACTATTTCCAATTTTCCCATTTTACAGATGAGGAAACTGAGGTCTGGAGAGGGGAAGTGACCTACCCACTGTCACAGAGTGAAGAAGTAGCAGAGCTGGGATTTGAATCAAGGTTGTTTGGCTGGAGAATCCACCCTTTTTAATCGCTCTACCTGCAGCCTCTATAAATAGATAAAGGAAAAAATAAAGGAGGTAACTTGGGATGTTGACATCTGATATGGAGAAAACAAAGAAGGATGAAGTACAGGACAATGACTGGCTGGGGTGGGGGTCACACTGCTGTGGCTCAGGGGTTGGGGAGGGCCACTCTGAGAAGAAAGATTGGACGGAAGGTCATTCCAGGCAGGGAAAATGACAGTGTCAAGGCTCAGAGGAGGAAACAAGTTTGAGGGGTGTCTTTGAAGAAGAGAAAGAAAGAAATCCAAAGTAGCTGAAGAAAAATGCATGTGAGAGGTGGCTGGGGGAGACGTGACCAAGACCAGCGGAGGTTGGGTCATAAACCGTCTTGCGGGGTTCAGAAAGGTCTGCTTCTTGGGGGCATTTGATGAGAAGGGAATACATGTGCAGTTCTTATACTGATGTCTTTAAAATACAAAACAGGGCTTCCCTGGTGGCTCAGTGGTTGAGAATCTGCCTGCCAATGCAGGGGACACGGGTTCGAGCCCTGGTCTGGGAAGATCCCACATGCCGCGGAGCAACTAGGCCCGTGAGCCACCATTACTGAGCCTGCGCGTCTGGAGCCTGTGCTCCGCAACACGAGAGGCCGCGACGGTGAGAGGCCCGTGAACCGCGATGAAGAGTGGCCCCCGCTCGCCGCCACTAGAGAAAGCCCTCGCACAGAAACGAAGGCCCAACACAGCCAAAAATAAATAAATAAATTAATTAATTAAAAAAAATAATCTGTTAAAAAAATATATATAAAATACAAAACAGCTCCAGAGCTTTAGAGCATGAAGGAAACATAAGAACAATCCAATCAAACCTGGACCAGTGAAGTCGTCCCAACTCACTGGAGGAAGGTGATGCCCTTCCTGCCATAGCCTGAAGCCTGTCTGTTTCAGGAAAGAACTTCCCATGCTAATTTTATGCCAGTAATTCGCAGTGAGGAATATTCCCCCTCAAGCCCCAGAACTGAAGCAAGGCCAGCAGGATGAGTTAATAGAAGTCAGTGGGTCACCGAAACTGGTGGACCTGAGATCACACATGCCCACAAATGTGTTTTGCTTGAATTGCTAGTATTTTGAAAAGGGGTGAATTAGTTGCCAATATTTATAAATCATAAAGTTATGGAAAAATTTCAAAAAGTTCATACAGGGAGTTTTCTCTGAAAAAAAAACAACAACAGAAAAATCAAGTGATCTGGTAATACTGAGCCCTGTTCCTGCATGGTCACAGTCAGCCAGAGCTAAGCAGCATTTCCCCTTTTAATTAGGACATATGCCCTGGAGTTTACCACAGTCCACACCATTCCCTATTACTCACCTCCATTTGACTCATGTTATCTATCTGACTTTTGCAGCCATTTGAGTTTGCTGGTTTAACATAATAAGAAACTTAGGTTCAAATATCTTTACTCTGGGAATCTCATTTAAAAAAAAAAGATAGAGGGACTTCCCTGGTGGAGCAGTGGATAAGACTCTGTGCTCCCAATGCAGGGGGTCCAGGTTCGATCCCTGGTCAGGGAACTAGATCCCACATGCATGCTGCAACTAAGGAGCCCACGTGCCACAGCTAAGGACCCAGCGAACCGCAACTAAGACCCGGTGCAACCAAATAAATTAAAAAAAAAAAAAAAGATGGAAATATTTTTTTTTCTAGAACTCTGCTAGTCCTTGATTTTATAATATCTGAGAGTAAATACTTTATATTTGTACATCTCGTCATAATTCCCAACATGTACAATAAATGACATGCAAATCCTTGTGTGACCTATTAAAAAGGGCCTGAGCTGAGAATCTGCCACTTCGAAGCTGTATGCTTTTGAGAAAATGATGGCAGCTCTTTCCAACCTTATCTTTGTCATCTGAAAAATGGGGATAATCCTATTTCCTTAAAAAATATTATGAGGATAAAATGTCCTAATGTACATAAATGCCTCGCATACAGTAGGCATATAATTTTAAAATACTAATACAATTATAGGACATGGTACTGATCAGGTTAGGTAACCAGTTTGGATACATACTGTATTTATAAGAGTATGAATGTTTATGAATATGTATTTGCATATTGAGTGTGTGTTTGATGGATCTAGAAACATGTATCTAATTATATACATATTTGGACCTATTTCTTCTGTTGATTGGCACCAAATCCTAATGAGGCTTGTGGACTTATTTTTTTACCTCATAGTCATTGTTTATTCTGCAAACCCCCTCTATCGCCTAGCAAGTATGTTTTGTTAATTAAAAATGATACTGTTGAGAAAGTATGGACTCACCAGGCAAAAAGCTTCCCTGTTCCTGGGCAAAGCAAAGCTAAGGGCAGACTCTAAAAAACACAATTTCTTAGCCTTGCCTTGTATCCCTGGTTGAGCGTACATTTCACCCTTAACTTTGAAAACTTAGAGAACTTTTCTGAAAGCCAAGGATAGGTGGACATTCCCCCCCTTAGGAGCAAAGATTCACGTCAGGTACTTCTCCAAACCTCCTTCCAGATTTAGAGCTGGGGGAATGTGTCTGTTGTGCCATTTATGTAATGATCCATGACCGGCCCTTCCTCCCCCTTAAAGAAGGCAGAGAGAAATGACAGCCATTGCCGCCATGCAAAGTTGCATTGAAATTGTGGGAGCGTTTGGGTTTTCATGAATTTTGAGAAGGGAACTGTGGGCACAAAACCATTGCTATTTGTTCTGACAAACTGCCTGCTCTGATGGATTAAGTACCACGACTGCAACCCACAAATATCTTCAGGTGCAGGAACAGAGAGCCCTCCAGACTTGCTTCATGCCACATATTCGAGGGTTCCAATGATACATGAAGAGAGTTGTGCTAGCAGGAGCGTGGGTCACTCCTCGGAGGGTAGCTGTAGCTGTGTGTGACACGCCCCTGGGGATCAGATCTCACTGTGGGCACGTGCTAAGGGCAGCTACACATTACCAATTTCATATTTTCCTTGCTTATAGCTCCACCTTTTCCCTTCAGATCGCTCCTTCTCAGAAAGGCTCCGTCTGAATAAAATTACTATCTAAAGCACATGTTTCCCCTTCCCATCAGCATTTCTTGTCCTCTCACCTTAAAAAAACAGCGCTGAGAACTTTTCAACCGAAAGCAGCCATGTGGAGCTTGAGTTGTTTCAGATTTACACAGGCCCTCCGCTAACATCCTGTCGGGTGCTAAAATCCCACAGCTGTTCTGCTAGGACCACCCGGCTCGCCATGAACCACATCTGACAAAATGATACTGCTCGCTTCCAGAACCCATCACACGGTTATTCTTGGATAAAAGGTAAAGCAAATAGCCAGCCAGCTACTCACCACTGCAGAAACAAAGCCCCTTGAACCATTTATCAAAGCCCGAGACACAGGTTTGCTTTAAGCACAGACACCTCTCCCATTACGGCTTTAAACGATAACATGATATTATATCAGAAATGACAAATGGCACCAGGGGTCCTAACCTATACGCAATCGATGCCTCCTCAGAAGTAAGAACCATCTTGAAAATATCGACAGAGGGAACAGGAATCCTCATAATACTGCAATGTTTTCTTGGTGTTGTATTGCAACTGGAGGCCAACAATAGTCATTTGGGCGTGACATTTTTTCCCCCCGGGGCACTGTGTAGCCCCCAGTCACGTGGGGAGGGTCAAATCATTACCACTGCCCTGCATATACGCTCTATTGGATTCTAAGCTGCTCAGGCCAAGGAAATTGATTAGGTAGCTCCCTCTGCAGCTTCAAACTCGTTTTGGCTACACACATAGAAAGGCAGGGGCCCCTGGAACTATCAGGCTCAGGGACAAATGGCAAAAGCGCAATTAGGGAGATGATGCCCCAGGGGTTTCTCTAGGTCTGGCCCCAAAATGTTTTTTTTAAAACCCTCGTGTCTCTGCCTACACTCCGCCCCTGAGGGGGCAGGCTTTCATGTTTAGATTGCAAAGAAGTGACCCACCCCTCAGTGATTGATGACGGACGAAAGATTGCCAGTGCGAGGCTGCCTCTCTCCCCTGTGTGGCCGTCTTTAGGTGGATGCCAGACACAGAATGACTTGGAAATGGGATAAAAGACCCAGAGCAAAGGCGGGCGACAGTGAAGAAAGGTGGTGGGATGAATGCCTGCCAGCAGGTGAAAAGAAACCATCCTCAATAACAGGGCTACCTTGGTTTGACATCCTGGCCCCAAAACAGTACAGGTGGTGAGGATGGCAACCCAGGACCCCTCGGAAAAAGCGACGAGGATTTGAGCACATTATGCTGAGCTTTCTTCCTAGTGCTGACCACTTGACTAGGGGTCCTCGAACAATTTCAACCCTCAAACAATTTCCCACAGAGTTTTGTCAAAGACACAGATTGCAGAGCTTCCAACCTGGAGTTTCTGATTGAGCATGTTTGCGGTGGGGTTTTGAAATGTACATTATGGAAAATTCTTCAGGCAGTTCTGCTTTTGAGTCAGGTTTGAGAATTGATGGCTGAAAGCAATGGTGGGCTGGTAAATGTTTAAAACCTAGCTTTCAAAAAATGTTTTAAAGTCCTAAACCATAGTATTTGCCGATTTCCACCTACGCCTGCCGTGGCCACTTTCAAGCAACCACTAAAGGCATTAGAAAGAGCTCAGCTCTAGCTAAACAGTACAAGCTGACTCCAGCGCACCACTAGCTTAAATCAGAGGAAAATATGAATAAAGATAATAAGCACATGTGGTAGGGAGAAGTCAAATCAGTGAGGGGCACTGGGTGAGGTGTTGAGGAACATTGTGTGACAACAGAGCAAAGTCCTCCTGATGTTGGTGGGAAACCCATCCAAGAGCCAGGTCCTAAGATGGCACCATTTGCTGTAATGTTCAACTTGGACCATTCTCCACCCTGAGTTAGAAAAGCCATAATAAAAGAATAAAATTTGAGAATCAATATAAGATTGTACTCTTATAATAGATGTAGAAATGCATCATTTTAAAACCCTTAATTAAATAACTGATTCAGGCAAAGGATTACTAATTAGTACTAAAACCATTAAGTGGATGGTTGATGGGGAACTGGACATCCATTTAGAGAGCCTGTAAAGCCATAAAGATTACTTTTTAGTTGCAAGATGGTAAGCGTAAGGGTATAATGGAGCAATCAAACTGCTATCATCTTCGTTCAGGGGTTATTTTTGGCATTACTACTTTTGGAGCAAACAGATTATGTGTTTTCAGATGTATTGCAATGAAGCCTACACGTCTGATGTGTTCTGGTAAAAACAAGTTCATTCTGAACTCATGGGATTTTATATATCACTTCTACAGGGGATGGAAGAGCAAGATAAATGGCAAAGAGAAGCTCCCAGACAAATTCAGAAGGAAGATATTCTTCAGGACAACTGGCTTGATCACTTCAATTCTGGGTCATAAGAAAGGGACCATGTTAGATTAAAAGAAAAAGATTTTGGGGACAAAACAACTGGATACAACATGAGGTCCTGGATTTTGTAGTAGGTTGATCAATTTAGCTGAAAACAACACTTTTGTGCAACTGGAAAAATATGAATGTGGTCTGGGTATTAAAAAGACACAAATTATTAAAATGGAAAATAGATATGATTGATCAAAAACAGTAGTTTATATAACAGCCTACATATTATGATCTCATCTTATTTAAATATACATATATGCACAGAGAATGTTCTGGAAGTTCACACACAATAGTGGTAACTTCTGGGTGATTGAGAATAAGATGTTTTTATTTTCTTATTTTTGTTGGTCTCTATTTTCTAATGTTTTACAATTCACGTTTTGCTTCTGTCATTTTTTTTAAGTTATTTTTTAAAAGGAATAAAATGCTCGAACAAAACAAGTATTGATCTCTCAAAAACATTCACAAAAAGATACCTTAAAATTCAGAAAGAGTAAGTCAAATACATTCCTCCCAGGAATCTGGATGGTTCTGTTTTTGCTCACAGAGGCATAGTACGGGGTATGCACGGGGTAGGTGCTCAGTAAATTTTGGTGGTGGAATCTGATCCATAAAACATTTCAAATTCTATAAGGGACGACGGATCTTGGTGCTTGGGATGGGGTGAAGCAAAGGCAAGACAAGTGGAAAGGTGATTTATTTGATGATGCTGGGTTGTAAAGTCACAGTACCGTGGGGGCTGGAAGGAGAAAAGAATAGTGAGACAGAAGGGTAAAAAACAAATACATTGAAGATGTTCTGACGCATCCAGGAGGTGAAGGGACTGAGGAGAAACTGGCTGTCTGGTCCCCACGTTCCGAGTCCTCTGGATGGTGCGGGGAGCAGTGGCCTCGGCAGCGAGCACTTCCTTCGTCTTTCTCAGGCCAACACTCCAAGGCCAACAGGGGGACGGGAGCCACGCGCACACCCACGTCAGCAGAGTACCCTTCCCGTCACACTGCCATTGCCTTCAAGTGGTCGACACATCCTGGCTACGCTCACCCCCCTGCCTTGTGAAAACAGGCATTTAGCAAGACGACTCTTTGCATGGCCTCAAGATACGAGGCAATGACAGCGGCTGTAACTTCAGGGAATCCGGTCCTGGGCAGGTCAGGCACTGATCAGTGTCTTATTCTGTGTGGCCAAGAAATTTCTGACAGGTTGTGTGTGATCATTTTTTTCTGTGAGAAACATGTGAGTGAGCTGAGTGTGTGTGTGTGTGTGTGTGTGTGTGTGTGTGTGCGTGCACGCACGCACAGGAGGTTGTGTACGAGGAATCCACAGCTCAGAGTCTTGAATCCGGCCAGCAGAAACATCTCCCACAGTTTGAAGAAAGTGCTTTCGCAACTCCCCCCCAGTCCCTGAGCACACCCTCCTCTGACAAACAAGACTTTGGTTTCCAACTGCTCTGTGTGAGGTTTACTCTAAACATCACGGTGGTGGGAACGACCAGTGTCACGTCCACTTGAGACCTTCACTCAAGGTGTGGTAGACGTTGTCGTGTCCGTGGAAATTCTTGGGCTCTATTCCCATCTGCTTTTTGCAATCCATTTTCAAAGAGACCCTTGTGCACTGGGAGACCTGAAATGTTCGCTAGGGAAGTACACATCTTGAGGACCCTCCCCACAACATCTTTTAAACTTTTTCACTTTAAAGGGTAGAAATGGGTGGACCGGGAGAATGACAGGGGAAGGACCACTTTCCTCAGCTGCCAGGAACCCGGCGCATGCTGTGCTCTGAGTACCACTGAGAAATGAATTAGAAACTTGCTGCTTGTACACCTCTAGCTCACTATGCCAAGTTCAAGGAGAGGTCGGGAACAGCCCACTCTTCCTGACTTGGGAGGGTTTTAAAGTTCCATCTTAGCCTGGTAATCAGGAAAAAGGCACGAGGTAACTTCATTAAATGTCAGTAAATAACGGTTTTTCGCCGGATTCGAGGTTAGTAACATACTGAATACACATAGGCTCTAGATCCCTCACTAGATCGCGAGACAGAGACAGACAGACAGACAGACAGGCAGAGACTCTCATATTTAAATCAACCGGGAACAAAAGTTGACAGAAAGCCCTTCTGGTAGTTGATTCTGATTTGGTTGCTTTTTATCCTGTGGTCATTTATCAAAGGGAAAAAGGGAATCTCAGATTACCCAAAGTTGGGGAAACTCTTTGGCAATAGGTACACCACTTTAATTCACTATTAACAATTGTTAACTAATTTAATCAGTTAACTTAACCCCATTAAATATTTAGTGAATTATTTGCGACTATTTGCTTAATGCTGCTGAGCTGGGAATTCCATGGGGGCAAGAACTGTCCCCCTTGTCACTTTGGCATCATCAGCGCAGATCAGTACAGAGCCCATATTTGTTAAATGAATGAATGGAACTTTTAAGACCTGCTTGAGTCACTGGAGGGGCTTACTAAATATTGAAGCAATGGAGGAAGGAAGGGAGGGAAAGAGGGAGGAAGGGAGGGAAGAAGTGGGGGGCAGAGGGAGGGAAGGAAGGAAAGATCAAACGCACTATGCAGCACATAGTAGGTGTTCAATGAGGCAATATGGACTTCCTGACACCACAAGTTCAGAAGCAGAGAATTGAGCCCATGTGTTGTGACCATCACTTCTTTACCAACTTCATTCATTTAGGTTTTTTTAACCATGTTTTGTTGCATTTGATTTCTATGATTAGTGACACTGTCTCAGGACAGCTGTCTATTTCTAAGTAGAACAACGACCTCCACTCCTCACTCCCCACGGCTTCTGATTTATCAAAGGCTTGCTCTGCTTCTGCAAGCTCAGTCCACTTTTCCAGACCTCTCTTTCTTTCCAAAGCTATTTGTTTTCGAGAGAGACGCTAAGCTTCTGTTTATTTCCCTTGATCTGTTAGAAACAGAAGTCATCCAGACCTTCTTTCAGTCTTTCATTTTTAGAGTTAGTATGTACAGAGCAGCAATTACATCCCAGGCGCCAGGAGCCAGGCGACGTCGGTGTGTAAGAACGGCATGGTCCCTACCCCGTGGCATCTACTGTCTTGCTGGGGAAACAGATAAGAAACAAGCGAACACTTACGCAAACACACAATAGCATTTCAGAGACGGACGACGGCTATGAGAAAGATAAAGCAGGTGAGGTTCTTTAGCTAGGGTGGTCAGGCAAGGGCTTTCTGAGCAGATGACCATCAAGTAAAGCGAAGATACTGGAGGGTAAGTAAGGATAAACCTAAGGGCAAAGACGCAGAGGCAGCAGAGGATGGAGGGCTCATGAGAAAAAGGAAGTGAGAAGAGCTGGGGCGTATTGAGGAGAGGTGGGGATGCTAGGAAATAAGGAAGGGGAGAACGTAGAAGTCAGCTCATACAGGTACCTAGCTGGGGTTTTAGCTAAGGGCACGGCTGCCAATGGAGGGTTTAAATAGAAAGTGTGTTACCTGATTTCAGTTTTCTGCAAGCTCAAAACCCTGATTCCTAGAAGCCACACGTTTGACCCAGCACGGCAACTCCTTGTTCCTAATCAAACATCCGTAAGAAGAGTGTAGGAGGACCCTGGCAACTGTGGACCTTCCTACGTGAATTTTTAGAACGACGGAGTTCTCCTTTGTTGCTTGACGTATCCTGAGCTGGCCAGACTGAACCAAAATCAGGAGCAGCTGCCCTGGTGTGATCCCTGAGAAAAGCTATATTTTACTCCATGCTTACACAAATTAATTTGCAATACTTGAATGAAACCCAAATTGGCTGACAGTGACCAAGCCTGTGCAATTTGTTGGTGGTTTCTTCTACTTTAGAGAAGTTCATCAGAGTATTCTGCTTTAGACAAAGCAAGCCATCCCTCCAGGGAAGACACCATCGTTCTTAAAATTAGAACAAAGTTTGAATGAAGTAATAAATTCTACCCATATGCAAAAGTGTGACAAAAGATGGAATCTGGTAATGGGCTCCTTCTGCTGATGGGCCCATAACACACAGTGTACAATTCTATCAACAAGCTCTGTAGAGGGTCCAATCCCGCCCCCCACCGCCCGCGCCCCAGTCTCTAATTTCACTCTAGCATCTCTGAAACCAGCGAGGTAGTTAATGGGAAAAGCACTCAACGCTGCAAGCACCTCACCCAATCATTTCCAAAATGGATCAAAATTCTATAAATGACAGTTTATGGGTCTATACGATGCATCTGGTGAAATGTGTATTTTCTTTTCAGAAGGTGTTTCTATTACGGTTAGTCTGAACATCGTGTGATATTACAGTTGCTAGGGTAACTATTTTTTTAAAAGAGAACAACAGAGTAAATAAGCATGTAAATCGACTTTGGTGCTATGTAAATTCTAGTGAATCTGTTATCGTTACCTTGGCGATGAAAAAAACCTGGCATTTATCTTCTCTGGCCACAGTATGATTTGGTTTGTACTTAAAATTTATAAGGTACTCATGTGGAAGTGCCGAAAGCTCTGTAGGTCCATATGAAGCAATGCTGTTAAGGAGGTATGTTTAACAAGAGAGGCAGCCGGGACCATGGTGATGGGTCCCCTAAAACCAGGGGAGAGAGTAGATGATTGTCTGGATGTCCACAATCAGTGTCTGTCTATTCTGAGTCATCACACAGAAAGCCCACTCAGGGGGTACCTGAGCTTCCGGGGCTCAGAAACCTTGTCAACTGTCTGGTCAGTCTGTCCTCCTGATGCCTCACTTCTGACCTGTCCGGATTCTGTCATCACAGTACTTCCGACAAATCTGCAAAACCGCTTGTGTATTTTCTGTGAGGCGAAAATTACGAATGCAGCACATGTGATTAAGTAATGATGACTAGAAGTACAGCTTGGTGAATATTTCTAAATATTTTCCACATTTCCCATCTAGAGGTTTGATAATCCCTCCACCCAGTTTCCGTTTTATAATTGAGGTTGGCAGTGGAGACCAGGACTGGAAATGGTGTGAGTAAACTTGGAAGAATTACTTGGAAGAATGAATAAGGAAAAGACACTCAAATGGAAATCCCTTTTGAGGAAAGAGATACTTTTGCAATAAAAGCGTCAGCACTTCCATCAATAAAGGCACTGAGATCAGAAAATATATCAAAGGGAAAGATTTGGGATGAAGATACGGAACAGAAAACAGGCCGACCAGCTGGCAGGATTTTGACTTGTCTCTCCTTTCTAAAAATCAAACTAAAAGCTTGGCTTGTGCTTTTAATGAATGAATGCTTTGACTTGCTATGTAAAGTGCCTAAGGAAACTTATGAACTGAAATTATTAGTTCCAAGAGTACGTGTGATAGGAATTCCTGTAGGAGGAAATAAAAAAAGGGTATGCCTTGAAAATTCAAATTTATAGCAAACTCTGCATCTATCATGTGGTGCTGAATGCTATGATTATTTGGATGTATCAAAAATATTACAAAGGAAAATTAAGTGCCATTTTGCTCTATCTTCATATAAAGTGAGGCTGAGGACCTCTAGTGATAACTATTTCCTTAATGGGACTGGGGTTTTTATCAAACCTCATAAAATATGATTGCCTTTCCTTCACTCTGAAACCACCTTATTTTAATTTTCACGTGAAATTGGGATGCAATTTGGAATTAGTGTGTAGATTTAATATGTTAGTGTTCTTCCCCACTTCTCATCCCATCCCCACCCCCAAATAAAGCTTTTGCTAGATCTCTGGTATGCCTTATAATGACTGGAGTCTTAGAATTGAGGAAACTAAAAATAAGAGGAGTCTGGAGCTAAAAGCAACAAAGAACATAAAAACAGTGATGGTGACGCCTTGTGCGATTAGCCCTATGGTTCCTTTCCCATCCCTGAGTGACAGGCAGAGAAATCGACAGCTAATTCAAGATCCATCAGGGCTGTATTGCCTTTCTATCGAAATCATGAGCTTAGAGAGCAAGCTGCACGTGAGTGGCTGAGCGTTCGCGGGGGGCTGAGTGTCACGGCAGCAGAAGTTAGTGTGGCATTGCTGTCTGCCTCATCCGAGAGATGATGGGGCCCTTGCAGAAGGGGAACAGCAGGGTAGCACAGAAATGGAAGGTAAAAGAGGTTAATTTATGGAAATTATCCAGGTCATGTAACCAGTAGGACATATCAAACCGAGCTTTAAGAGAGGAGCAGTAATGTATGTAGAATCTGACTTTCAATAGGTCATGAGACAATGACAGTTATCAGGTGTCAGGCAACTTTTAGCAACAAAAGCTAACATTTCCAGAGCATTTACTACACACCAGGCCCTGTGCAAAGGCACAACACGATGGGGCAGTTCCTATGATCCCCATTTTACAGATGAGGAAATAGAGCTGCAGAGAGTTTTAGCACAAAATCAGTAAGGGTTAGTGGGACCAGCTTCTATTTTGGGCATCGCAGGGACAGTGCCTGGGAACCACAATATTAGGGGTGCATGAAAATTTTCATTTCCTTGAAAATCAGAAGGAAAAAAATGAACTTTGAGATAAAAGAACATGTTTCAGTAGAGAATATTAATATACTTGTCTTTGTACCAATGTAGCCATAAAATATAATTTTAAATATTTTTTATGGAGGAGGGATCCCCCCAAACCTAGGGGCCACGAATCCAGGGAAGTCATAATGCAGCCCCGAGGGACAGAACAGGAATGAGGCATCTCAAAGTGTGGTCTAAGGACCAGAAGCATCTGTACCACTGGAAGCTCTTGTACAGGTAGGATCTCAGGACACCCCCAGACTGCAGAGTCAGAATCCGCATTCTGAGATCCCCAGTGAGATTCCCAGGCGATCCCTAGGCAGAAGAAAATTTGAGATGCACTTGACTAAACCTTAACCAATTGTTTATACTAACTCTTCATCCTCACATAAGCCACCGAAGTCTTATGTGTATCAAAACTTGAAGCCGTGCTGGGTTACAGCAAGAGCTACCCTCTGGAACTGTTTCCTGTATCCTCTTTCCCAGGTAAGGCAGGTAAGCTACAAAAATGCATAAAGCAATACACCCCTATATAAAAATATAATTTTGAGATAACAAAGTTGATTACATTGTGAATATTCTGTTACCTGAACTTCAGCCCTGGGAAATAATTAAGGAATTTTTTACTGGTTCGGGGCATCGGCAGTATTCTATGCCCCACGAAAGGTGCATAAGTTGGAAGGGAGCTCTCAGTCAAGACCAAGTCTTGCTTGGTTTTTCATCCTACCAACGCTTCCCAGCAACTCCCAATTAGAAGGGCTTTGAGAAACCTGCTCACTGGCTCCCTGCACTGGGGATGCCACCTCCTCCCAAGAGGTTTCTAGGTCTGTCTCTCTGACACCTGCTGGCCACAGGGGTCCAGTGATTTTCATGGTCAAGGACTAGGAAGTATGCTAGTCTAAGAGGTGTTCTTCGAGGCCTTTCAGGAAGAAGCTAAAGATAGGAGTGGGGAAAAGGTGAAAAAAAGAGGAAGAGAGGATGGGAGGAAATTTGGGAGGAGAGATGGAGAGAGAAAATCTTGGAAGTTGAGAAGAAACCGAGGACGTCCCAGAGGCTTGGGCATTGTGACAGCTCACGCGTGAGTGCCAGGCCAACTCAGATGACAACAACGCACCGAGGCAGGTATCATTATCCTCACTGTACAGGTACAGAAGGGCTGCAGGCACGCAGGTAGCCAATGCAGAGCTGAAAACGAGCCCAGGCGGTCTGCACCCCGCCCTACTAGCTACTTTAATTAAAAATGCTGGAGTGCTTATGACGTGACCTTGGGAGGGTTGCTTTTGAAAACGGCAAGACTTACAGTTGAGTCCCCACTTCCCCAGTGCTAGTGGGTTTGTGAACCTGTCTCCTTAGATTCGAAGCTCTCGGCAAGGAATCTCTTCCTATTTTTTTTTCTTTTTCGGCTTGATTTTATTCTTTATAGATTTAAATATTAGCGAAAGGGATGTCCTCCTCCTTATTCTCCATCAGCCTCTTCTCCCCTTCAGTCCAGCTGGCCCCCACCTTGCTGCTGGGCAGGCTCACAGTTTCATCCCCAGCCCTGATGCTTCGCTTTTGCTCTGGTTCTGTTCACGTCTTGTCTCCCCCATTCTAAAGCCACTGAAGCTATTAAAACACATGGATAAAGCCACCCTTGGCTCCAGCACCCTGACATGTCTCTCTTCTTCTCCCTCTTCTTTCCTGAATTTCCTTTTGGTCAGAAGCCAATTCTCACAGGTGTGTGTGTATGTGTGTGTCTGTGTGTGTGTTTGTGTGTGTGTGTAATTTGAAGTTTCATTTAAGATTAAAAGTACTACAGGGAGAAAAAAAAGCACACTATACGGAAAAGTATAAAGTAAAGAGCAAAGACAATCCCGACTGTGCCTTCCACACACCCCGCTCCTTGCGATACCAACCGTCAAACAATCACTGTTTAGTCTCTTGTGTATCTTTCCAGAGCATGTTCATGTATTTACAGAAATGATCTCTACCTACTTACTCACCTCCCGGTCTATCCATCCCGTTCTCCATTACACAGACATTCAGCATGTTGCTTTTTCCACTTAACAATAAGCTCAGAATCTTGACCCATCAGAACATATGGATCTGCTTTCTTATTGTTTTAAACTCTGCCTAGTGTTCTAGCATGTGGACCTGCCATAATTGATTTGAGCAGCCCTTTACTGATGGATACTTAAGTGATTTTGTTTTATTTTGCTCTGTTTTGCTGTATTTAATTGTGTTAAAGCTATTCACTTTTGTTTAAATAGATCTTTATTGGAGTCTAATTGCTTCAGAATACTGTGTTAGTTTCTGTTGCACAACAAAGCTAATCAGCCACATGCATACACATGTCCCCATGTCCCCTCCCGCTTGAGCCTCCCTCCCGTAGTCCTCCCTATCCCACCCCTCTAGGTCATCGCAAAGCGCCGAGTTGATTTGCCCGTCATCATTTGCAACTGGGCTGTAAGCTTCTTGAAGGCAGAGGCCGTGTTCCTAGCAGTCACAGCTGCTGCTTGCCCGTCCACATGCCTAACTGCGCTCATTGAGTCTTCACCACACACCTGAGACAGCTACTGTGATTACCCTACTGCGCAGAAGAGGAAGCTGAGGCTTACAGCTCAGGGTAGTTCATCTGAGGTTACACAAAAGCGAAGTGGATGCAAGTGCATGGAGTTGGACTGCAGAGCCTGGCTCTCACGCCTCGTCTCTACTTGCCATGTGGGGTCAGCCGTGTAACTCCTACAGGTGTGACAGTGTTTCTTCGCGCTCTGATTCAGAGGATGGAATGGAATAGAGAGGCTGGAGTCAGCCGTCTGGGGCACAGACCCTGACCCTGACTCCTTCCAGGCTGTGAAGCCTTGGAAGGTTACCAGAATGTTCTGTGCCTCAGTTTCCCCCTCTGTTAAATAGAGATAATGGTAGTGTTCACTTCCCAGCTCTGTTGCAAGGATTTAGCAACATCATCTGGACCAGAGGAGGCACAAAGTAAATTTTATAAATTATTCAACCCTAGACCCCAGAGGAAAGACCCCATAAACATCTGTGGAGCATGCTAGAACCTGAATTTGTTCTTTCCTCTCTTATATCTTCCTCAATATCCACATAACAGCTGATAATTTAGTGGGTACTAGATAAAAAAGTTAACTGACTAGAATTTTCCTAAGATACCTTTTGAATATTTTGAACCAGAGGAAAAATTCCAGCCAGAATTCAGACACAGCAGGCATTTTTAAAATAAAAAAGCTAAAGAAAGGTTTGGCAAATTGGAGAAGAAACCACAAGGAAAAAAAATTCTCAAAAGGCTTTTATTAATTGATTGTATGTAGCATATACTTGGAATTGAACCGAGAGAAGCACTTAAATTCTTGTCATCTTGGAACTTACACTTTAATTCACTAAAACTAACCAAATTGATATGGTTCAGAGTTTAAAGTAGAAAGACGTCTCTTTGTAATTCTTCATATCTAAAATGACCCTCTTATTCTAGGTAAAGTAAGATTTCTGATATTTTTTTCCTACCAGAAAATTGATAGACCTAGCCAGATAAACTGAGATATGCAAAAAACAATCTTTTTTTTTCTGGAAAGTTATAATGATTTTTACGGCTTCATATCTTCATGGCTCCTTTTTGTTCCCCCTTATTTATTCATAGGAGGCAGGATGACTTATTAATCTAACTATAAATTTCTTCCTTAGGTTGCAATTTTCATCTAGAGGGAAAACCCTTTTCATATTAATGGTCTGTATCATTTCTAGTAACAGTACCTTTCTCCCTTTGTTTTAAAAAAATAATAATGACAGTAATAAAATAGTACAGACTTTCCTCTTCATATCAAAGTCTAACAGAAAGTAAATAGGGAAAACATATATTTTGATGCCATATTTTAGTCTGAGAAAAGTCAACAAAATTATTTTTATTATATATAGAACACATAGATCATGCATATAACTCAGAATCAATTAATTTAAGGTAATAATTTGTACAAACACCCTCACAAAAATTTTAAAGGATATTAAACACCCTGTTTTATAAACATAACACTTAATTTAGGAAAAAAAAACATTTAAAAGGTAATGCATTTAGGATAAGTGCACAACACATGAAAATAATAAATGAAATTTTCCCAGTTTAGAAAATGAATGTAATTAATTAACATTTAAATTACATTTTTAATTGCAATCATGCCCTCCCAGGGGACTCATAAGGGACCATAATTGCAATTAAAAGCATGTGGATTAGATAATAAAACAATGCACACTGTCTGAAATGTGCGATTTAAAATGGAAAACAGACATTGTTATCCGCACATCTAACTTAATTGTAGCCATAAAGCAAATGTGCTGTACAAAATAAAATTCACATACGGGAACATTTAATTCTGGAGTCTCTTAAAGGGGACACGCTTGAGAGCACATTTTATGACAGGTTCTGTTGGAAACAGCCCTTTAAGGCTTTCGGAGCGAGGGCTGGTGCCTTAATGTTTTTGCATTAATAAAAGCAAAGCTGAATGTTCCTATTAAAACACACAGATACATTTAAGTAAGAGATGAAGCTCGATGTCTAAATTTAAGCTCCGGTGCATAATTTTATTAGCTGGACAGACTGTGAGGCCATGTAATTTTGAAACTACGTGTTTTTTTTAAAACTCTTTTTTTATTATCTTCTCTTTTTGAGAGGATCATCATGAAAAGTGTAAAGATTTGAGACTAGAGAAAGAAAAGCCAGAGAGATGTGTGTCTGGCATGGTTAGAGCCAGGCCACGGCACCCCGAGCCCCTGCCCCAGATATTCTGGCGCCCAATATCCTCCACCTTGAGGAACCCAGACCAGTGCTCTTTAATGACATAAAGGTCTCCGATTTCATAGAATGGATCTCACTACTATGTGATCAGAAAGCTTTTAAACACCATGTACATCCATGTTTTTAATCAGCGGTATGCTTGGGAATGTCTGGAGACATTTTCTGATTGTCTCACCTTGAGGCCGGAGATGCTGCTAAACATTCTATGATGCTTAGAACAGCTCCCATAACAGTGAACGATCGAGCCCAACAATGTCAAGGCTGAGAAGCCCTGGTCCATACGGGGCGGCGGGGGCAGAGAGAGAGAGAGAATGGTCAGGCAAGCTTGCAAAGAAGGAAAAGACACGCTTTCTCCCACCACCGTGCGAGTGCAGATCAAATTTGCTGGACTGGCCACACTTTGTTTCCATTTAAATACAAAAAAAAAAAAAAATGATGCCAAACTTTTAATAAAGAGGGATTAAATTTTGTTACATGCCTGTTAGGAAATAAGAAACCATATCCTAAGAGGAGATGGTCAAAAATCTTTCCGAATTGCATTCCAGTAGATACAGACTGCAGTCTTCTGCTTTTTAAGCCTAGATGTCCATTTCACTTGCTTATTTATGAGAAACAGTGACTCCGTTTACTGTTGTAAAATGTTAGCATGAAATTGGGAGCCACGTAGCTTTAGAAAAGCAGTGTAATAGAAAGGCAAAGGTCTAGACTTGGGGGCTGGATAATTCTCCATTCAAAACCCGGCTTTGCAATTACTAGCTGTGTGACTTTGCTCAAGTCAGTTTCCCTCTGCAAGCCTCAGTTTTCACATCTGTTTATACAAACAATAGTTACAGCATTCTTGCCATCCATGGTGGTATGAAGACCAGAAAAAAATGGGAAATATATGTAAATATACACACACACACATCCACCAAGTATATTTAGGTATGTGTGTGTGTATATATATATATATATATATATATACACACACACACATATATACACATATATATACATATATTGTACAGTGAATGTACAACTGTATGTATAAGTACCTTCATATGAGTGTAATACACAATGTATATATAAGCACCTACTTGGGTATGCACATGTGCAAAACTTATTAAGTGATATGCAAGTTCCCATGAAAATGGAAACTATTCTTAAGTTCTTGACACTGCAGAGAACTGATATAAACTGGTTTATGTTTCAAAGGCGGAGGGGCAGTTAGAGCTAATTCCTTTGATAAGTTTATATTTACATACATCCACAGCCCACTGCCTCCTACAAATTCATTCACTCAACAGACATTTTGGAAATGCTGACTGTGTGCCAGGGACCATGGTAGCCCTGGGAATGTAGTTGAAAAGAGAGTCAGAAAAAGGATGCTTTAGGAAGATGATAAAACATCTGGACTTGATCCCCGGACAATGGGAGACCATTAATGGATCTGGGCAAAGGATCTGCATTTCGTGAGAAACTCCTGTGTAAGGTGGAGCGCCGGTCGAGGAAATGTGGCAGCTTGGAGATGCGCAGCCGAGATGTGGAGAAACCAAGAGCCGATACAATCAGGGCTTGTAGCATTTACCAGAAATTGAAGGAAACACTGGAATCAGCTGATATAATACAGTTTTTGTTTTTAAGAAAGCCCGAAATGACATACAACTCTAAATCTCTTTCCCTGATGGAGGGCAGCAGAAATGAAGATATAAGACTACTTAGGTCTGAAACCAATGAGTCCAAGATGTCGATCCGTCATATTTTCCTGGGGCAAGTATTTAAAGTCACAGAGTCTTTAAGCCCATTCATAGCTCTCTAAAATCAGAATGGATGGTGGCGGTGGGGACTCTGCAATTCTGATGCTAGGCACACTTAGGGAAGAGAGGGCTATAATCAACATTTTTTATATGTAATCCAGACCACTAGAAACAATGAAAAAAATATGATTTTTATCATTATTCCATAAGCTAAAAATTTGATATCTGGGATTGTGGCAGAGGTTATGTTACATGTTTGACAAATCTTGTTTCCTTTTCCTCGTCCTAGTTCCCAGTTTCCCTTGTAGTTCAGTTTCTGTCCTGTGGCTGGTCTGACCAGTGGAACGTGGGCAGAAGCGATGGACATCACTTCAAGGACGTGTCCACACCTTCTTCAGTGACTTTGGAAGCCAAAATGAGATGCTCCAGGGGGTATAGCTATCCTGTAAATAAGGTCCACCGGTTGGAGGAGACCAGCATCAGACATTGTGTGCATATAAAAATAAACATTTAGTGTATTAAACTGAACTATTTGAATCAGCCGGTGATTCTTAAATGGGGATGTGGGGATTCTTGTCCCTAGGGTACATTTGGCAATGTCTGGGGATATTTTTGGCTGTTACAACTTGGAGGTGAGGTGCTACCGGCATCTAGAGGATAAAGGCTAAACATCCTACTAATGTACAGGACCGCCTACACAGCAAATAATTATCCAGCCCAAAATGTCAATAGTGAAGGCTGAGAAACTCTGGACTCACCAAAGCCAAAGTATGCTTGATCTGGGGCACTAAGGCTTGCTTGCCCTCTGGACATGATCACAAACCCATTATGTCCAAAAAGACAGTGGCCAACTGGTACCAGACAAGACCCACAGTCAAACAGATCAGACTGCCCACTCCTGGCAAGCTGACTGTTCTGCCACTTTCTGCCAGATTGTGGCAGTTGGTTTGTCAGAAAGACAAACAGAAATGTTCCGGGGACTTTTTGTCACCTGGGCATGAAAAGACAGTTTGAAGGACCCAGTTATTCACACGTTCAACTCTGTCTTCTTTCTTCAACTGTTACTGTTGCTGTCACCAGACCTGGCAAAAGTCACACTTGTGATGTCATAACTTTACACCCCTCTCTTCATCCTCTCGGGTGGTGTGACACCCTATCAAGTGACAGCATGTGTTGAGAGAATGTTGCAAAGTCTACCTCTCCTCTGCCTTCTTCCCTCTTGTTCTTCTCCCTCAAACACCATGCTCTTCACAGAGAACACTTTTAGATTGCAGTGTTTAAGGGATTATGAATTAAAATGTCAGCCAATCGATGTGATTTGAGAAACATCAAGACATCCCTTATTAAACACACACACACAAACACACACAAAAACATTGCTCCCTAACATTCTCTGCCATAACACAAAGTGTGATCTCAAAGTCTAAGAAGCAGTACAGTCTGATGACTGGGGAGTGAGCTTCGGGGTCAGATAAACATAAATTTCCCCACTTCCTACCTGTGTGATTTTAGGCAAGTTATTAAACGGGTCTGAGGGCCAGTTTTCTCATCTGTTTGGAGAAAACAAGGTTCACTTCATATGTTTCATGTGAAGATCAAAAGAGAAAACGTATATAAAGTGTTCAAGGCAGTGCCCGGACACAGTAAGTGTAAAGTATATATTTATTGACAAGTAATAAAAATGTCTCCATAGAGTTCATGGTCATATGTGACTTGGCCTCTGCTGGTCTCTGTCCTCATCTTCCTACCACATTCTGTACTCACTGTATTTTGGCCACCATCTTTCTGTTCCAGAAAGAACAAAGCCAACTCATTCTCACCCCAGGACCTTTGCACTTGCTGTTTTCTTTGTTTGAATGATCTTCCTTCTTCCTCCAGGTTTTTTTTGTATGACTGACTCCTTCTCAGCATTCTGGTTTCAGCCTAAATGTCACCTTTCTCTGACCTTTGTCCTTGATGTTATTCCCTACCCCCATTCTTAGGCATTCACTATGACATTGTTGGTTTTATTTTCTTTATAATACTTATGGCCATCTGAAATGACCTTGGTCACATTTATTTACTTGTCATTTGTTTTTATCCCACCCCTGATGTAAGCTGCATGTAGGCAGGGAATTTGTCTTATTCAATAGATGCATATACCACACTTAAATTGTTTCACACACAGTTGGCTTTCAGTGAACATTTTTGAATAAAGTGAACCAAAACTAACTTGGTTAGCAGAAGTTGTTGAGACTGTCCCAACACCTCTTTCAATAAAAAACCGGGAACAGGGACCACTAGCATGGACTCTATCTAAGCTCTTGACAATATCCTCAAAGGGCAGAGACTTCTGGTTTTTATTAAACCCTCACCTTGTATTAATTTCTTATTAATCACTGCAGGCAGAACAAGTCCTTGGGTTTGGGAATGGGACCACTAAACACACACCACCATCTGAAAGCAGAATATTCATGACACATGTCCATCTCTGGGCCGGAGTGTGGGAAGCGAGGAAGGTGTATGGATGGGCCAATCAGAGGGCGGCTCAGCATCCCGGTGTCTCTGCACGCGTTTGTGATCACAGTCGTGTGGAAGCCTGTGTGTGAACACACACGGGCAGTCAAGGGTGGCTTTGAGGACTACCTAATTATGTGTCAAATGGAACCATCAGGCAACTCCACTCTGCCACTTTGTCACTTGGCCCATGAAATGGATCTGAGATACAAACTACGCCTTAACTAGGCAGCCTCCATTCTTGCTGATCCCATTAGTTGCCCAATTGGGCAAGACGAGGTTTTAATTGCATGCCAGAAGCTTTATTTTTCTGCCCCAGGCAAACAGTTAACCACATTAGTATACCACTGACACATTAGAAGTTGGTCAGCAATGAAAAGGGAAAGAGCCACTTTTGGAGAGAATTCAGGTACCTGTCAGTTTCTAGCATTTCCCCCGCTAGCATCTGTAGCTACCTGAGGGAGAAAAATTTCAACCACCTCTGCAACAATGCGACAAGGTGTAAATAATGCATGGTGTTAATATTTCACGGCTTCACGGTGTGATGTAGGATAGTGGTGAAGGACAAGGCTTGAAGGCAGACAGACATGGTTCAAATGTGGGCTGTGCAACTTACTACCTATTTTCTCAGTTTCCTCATCTGCCAAATGGGAAAAATTAATGGCACCTTCCTCTTTGGGGTATTATGAGGGTTGAATGAGAATGAAATGTTACAGGGAAAGCCTTGGACCCAAATTCTAACACTCATTAGGTACATTGTGAGTGTTAGCTATTATTATTACTTTTAACCATCCATCCATCTATCCATCCATCCATCCATGCATCCATTCCAGCCTCTGCAACAATTCTTATAGTTTGGAAGCCCACTAGGTACGGATGCTAGAGAGAAGAAGTAGGGATTAAATAGAAGGGGTGATTACACAACCATCAATCAAGGGCCCTTGCATCTCAGACATCAGTGACGTTGGCTCCCCCTGGCTTTGTCCTCCCATGGCAGGCAACATATACTTATTTTACTGAAGGCCACATGGAGATGATGTCACTGTGATTTCAATGACTGTCCCATAGGAAATTCTATTTACGGCAATGACTAGGGAAGAGGGGACATTATTGGGTAGGCAAAAACTTTAGTGTCTCAAACTTCAACTTCTTCCTTCTAATAGAAGGCTAGTCCTTCATTTAACCACATAGCTACTGGTGGCTAGTGGTTCCTGAGGTAGACAGTGCAGATAAAGAACATGCCCACAATACAGAAAGTTCTATTGGACAGCACTGCTTCAGAGGAACATTTAGTTACTCATCTCAGTATTTTGATCCTTATGTAACTTCTGTTTTCTTAAGAAGAGAAGTTGACCTTAAGAGGAAATGATCTCTTCCTTTTAATATCTGTAAAACAATGAAATACTTTGCCTATCATATTACCAATAATCAAATAAAAGACAAAGGTGAGAGAAAATGGAAATTTTCATGCTTTTCTGGTGGTAGTGTATTAAGTTATCCCTACTGAGAAGCAGTTGTGTAATAAGAATCTAGAGAAATACAAATATTCTCACCCTTTGATCCAGTAATCCAAGCTGATTCCTAACCTTTACTAATCCCAACCTATTTTAAGATAATAGCTAAACACACAGAAGATGCCCGACATAAAAAGATGTTCACCATGGTGGTGTATATAACAGCAGAAAAATTAGATCAAAGTAAATGTCTTGTAATAGAGGAATGATTAAATAAACAATGGTGCATATACTTGATATTGATGCATAAACACGATTGTTACAAATAAAATGTAACAACTTGGTAAGTTACTTAAGACAGAATTAAATGGGAAAACACTCAGAATATAAAATTTTATCAGTTATCTATTGCTGTGTAACAAATTACCCCCTAGTTCAGTAGCTAACAACAACAAACATATATTATCTCACAGTTTCTGTGGTTCAGGAACCTGGAAGTGGCTTAGCAAGTGACTCTAGCTCAGGGTATCTCCCAAGGTTGCAGTCAAGCCATTGCTTGGGGCTGCAGTCCTCTCAAAACGGGGGCTGAAGAATCTACTTCTAAGTCCGCTCGTTTGAGTTTTGGCAAGTGATTGTTCGCAGGCTATCAGGTGCTTCTCTCAGTTCCAAACCACACCACATGGGCTTCTGTACGGGACTGATAGCAACATGGCAACTGACTTCCTTGCAGTGTGAGTAGGTCAGAAGGGAGAGACAGTGTGTGTGTGTGCAAGCATCTAAGATGGACGGCACAACCTTTTCATAACCTAATCTTGATTATAAAGATTGGGTGACAGCCCAACATGCTTGCCATGTTCCCTTTATTAGAGGTGAATCGGTAAGAACATCCACTTTCAAGAGGAGGTGATCATACAAGCATCCAGATCCCAGGAGGTGGAGATTACTGGGGCCATCTTGGAGGTTGCTTATCGCAAAAATCAGCTATACAATATAGCCACACCATTTGAAACAATAAAAAAGATTGGCCGCAAGAAATAAAAGACGGAGAGAGAAGCAGACACACAGAAGACAGGATGGATCTTCACTTCAGCTCTCTCTTAATGGTAGGACTATGGAGTACTTTTTTTTCTATATTCTTTCACTATTTTCCAATAATGGACATTTTTTTTTACAATTATCATAATGGAAACACTCAATAAATGTTATATGATTGAAAAGAGAAACCCTGTTAAGAATACACAAGTGCTACATTTGTAACTGAGGAAGGTCATTTTAAATCCACTTCCAACTCTGAAATCAACTTTCCTATATTCTTTTTTTTTTTTTAAGAAGCAATCAGCTGATGTCCCTGCAGTTGATAGAATGTGTTAGGTAAGATCATTAGAATCTAAATATCCTCCTCCTTACCCCTCCTTCCCAGAGCCCAGCGACTCCCCTCCCATGCACCCTCCTGCCAAATTCCCAGAGTCCCCTATATTTTAATGTCTGCAAGGGCGAAGGAGCCAGGATTGATGGCCCTGCAGTCAAGTCCCAGGCTGACACTGGCAACAGAGGGTAACTCATGCTTAGCCCTTGACGTAACTTTTTGATGACTGAAACCTGATTCCATCGACCGATCCCCAGTGGCTGATCTCATCTTTTTACCATCAGAGAAACTGAAGCAGAGTTACCAGGAAAGATAAAAAGAGGATGCAAGTGGGCCACGTCTCAATACAGAGAGGAATAAGCTTGTCTTTGATCGTTTGTCCAAAGAACATTCTGGATTCTCACAAATGGGGTGGCTGAACCCAAAATATTGCTGCAGCCGGTCCTCCCCCTGCTCCCAGCCAAATTTTTCTGAGCTGGGTGTCTGTGCAGTTCTTTAGGGAAAGCTACAAGTGTATTTTTTCCCTCAGGGATGACTTTGAGGCACCTCTCTTTTATTTATAAAAATTGATCAGAAAAGAATACTGCAATTGACAAAAAACTCTTGAAAGCATTAAAAAATAAGCATAATAAATAACAGCAACAGAAATTATTATTTATTGAGTGTTTTGAGCTAGGAGCTAGAGGCAGATGACACAGGTTGAGGTCTGGCTCTGCCATGTATTCACTGAGACTCAGACCAGCCACGTTTTCTCTCTAAGCTTCAGTTTACTTCTCTGAGAAGTGATTATAATTGTACCTATTCATTGAGTTTTGGGGAAGATTAAAGGAGATGACCCAAAGTGGGTATACAGTGCCTGAGATGTAATGATTGCTTATTAAAGCATGATCTTTCTCTACCATAACTCAAACTCATCTGCTTAAAATTCTATAATAGTTTCCTATTACAGAGAATGAAATCAAAACTCCTCACCATAAGCAACAAAGCCCTATTTGATCAGTCTCTGTTGTTCTCCCTCATACTCACCACAGTCTAGCCCACTGTCCTTCACTCTCTCCCTGTGGTACACCTCTCTTGCTCCTACCCCAGGACCTTTGCACTTACGATCCCTCTTCCTAAAACACCCTTTGCTCAGACATTTGTCTGGTTGGTTCTTTCTCAGTATTGAGCTCTTGAGTCAAATACCACCTCATCAGAAAGCCTTTCATGACTCCTTTTTTTTTTTTTTTTTTCCTGAAAATAACCAGGGTTGGTTTCTAACAGAAACCAACTTGCAATCAGAGATGGCTAATGGATTCAAATAGCAATTTTCTTGAAAGAGTACTTTGTTCTTTCTTTCCCCTCTTCAACCACAAACCCCTCTGTATTTGTTAATGTTTCATGGCTTTATTCTTTTAGATCCTGTCACTGATCTTCTTTTAGATTAGTGGAAATTTTCACCTGGCTTGTTAGCACCCTACAAAGAAAGAGACTAAGGGTAGGGAATAAATAGATGAAGAGATGAATTTAAAGAAGATGAGTCTATGGTGAGTGTGATAAAAGCATTTCCAGAGATATAGTTTGCAAAATGGTTACTTTAGAAATGGTATCTTAATACTGTTCCTGTGCATGCTTTATGTGGCTCCAGCACAGCAATACTGTGAATATCTGAATTTGAAACCAGAGATGATTATCGGATACAGAGCAGGGATATTTTGCATAAGCAATGACTAGACCCAGCACAGCCATAAGGGATTTGACGCTGACTCCTGAACCCATGAAGACGAAGGATCGTCTCCTAAGAAGGCACCGCCCTCTTAAACCCTTTCAATGTTGCCCACTTTCTTGGGAGAGAGAGTAAGTCTTTAACATGGGCTTCTGAGCTCAGTACCATCAGAAACACCTGGACCTCCTAACCCCTCTTTCATGTGCTCCTCTGGCTTACTGTTCTCCAGACACACAAGCACCTTACTTTGAATTTGCTGGTGCCCACCATGTGCCCTCCTACCACTGGGCCTTTGCACATGCTAGACTCTCCTCCTGGGATGATGGTCTTCTTTCTCTTCTTTACCCTCTCATCTTTCAGTCCTCACCTCAAACATCATGTCCTCAGCAAAATCTTCTTCAACTTCCCTGACTAGCACCCTTCCCCCCACGATGTGTTCTTATGTACGTTACATCCTCTATTTCACAGCCCTCTTCATAGGCTTAGTTTTATAATTATTTAATTAACAGCTGCTTCTATCACCAGAGTGTGAGCTCTGATCTGGCAGGAAGTGTGTCAGATTTTGCTCAGCATGGAATCTGCTGTCGTTATCACAGTTACTGGCTTAGTATGGTGTAGACATTCAATAAATATTTGTTAAATGAGTGAAAAAAGAAAAGAATGAATGAATTTACTTTCAGCACCGATTGAAAGAATAAATCCATAATAGCAATTCATATTTTGAACAATAGGCAATTTATTGACGTTAGCCACATAAGCCTGTGTTTTTTTAATTCCCAATTCTTAAAATCATTCATTCAAAAAGCATTTATTTCTTTTTAACTGACATTTTGTTGCTGTCATGGGAAGGGTAGATGTTATGTGTGTTTCATGAACTATAACTGATTCACTTTGATTTACTTTATTTTTTTCCATCTGGAACAAAGGTCAGCAAACTTTTTCTGTAAAGGGCCAGAGAATAAATATTTAAAGCTTCAAGGGCCATATGGTTGCTATAGCAACCACTCAGTTCTGCCACTGTGACACAAAAGCTGTCAGAGACAATGTGAAAACAAATGAGTGTGGCTGTGTGCCAATAAAACTTTATTTATAAAAAGAGGTGTTGGACTGGACTTTGTCCACGGGCTGTGCTTTGCAGATCCTTGTTATTTAGGATGGGGGAGAAAAGGCCAAAATATGGGATTAGCCTGGCATTTAATCCTGGAAAGGAGTGTGATACAAGGACTTGGCACACCAACTGATCTCTCTGGGCCTCAGTGTACTGAAGTATAAAATGGGAATAACGGCCACAAGAAAGCATGGTTGCAAAGGTAAGAGGCCTCCTACTAAATAAGCCAGAACTGGAAAACCTTGGTTTGCATTATATGCATACTTCCTTTTATGTTTACTTTCTACCTACAGCCAGTCATGTTACTTTTCTTTTTATGGTTGTGATATATAGGTTTTCTTTTTTTCCCCCAAAATTAATGTACTGAAGGAAAAAAAGAGTGAGTCAACATAAAGAATGTTTTCAGGTTAAAAAAGATTGTTCTGGTTCTTGTGTGGAGGGGGGCGCTGGAGGCGCCCAGTGTCAGAGAGATCATATGACAACCTATTGCAAGAACCCAGGAGTGCAGTCGTGGTGGCCAGGCATAGGTGGCATTATCCCTTCACTGGCAGAGGCTCCTTGAGGGCAAGGGCCTTGTCGTACCTGGAGATTCCCATGGCATATAGAAGATTCTTGGGAAACAGATGTTGATAGAATGGAAACAGCAAATACTTTCTGGGCAATCTAGAACAGCTTGTTTAAAAGACATGCTGTTATCGATGTCTTGCTTAGCATCCTGTTCTCTCACCGGGGAGCTTGAACTTCAAAAATTCACCCACAATCCAGCCATTTCTCACAATCTCCACCACTGTCGGCCGAGTCCAAGCCGCTACCATTCCCCGTGTGGACTGCTGCCGCATCCCCAGCCCATCTGCCTGCTCCCAGAGCCCCCTTCCCAAAGTCCACGCACCAGCACTTAGTCAACCTTTTCACACATAAGTCAGAGAATGTTACTCTCCTGCCCCAGACCTTCTAGCAACATCCATCACCCTAGAATGACATCCGAAGGCCCATAGGTTCCTCACAACCTGACCTTCTGGGACCTCATCCACTCTCCCCCCCCCCCCCCGACTCTGCTCCAGCCACAATGGCCTCCTTTGTTGAGACACCCAAAGCCCACAGCCACCTCAGGGCCTTGGCTCTTGCGTTTTCTTCTCCCTGGGACCTCAGGCAGATACCTTTGAATATCCCCATACCTCACTCCCTCACTCCATTCAGACCTTGTTCCAACATCACCTCCTTAGCTGAGATCCTCCCTGACCTCCCCATCCAAAGTAGCTGCAATTCATAACCCCCAGTCGAGTTTCTCAGTTTCTCTCTTCATCACAGTGTCTACTACCTGGTATACATTTGTGTATGGCCTGACACCCCCGTCCTCGTCTTTCCTATTACAATATAAGCTCCATGGGGCAGGAATCTTTTTATTCTTCACGGCTACATCCCAAATGTCTAGCAGGCACATACTAGGTGTTCAATATATGTATGGGGAATAAATAAACGAATGTAAAGCACCTGGAAATCATCCATTCATCTCTTTCTCTCCCACTAAAAGCAGAAGCAAATCAGACTCATTATCAAAGATAGAATAAACATGTTGACATGTATTATTACATATAATACTAGTTTCACTTGATAGAAACCAATCAACATCTAAGTGGTGCTTCCTATGGCACAGATGAAATTTTCATGATAAGGATAATTTCTTTAAAAATACCAGCTCAATGTTGGGGGGCGCGGAGCAGCCTTGTTCAACAGAGCCTTAGTGAAATGCATCTATAGAGAGTTCCAGAAAACTGCAAAAGAAAGATTCTTTCAAACACACCAGAGGCACTGATAAAAGGTAGAACTCTTAAAGACAATCAGAATGTTTTGCATCCACAAGAAGCTAAACTCTGAAAAAATATTTGCTCCTAGAATCGTGGAATTTTGAGCATAAATTGAGCAAGTAGCTTTTTTGCTCATAGAGGGTGGGATTCTAGCTGTACTGAAGATTGAGTACAGGCAGATTTGGGGAGGAGTTTAAAAGGGCACATGCTAAAAGCATGCCCTGCACAGCTGTGACACATGCAGAAATAAAGCTTGCTTGTGACGTGAGAAGTTATAGATAATCAGATGGTGTCGAGCAACTGAAAGGCCTAATGTTATCTGCTTCATAAAGTTTTGCTTAAGTTCTCTTAGGCAGATAGACATTGGAAGATGGCATTTGTCCATGGAAGAAGAGAAGACACTCAGATCATTCCAACAGCTCTGATTTCCCCCTACCTATGGAAATTTTAACTCAAAATCTTTGATCACCTTTAGAATATAACCTATCGGGGAAATGGAATAGGCCAAAAAAAAAAATCAAGAAATAAGTATTAATTCAGCATTGTGTGGAAATCACTGCACTTGCTCTTTCATCCTGAAATGTAGGACAAACTTCAGCAATTCTTTTCTTCCTGGGCTACACGAGCCAGGGTCCTCTCTCTGGATCACGGGATTTTGCACTTCACAACGAGACCTGGATTTTATTCTTGACATTTGCTTGCTGGGTAACCTTGGGAATATCATTGACCTTGTCTGAGCTTCTTCATCGATTAAAGGAGGGCGATAAGCTTGGCTCTACTGTTTCTAAAGGTTATTAATGAGGTTTAAGTGAGATGATGTACATACAAGTGCTTTGCTCCTGGAAAGTGTGGCTCATATGTGAAGGGACAGCACTCTAAGGTGGCGACTGGACACCCAGGTGCCTGCGTGAGCCCGCTGGTGAGATGAACGAGGGAGCCCCTCGGGGTTGTAACCTTTCCACGCGGACACTATCATTTTGCATATGTAAGTGTCGGATGATTCTCCTTTTCCACAGACATATATCTTTTCTTCAATTTTGCTTGAAGCACATGGCCTCCTGAACTAGCTTTTGTTGGCTCATTGTAGGCATATGGGTAGAAAGAAACATTACATAAAATTGGAGTAGAAGAACAATAAAAAATGACATAGGATACATGGAACCAGCCAATAAGAGACAACAGGATGCTGAGGAGAGTGGCAAAGCAGAGTACTCACACCCCCATTTGCAGTCACTTGCTCCCACGAGAAAATGCGACTCCGGGGGCCAGATTTCCTAACTTAAAGAGAAGCCAGGCTTTTAGAGCCATATATCAATATAATACGCCTTCTAATATTTAACTAAAAGTTAATTCACTGATTAAAGTTCTGAAAAACACTGGAAACACACCTGGAGTCTGTATTGTCTTGTGGGCTACAGCTTGTGACCCAGAAAACCTACGATTTAATGCTTTCCTGTAACCAGTGGATCATGCCATTATTGTCTTCTGGGGCTAATACAGCATCTAACTGGACTTTTATTCAGATCCTACCCGCTAACCCATTTCATGAAGTGAAAGGTGCAAGATTCCCAGACAATTAGGGTTTTAACACCCTTTGCAGTTTTTCCTGGGTCCAGGTCCTGAATAAGTGAAGTCATTTTCAGAATGAGAGCGCCTCGTGGTGGGAAGACACTCCAAATGCAGTTTTTCCCTCAATCTTCAGTTATTTGTCCTGGGTATCCTCTGCTTGCCCTGCACTTCTATTCTGTACCCTCCTTCTCTGCCCTGTGCCCCGGGAGGCTGACTTGAGATCAGGTCAACAGGATCCTGTACCCTCTGGATCCCATGTCTTCTGGCTTCCCCTTGGGTTTATCCAAAGGGGATGGGCTGGTAAGAGGAGACTGAGGTGGGCATATATGTTTCCCCGGCTTTTTGTGGCCAGGTTGCCATGAGTCTTGTATCCCTCTACCGAAGGTGGTAGCTCCTATGAGACAGTCCTGTACACATGGTCACACCCTCTCCAGGTTCTGGAAACTGCCGTCTGCTCGTTCCCCTTCAGTAAAGGCTCCCTTCTGTCACTAGTCTCAGGTCACATCAATGTCCCTTGTTGTTTTAGTAAAAACCACGCCCACATCTGACTCTCCTCCTGTTATCCAGTGGAGTATGTCAGGTGTTTCCTGCCTGGTCACATCATTAATTATCCAAATGGACCATTTGGAGTGACAGTGAGGGCCCAATCCCACATCAGAACCACAGGTGAGCTTGCCAAGTGTTTCTCATGTAAGCACTCAGTAAATATTTGCCAGAAAAAGAGATTAACCTTTATTTAGCCACTGACAAACTTTTGAAAAATCAATACATGTTCAAACACCTGTCTTAGAAGAAACAAAAATCTAACACATATTAACTAATTTTTTTCCCCAACTTGCATTTAGGTGGCAGGCATTTTTTATATAGAAGCATAGTTTAGATGTCATAATTGGGGGGGTGGGTGTGGAGGAGCTAAATGAGTATCAATAATGATCATGATGATAATCCAAGCAAAAGATGACTGTTGAACAGCTACTGTTTGCCAGGTTCTATGCTGTGGGCTTTATGTATATTATTTCATCTACTGCTCACAACAACATTTTGAGGTAGTTACATTTCTATACCCAGTTTACAGTTGTAAAAATGTAGGTTTAGAGATGTTAAGTGATTTCATACATGAAGCAAGTAACTTGACCAGGACTTAACCCCAGGTCTCCTGATTACCTCTAGATTTCAGTATATTCCATTTCAAAGAAAGGAGTGGTCAGTGAGAGATGGAGTAGTCCAGAAAGGTAAGTATTAATTAACTTCAACATATACTTCAGAAATTGATACTTGAATCAAGAGTCTGTGGGCCACACTCTGCTGGACCTCTTGACTGGGCACAAGAGAGCGTCAACAGGGGCTGGACATGGAAGGTGGCAGTTTCTGACATTCTGGGGAGAGGAGACCTAATTTTATGATTTGTTATCTCTAGCTTACTACTAAAACAGAAATTTTGCTCATGGGAAAAGACACTTATTTGTACCAAATCACATATGGGAACAATACCTTAAAAAACATTTGCTATTTTGGGTTACTTAAGTCATCCTCATTTCCAAACAAAACTGAAATTTCCTTTGGGGAAACTATTTATTCCCCATTAGATATAGTCAGATAAGACTGATTCAAGTTCCATACCCTCCAGGCCTAGGTGGGGGGCCTGGGACACTACCTGGGTGGTTTGATTGATGGTAAATGGCCTGTCTGTATAGACATCCTCTGCCATGTGACACCTGGAAGCTCCTTCCACCAAAAGATAGGACATTTGTATCTCCATCGCTTGAGGCTGGCCTCTTGTCTCACTTTGTCCAATGCAATGGGAGTGACCACAGTGTAGGTCTGAGACTACCTACAGAGGCCTTTGGGGCTTTTGCTTTCAGAACCTTGCCACCACATGGGAACAAGCCCAGTCTAGTCTGTTGGAGGATGTGAGGCCACGTGGAGAAGCATCCCTTGATTGGAAGCCAGCAGGAGCAGCCAACCCTCAGCCTAAATTGCTAGCCTATGGGATCATGAACGAAATAACTGGTTCTTGTTTTAAGCTACTAAATTCTGGGGTTTTTTTGTTTTGTTTTGTTTTTTAACGTAGCAATAGCTAAGTGATCTGGTTGAGCACATTGGATACTCTCTGTAGTATTTGTGCCTTAAGCAGAGAAGACAAGAAAACACAGACATTTTTGGACATTCAGTCCACTGGCGGCGCCTAAACAGACTGGTCTACAATTCCGGCTTTCCAGACTCGGGGTGTCTTGGCACTGGCCTGTTTCCGGGCTTGGTTCTCCAGCCTTCCTATCTGTTCTGTGAGTTACGAGTAAGCCCTCCAGTGAATTTCCTTTTTGTTTGAGTTACCGAGAGTCACTTTCTCTTGCTTGTAAGTCTAAGGACCCTAACGGCCCAATATACAATTAGGTGTGGTCATCTAAGACAGAGTCCAAGCAGGAGAGGGAGAGTGTCACATGCAGCTGTTGGAGGAGATACCTGGGGACAGGGACCCCGTGCCTAACACTGTATAGGCTGCTGCCTGCTTTGGCTAGGCTTCAGGGTTGGTCTTGCTTTTAGAGCTCTGATAAAATCCCAGACTGGAGGACTTCCCTGGTGGCGCAGCGGTTGAGAATCTGCCTGCCAATGCAGGGGACAACGGGTTCGAGCCCTGGTCTGGGAAGATCCCACATGCCACGGAGCAACTGGGCCCGTGAGCCACAATTACTGAGCCTGCGCGTCTGGAGCCTGTGCTCCGCAACAAGAGAGGCTGCGATGGTGAGAGGCCCGCGCACTGCGATGAAGAGTGGTCCCCACTTGCCGCAACTAGAGAAAGCCCTCGCACAAAAACGAAGACTCAACACAGTCATAAATAAATAAATAAATAAATAAAAGAACGTGAATTTCTAAAAAAAAATCCCAGACTGGAGACATTCAACACTTGCCTTGCTGGAGTGCTATAGGGCGTGTCCAGAGCTATGGCCACAGCAGCTGTTCTTCCCTCTTTTGTCAACTTCCTCATAAGTCAACTGAATTATTTGGGGTTTTATCAGGCTGCACAATGTGTCCTGATCGTGTTATGGGAACTCTCATTTTAAAAAACTGTTCTGAGGAAAATGCTATTAAAATGATCTACTCTGGGCCTTTGCACATGCTGTTCCCTTTACCTGGAGTATCCTGTCCTCCGCTCTCCCCATATCACGCCTCTACTTGTTCCTCTCTCGGTGCTGGAATGCCTTCTCTGAGCACCCTTTCCTGCCCGCCCAGGGTCCTCACAGCCCCTTAGCAGCACCACACCATACCATACATAAACACCGTTATGTACACAATTACACTATGTTGTAAACATCTGTTTCCTTGAATATCCTCCCTCTATTCTGTGAGCTTCCTGAGTTTCAGGACTTGTACTTTTAAAATCATTTCAACCCCCTACCCCCCACTCCAAAGAATCAGACAAAAAGGGAAACCATAGAAGTCAGACATTCTGGATTCAGATATCAACTATATCACACATTAGCTGAGTGACTGTGGCCAGTCAACTCATGAAACCTTTCTAGGCATTGGTGGGCCATTGGCCAGATCCAACCTGTAGACCTGTATTGTTTGGCCTGCATAGGGTTAACAAATGATAGTTTAATTGCCAACATTTAAATATTATTAGACTCTATATCTGGATTTCTAGCTTTTCTGCTTCTCTCAAAAGATCAGAAGATTGGCCATCTGGGGTCTGTGTTTCTGTAGAGCAACAGCAATTGTGTTAGGGTTAGGGTTAGGGTTTAGGGTTAGGGTTAGGGTTAGGGTGAGGCGTTAGGGTTAGGGTGAGGATTTAGGGTTAAGTTTAGGGTTAGCTCCAATGAGTCCCCTACAGATGGCGTGTGAGCTCCCAGGTCACCATGGGTCCTCTGTCTCACCTTGTTATTGTAGTGAATTGATTTAAGATGCTTGAATGCTTTGCTTATTACTACTGAGAATGTAAAAAAAAACAACAAAAAACACTGCCAATCAAATCATGGCTGGAGGTTTCATCCTGATTTCATATATGTTTTATGTAAAAAAGGAGCATATTGGGCTCTTAGAACATGGTGCCTTCATGGCTCCAGCAGAAATTTGAGTTTGGAAACCTTGGACCAGATGATGCTTCAGATCTTTTACAGAAATCCTATCCTCTAACTCCATTTAAATAGAAAATAATCTTTGTGTTTTGCTCAAACCTTCTGACAGTGAATCATATTGTATGAAAGCGTCAATTTTAAAATGAGTTTGTGTATATGATATATATATAGTTATATATATTGTGATAGATCATCTATCTAGCTATGTATACATATATATATATATCATGCTTCATTTCACATTATTCTTAGGAGTAATCACCAACTGTTTCCATTATATTATCTATGACCAATATTAAACTTATAAAATAACTAGAAGGTGGTAGTTATTAGAAAAGCCATACAATTACAGACATATTCACACTGGCCCACCATCCCTTACCTACAATTCCAAAATTCTAAAAGCTCTAAAAACCAAGTTTTGTTTTTTCCTAATTCATTTAGCAGAAAAATCAGACTTGAACTGATTTGAGACATTTTAAAACTTAAAAAGAAGTCTCACTCAGTAACATTAATGTTTCATCATGGAATGATTTGTATTTTTAAGTTTAGTATGCCTTTCTCAACCTCACTGGGAGTGTTATCCAATATTTGGTATACGTACCACGTTCTCTCTCTAAAATCTGAGAAATTAAGCATTTCAAAATGCATCTGCCTCAAAGACGCAGGATTTGTGGATATGTGTAAATAAAGACGCCAGCCCTCCCAGCTATGAAAGACTGCAGTCAAATTAAGTTCCCCTCAGCTTCTGTTTCACCCATTAAGTGAGGCTTGATAACATGCATTATTTCTTTATTTAGTCCATTCTTGATCCATCAGAGTGACCACGTGCCAGTATAATTGGACATCGTCGCTGAATAGGGCTGGGCTCCTTACACACCCAGCTCCTAATTCTCTCTTTTGACCTCGAGCCACAGAGGAGAGAAATAATGATAGAAAAAGCACGCCCCATGCTCCCTCTGTTTTGATAGGAACGTGCTGTCAAGGGGGAGTGATATGATAAGGCCTTAAATAAATTAATGTTCTAACAATGCGTTGAGAATGGGAAAGGTAACATTTAATAAGCATGTTAGGGTAATTAGTTAAGTCACTTGTCAATTAACTAGATTACCTAATAGCTAATTTGTCTCTCCTCAAGCAGCAGGCTTTGTGGAAACACAGTCAAAGAAAACTTATTTTGAAAGGCTAGCCTTCCCACATAAGGGTACATAGGCAGTCCGATTTTAGTGTGTCTGCCGGCTTCAGAACTCCATTGATGAAAATCTTAGTTTTCTTATTTGCTTTTAATAGAGATCGTCTTTTTTCCTTTTCTTTTAAAAATTTTCTCTTCTTTTCCTCCCTCCTTTCTCTCCTTCTTTCCTTTCTTCCCTATCTCCCTCCTTCTTTCTTTCTTTTGTTCTTCTTTTCCACCTTTATTAATTAATTTATTTTATTTCTGTAGCTGATTCTACCTCAGGGCAGAGGTCAGCAAATTTTTCCTGTAGAAAGCCGGCAAGTAAATATTTTAGGGTTTGTAGGACAAGAGGCAAAATCGAGGATATTGTACAGGTACTTACATAACAAGGAAGAAAACAAGTTTCCATAAATTTTTTTCAACCATTTAAAATATATAAAAATTATTCTTAGTTTACTGGCTGTACAGAACGATCTGTGGGCTGGATTTGACCCACTGGTTGTAATTGCTAACCTCTGCTTTGGGTCATCATTAAGTTGTTAATTTCCTAAATTAACATGATTACATTTGCAATCCAGAGGCTTCAAAAATCACAGGGTCTCCTCACCATGTTCATCCTTCACACTGCCAACCAGAGGCTAAGAGCATAGACTCTGGAATCAAACAACCCGGAGTAGATAGAATCTCAGCTTTGCCAAGAACATGCAACCTTGGGCAAGCTACTTAACCTCTCCGTGCTTCAACAGCACCATCTCCAAAATAGACCCTTCTCATAGGATTACTCTGAAGATTAAACTGAGTATATAAGTAAAACAGTGTCTCGCATATAGTCAGGACTATGTAAATGCCAACATATTTTTATTACTTTGATAGCACAGGGAGTAGAAGGAAGGACACTTCCTGTTGGAACAACAAGAACAGCAAAAAAGATAAGCAGAGTCTATTCTCCAATCCCTGGAGATCCATTTGGTGGCAAACTTCATGCCAAAAGGAGCGGAGCTGGAAGAAGACATCCTTGGGCATTTTCCGAGTGTGCTTATGCAAACAGGATGTCATAAATGTCTCTTCGGAGAAGGAGCCCGCCACTAGGTCTCACTTTTGCCTGGTGATTTATTGGGATCCTCTGCTTTTGTTCAGATAGGTTTTCCTGCCTCAGCTCTTCAACAGTTCTGCTGCAAGCCATGCCCCAGACGGCACAAAGTCTGTCTCTGTGCCCTACATAATATGTGATGCGAAGAAGTACTGTCAAAGAGGTTTCCTGTTTCGGTTTCCTCATTGGCACCAGGAGCGATGGGAAAGTCTCTGGAGGACTTAGCATGCACACACAAAAACAGAACCGCCGCAGACCCTGCCCGCGCAGCTCTGGAACGTAAAGTGCCCCTGGCAGAAACTTCTCTCTTTCCTCTCCCTCTTTCCCTTGCTCCCTTTTGATATTTCCTCTTTCTTTCAGCCTATCCTTGACAGTAAGTGCAATCACATCACACACAAGTTTCTTTGGAAAGCCCCGTTTTTAATGATCTGGCAGCCGGTAGACACTGAAAGGCCTTCCAGAAAAAATTTCAATCCCTCTTCCCACAGCTTCCGCAAGCCTCGGTGATAAATGACACCTCTCATTCTGTCACAGACAAGGAGCACAGACGGGGGACGTCAGTGATGTATGGCTCACCAGAACAGGAAATCAACTTTTTTTTTTTTTAAAAAAAAACCTAAAAGAGCTGACCAGGACATTGTCAGGGTCCTGCTCCAAAGGCCTCACCTAAGAGACTGTCTGAAAGAAAGACTGAAAAAGTTTTAGTTTAGGAGAAAAAAAAAAAAAGAAAAAAAAGGATGAGATCAAATCAAGGAGCAATATGTATCTGTGAAGAAGCTGGCACACAATAAAGCTGCAGATTGCTTTGGCATTGTTTATTTCTTTGTGGTGCCCTGGATATTAGCCAAATTTTCACCTACTCTGGTGATTTATGGAGGAAAAGGTTGATCCCTGCTCTGTGAGAATTCTATTTTCCTTCTGGAGCCACAGAAAAAAGTGAGTCAAGATTTGTTTGTCAAGCCTAAATTACCCCATTTTACACTGCCCCCAGTGAAAAGCAATAAAATTCCCAATGCCCCCCAAGGGATTCCCTCCATACAAAGATTGTCCCCTGAAGATTAACAACCTTGCCTTTTTATGTTGATGGCAATCACAGGGAAGAGCAGGAGGTGGCTTCTTTTTCTTTATCTGAATTTTTTTCCTATTCGTATCACACTCCCCCCTTCCTCCCACCTCCATGATCCATACATATTGAATTCAAAAACCTTTTCTTTTCTTCTATTGAAAACCTCGGCACTTAGATCCACTGGAGGCTCTGATTTAAAAGGCAAACGCAGACTCTCATCAAGTTGAATCTGAACACCTACTGGGTGTCAGGTCTGTATTGGATCCAAAACAGGAAACTAAGAAATAGATGCCTAAATTCTTTCTATGCAAGATCTCTCAGCCTCAGCACTATTGCCGTTTGGGTCAGGTACCTCTCTGTTGTGGGCGGCTGTCCTGTGCACTGTAGGATGTTAAGCAGTATCCCCGGCCTCTACCCAGCATCCCACTCCCCCCAGCGCCCCCTTTGCTTAGTTATGGCAATAAAAAATGTCCCCAAACAATGCCAAATGTCTCTTGGGAAACAAAATTGCCCCCAGTTGAGAACGACTGTTCTAGAAGTTTGAAATCAAACCTCCAAAGAAAAATAACACTCAAGAGATTTATGGGGAACAACTGAAGTTGGTAATTAAATACTAAATGCTATGACATAGAAAATCAAAGCTATAGGAATTTAGGAACTTGCCAAAAGGGATGTTTGTATTTACCAGGTTTGTGCAAATGTCTCTATTTAAGCTGCATAACAAAAATAAAATCTTGCTGAGCCATCACTTATTTTGTGCATGTCCTGTGTATAGATATGACTGAACTGGATATTGGAAGGCCATAGCAGGTTTTAAAAAAAGAGAAGTCTTAGTTGCAGACAAAGCATATTCAAACATTAAGACAGTGGGAGACGATAACCAACAATTAAAAATCTCTTTTCTTTTCCAATGATATTCAGAAATGATATAATTAAAGTTTTGGTAATTAATAAATTATCATTTATTAAACAATATTATTAAGTCTTTGTGAACATTTAAGGTTCTAAATTGGACTGAAGAAGGTAGGACTAAAATTAAATTCTCGTGTCTATGCTTTCTTTGTAGGTGATAACCCAAAAATGTTAACATACAAGTCTTCTAAATTCTAGTAGAGTTTATACAGTGATATTAAAAACATTCTTGGGCCTACCCAATAAAACATAGGATGAAGAGGAAGTTCAGCCCAATTTCTAGACACCATATATAATATCTAAGGTTTTCATCTATCTATCTATCTAACATCTATCTATTTACACATAAAGCTGTGCTGTGATCACAAAGAATAGAAACAAAAAACCATATAATTAATATATTGGGCACAAAAGCTGACCTTAACACAAAAAATGGAAGAAGAAAAGATCTCAATAAATTAACAAGAATGAGGCCATTGCAAAACGTAGCCATTTCCATCAATTAGAAAAAGCACCACAAATGCTTTATTAATACCGTTTAATCTGCAGAATTACAAGGTAAACAATTTCGGTTGGCGTTCCTGTTATCAATATGGACACTGAAACTACTTTCATAAGGATGTTACAAATGAGAGGACCTATCCTTTATCCCACTCTCCCCCTCTCCCTACAAACCAGCTGGTGGAATTTGTTCTTCATTGTATTGGATTCCATCTTGGTCAACTTAAGACAGACCATTCTTTGTTCACACAACGCTGCCTTGCCTATCAATGGGGATCCTAATAAAATTTTATGCTGTTATAGGACTTTTCTGTCTCATCCTCACCTCCTGGTCTTGCATCATGTTGAGGGCAATTACACATTTATTTATTACACATCCCCAAATATAAAACCGTGGAAACTATACCAAAGACAGCAGCTTTTCAATCATCCATCAAGATATACCGGTTTCAAAAGACAATCCCTGCACCACATCCTGAAGGTCATTACTCACTCTCGAAGGCTCATTTCAAAGGCCTCCTTCATCTCTTGATATCGTTAGACAGTGTGTGCGCCAAAGTGCTTGGGGATCTCAATAACTCCACGTTCTCTCTCAGAGCATGATTAGTGGGAGATGCGGGCACCAATTTAGGCTGTGTCTACACCATGCCAAAACAGCCCATGGAGAAATGAAACCATCTATCACACAACTGGCGGATTTAGCTACATGATGCAAGCTGCGTGGACTCATCACCCCTCCCTCCCCTCCCCATTTCACTGACTGAGTATTTGAGTTCATTTTGAGTATCTGGGAACGGATCTGCCTAACAGGCTAGATTGGAAACGGACCATAGAGATGACATGGTCTTCGCCATCTGGCACCGCTCAACCTCTGACCTCCTTGCATAGGCTAGTCTCCCTGCTCGCCACGCTCTTACCCAGCCCAACACGTTTGAGCGCTTGGATCTACCTTTTCCTGAAGCTTCAAGATCTCCTTCTAAACTTTTTAGTTTTGTGAGCAATATGCTTTTAAGATTTTGCTTAAGCTAGACTGTACTCCAAGTGCTTTCTTTATACGCATTCATTATCTTATTCGATCATTACAAGAGTCCTATACGAGGCAGGGGCCGCTATCATCCACGTTAGATCCTGACGGTGCCCTCTCCCTATCTCCTGGGTGAACACCTCTCCCCACCAGGCATGCCTACTTGGAACGCCTGGGCTTCTCTGGCTGAGGGCAATTGTCCAGCTCTGAGGGCATGTCTGGCTTGCGCACAGAACACGCTGGAAATGCTGGAGACGAATGCCCCAGGAAGAAGCCCTGAGGCCATGGAGATTTGGTGGAAAACTATCCCAGCACTCTTGCCTCTCATCTAGGACAGTTCTGAAATGCGTGTCGTGCACTTGCTCCCAGGTGCCCCAGCAGCATTAAGCTCCAGGCGCCCATGGGGCTAACTTGCTGGATCACTCACTCTTTATTAGTATCCCTCTTCTCCCTGTCTTACTTCTCCACTCCCCTCTGGTGGTTCCTGGGATCAACAACCAAATAAAGTATATGTACTCAAATTCTTGTTTCTAAGCCTCATTCTAGAGGAACACAAACAAGACAGCACGTTTGTCCAGATAAGAAAACAAATGCAGAGGCACTGAACACCTTGCCCAGGGAAATAGAACTGCTCTGTTGTTTTCACATCAGTACACGGAATTTCTATAGGGCCCAGGTTCCCCCTTGACTCATTTCCTTTAAAAGAACATGAAGCTGCTTATGATCAACTGCTGCCACCGTGTCCTGGTCTGAGGAACCATGAGAGAAATCCCTCTTGGATCTGTCTTGAGACCCAAGCATGAGGCTGCTTGAACCTTGGGATGACACAAATATTGTAACTCTTCACTTGATCCCCTTTAGGCTTTATCTATTCAGGATGCTCAGGCCTAAATTTCTGCTCCAGTTTTAGCTGCATACATTTCTGTGAAATCACATGTCTCCTAATTTAATTCTATTGTTTTAACAATATTTAATTTTGCTATTGTTTTTTTCTCATCTTCCTTTTCAAACCACTATAACCTGTGTGAATTATTGTATCATGACTCAGTGCTTTTAGGAGAAAGTTTTATAATATTTCTGACATCATATATGTAACATTTTATATAATAAATGATCACATATAATATATAATAAATATAACAATATATTATCATTATAATATATAATAAATATGAGACATGTAACATTTAACTTATTTGTTATACCTTTAATACCATTTAGTACCATAGATCTTGAATCAATGTGTTTATCCATATAACCTCACGGTACGGGCATCAGAGCATCATATTTGGAGCACAGCTTGAGAGCCAGACTGCGTGAGTTCAAATCTCAGCTCCATGAATTATGAGTCATTAGGCAAGTTACTTAACATCTCTGTGCTTCAGTTTCCTCACTGTTACAACAGGGAATAATAATGGCGGTCAGGGCCACTGTAGGATTAAAGGAGTTAAAATATAAACAGTGATGAATTAGAACAGTAGCTGGCATGCAGCAAACATTATATAAGTGTTAGCTGTTACTACGACAAGGCAACACTAAATCAAGATGATTACAATTATTTCCGTGAAGAACGTGTTTGTCAGGGGCATGCGCAGTTGGTCCCACAGAATACCGAGACCAAGCTTACCAGCCAGCTGCCAGCTATAAAGGGTGCCCTCAACTTCTCAGAAGTTTCCACATAGGAAACTGTGAATATCAGATTTCAGTAAGCATGGAAGATTCTGGGTGAGGAATCGGCCCCTCGTTGAGGCCCGCCAGGGGCTGTGAATAAATGTGCCATGTGCCTTCCTTCCCATAGGCCTCCTAATAAATTCTGGCTTCAATGGTAGATGTGTTTTCAATTCTAATAGTATTCACATATGCCTCATCTGGTAAATAGCACTTGTGAAAAAAATTGGATTGGGGAGAAAAGCCCCCAAACACTTGTCTTAAGTGTTGCAAAGCCGTGGGTCACGTCAGCGCCGGATGGAAGCAACGGTACCCAATGCGATCTGACACAATTCAAGCAATGCAATGTGACAAGACACTAGCAAGTAAGCAAAAAACACTCTATTTTTGGCCCAAACGCTCATTATCATCTTACATGCAGACGGGCTGATCTGTGATAGTATTAAGTGGAGCAATTCTGTTTTGCATCCTATTACTGCTATTGGCTTGTAGATGGGTTTGGAGAACTTCTCAACCGCCTGGCCTCTCTAGGATTTTCTGAATTTTACTCTTTTGAAAGTATTCTCCAACGGGGTAGGTCACAACCCTGACTGGTTTAGCACAGAGACTGCCAACGTACAGCAACTCTGCAGAATGCAATGAAAGAATTAGACAGGGCAGGATGTTGTTTTGAACATGATGGAGACATTGAACATTTGTTTTATTGCTGCCTGGCTCTATTCCTCCTTCTTCACGTAGCAAGACACCACACTAACTCTCGAATATCCTACCCCTTAGTCTTAACTCCAGTGCTTTAGGTGGGACTCGTCATGTGACTCAGAACTAGTCAATCGGAAAATAGCCTACCTCTGACCACAGTGACTGGTTAAAGAGTGGCCATGTGACCTGATGAGGACCACTGAGACATATTAAGCCTTTCTTTCCCCTGGGCATTTGGAAGAGAAACTTCTGGTGGTGTCCTTTGCTGCTGGATCTGAGTCTGGAAGCCCTAAGGAGCTGCGGGGGCCACCACAGGAATTCTGAGGGTGGAGCCAGGAGAGGGGAAGGCAAACATTCCAAAGAGAGTTGAACAGAGTTTATTTCATTCCTGGGACCAAACCAGGCCTGAGAGCCACTACTCCTGTACAATTCAATCACATGAGCCAACTAACTATCTTTCAACTTTTTTTCCTTAAGCCCTTTGGAGGTGAGTTTTCCGTCACTGGCAACAGGAAAAAAAATTTAAAGTCCTAATTCAGGGATGGCACTGAAAAGTCCATGGCTACAAAAGATGAGTGCGGTCTTAAACCTTGGAAGCAGACCTCCTTCCCACCACATCCACGTGGTTGCCGCCCAAAGATGGAGATGAATGAAGCCCCCAGGTTTCCAGCTGGTGCCTCGTGACTGTCGTGGGAAGTGCCACCTCAGCGTTCGGTGCCCGTCAACACTCCTACCTGGTGACGGAGGCCCTGTGGCTTACTCGGCCCTTAGCTCCTCTCAGCAGAAACACTTCATCACCCTGACACTCTGGTACGCTAAGTGAAGAAGTGCGAAGCACGGCGAGGTCACCTCGAAGTTAACTGAAGGGATTATAAGGGACAGTAGACACACTTCAGCAGGGAGGGCCCTGACAGGTTCAGAAAACGCGGCAAACGGTGCTCAGGCCCGGCGGCCCACGGCCGTACACCCCACCACGGCACCGACCCCCGACTTCTAAACAGTTAAATATGAAACTGTCAACAGGGCCCTGTCTTAATAACCAAACTTGAGGCCTTTTATCCCGGAAGATTTATGAAGTAATTTTAAAGAGATCCAAGCAAACATCTGTCAATAAATTGAATGCCGGCTACAGGATTTACAAGCAAGACAAGAATTTCTCATTAAGTGCACATTAACATGGTGGGGATCATAAATAGAAGGGGGCCAGGATGTGAGCCTCTCAAGCTGTCATTAAAACACTAAGAACTAATGAGGAAGTGATGGAAGGATACTAATGACGCCTTGGGCTCCCAACCTTCGCCAGTGGAAAAGGGCTGCCTGGCATCAGATGACACAAGGGGAGGCGAGAGCCTGGCCGGTGGCTCCTGGCAGCTCGTTCTGCTGTCTGCTCAGGAGCTGCAGGTCCCCGTCTAGCACGGGGACATTGGAGGTACCACGTGGCTTGCTACCCTATAGTACCTAGAACCCTCATGATGGTTAACTTCCTATGGTCCCAAACACACACACTCAGCAAATATTCCCGTACCACCTACTTCATGTGGAACACTGTCCTAAATAATATTTCCCCAGTGCAAGGGGGAACCTCTGGAAACTTCTCTTTGGCTGAAACATACATTTGACAGGCGGAAAGGTAAAAGCTTCATCACTGAAGGATGTGGCAAAAGAGGGGGTTAGAGGAAGATCCTGGAAGTCCAGGTGGTCCACACCCTCCCCCAACTCACCCCTTCCCTGAGTCTTCCCAGCATGCTTTGCCCCCATGGCTCTCTCTACACCCATAGAAATGCACAGATAAGAGCCGTCAACAGTAGCAGGTCAGGGGAGTTGATTAGACTAGAATCCTGCAAAGGTCAGTGGGGAGCTATTTTGGGTCATGAAGTAAGACAGGTATATATATATTGCTGGAGTTGTCAGAATGTGGAATTAAACCAGGAAGCCGCTCACTTTGTGACTGAGGTCAAAGTCACTCTTTGTCTTTTGGTTTTCTTCATAACACGTGTGTCATAATATATCATTATATTATCTTAACATATTATAATATAATATACCATTATATTAGAGTGATGTTATATATATTTCCTTTTTTCTTATTTTTGTCTGTATCCCCACTTGAATTAACTCTTTATGAAGGCAAGAGCTGTTTCTGTGTTGTTCAACATTGTGCCCGCAGAGCCTAGAGCAGTACCTGGCATAGAGTAGGTCCTCAATAAGTATTTACTCTATGAATGAATGAACAAATGAATGAAAGACTAACTAACAACGCTGAGGTCCAGCTAGGTCAAAATATAGCCAAATAAAGAGTACATGCTTGAGTGAAAATGAAGAAGATGAGAATAGATAGTTTTTGTAATTTTCCTAAAACTTTTAAATGCTGAAAAACATGCAAAAAAGCTTCTGAGGGCACCTGTAGACAATAGGTAATGTTTAGTGTGAATCCCAAGAAACAGTCAAATGGATTAAGGACTCAACATACAATTATCAAAGGAACCAAAAAAAAGGACCAAGTTTGTCACATGCTATGTATTGTCATTAGGAATGTAAACATAATGATAAATTTTCACAAATTGCAATAATGCTTTTGAGGCCCGGCCATGTGCTAGCCACTCTGCTAAGCCCTTTATCTGACACGAAAGATTTCATGTTTGATCACTGTGTACTTGTATGCACAATTGAAAGCAAAATGCTGGCCAGGTGCACAGAATTAGACTGATCTGTGTTGAATGGGCAATGGGAATTCAGGGAATGAAAGAAAATATTCCAGGAAGGCAAAAAGTGCCACTGTTGGGGAGGGCAAACAGAGTGGCAAAACTTGTCCAAAGGAAAGCCCTTGCTCTGAAGGGGCCCCCCCCAAGAAGTGGGCGGTCTGGTTTTTTCACCCCACCTTGCACAGTGCCTATCTACAAAGACAAACTGAGATAGTCCGTCGACCAAATAGATGGAGTATTCAGATGCCATTTATTCAAGAAACACCAAGTACTACTCGGTGTCAGCCCTGTCTGAGGGGTAGGTGTTGCATTGAAGAAAACAGACTCAGTCCCTGGTCTGGTGAAGCCAGGAGTCTGGGAGGAGGAAAGGTGGAGGGCAAGCAGTTATAATAAGTCTTATGAGTTCTATGAGCAGACATCTGTGCTACTGTGTCACCGTTTACTACGGGTAAATGTTTCAGAGTAATTTAAAGAAGAAAAGATAGTTGTAGCTAAGTAGCTTGAGAAACACCGTCAGAGCCAACTTTCTGAGACCCACTTAGCAGGGAAGATGGTGCGTCGTGATTACTTTCTTTCTGCAGATGAGTTGTGTGTGAAACCTCGCTTTCTGGCAGACCCCCTCCCTTTGAAGAAAGAATCTGCCATGATTCACCCAGCTATTTATTTCTTCATTTGTTCAATAAACAAATGAGCCCTTTTCTATGCACTATGCCCACCACCGGCCAATGGAGACACAGAGATTTAGGTACAGCCTTGTGGGGTTCATTAGCTGTAGGGGTGGAAAAAGATACTCAAATAGACAGCATATCAAGTGTTAAAAGCAGCTACACAGCAGAGCATAGGAACACAGGCTTGGTGAATTCTACCTGAGGAACTTAGAGAGGAGTTCACAGAGATTGGCACATGTAAACTGGGTTTTGAAGGATGTATAGAAGTCCACCAGATAGAAAATATACAACCTAGACAAAGGGGACAATATTTTGATGGGGGGGGAGGAAGTACACAAATATGAAAGCCTTAATATGTTGGGGTAACTGCAAAGTGTTTGATGTGAGTAAAAGTGAGAAGGAAGTTCTTGTTGAAGAAAGCTGGTAGAGAGGGGGAACAGGCAGGCACGAAGGCTGCTTTTTGCTGTTTGTGGGAAACAACATGGGAAGTGTGTTTAATGGTGGGGTGAGGAATTTGGACTTGAATCTCTGCTAGTGTTTTCCAAGCTTCAGTCATTTGTATACCACCTTCACATTTTTGGCCATAGCTAGCTATTGACGTTGGGATTTGTTTTTTAAGCAGCCCACTTAAAAAAAAAAAAAACACACACACATTTGATTAAATTTTAAAAGGATGTTATAAGTCAACATCATGAATGAAGAATCAGGTTCACCATAAACAAGTTACAAGTGTAAAAATAAACATATAGCTATTTAAATAAAATGTATTCATTTGTATATTTTCCCCAAATCATCTCACACACTGCACTTTCAGAAACATTGTTTGCAACCCTGGGATTCATGGTATACACAATCAGATCGGAGCTGTGCTTTACAATGATACTTGTGTTGCCAATAAGAAGAATGGATCTGAGGGGCTGGATGCACAGAGACCAGCCAGGAGGTGATGATATTAATGCACTGGAAAGGTGACGAAGCCTTGGATGAAGTAGTGGCAGTGGGGGTAGAGAGGGACCCGTTTGAGAGCCGCTTCAGAGGTCGACCAAACAGGATTCAGTGGCAGATGAGATGGGGGAGAGAGGGATGATGGCAGTTGTGATGGGCTAGACACGGCTCCTTAATGGAGGGGCAGTTCCTGACAGTCATTTACAAAGTGATTCCATTTATATCAGAGTCATTCGCAGACGCTTAGAATCTTAGCTCTTCAAGGCATAAAACGCAGTTATGTAAGCTCCAGGAGCTGAATTCTTGATGACAGAGCCAGTAAGATCCTTCCTGAGGAAAACTATTTACTCCATATACAGTGTTTAAGATGGGAAAAAAAAAAAAAAAAGAAAGAAAGAAACATGACTGTGTATCCATCTGTCTGCTCAGCTGTAGATGCTACATAGCTAATGGGAGGAAACTTTCTGCTAGCAGATCTCCCTGAATTTTGTAAATCTAATTCTTTGATTTTTAGCTACTTAAGTGTTATTATCAATGACAAAAGCCAACAAATAATCACCAGAATATAACTGCTGTGGGAAATTGAAGTAGGTAATTAGTTCACTTCACATATTTTAATTTTTCAGAAGCCCAAGTCCCATCCCCACACACATGGTGGTGTGGGACAGGCAGATGAGGGGAGAAAGGTCCCCCCTCACACCCCTACCCCCGTGAATAATCTCCATTGTATTAATCAGTTTCACCAGATAACTAATCATCTCACCTTCATTTTGCTTCTGTACATAAGATTTGAATATCTTCACTTAACAAGAAAGAAGGGGGCAAGAAAACCCCAAAAAGCCAAGCAGTCGTTTTAATCAGTTAGAAAGAAGAAAAACAAGGGAAAAATTTCCAAACATCTTTTTCTTCCTTTTTCTCCCTTAGTAGATTTTTTCATGTAACAGTCTAACATGATGCTTTTCTTTGGGTAAAGCAATTTGCATCACTTAAAGGAGTGAAAGGAAACTATAATATCAAGTTTATCTAAACTACTGAGAGAGAAGAAATGTGAAACTCTAAAACCAAGAGGAAGCACAAACTGCTGGAAAGTTCTAGTGTTTGAGGGGTAGGGGGAAGCTGGGTAGACAATGGCTTTGGAGACCATAGTAGGACTACCTGCTTTGGGTGTTACCTGAAGAGGTACTTCAGGTTCCTTTCCTGTAAAATAAAGGTGTGAGTGACTACTGCTAGGGTTTTAGGAGAGTTGATGAGCTATGGGGTGTGGGTATCCAGCTCAGTGCCAGGCATGTAGCAGGGCAGCCAAAAAATGGCAGAAGGAGCTGTTGGGTTTTTTGCTTCTGGTAGTTCATCTGCCATTTAAGCTCAAACTAATTTTAAATTCCCCTAATGACTAGCTCTCCCATCCCATGATTTTCTCAACACTTTAATTTGGTAAATTCATGCACTAATATAAACTCTCTATCCAAACCTGAAGTACTAGAAATGGTATCATAAAACAAGCATACTTAACAAGGACCATTTCAAGTCTTCACTCTTGGGAGGACAATCAACAAACTGTAGCACCCCATTCGATGGAACACTCCTTAGCATTAAAAAGAAACAATCTGATAAATGTGAAAACTAGCATGGATCACAAAGGCATTACATATGAAAGAAGCCAGTCCCTGAAGGTTAATTACTGTAGGATTTTATCTGTAAACATTATCAGAGAGACAGAATATGGCGAAGGAGAAAAGCTCGGTGGGTGACAGGGAGGAGCGTGGAGGGAGATGTGCGTACCAGGGGAAGGAGGAGGGAGTTTCTGGAGTGATGGAACTGTTCCCTATGCGGATTGCTGTGATCATAAGACAAATCCATACATGAATTAAAATTCATAGCATTGTACACCACTAGAAAAAGTCAATTTTACCATATGATAATTTAAAAAGTAAAATTAAAAGCAAATGGAAGATGCATTCCATTTTAGGAACAAAAAAAAAAAAAAAAAACCCTGAAAACAGAAAACAGTGCTACAACTCCTGTGTGTACGTGTGTGTGTATGTGAACCCGAGAAAGAAAAGGGGTGCAAATGTCACATATAAATTATATGAGCTTGGAGTTAAGTATGAAGTTTCCCTCCAGGTTACTGATTTGGATCATGCGTCCAGGTGGGGTAGGGAAAGTGCAGCGAGCCTGGATGGGGCCGGGAATGGGGGAGTCAAGCATAAAAAGGGAGTAGATGACTAAAAATTGAAAGGCAGCAACTGCAATATGATCCTATTTATGTAAAATTATGCATATATGCATATACATGAAAACACAGAGTTGCCTATATGGCTCTGTGGCTATGGAAGTGTAAGTGTGGTCATGCTATATAGTTAAGTAGGAAAAGCAGGTTTTGAAGTAATTTGTAGAGGATGCATCTCATTTAGAAGACACAGACAGATGAGTTAAAAGCATTGAGAGACACCAGCTCTTCCCTTTCGAAATTCCCAGCTCCCTTTATTTCAGTTTGTAAGCAGGAGAAACAAAGTGTCAAATTGCCAGACAATCTTTATGGAGGCATGTAATGCTCCAGATAAAATGAACAAGGGAAATACTGCAGTGTCAGGGGAAAAAAAAGTACTCTTTGGTACAAAACCTTTCAATTTAATATCTTAGCATGGTTTGCTAACGTTGATTGGCTAATCCACCCAAACACTCCTTGTGGACAGTTTCACAGAAAAAATAACTTGCTCCATTTTCCAGATAGAGTCAAGGAGAGCAGCACAATGTCTTCATTGCTGGGGTATCTGGGGTTTACAGGGCACTTTTTTATGTATTATCCCACTGTGTTCACATATTGACCTGGCCTGGTGGATCATGCCCACTTTACAGACGGGGGAAGTGAGGCTCATAGAAGGTGATAACTGACCTTCTATATGAGTAGAATGCCTTTAATTTTTCAAAGTATTTTCATGGGTGTCTGTGCCTCCACATAGTACCAAGGACTTGCCCATGAAACACGGCCTAAATTTTTAAGAAAAATGGAAACAAATCTATCAAAGAATGCAAGGACAACATTCTTATAAAAGCTCTTACGAGGACGGACTGTTCAAATCTATTTGCTCTAGTAGACAAAGGGTTAGGCTAAACAGACCTTTTGGTCCTGAATACACCGCATAATCAGTCTCAGGAATGTTGATAATGATAAATCAAGAACACAGAGTATTACTGGCCTTGAAACCGGGGAGTCTACAAAGTTAGGACAATTTTCTCAATACTGTATTTGGCAATATGATATGATTTATTAGAATGGCTAGATGTTCAGTTGATCTTTATTGGTTTTCCTCAGAACATTGAATATACATAGAAGTCAATATAAATCAAAATGTAAAAATACACATTTTTTTTTTCAAGAAGGTAAAGTGAGGATTTATTTAAACAAGAATACGCTCTCAGAGGGAGAGCGGGCAGACAGGTGAGTAGCTCAAAGTACACATTTTTTAAATAGTGCTACCTATTCAAGCTCCGTGTGCAGGCTGTAACTATCGCCTACTTGTATCACCTTGCTCTACGGCAGTCTGATATTCTTTTAACAAAAGTCAGCGTTGTATTTTCTGTGTGGCATGTCGACATTCTACCCCTGGGGCCAGGACGTGTCTACCAAAGTGGCAGACCACAAGGAAGAGACACAAGTTAGGGAGATATAGGACCTGGCTCAAACTGGGTATATTTTCCCTATGGCTGTCCATGTTGCTATGGAAAAAATGAGATTAATTATAGGAAGTGGAGACACATCAAAGGCAAGGAAGTAGCAGATCAGAGCTCCTGGCTGAAGGGACAAAGTTGAGAAACAAAAGGGGGTCACGTCAAAGTCAACAATGATGAAGGTCAACACAGAATGAGGTGAAGCCCAGCTGGACAAGTTGAGCAGCTCGGACTCTACTGGGTCAGCGGGTGGGCGCTGGTCAAGAAATTCAGGGGCTAGACTCACCCCCTGGAGGGAAGCAGAAGGCCAGGAAAGCAATGTAGTGAATGATTTAAAAACCATAGATTTTGCTTTTGTAACATAATTAAACGCTAGCAGGGGTTGGGGGTGGGGAAGGAAGGAGAGAGGGCAATAGAGAGATACACGAATAAAGGGTGGAAGGTGAGGGGTGGAAAGAGAAGGGAAGAAGGATGGAATGGAGGGAACAAGGGAAACAATGAGTCAAAAATAAAATTAAAATGGATTTCAGAGGTAAACTGGGGTGAACGTCAAGTCCTGATAAATATTTTATGTCAGGACAAGCTAATTAAACATGAATTCTGTAACACAAGTAATTTACTCTTTAGTGGATTAGCTTAAATCACGGTGGGCTTGGCACAAGACGATAAAGTGTCACAATACATACACCTTCAGCGTGATGAGGCAGGCTGTGATGTGGATATGGCGTGAGAAAAGGGAATGGAGAGAAATAGAGAATAGAGAGGAATAGGAATAATAAACAGAGGTAGAGTGGATGGAGAAAAAAGGAGGGGGTACTCAGGTTTTCCAAGATGAGAGTTTAGGGAGGAGAATTCCTTTACTTGAGGATCACAAAAAACTAATGAGGGGTAAAAAGAATGGTAAAAGCCTCTGGGGTTGGTGGGGGCATTCAGGTATTTTGGAGACATATTAAGTCCACCCTTGCCCTAAATCCTAAGGTAGTGCCATTCTCAAAAGATGAAAGCCCCTCTCAGAATCCGGACACTGACAGCAAGACATTCAAAGGAAGGATATGCCACCGACATTAAAGCATGAGAGTAGTAGAGCAATTGCTACCCAGGTGTGGATCCTCATTCCATTCCCAAAAGAGTGGGCGAGGACTGAGGCCAGAGAACAGGACAAGGTGCCATCCTCTCAGGCCAGGCTGCTCCCTGCTACCAGGTGCAAGTTCATTCTTCATTCATTCTCATTCTCTCTGCCTCTCTCTTGCCTCCTTTTCCCTTTTCCTTTCTCTCTCCATCTCTCCCAATTTCTCAACCTCACTTACACCCTCTCTTTTTTCTCTCAATATGGAACACACTCCGCTTTGTTTTCAAGATGCAGAGATCTGCTCCCGGTTCCTGGAAGACAGAGTTGCCAGTGTGGTTCCTTCTTTTTTTTTTTTTTTTTTCTTTCAAGGTCATTCAAGTGCAAATGAGTGAAGAGTAACAGATTAAAATGCAACTCCAATTAAAGTCCTTGGATGTCACAACGCACTAATGTCAACATATTGTTTTAGCAGCTGTAAATTACCAGAAAAAGGAAAGTTGCTTTTTGTGGGTCTGTGTGTGTGTGTGTTTCTTTTCTTTTCCAAAATCCAGAAACCTAAAGAGACTTCTTTAAAACTCACCACAGAAGGCCTGGAGCGAGAACGCAGAGCGTGGGAAAGCACAAAATAGGCAGATGTGAAGCTAGGAGATTTGTTTCTCCCCAGCTTTCACAGCCGGGAAGCCATCTCTAATGATGGGACGGATTTGATGGGAGACTCATCAGAGGACCCGGACGCTCAGCTTTTAACTTATTTTTGCAAAGCAAGTATTTTTTTGCAAACAAGAATTAGAGAATAGCCTCCAGCTAAATTGCAGGGAGTCCCGGAGGAGCAAACCCTCAGAGGGGAGACTCACTGAAGAAGAAAATGAAGATGACAGGCTGTTACTTCTTAATAAGCATGATCACATTTTCAGCATGCATTATTTATTACTTTTCTTTCACTGATTTATTGTCCTAAAACATGTAATCTAATATGGAGAGGAGCACACACATGCCTGCACAGATGTCCTGGTGTCTTCCTTGTGTTTCACAAAAGACAAAACACGTAATGACCCCAAATGTTCAGGAGGTCTCTGCTTGATGTGGCTTATCTGTTCCTCTTTCTCATCTCCTTGTTTTTCCTCTTTGCAAGATGCATAAATAGAATAAAATCCTTATCATCGAAAGTGATAACATTAGTCACGGCCTAACAAGCACCATCTCTATGTAGGGGGCTTACTATACAATATTACTGATCCTGTAGAAGAAAAGACCATTTCCTCCATTTTGGACACAGGGAGGTGGAGGCTCAGAGTGTCTGAGTGACTTGCCTGAAGTCAACAGCTAGAAATTGCTGAGCTGGGATTAGAACTTGGGTGACCGGATGCTGAAAGCATGTTTTCATTGGCATATCACACTGTCTTTGAGCAAGATAGCAGAGAGTTGATGACGACAGAGCCTAGGCTCGAGCCAGGTTACTCTTGAGTCCAGAACCTGAGATCTTCTCCACTAACCACCCTGCTTTTCAGCATATACATTCCTCCGAAATCAGTCAACACCGTGACTTTGAAAAGAAAACAAACAGAAAGAAACCTTTGGTTCTGCCTCTACCATGCCCTGTAACTATTTTTCTTTTCTTTTTTTCTTTCAGCTCTTTTGAAAGAAAACACATAACCACTTCTTGAGGCTTACAGGGACTTAAATTCCCAGCATCTAGTATTAAGAAATTAATAACCATCATTACTAAGTAAACACACTGAGCCACTATCAACAAAGATACAGAGCGAACAGGTCATTTTTTCTTTTTCGCTCCTGCCAGGAATTAACAAGAAACAGGACCATGCATCTCTAAGAATGCTTTTTGTCGGCTTCCCTTCCAAGAAGGAAATGAGTGTAAAGTTAGCACTGAGCTTTTCTGAAACTGTTGACATGGGGCTGGTAACACAACGTATTGAGGAGAACCTGGTGATTCAGGTCAGGGGTTTGTGCTGAAAAGCAAAAGGCGAGCAGAAGGATGCCAGGGGCCAGAGCTGGGGGTGGGGTGGATGGGGAGAGCACAGGCCAGAGCTGCACTGGGTAGTTTAAAGGCAAAACGTGAACCTTAAACACTTCATTCATTTTGTGTGTGTGTGTGTGTGTGTATGTTTGTGCTTCCCGATTATAACAATAAGTCACGTTCCATGTAGAAAATGTGGAAGTAATAGAAAAATATAAAGAAAAAAAGTCTATGGTAAATTGTATCATGAAAATATAACAATATTACATAATAATATAATATCACCTTTATCACTATATCTATCTATAGTTACACCTATCTGCAGATATACTATAGCTATAAATAAACATAATATATTATAGGATCATAATGTGCATACTATTTTATAATCTGCCTTTTGTTCACCCTACTTAATATAATGGGAACTTTTGGCTTTATGAACATAGATTTTTAATGGTGGGTGATAATCCATTGTGCAGTATTACAATTTTTTAAAATAACCAGCCCCTTATTAATGGACATTGCAGTTCTTCCTAATTTCTCCCTATATTTAAAATACTTCACTGGATATAATTTTACATATATCTTAGTGTGGATATCATTCTACTAAATTCCTAGAAATGTTGTTATTGTGTCATGGGCCATGTTCACCTCAGAGGCATTTGAACCAAAATGTTCTCCAGGGAGTGTTACCAATTTGGACCTCCTGCTGTGGATATGTAACCGTGCTCAGCTCACACCCATCTCTCTCCAACTCCCCAATACTAGATATTGCCATTAAAAATACACTAATGATTTGATAGCCAAAATAATAACAGTAATAGCATGTAATAATAATGATACTTTGTGGTTTAAATTGCATTTCTTTGGTAACCAATTCAGATATATTAGTATATACACGCCAACACTTTATAGCAATCTACTGTCTTAAAATGTAAATGAAAACAAAGAAACAACAGTAACCACAAACATGAACCCCAATGGCCCTGGGGGACAAAGTGAGTACTGGACAGGAAAACCAGGGCAGAAGTGGGGTGGACGGTGGCTGGTTAACACTAAAATTATACTGTCTTTCTAACAGTCGACACGGGTTGGCCCCTAAGAGCTTAGCTATGAGGAAATGTTGGGACATTTCAGGGGGGTTGAAATGTCTTTCAGCAGGGTTGGGACAATGTCTTCAATAGAAGAATTTGTTTTCCTTAAGATCTATGTCTCTTTTCCCCTCCCCTATCTAATTTAGGAAGATGTCTCAGTTCTTTCTCCATATGGGAAAGCCTACATTTCCTTCAGGGCCACTGTGAATCAGACTCCAGATGAAATTCACTATCTGGGTTACCAGCAACAAGCTTCAGGAATGAAGCCAGGTGACCAGTCAGAAAATAGGTACAATATGGCATAAAAATAACACTCATTTGCAAATCAAAGAATAGAAACCTTAGTGGAAAGTCTTCTTTCCTAATCTGCATGATCATGAACAAGTTGCTTCCCTTCATCTTGAGGCAACATGGCAGCCTGGTTCATCTTTGAGGCTTGGGATCAGGCAAGGCAGGGGTTAAATCTTGTCTGTCTGTCTCTCTCCCCCTGTCTCCCTCTCGAACTCTTTCCTTCTCACTTTTTATAAGCAAATAATTATTGAGCCAATCTCTCTGCTATGTGCTAGGGATACATTCAGGACCAAGATAGAACATCCTTGAAAGACTTCAGGATTCCAATTTCTGTCTTCTTTCACTTCCTGATGGATCTCTCAGATTTCAGCTTCAACTATATGTACATCGGGGATCCAGGGAACCTGGTTTGGATTCACGGGGTTCTTGTCCAATAGCTTCAAGTGACTACCCCAGACTCTATTGTCTGCAGACTTCCGGCTTTGACGATACTTTACTTTTCTGTAAAATATGCTATTTGGTTTCGAGATCTGCTGCTGTCCACCAAAAATACAACTCTGTTACTAACCCTGCCAGCTCCTGAATGATACCTTTGTGGACACTAAGAACAATTTAATGGCGTGTCACAATAGCAATTCACTCTGTTAATAGCCCCGCTCAATAATACTATATTGCATAAAACTTCTCCAGTCGTCTGACAAATAATTCACCTTTATTCACTCCACGGTAAGCTCCATTTCACTAACAAATATATTTCTCCCCAAACCTACAAATACCCAGCATCTCTGTCCTGTGACAATAGCTATTTTCTTGGATGAGGTCAGTGGCATCAGGTTTCCATTACCTCTTGCTGGCTGGGTCCCAGCGACAATCCCTTCCACATCGGGCGTCAAATTAGGGGACAACACCGTCTCTGATTTCTCACTCACACACCAGTGGATGAATGCGTCATGATTACACAGGTACAGGAAGCATGTGCTCTCTTTGTGGACACTGGTTCTGGCACATCTAATCTCCGTGTGTGCTAGAAGATCAAGAGCCAAGGAACCTTCCCCTCCATGAGAACTAGTGTTCATTCAATTTATTATTTCTTTAAAAAGGCTCCTTCGGTGGCAGTAGGCACAAGGGCTCTTGACCTGGGACCCGTGGACCTCAAGGGTTCTATAAATTCAGGCACTTCGTGAATGTGAATTAAAAAAAAATTCACTTTCACCAAACTTTACATAAAATTGAGCATTTCTTCAATTACAAATGCAGGAACCCGATCACGGGACCTGTGACTTTAGCACCAGTACAAATCACAGATATCATCATATCCTATTACAGTTGTTGCAGAGATATTGAAGTATCACTGACATTATTACTTTTTCAAAATTATAGCAGTTATTAGGCCTCCTGATAGATCATGTTATCAAGTGTGTTAATAAAGAAGTACGTATATAACTACATCCAAATCTGTTTCTTAAAAAATATTTTGATAACTGCATTTCTATATAATTGGGGTTTTTTGGTAGTCTTTTATATTGTTATCTTATGCATTTAAAAACAGTATTCTGATAAGGGGTTGTGGTGGGGGGTTCAGACAATAGTATGAAACAGTTAAGAACTAGTTCTCTGCAGGACATGTGGTGGGAAAGAGCATATGGTTGGAAGGCAGGCACACTCGGGCTCAAATCTAGATTATTCAAGAATAATAACACAACAGGCACCTCTGAAGTGCTTGCCACGTGCCAGGCATTGTTCTAAATGCTTGGCACGTGTTAAATTCATTTAATCTTTCTAACTATCCTGTGAGATTTGTCCTTTGATTAGCCTTCACTTTACAAAAAAGGAGTCCGAGACACAGAGATGTTAAGTAACATGTCCAAGATCACTCAGCTGCTAAGTTGGAAAGATGAGTTCTACACCCAGGAGGAGATGCTCTTTCCATCCCGCCTCTACTGCCTCTCACATTAGTGATAAAAGAAACAAGTGCTTTGTGTGCAACATCACTTACTCCTCAAAATAACCCTATAAGTGTCTTACTATCATTATTAATGTAACTTTTTAGATGAGAAAAATGAGATTAAAGAGAAGTTGGGTAAATTGCCCAAAATGATACAGCTTGGAAGTGACGGTATAGCAATGCCAAATCCAGTGTGCTGCCTGTTTTTGTGAATAAAGTTTTATTGGCACACAGCCACACCCATTTGTAAATGGATTGCTTATGGTTGCTTTCTTGCAACAGTGGCAGAGTTGAGTAGTTGCTGCAGCGACCAAGTGACCTGCAAAGGCCTAAAATATTTACTATCTAGTTGTTTACAGACAAGGTTTGCGGATTCTGCTGTCAACCGTCATGTGCTAAGCCAACTTCTCTCTGTGCCTGTCACCTACTGGCTGCAACGTGGGCCTCGGAAAGGAAGTCACCTAAGCCCTCAGTATTTTGAGCTATAAAATGGGCTCATAGTGGTATCAATATCTTGGGATGCTCGTGGACGTGAAATGCATGGAAAGAGCTTAGCACAGTTCCTGGCATAGGATAAAGGGTCAGGAGATTTTGGTGGCTGTTATTATTCCCATTATTTTCATTTGAATCTGTAACTAGGACCTCACGTTATATTCTAAAAAGTTTAACAGTGCATAAAGTCTAGCTGGTAATTTCTGGTCATGTCAACCCACAGAGGAAACTGATCCTGATGTTGAGTTCTCATTGCATTCTTCAAAAAGGTAATTTGCCTCTCGGATTAGGACACTGTCCTTTTGAACAAACCAACTACCCATCAATGAGCCGGTCCTTCCAGAGACATCAGCACCACTCAACCAGCTCTTTCATTATGTATAAAATTCAGCCACCAAATGGATTCAAGTGATTGGAGCTAAACCTGGGTCACAAACCACCTAAGACACAGGAGCCTGACGGCAAATGAGCACGAGGGTGAAAAGCCCATGGGGTAAAGGACAACGTCAAGTAAAAGAGACTGGACGGGGGCAGAGGCCAGCACAGGGAAGACAGTGGAATTACCTAAAATGGATTTTTTAGAAGGAAAACATGCCAACCCCATTTCCTTGCGTGATGCTTCCCAGGGAAACATTGGCTGATGCTATAAAAGAGTTGTCTTCCTCAAGCTCTGTCAACAGAGGAAAAGAGAAAATTAAGATGATTACATATGTTTAGGGGAAATTAGAGCGTTTTGGCTTGAAGTTTGCTTTCTCTATCAACCCTATTAAGCAGGCAATTATTCAGCACTCCATTTGACCTGGAAGATGCTGCCTTAACATGGAGAATCCTATTTATAAGCTCCTTTTAAAAATGAAGGCAGCAGAGTAAAGTGGTTGGAAACATAGCTTTGGAGTAAAGCATGCATGCGTTCAAAGCCCAACCTCCAACCTTACTTCCAGGCTCACTTCTCCTAGCAGTTTTCTGATTCAGGAAATAGGGTAGTGTTTGTATTATGGGCCCCAATACTTCAGCCTTCCCTCTATCTGTGCCTTTGCCAGCTACCTATATTGTGTCCCCCTTTCTGACCCCCAGCTAGGCACGTGACTTGTGTTGTCTATTGGGATGCTGGCAAGTGTAATGCAAAGCAGAAAACTGACCCAGCTTGCTCACTTTCCCCTCTGCTATTGCTACAAAAAGAAAATGCATAGGCTAGGCTGCTGGATGATGAGAGATACGTGGTAGGGAGCCAGGTTGCCCCAGCCATCATAGCCAAGGCTGTCCTATAACGGCCAACAGCAAGCCAGTTCCCAAACATGTGAGTGAGCCCAGCCAAGATCAGCAGAGCCCTTGAGCTGACCTGGAAGCTGACTACAGATTTATGAACCGAGACAGCTGAAATCAGCTCAGCCCAGCCTAGATCAGCTGGACCCCGCAGACTGGTGGGCTGATAAGTGTTTATTGTTTCATGTCACTGACGTTTAGGGATATTTGTTATGCAGCACTGTCTTGTCAATAGATAACATATAATATTTACTTCACAGAGTTGCCTTGAAAAAGAAGTAAGATAATACCCAGCAGATTTGGTGTCCAACGACTAGAGATGGCTGGAAATGCTAGAACTGTTACTGCAGGAAAATACTTTTGTCAGATATTAACCGGTGTTTTGTCTCTACCCTTTTATGTAATCAGTTGTGTTCATCGCCTCAGGGAAGGGATATGGCAGAGTAGAAAGCAGAAATACCCTCTATCTCTCCTTAGCTTTTTTCTCCAAAAGCCTAAACCCCTTGAAAACCTTAGAGGATTTGTAACAGAAACAAAAGAAAAAGGATCTGGTCAGAACTGAGAGCTGAGAGTAGGTCTTCCTCTCCCTTACCTCCTTCCCCACGCCCTTCCCATATCAAAAAGATATTCCACATGGGCTGGGTGGAGGAGAGAAGAGGGAAGAGAAAAAATTGCTCAACTAATGGAGGCCAACACCTTGGGGATTAAATGGCTCTGGTGTGTCTAGGCAGCCAGGATACCAGGGCAACCTTACAGAAAGATGTTTGTGCTTCAAGCATGGCCCAGGTGCCCCAGAGAGCTCCCTGACTGGCATAATGGATGTGCCACGGTAAGCCAAGAGACTATCCATTTCCCCAAAGAGTTACCCCTCTCTTCCAACCAAACATCTTAGGCTGGCATCATATCTGGATTTCTAGTTCAACTTTAGAGGAAGAGGACTCCGTTAACAGATTGGAGTTAAAATGTTCTGTTTGCTTTGCTGAAAATAGGAATTAACTTGAAGTCTAGAAAATGATACTCTTTGCCTTGTACCTCTTTACTTTGTTGCCCTAAGACTCATACTCACTAGACAACGGTGATGTGATGGTTGTTGCTGATAGGGGAAATAACAATTTTTAAGGTCCAAGTACCATTTATATTGGTAAGAAAAGCAGAGAAGTTTTTGCAGCTAAAGCAGATGACATTTAAGAAATATCTATCCATAGATGACCTCATCTCCAATAGATCATATCCTAGGAGGGAGAGTAGAGGGGTAAAGAGATTCAGGACAGACACCATTATCCTTACATGATGACCCTGGCTGCCCCAGACCCTTGGAGAGGAAAGACTCTTCCACAGAAGTCACACCCTGGCAGTTTTTAGGCTGTATCTGGCCAGGAAATGTATTTTCTTTGGCTTCCTTGATATTTAAAAAAATGCTATCAACCCTTAAAAATCAAGACATATCTTTCCAAACACACACACAAAAAGAAATCCAGATTTCAGGCTTCTTTAAAAAACTAATAAAGAAAAAAATACTACATCCCTCATGGAACACTAAAGTGGAGCTGGGAGCAGTTGCTCCCTCTAGAGGCGAGTGTGTACTGCAGTTCACCACAATCCCCACTGCTCCCTATAGTCTTGCCAATTAAAGGTGCAGTGCCAACTGCCTGTCATCATTGTTCCTCAATCTTTTAGAGTAGACTAAAACTTCTCTGTACCCGTGATATTTTTAAAAGTGGAAAAATAAAAACTAGACTAAGTAAGCTTCTATGGATCTCTTGCTCACTAGCTCATTTACTTTTTCGGACTAGACTTTGGGCATTTGATGTCATGATTCTAAATTAATCTTTAAGATGATTCAGTGATGGGATGTGTATGATCCTTGAGCTAGGATCTATTGTTTTCACAAACATCTTTATATGGCACACACACACACACACACACACACACACATCTAGGGACTAACAGTTAAAGAACTACTCGCAAACAATACTGCTTTTCCCTGTCTATATTTTTAATTTTTCCCCAAATAGAAATATTTGTTTTCCAAAGAGGCCCACATATATGCTGGGGGAAAAAAGTCTATCACTAGAACTTTAGTAAGATTCTGAGAAGACAGCAAAAATGTGGCAAATGGGGGGGGGGGGAAAGGCCATTTGTAAAGAAGTACTATTTGTATCGAATATCATGAGAAAATAAGCGCATCATGACAATTTTGTACATCTTCTATGATTTGATTGTCAGTAATGAAGCCCACAGGAGAGTGATAAATGTGCGGAGGAAAAGTATCTATTTCACTTACACCGCAAATTATGCAACTCAGGGTTTGATAGCACTTGGCAAAATACAAATGTATTTGAATGGAATTCAAATTGTTGCTCTTTGCCTAAAACACAGGTAATATCACCAGGGGTCCTGTCTTTGGATTTTTATAAGAGGTAGGAGTTTAAGTAATAGTAGTAGCATTACAAAATTACCCTTAAACACTGAAAACATTTTTACTTTGTTACAGGGTGTAATTTCCCCTTTTTCCCTCTAATGGCTCATATATAGAAAATGATACACTAATGCAATTTTTCAAACTTAGTTACCTTTTTTTGTGTTCTAAAATGATATGTTCTCATCATTTGCCCTGTTTGTCAGTCTCCAGAATCCATTTATTTCCCCGTTTTTACAGTTCCATAATTTATCTTCTCGTCACAGAACTCCCACAAACTTTTTTTTTTTAAGATACAAAATGCTTGCAATAAACTCTGACAAAAATACTTCCAGTTCAACTTTTGAAATCTTTCAATTATGTTTTGAACGATTATCACACTTTCTAGTGTTGCTGTGCTGTGAAATCTCTCATGGAGTGACATCTTACTAGGTTAGGGGGAAAATTACTTGAAAAGAGACTCACTTCAAACCATTTATATTTCTTTGCCTCTTTGCTTTTGAATCTATAGATTTATATTCACGCTCATACCATGTAGAGAAGAGGAAAAAGGAATGATGAGGTGAGAATTGTATCGGTGATGAATGGAAACCCCATTCAGTCAAACTTCAGTTATCTAAAAGGGGTGTAGGGTGGGGTGAAATTGTGTTTTTGTGAGCCTTTGGATACCGGGGGTGACATAAAAAGGAATCCATAATTAGGAGTTATTAAAAACAAAATAAAAGAAAACAAAACATAGTGGTTTCAAACAATTGGAAATGCGCAATATTAAATTTGGAGAAACTTGGCTATATCTTCATTATCATGAGGACATACTCAGTGGACAACCACGTTGCTAGTGGATTGTTCAGCAAGTTTCTCTGTGATGCTGAAGAAATGAAAGAAAGCTTCAAGAAGCCCCCAGACCTGTGCTATTAAATGGAAATATAAAGTGAGCCACATATGTAATTTAAAATTTTCTAGCAGCCACATTAAACAAGTAAATAGTAACAAGTAAAATTAAGTTTGATAATATATTTTATTTAACCCAGTATATCCTCAATGTTGTCATTTTAACATGTAATGCAAATAACAAATCATTATTTTTTAAATTTATTTATTTTATTATTAAAAAAAATTTTTTTTTTGGCTGCGTTGGGTCTTCGTTGCTGCGCGCGGGCTTTCTCTAGTTGTTGTGAGCGGGGTCTACTCTTTGTTGCGGAGCGTGGGCTCTAGGACATGGGCTTCAGTAGTTGTGGCACGCGGGCTCAGTAGTTGTGGCTAATGGGCTCTAGAGTGCAGGCTCAGTAGTTTTGGCGCACGGGTTTAGTTGCTCCGTGGCATGTGGGATCTTCCTGGACCAGGGCTCAAACCCATGTCCCCTGCATTGGCAGGCGTATTCCCAACCACTGCACCACCAGGGAAGCCCGCATATAACAATTTATTAATGAGATCTTTCACGTTCTTTTTTCCACACTAAGTCTTTGCAATTCCAGGTATTTTACACTTACAAGAGCATCTCAATTTGGATTAGCCGCATTTCAAGTGCTGAATAATCATATGTGGTCCATGGCTACCACCTTGGGCAGCACAGCTCTAGACAGTACCCCCTGGACTGGATTTAGGGCTCCTAATACGAGCTCCCAAAGAACGTGGCACTTAGCACTTATATAGCACTTAGCATCATTTCTTGCCAGGGCTTGTTTGGTTGTGTCTCTCTCATTTGTGACCACTGGCAATAGATCCATTTTGCTCACTGTGTAACACTGATTTCTGAAACATAGTAGGTGCTCAAGAAACATTAACTAAATGGGCTAATAATTAAATGAATGAATGGATGCATTTTCTTTTGTGGAAAGATAAAAGGAGATGTTCACCCCACCAAGATCCCCTCCTGGTGCAGCCATCCCACAGCCGTTGTGAATGGTGGCTGCTGGCTGCCTGCGGCTGCCCTGTCCAGAGAATTGTCCTCAGAGGCTGACAGATGCCACCTTACCTGGGAGGTTAAGACACCTCCCTGAGGCCCTCAACCAATGACTGACTGACATTGGGATACAAAAGTTCATCGTCCTTGCCTCAAAAGAGGAGGGCTCTCCTGGGAGTTATGCTCCAGAGCCCTTCTCTGTGGTTCAGACCAAAGTTAGACTTCACCTGGGACCACACCCTTCCTCAGTCCTGTCCTGCTCCCTCACGCCCTTTCAGGTTTTTCTGAGACCACTCCCTCAATACATCACCTGTACCTAAATCCTTGCCTCAGGCTCTGCTTCTTGTGAGCATGACGTAAGACACTACAATTTTCTTTTGTCACATTTTAACTCTTCTTCCTCCCACCCACCCCCTTAAATCCACTGTTTCCTACAAAATCTTTCCCAAATGTCTTTCCTTACTAACTCTCAAACTATCAATATGCTGCTTCATAAGAACTATTTAACAGTACATCAGAAACCTCCGAAGGCATTGGGCTTCTCTATCCGGATATTTATTTTACCTCATGAATGCACCAGTAAATTCTCTGAGCATGCCAGTCAAACAGTTGTGATCAACAGCAAAATCCATGACTGCACAATTCTACAATTCTCCTGAGCGATAATGGGGAGTGATAATTCTGTCATTTCTCCATATGGCCCCACTGTGATGTGTGTGTGACATGACTTCATGAAAACACATAATTCTCAGACTCTCTGGCTGCCATTCCAGCTATTTAGAAATAAAGACACAGGTGAATCAGGGAAAATCTTAGAAAGGCATTAGATTAAGCAGAGCAAACCACATTGAACTGGTTCACTGCTTGGCCAAAATCTGAGAACGAAGAGCAACTTAGGATCCAAGTGATGCACCGAATGTGCCTGCTTTATGTCATGGTTATGACTTTAAAAAACGGGGATATCTGTTCATACTCCCAAATGACCGATCAATGTCATTAAGTTTCAGGATCTTTACACTCGCTGCTCCTCCTTCTGGGAACACTTTTCTCTTAAATATTTGCATGGCTGGCCCCATGTATCACCTGGTTCTCAATTCAATCTAAAATTGTTTCCTTCTCCTTGAATTATCCTCTAACATGTAACACTGTTTGATATGCTTGGTAGCACTTAGCCCTAGCTGAATATCTGATATACTCACCTACTTATTTATTGTCTGTCTCCCCTTACTAGAAAGTAAGCATCCTGAGGACAAGTGCTTTTGTCTGTCTTGTTCATTCCTAGATCTTCAGTGCCTAGAACAGAGCTAGACACGTTGTGGGTGTGATAATTATTTGTTAAATGGACAAATGACCCAGATTATTTTGTCTACCTCCAAGTCCTTCTTAATAAGAAGGAGATACCCCATGTTGCTTCTTGCAGGCACTGATGACATTGGCTAAAAATCTCAATATGGAGCTTCCTAGGTATTATGGATCATGTGTTTGTGTTCCCTCAAAATTCGTATGTTGAAATCCTAACCCTCAATGGGATGGTATTAAGAGGTGGGGCCTTTGCAAGTTACATTAGGTCATGAGGGTGGAGCCCCCGTGACAGAATTAGTGCCCTTATAGAAGAGACACCAGAACTTTCTCTCTCTCTCTCCCATGTAAAGAAACCAGGAAGAGAGCTTTCACCAGTACTCAACCATGCTGACCTCCTGATCTTGAACTTCCAGCCTCTAGAACAGTGAGAAAAAAATAAATGTCTGTTGCTTAAGCCACCCTGTCTACGGTGTGCTTTTTACAGCAGTCCAAACTAATTAGACACTAATATATTCAGTGGCATCTTCAGCCTCCTCATTGGCAGTCTTGGGAAAGGCACTTAAAACAATATGCGTTTTAGTGTGTCTAAGGATGTGATCCAGTGGCCTTGGCTGTGGTGCTGGGAGCTCTCCAGAAGGAGTCTGGTCTCACAACACAGCCCAGGTTGCCTGGCTATCCAGAGATGCTGGCTGTTCATTTTCTGCTGGGAACAGAAAGGTTAGATGAGCAGGGCCTCTGCCCTCTAAGCTGATGGCACAAAAGAGCTCAGCTTTCTCCTTCCTGCCCCAAGATGGGTAGAGGTTGATGATGATGAGAGCTGGGATTTCCAGTGGCCAAGTCAGAGCTAGGAGGGCAGGGAAAATCAGAAGACAGAGGACCACTGACAACCTTAAACCCCTCAACACAAAGTAGCTCTTAGTTATTTTTCCTCTTGATGATACTGCAGACAGTAGAGGAGGGAGGGGGGATACATACATGACTGTGTGTGTGTGCAGGGCTGCGCTTCACACTCACCATTTTGACAAGAGCAATATTAGCTTGTGCTTCAAAGTCACTCATTCAGCCATTAGTTCATTCATCCAACATTGATTGACCACTGCTCTTTGCCAGATGCATGGATCTGGTTTTCCCATGATGGGAAAGTCTTACACTGATTTTTGGCTTTCTCCTGTTAGGCTTCAGAATAACAAAACTGTGTGTGTTAAAGGCCCTCTAGAAGGAATAGATGCTTCCTGGAAGGTTGGTGATTCCTTCAACAAACATTTATGGCATGATTGCTCTGAGCCAGAAACTGTGCCTGCAGAGAAATGATAATGATGAGGAAACGACAAATAAACAAACAGCCATGGCTTATAACCGGATGGAGTTTCTACTCTAGTGGGGCAGACTGCACTCGGTCACATAATCAAATGAAGAAAGTAAAATGGCCACTGACAAGTGCTACAAGGAAAAGGTTTATGGTCAAGGTGAGCATATTGTGAGGGGCCTGGCCTATTCCAGAGGCCAGATGAGGTTCCCCAAGCACTTCATAGGATTTGATCCTATGAAGGAGTAGAAGTCAACGAGGAGAAATTTGGGGGTGGGGTAGGCGTCAAAGCTATGGAGAAAGGCTGGGATGCAGGATCCCCTGGGATGACAGCTACAGGGGACACTATTCACAGTGATTTTTGTGGTCAGATTCCCCTAAGATGGTGCAAGATGCCTTGTGACTAGTTGGGCACGTAGCATGTGTGCTGGTCGTGGGGTGGGGAGTAGGGGTAGAAGGCTGGGGCACTTAAAGAACTGGTAGACAGTGAGTGAGGCTGGCGCAAGGAGAGTGAGGCCAAGTCCAGGGCATTCCAAAGAGGGACTATGGGAAGTCCCTGGCATTTTTATTTTAAAGACATTTACATTGAAAAAGGAGCCTTCAGGTTATACAAGGCAGGTTTTCACTTGGCAAGAATGGTTTGCCAATGCCATAAAAACAAGGTGAGCACACAGCCAAACACTAGGGCAGCTCCCATCCTACATGTTCATTTTCTGCTTTATCATTTTGGGCAAAAATGAAAATAATTATATAATATGATGTAATGTAATCTCTTAATGGCAACCATCTACGGATACATACAGAGTCTCTAATGCTGACGAGGGCCATTAAAGATAGGTATCACGATCTCCAACCTATGGCTGAGAAAACTGAGGCTAAGAACGGTTGCACAGCTGGCTAGTCCAAGGAAGAGGGAGGATGTTACAGGCTGAGTCCTCGCCGGGCTGCGTCACGACGGTGCAGCGTTCCCTTGACGTGACCAACAGCGCCCCATTAGGTTCCCCATGGTGAGACTGAATCCCTCACCCACTCCCACATTTAGCCATCCGTTCCCTTCCTGTTCTTTCATTCCATATGAACCCATGATTCTTTATCTTGATCCCAAAGGTCCTGCATGATCTGGCCTCACCTCCCACTGAGAACTCACCTCCCATTATGTGCCCCCCCGCCCAACTCCCCTCCAGCTCCACCAGTGACCTTTACACTTGCAGCTCTTTTGCCTGGAATGAGGTTCCCCTTCACTCTGCACTGATGACCTAAGTAGAACACTTGTATGCCCTCCCCCCTAATTATTCTCTATTTCTTTGCCTTGCATGATTTTTTTCTGTTATGGCACCAACCGGTACCTAAAATTAGAGCATATATTTATGACGCCTCGCTCTTCTAGAAGGTAAGGTCCACATCTTGTATCCTTGTTTGTATCCTCAAATGTAGTACAATGCTTGACACAGAGCAGGGCCTCCATAAGTATTCATTGAATGAATAAATGACTGAGCGAATGGGAGAAAGCTAACATGGTAAGGCAGACACAAAAATGCTGAGGATTTGGCCCCTGCAAGGACGCATCATCCTGGGGCAGACCACCGAGAACTGACGTTTCCTGCACACAAGGAAGACATCTTAGTGTGTGAAACCCGATGCAAGCCCTTTCCTGCCTCTCAGTTCCAGACTCAAAAATTGCTGGACACGATTTTAAAACACTGGTAACTCTTAGTGAACGTATGCATTGTTCATGCTTCTGAATTCGCTGCAGGCAAATAAATACATACCCCGGGCATAAAATAATTTAAGCAGAAGGCCAGAATAATCACATCTCTCACTTATTGCCTCCACGCTGGGAGACTTTAGTGAGAATGGGGTTTGTGAAACCTCCAGAGGCTGCCTCTGTCTGGGCAGGAACAGACATCTGGGGAAGACCTAGAACAGCGAAACGAGTTTAGAGAGCCAACAAGCCAAGAAGTGTTCACGGAGATGTCCAATTTGCACCCAAATTTCCTACCAATTTGGTGTCCCCTCTGTCAGGGGACACCAGACAGAGGTGTCCAAGAAATACAGCCTGACCAGGCGGCGGTGGGAAGAGCAGGGGTAACTACTCTTTATCAAGCGCTGGCTGTCTACTCCGGAGCCTGCACTGTTCATCTCAGCTTCATACATACCCGTGAGGGGGCACTAGTACTACTCCTCCTTTATAGATGAGGTTACATGACCTATCCCAGGTTCAACAGCTAATAGAGCTCAAGGCCAGTTGTAAACACAGGTGTGTCTGGCTCCAAAGCCCGGCTTCTGAGCACTCCTCTGTCCCTTCATTGGATGCTTTGTGCAAACATCTCCTTGGGCCGTATCTAGGTAAATACGGATAATCCCAGACATAAATTTGTAAGCGGTTAGAAAAATGAGTCCTGGTTCCAAAGGGACCAACCAATCACCATCACTGAAGAGATGCTATGGACCTCTGGTCTACCAGGCATCGTGTTAGGTGTCGAAGAGCCAATGTTATCTGAGTACCAGATAATCCGTACCCTCCTGGACCAGTTCATGGGATGCAGATGCTACAGGGTGAAGCAGCCTCGTGCAAACACTAATCCTAATCATTTTGTGATAAGAGGAGTAAGGTCTTGGAAGGCTTAACCTACTCTTAGGGATTGCCAGATTTTGTCATTCTTCAAATACACACTCAAAGTCAACTCTAGGGCACATTTTTCTGGATATTAGGTCACGTTCTGGGGGCAGAGGAATGTTTTATTTGCCTCTTAGCGATTCTGAACCTCTCTTTAGGACTTCTAAATAGTTATATTTACCAAGAGACTTGTATTATCTGAGCGTAGCAAATATATGCACAGCCCAGTTGGACACATGCCAGCAAACAGAACAGGCAGGCAACAATCAGGTAAATTTCAGATACATGAGTGGCTTATAAATAAACATTTGATACACCAAACAGAGATAAACGAACAATAAATAAGTGGATTTAATATGGCTAGATATGCAAAACTATTTCAGGGAGATAAACAGCAGCAGGATAAAGGATGGCCAGGTATATAGGAGAACAAATAAACAAACTCTGGAAAGAAAGAAAAGAATAAAAAAGTACGAAAATTCCCCTCCAGGAATTGCTGATAATGTCAACAAGCATCACTCTTCCCATGGTCTCAGTATATGTCAAGACCGCTAATCTGTTGTAAGCCATATTCTCTACAGAGAGATGTAATACCAGAGAGAACATTAAGACCACCTATTTCTATTTCCCTGACCCCTGACTTCTGCAGGTTGCTTCACTGGCAAAGAGGGAATCTGAGGGCTTATCGAATATGCAATCTCACTGCAAGCAACGGCAGATATTCTTAGACTTTGCATAAATCTCGAACTTGCAAACTATGGAACTTTTAAAGTTTACTTGTGCATTCCACCCCCTTGGCCTGTCCTTTTCCCAGGCCCAAATATGGGAGTTACAAAGAGCCCAACAACTTGGGAGAAGACTCTTAAAAAAGAGTAGGTTATTTTCAAGCCCGTTCATGTAGCCTCAGTTCACGGGGATTTATGTTATATAAAAAAGTGAATTTCCTCTTAGGATGATCCCTAATCTGAATATGATTTCAAGAGCAACTGGAATGAAGAACAGAAAAAGTAGAAAAGACAACTGATGGGGTGGAAGGGAGAAACGGCCCTTCAGTAAAAACCAAGGCGTCGCAGTGGGTTTGGAGCAGTGCAGTCACACTGGGGCCCGCTCTCAGAAGAGGCTGTGTGTCACCGTCCTGAAGAAATTCTTAGTCATTTTATCTTTGAACATGGGTTTCGTGAGAGAAGTCCAGTGGGGCATCGGGCACATGCTGGGCGTGCAGCCTCGGCTCATGCACGGTTCTAGGCCATCCCACCTCCTTGTGAAAGGCTCTCAGCGGCTCACTGAGCGCCCCTCCCCGTGATCAACTGGGTGGCACCTGGCTCCCTCCTCCCTGCCTCGGCCCTGTTACCCCTGAGGTGGTGACTGGGTCATATGGGTGGAGTTGGGCAAGGCCCACCTTTTGGCTGGATATGGATGGGGAAGAGTCAAGGTCAGACCCTAACCCTGCAGCATCTTGGGGTGGGGCAAGGGGGTGCCACTCCTCTCTGAGTTGGCGGCGCCTAAGTGTTGTTTGTTGCGGCCTCTTGCCTGTCTCTGATCTAGGGAACACTTTTATCTGGTGCGGAGGTTATAATCTTTTGGGGGTTGCCTGTCTGCCATGGGATGGGGTGGTGGGCCTGAGGGAAGGGGAGAGTGACTTCCTTGCCCCTGGCCTCGAACCTGCATTTTCACTTTGAACTGGGTCCCGAAAATTGTGTAGTTGAGCTTTGGTTTAAAGAAATAAAGTGTAAATATTTAAGGCTGTGAATTTCATCTACTCTTCCTTAAAATCATCCCGGGGTAGTCACAGGGCTGTGAACACATCTTCCATTTTGCTTCCCGGCAGACATGTACTAGAATTGCATTTTGCTGTCCCTGGAAGTAAGATGTGGCCACCTGACTTGCTTTCACGTTCCCGAAGAAGCTTTAATGGTTGATGTACATTTTCTTTCTCTCTGTCATGGCAGTCACCATGTTTCAAGAGATGGCTGTGTTACCGGTCTGGACCAGAAAGAGAATGGCAGGGGTCAGGGACAGGAGTATGAAATAAACCTCTGTTATTTTAAGCCATAGAGATTTGGGAGTTTTTGCTGTAGCAAAATCTAAGCTATTGCTGATCGATATAATCTCCAGGTTGAATGCTTCTTCCTAGCACACTTTCTGGAAAATCATAGATGCTTCGTATATATTTGCTGAATGAACGGATGACTCTCTTCTGGCCAAATCCAATAGTTTTACGTAGATATAGTACCTAGATATATTCTTCCTTGCTCACTGGACCTTGCTAGACAATTCCCTTGTATATCAAACTATCATCTTGATTTCTTCTCTGCTTGACCTCCGACTTTGATCTTGACTCTTTCTTTATCTGCTGCACTGGGCACCTCTTTTTTCCTTCCTTTTTCCTCTATTCCTATTTCTCTTTACTCTCCCTCTCATAGAGAGCTTTTTGAAACCCACACGTACGTGGACGGCTTCCGAAACTGCAAATCGGATCCACTCTTCTCTTCTCCTTCCTCTTTTACCTTCAACTGTACAGGATCTCTTTAGATGTCTGCTGGCATCTGACTCAATATGCCAAAAATGGGATTCAGCATCACCTTCCAGAACCATCAACATGTCCTCAAGCCTCCACCTCTATCTACGTATCAGCGGCACCACTAACCCTCAAGCTCTTTCTGTTGCTTGATTTTAGGTTTTACATCTGCTTTAAAATTTTTTATTTTAGTTTCATCTGTCCCCAAAGTTTCCTCTGCAATATCTTTTGGATGCACTACAGTCTCAGTTTTCACACCTCCCCACCACCACATTTCCAGCACTCTGTACCTCACGTCCCAACTACTCAAACAGATATCGACCTGCCTCCCTTTGCTTATATCACTGGTTTTTATATTTTTTTATTATGTAACTAGATCCTTCTTATAGAACAATGATTCTCAACTAGCATGCCACCAAGTATTGATTAATACATAACGTATTTTTTTTTTTTTTCCTTTTAGCATTCTGGATTCAAACACTCTCTCAGATGGAACACTTAGTTCTGAAGGTCATGGTACAGGTGTAGAGAAGGGCAGGGCTGTGGTGAGTAAGAACAGCGACCTAGGACCAGAGCAAGTCTGGGACTTACTGGAACACGTGTGGCTGTGGACGTGAGGACCAGCTTGGAATGGGAAATATAAATTTGGTTGTCCTTGTTTCATGGGGTCATAACTTATCCAGGGATAATGCAGCAGGAGTGGGAGCCCCAACTGCCTGGAGGAGCCAGAAGTTAACAGAATTAAGGGAAAGTGGCTTTAAGTGACGATGAACTTGGAGGTGCCCTGATTAAAGGAGTAATACTGTCAACTCCAGCTAGCTGTGGCCACGAGGAAACATAAGTGTGGTATGGTGAGATGCTCCATTTTTCCAAAAGAAGCCACAAATAGGGATATTAGTTAAAAAATTAAAATGTGGAAGCTAATTTTTTTTGTTGTTGGTAATACTGTGAGGTTATAACAGAACATTTCTGTGGGCCAGGTTCTGCTTGCAGGCTGTTAATTGAGATCTCTGGGTCTAAAGAGATGAGAAAAGCCTAGAACCCAGGACAGAGTCCTCGGGAGCCGTGACGTTTACGGGGTCACTGAAGAAGAGCAGAGGAAAAGCATAGTCACAGAGGAGGGGAAGGGGCATGACACTAAGTGCCACAGGGTAAATCAGGAGCAAATTTCCAGGACTCTGAAATTCTATTTCTACCATAATCAGGAAAATGACACCAACAACAGCCATATCAACATCCAAAGAACATTCTCTTAAAAAGGAAGATGCCAATAAAACTCTATTGTAAACTTGAAAATAAAAGAAAGGAAGAATCAAAAGGTTTGGTACAATGTTGCAGCTCATTCAGGTGGGACGAGCACAGAAGAGAGGTCACTAGACAGGTGATGCAATTACAGAGGCATCAGGGGCCAGCTGGGGTCGGCCAAAGGCAAATTGAAAAAGATGGGGAGCAAACAGGAGGTGAGGTGTAGGGAGAGAATGAGGGCTCTTTCAAAGAGCTTGGTAATGAAGGATAGGAGAGAGGTGAAGATGGCTTGAAAAGGAAGCATGTGTACAGCGAAAAATAGACAGACAGACAGACAGATGATATGTAATTGGGACAGACACAGACCCCCATGGAATTATTAGGTGACAGTAGATGAGCACTTCCTGTGGGCCAACGATCTAAGAGCTTTATTTCTAACTCAATCAGTCCTCACCAAGAGAAATGTCCTATATTTCTACCCACTTTAAGATGTGGAAACTGAGGTATGGAGGTGTGTTTATGTACTTTACTTAGCTGTATATTTATTTATTAAAAAGAGAGATTTGAGAATGTGTAAAAAGAGAGGGCAGAAGTTTGAAAAAGAGTGGGTGAGAATTCAGAGGTCTTTTTGAAGCTCCTCTGGTTGGGAAGAGATAACGCAAAACTCCAAATAAATGTCATGAGTCTTTGGGGAAGGGCGTCAAAAGGGAGAGTTGCATTTTCTTCAGAGACTACAGGGAAAAAAGAGAAAGAAATCAATGGTATGAAATTATTGGCAAACAGGGAAGTTGAAGGAAGAGACTTAACAGCCTCTTTGCTTTTGTTTCTTAAATAAATCACATTGGACGTGGGGCTCCGTTACTCTTGAGGATGTGACACACAGATTCTTGGTTGTGGGAGAACTTCTATTAATCATAAGACAGGTCTTGGATATCGAGGAGAGATTAATCATCTAGATATAAACCAAGAATGGATTATTTCATATCTTTGGGTTATGCTCAAATATGTATCCAACTCCACCAGAATATTGGAGCCATATGGAATACTTTTTGGTGCACCTGGTTACGGAGCCTTCCCACAAGGGATGTTCTCAAGTCACAGTCTCCACTCCTGATGCTCTGAGATAATTCTCAGAACTTATGTGCTGCCCTTTGCTTTGCAAATAGCGCATATGCCCTCTTCCAGCTGGGATTGTAAACACGTAGTCCTCCCCCTCGGGGTGACTTGTTTTTAAGAGCTGTGGAATGTGGAGTAAGAATACAACCCTTTCATTTAAAAAAGAAAATCCCTCCGTGTGCGTAATTTACATTATCCACAGCAAGACAGAAAGCACAGAGGAAAATAGTTCTCTTACTCCCCTCATAAAAACGGCAGCATTTTCCAGCTCAGGTACTCTAAGGCTCCGAGCAACACCAGGGAGAAGCTGTACTTTTTGCTGGTTTATTCTAACATAGTGGTTCTCAAATGAGTGAGTGTAAACATGAGATGGGAGGCTTTAAAAAATTCAGATGTTCAGGCCCCACCACTAGAATTTCGGATTAAGTCTGAGCCGACATCTAAAAATCTACATTTTAATCAAGCTCGCCAGGTGGACCTTAAATTATGTTTCTAAAAACACTCTTCCACATGTTCTGAGGAATAAGAACTTTCATCCTGAATTGTATTGGTAGGAGGTGAAGAGACAGGCTTTCAGAAATTAGTGTTTGCAAAAGCCACTTTCCTTAACTGAAGGACACAAGAGACTCTGGGGCTCAGGAGAGAAGAGTTTCTGAAAGAGACTTTCCTTTCATGAAGTTAGAAGAATTGAAATCAACAAATATTAGATGGGGGCTCCCTATACACCAGAGATGAAGAGGATGCAGTCCCCCAGCCATGATCTGTTGGGAGGATATGTGTGGCACACACACACACACACACAAAAACTGTAATTATGACAACTATTTGCCCCAACTTTTCAGGCTAATTGCATTTCAGAACTCTGGCCTGTTGTCCCAGGCTTGTCATGTGACATGTGATTTTGGTTCAGAAAATGTAATCAGTTAAAGTGTGCAACAAGGGAAACTGAGATGGATCTACAAACCAAGTCTGCAGAGAAGGAAGAGACCCTCAGACTAGGAGATACTAATAACAGCTAATATAGGTCATGTTGCATTTATTACACGCAAGATGTTTCTGTCATCTTGAATCCTGATCATACCCCTATAAAGCAGGTTCCCCTGTTATATCCATTTTACAGACGAGGAAATTGAGGTACAAGAAGGTTGAAGTAACTTGCCCAAGGTCATACAGCTAGCATGCGGAGGAGAAGGAATTGAACCTAGTATAGCTTCCAAGTTCATGTTCTCAACCATGATGCTATATTGAAGCCTTCTGAAAATGAGTGCAATGGGACTAGATCTTGAAGGGGGAGTGAATTTGGGCAGATGGAGATCATTGGGGGAAGGGTCAAGTCACTTGCGTGTCTACAGTGCAAGCCCTGTTCTAGGCTTTAATGACATCACAGTGAACAGGACCTACAAGGGAAAAGCAATAAGGAAGACACAGGGAGAAAACTGCTCCTGGAATATTTTAGAAAGTGGGAGAAGAGCAAGTGGGGTTAGTGTCAATAGATGGTAAATGGACAGTCAAAGGAAATTAGATCAAGATCCTTGGGCATTTGAGGGAGACAATTTTTCCAAAGGTTTCAAGTATCTTTAAAGCCATGGTTCTCAACAGGGGGAGATGTGGCCTCTCCGGGGACGTTTGGCAATATCGGGAGGCATTTTTGGTTGCCGAAACATAGTGGTGGAGGATGTTACCGGCATCTACGGAGTAGGGCCAGGGATGCAGCTGAACATCCTGCAATGCAGAGGACAACCCTACAACAGAGAACAATCCAGCCAGTCTGTCAATAGTGCCAAGGTGGAGAAACTTTGCTTCAAAGGCTTTTGAGCAGGAAATGGCGAGGCCAGAGGTGAACTGAAAAGGCACTGCAAGTTTTGTGAGGCCACAGAAATGGCCTGGCCCTGAAGAGTACCCCATGTCATTCCTTAGTTCTCAGGCATTACTTCATTAACTAGCTCTTCCCGGGGTGACTCAACTTTGAATATTGCATCTTAGAACGCAGAAATCTTTAACCAAATGTGACTTTGTCCTTTTGCATTATAATATTATTATCCTGCTGGTGCCAAGAATTAACCTTTGTTTAATAGGAGCCCTTCCCGGGGAAGGAGCTTCCTTCTCGTTGAAGAGGCCTCTGCTGGGAAGGGTGGGATTCATCTTCTCCCCAAACATGCACGGAAACGCTAACAGGGCCAGGCAACTGTAATTGCTCTGAGGCTTTGCATATTTATGTTTGAGACCTTCATATGAACTGTTACTTTAAAAAAGAAGGATCAGTTCATCTTTAAAAGGAGGTGATTGATCGCTGCCAGTCGGGCATTTCTTCATTCTTGGCTTCCTCTCAGCCTCCGTAATAAGTTCTTCACGAACACCAGTCTGCTATTAAAGAATGGTATTCATCATAAGCCAAGCAGAGAGAAGGCAGAATTTGATGGGCACAATACCATATTTCAATCCACAGTGTCCTTTTTGTTCAACTCGATCTGCCACGTCGTTAACATTTGAGAAAAAAACACACAAAGACTTTGGTAAATATTAATCAACAATGCACAGCCCCTTTCCCTACTCAATTACCCATTACTGGGCACTCCAGGTGATAATGTCCCACTAAACCTCCTATTTCCTTAAAATGCAAGTGAAAAGTACTTTCTGTGGGTCACGCGCAGTGCTCTCTGCAGCCTAAGTGGTCTGTAACGGTGGGGAAGCTCTCTTCCTTTCTTTCCCCACCCCTCCCTTATTCCAGCCCTCCGGCATCTGAGCGTGAGTCCAGCCTCCTGGCTCACCGCTTTCCACAGGGGTTATAACTTTGGCAGAGGAATTCGGATGAGTTGAGACATGGAGAATGAACAGCATGGGTGCCCAACGGTCAACACACCCAACAGACCGCGGATCATGGCACCTCTGTAGGGTGCAATCTCTTTGAACTCAGAAGTCCATTTCCTTCCACTTCAGATCTCATCAGACCATGCAAATTGCCATCAACCTTTCCACACTGGCTTAAGCAGGTCTAAGTCATGATCTCCCTTATTATCAGTGAAGTCATTAAAAGTCCATCAGATCAATTGGGCTCTGACACAACATTAAAAATGTTCTTAGGTGTAATCTATTTCTCCACTCCTATAACTGCTGTAAGTTCAAAGAGGCTCATAATGAAATCTTGTCCCTTCCGTGTCAGCTCCTCAAGTTAACAATGAATATTAAAATCTAGGTGGCAAGAGCTGGATTCATCATGGAACATCAAAATCTGAACCCAAAAGGCCGTGCTACTGAGAGCCTCTAGCTTCATATAAACAGCAAATATTCAATATGAAAAGGTAAGGGGCAAGCCTTCATCACACACTTACTGGAGGTCGGGTCAATCTACCTATGAGCCTGGAATTATCAGCAGCAGAATGAAGAAGCGAGATGATTTTTAACTAAGTTATGAGGTGTGCTGGTAACTTAAGTTATTTGACACTTCCATCCCTGTTTCAAAAACCAGGCTGAATACTCTGCTTTTTCTACAAATTGAACAAAATATTTTCCCCCGAACAATTTTTCTTGGCTTCTGTATGACATTGTGTCTTTTCTCTATAAAAGCAATCAATGAACAAATATGTATTGGGCACTTGGCATATTTTAATTTTGTGAAAGATCCATCTATGAACTGTCCCTTACACATACCATCAGAGGGTTGTTTTGTTTTGTTTTGTTTTAATGAGAAACTCTTGGTGACTCTGCTATCTGCTGAGTGTTTGAGAAATAAGAAAAGAGGTAGAACCAAAAGATACCCTGTTTTGCTGAGATACAGGCAAATCAAACCAGCAAAATAAATATGTTTTTCAATATACTTGGGAGGTATAATTCTTGAACAAAGCTTGTTTTTAGGTTACTCTTTTCTACTCTTAAATATAGGAAGTTGGACCTTCTACACCAGGGCTTTGAACTTCTTTTGTACTTGATTCACCATAAGAAGCACATTTGATATTATGAGCCAGTACACATGTGTTTATATGTATAAAGAAACAGCTATTTTAAAAATATTACTTCCTTTGCTACATGCAAGGTACTCAGATGTATTCTATTTTTTTAAATGCTGGGCTTAACCCACAATATTGATTGCACTGATTGATCTAGATCCACAATTTGAAGAACAATGTTCTATCCTAAAATACATGAGCTGCTCAACACAAAACCCAAGAAGGATTCTTCGTTCTAGCATAATGACTTTTTAACATATTGATGAACGTTGGGAGGGGCGTTCACTTATGAAATATTTGTATTATACCAGGATTTTAAAACACTAGTGTAGGCTCAAAAACATGTGTCAGTTAAGAAAGTGGTAGACATCCTTTGAGTTTTACACAACTTGTTTCTACTGTCTGTCAATTGTACCCATCACTATTCATGGTTTTATTATAGTGATTTCATTTCTTCCTTTCGTTTTTCCTTCCTTCCTCCCTTCCTTCATCCTTCCCTCCCTCCTTTTCTTCCTTCCTTCTTTTTTTTTTTTTAAACTCAAGCTGTGTCTCCATGACAAAAAGTGAAAAATAGCGCTAATTGTCCAAATGTTTCCAAATATCCAGATGCTTCAGCATCGTATAATAGACATAATGACTGTCCCCTCTTCCCCACCTCCAGTCGCCTCTCATGCAGATGTTTTGCCGTGTTGCAGATAGAGCCTCAGGTAGGGGAATTCTGATGATGTTTCTTGACCTAAAGCTGAACACACGTTGTCCATTATTTATCTAATATAGGAAATCATTTCCCAACAAAATGAGATTCTAGAGGGAAATTTCTCATTGCCTGGAAGGTTAGGTTCTGGAAACTCGCCATAACACCATTAGGTATTGAATAGAATTTGGGATAAAGTAGGTTCGTCTTGGAAAGCAGCCAGAAGGCTTAGTTATTTATTATTGCAAAAAGATGCCTTCATGGGGATCTTCCAACAATGAGGGCAACTTTCTAATGAGATTCTAAAAGAGGTCATTTAAAAACTGAAAATAAAATGTAATAGTTTCAAAATAGTAATCAATATTCATATATCTGGTTCACACATTTGACTTTCACTTTTTTCATATAAGATGAAATGCTTGAACCTCACCACAGATATGACCTCTACAGGAAATTCAATGGGAAAACTATCTGAAACTCCACATTGCCAAAACAAATTGAAGCTCAATTCTTATATCAAATTACAAAGTATATTAGCAAAAAAAAAAAAAAAAAAAAAGATGATTACAATATGATTGAACAGAAGATAATAAAAAAGAGGAAGAAAGTCAGTTGAACTGTGTTATTGAACCTCTAGGGGGTGAGAAGCTGTGGTTTCTACAAACTCTCAGAAAGTTTTAAAAAATCAAGAATGGATAGAGATTGGATTAAATTAAAGATTCACCTTAACTGTACTCTTTGAATGTCAAGAATACAGATATTTTAAAATGCAGAACATTTTCCTGGTTTCTACCAAGAAGAATGATGAGATATTAAAAGTCCTAAAACTTATTGGCTCTCTCCAAGATTTGCGAGGCAATAAGGAATAAATTGATATAAGTGATAAGAAAAATCATCCCCCCTTCCTTTTTCATTATTAATGACCAAGTATTATTAAATCAATAATTTTTGTGATGATCTGAACAGGTTATTAAATATCATGAATTATTAACCTAAAAGTTGATCAGAGCTATGAAAATAATTCAAGTTAATGGGAATCTTCGGATTTCTAATGAAATATCCAGTCGTTGACAAAACATCTCTGTTAGGATTTTTGGAACATGAAAAAGCAGAGACCCCAGATGTCCTTAAGGAAGAGAACAACAACATTCCTTGTTGGATTATAGGAAATTAAAAAACCAGATATCCATGATCAAAATAATGGGAGATTAAATAGACGAAGTAAAAGATGCCAATGGCTATAGGCTATTCATTCCCCTCCCCGTCCTCCCCCAATTAATATTGCACCGATTGTTTCAGGAACTTCAAAAAACTGGGAAAGAGCCATGGATTTTTCAATACTGGGTGTGCCTCAGGCGAGGGGAGTTGGACATAAAGCAATTAGTGAGTGGCTCTTGGCCAGTAGGCTATCCGTTCCAATTACTTTGCCTTAAGCAAGGTGTGTGGGGGGAGTATTTTGTCCCCAAAATAAAATTTGAAAGGCCAGAGGTCATACAAGAAAAGGCGGTGGAATGTGATTTAATTTAGAAGGTACAAGGACATAAGAGAGAAGGGCTGGGGATGGGGTCGTGAGGAGGCAAAGAAGGTTGGATGGGCTTGACCCTTTTGTGAAATCACAGTTAACCACCCTTGGGAACGTTGACACACACAGACCACGGATGCCGGCTGCCAGAGACACTGAAGGCAAGCAGATGCCCCCTCGCTCGCTCTCTGTGTGTACCTTCTCCATGCAGGCTTCCTGCTAAAACAGGATCTTGCCAAAAAGCATTATCCGGTAGTAGAATTTCCCAATAGGAGAGTGACTCCATTACTGAAGAGTTTAATGAAATGTACTTTTAATTTTTTTAACCATTTAATGCAATGTGAGCCCTGAACGCTAATGGCACAAAGAAAGCCACAGCCAACAAGGGATTTAGACTTTTGTAAAACCAGACAGGTGGGTCAGGATCTGGGCAGTGACCTGGAAAACAGGAATGCAGGGGAGCTTCGTTCTTTAGAAATGAAGTGGGGGGCTGCACTTGAGAGAGGTTGCAAAAGGGCCTAGAGGGCTGGTACCGGGATCAGAGTGCAAGTTGGAGCTCCATCTTTTACTGTCTGTGGGATCTCAAGCAAGGTACCTAATCTCCAGAGTTAATAATAACATACACTTCCAAAGGCAGCTGTAGGCTGGATTTTAATCATTAAATTTCCAAAAGCCAATATTCAGCAATGCCTTAGTCCCACGCCAGGCCCTGAGTGTTCATTCACTTGCCAAATACTGCGTGGGTTCCCTCTGTGTCCCCTTCACTGTTCCTACAGATGGATCTCTGCTGTTATGACCTTTACAGACTAGTCAGGGGAAATGACGATAAATATGTGAACAAAAAAAAATACATGATATTTTCAGGTATTAAAAAGTACTATGAAGAAGGTAAAGCTATGAGGTTGTGATAGCAAGTGATCCGAAGGGGGACAAATTTTATTTCAGATGTGAAAGATTAGGAAAGACTTCCTGATGGAGGTCAAGTCTGAGCTGGAACTTGGAGAGTGTGTAGCTGTTGGAACAAGGAAGTGGGTGGAGAATTATTTAAGATGAGAAGATTGCAAAAGTAAAGGCTCTCCACAGACTTTGGGTGATGATAATAATAATAACGATTACGATTTTTTAATTATTAAATCAGGAGTTGGGACATTCAAGACCAGCTCCTACGAAAAACTTGCCTTTGAGGGAAGCAGCTACATCATTCACACCTTGCCCTCACTCAAAGGGCTTGTGTGCTGCCTATGAGTCCTCTCTCCTCCAGCTGGTGCTTAGTCAAAAGACATCATTTCATTACTTCTCAGACGCGTTCGGGAGGGGTTTGCCAACAATTTACCCCCAAGACTAGAATTATTTGTACAAGTATGAGATGGCATTGGAGGCGGTCCAAGCACATAGGCAAAGACTCATTGGCAGTTAAATCATGCTAAGACATAACAGTAAGTAAATATGCCCAAAGAGGGAATTTTAGCCATCCAAGGACACAGAAAAACCACAACCCTGGCCTCAAAACTGCATTCCTCGTATATCTAACTCATGTTCTTATGCTATAGTATAAACCAAATAAATCAAGAGACTCTTGGGATAGATCAAGAATAAGCCTGCAATAAATTCCATTAAACTTACTTGTCAGTGCCTTGCCTGGAAACTTCACTTCTTTTTTGGAAATTAAAAAATATTATTGAATGCTGTGGAGATGTGGCAGGAACTGAGAAGGAAATTCTCTCTGGAATTTCTACCTAATTTTTGAGGAGGTTAAATAATTGGAGACAATTCAGTTTTGTGGAGATTCATCACATGTTGGATTCAAATAGGATAAAAAGAACTTTCTTTTCTGCACGTGACACATTTACAATTTTATTAACTTCAAAATGGTATGGAGCTGCTCATTTTGTCTTCTTTAATTGCTGAATTACTAGCTGCTAGCACAAGGCACAGAGCAAGCACTAAATAAATATTAGCAGAATAACTGAAAATGGATAAAATTGATTAGAATTCTGTAAATTTGTTACATATGGTAGCTATGTTTTTTAGAGTGTTTCCTATATGCTAAATGTTTTACATAGATTATCTAATTTATTACCTTACATCTAGGTTTTCCTCTATTTGGCAGATGACTGAGCTGCGTCTGAGCGATGTTCAACAGTTAACCAATATTTATTAAGCGCTGACTGTGTGCCAGGAACACATAACTAGTAAGTAGCTATTCAGGTTTGTCTGACTCCAAATTCTCTGCTCTTAACCACAATGTTCTGCTGGTTCTGAATGGAGGAGGCTGGAAGCCAAGTTTACCAGACTCTAAATCTGACTTAGCTTCCCACTGATTCCAAGGAACATCAACGTTAGGCAAACATGGGAAAATGAAGGATTCTCATTGTATACATTCACATCATAAGCAATATCATATTTCTGCATGTCTGCGCATGTGCGTCTAAAAAGCTACATTATTCATGGTCTGGTCTATGTTTTTCATTAAACCGAACAAGCATTTTCATTACAACATGCAGGCCAAGCTTTAGAGCAACGATTTTCCGTGTGGTAACCAGACGTTAGGACACATTTTAAGCACCTAACTGGACACAACTGCATGGATCCCTCGAGCCAGATGGAAACTGGAAATAGCACAAGTGAACTGGGAGACTTGAGGCAAAATTTCTGCGATGAGAGAGAAAGGCCAAAGGAGATGAAGGTGCTCCTTGACTCTCTGCCAGCTCAGGAAACCGGGGTTGCTAACAGCCTTGTGGGTACTATATCAGGCCCTGGTTCAGACACCTCAAACTTTTTCCTTGACAGGTTGGGCAGCACCCCTTTATTTGTATTGGGAAAATGACGGGACCAGCCTCGGGGAAACAAAGTATAGCAAGAGAATTATCATGGCCATCTGAGTGGGCTTAAATCAATGGTTCTCAGCCATAGGCAGTTTTGGCAACGTCTGGGAACATTTTCGATTGGCACAACTGGAAGGTGCTGCTGGCATCTGGTGTGTCGAGGCTACACACCCTCCACTGCACAGGACAGCTGCTCACAATAGAAAACTATATGGCCCCAAGTGTCACAGTGTCAAGGTTAGGAAAACCTGGCTTGAATCATGATGATGACGCTTATAATCATGATGACACAAATCATTAAAGGTCCTGTTTATATGAAGGACCATCTCAGGCCTGCCTCTTGGTTAATTAGTTGTCAACCATTACTATTTAAATCTCACATTAACCCCCAAATTGCTTTTGTTTTACAGGGGGGAGAAAACCCCAGACTCTGAGATATTAAGTAACTTGCCCAAGGTCACAGACCAAGAATGTGCCAAAAGTGGGATTCAAACCTGGAACTTCATGACCCCAGAACACTTAAACACTGGACTACACTGCCTGATTTTGCTCCTGTGGCTAGGTTTGGGTGGACCACTCAGGTTTTGAAGAGCTTCCGCAGGCTTACTTGGAGACGGCACAAGGAAGTGAAGACTTCGAATCCTCTGCTGAAAGGGTATCAATCAGAGCCCTAGACACTGTTCTGTCTCCCTTTCATATCTTTTCCCTGGTGAATGATGAAGTAATCACTCTTGGCTCACCACTCTCAAACTGTAACCGGTACACAGTGATTCATAACCTGGGTAATTTTGGCTCCCAGGGGACATCTCTGGTTGTCACGACTTGGGGGTGGGGGGAAGGGAGACACTACTGGTACCCAGCAGGCAGAGGCCAAGGATGTTGCTAAAGATTTTACATTGCACAGAACAGACCCCGTAACAGAGTTATCTGGCCTCAAATGTCAACAGTGCCCAGGTTGAGAAACCTGGAAGTAGAAGCAAAGTGGAAAATCAGGCCTTGGAGAGAAAGCTAGCTTTTTATATAGTGGAAATGTATTGTTGCTGTTTTCTATGTCATCCACTCATTCTGCTTCTGATAACGGCTTCTGATCTTGTTGCAGGATCCCCACTCAGAGCCCATGTAATTCTGGAGGAGCCAGTAGCTCCCCCGCATCTCCAGGGGTGACACGGTCTAGACACGACTTATCGGAGCATCCCAGTTTTCTGGCAAAAGTGATTGGTTGGGCCTGACACCAGCACAGTCAACCAGATGTCATAAGACGGTGACTGGAACTTCTAAGGGAGGCCAGATCCTTGCATCTAGACTTACTCCTGGGAGGCGATGAAGGTGGCCACCTGGTCACCATGAGGAGAGACACTGCCCCAGGATGGAGCCAACACTGCAGAGGTGGACCAGAGAAATGTACAGAGGGAACCAAGCATTTGTGATGTAATTTGAGGCCTTCACCTGGCAATACCTGAAGCCAGTTATTCTGGACTTTTGACTTACACAAGCCAGTAAATTGTCTAACCATTTAAGCCATCTGGGGTTGTATTTTCTGCTTCCTGCAGCTGGAAGAGGCCCAGCTGATACCCTTTACTTTGAGGTCATAATAACACAAATGACATTCATTGAAAAACAAAAATAAAAAGATGTGTGCAAATTCCTTTGCATTCTCTACAAGATATTTCATAATGCAAATATGTAAATCTGGGGAAAATTCTGGAAGGCAGAATTTTCCTGACAAAGGGATATCTAACAGAACAGCCACTGGCTATTCATAACACGAGAAAAAGCTGGCAGCCCTGATTTCTGGAAGTCAGGTACAGAGAGCTATAGGTTTCATCTATCTTGTCAAGAGTCTAGGTGTGCTGGGAGAGCAGTAGCATTTCTGACGCCTGTTATAATGACACCATGATGCAGATGTACATGTCAAGCTCTCAGCCGACTCATGTGTGAAGTTAGGAAGAGGATGCCTGACAGATGCATAGCACTGTGGGGAAAAAGCCCACGAATGCAACTCTCGTAAATTTGGGAATCGCACTGAAAGGATCTCCTAGGGGGAAAACGTACTGCACCAAGTCTGGAACCCACACAGGGGACTTTCACCCAGGTGCAGAGTCCAGTAGATGTAGTTCAAGGACTATCATGCCAATGACTCCCAAAGCATGGCTCACGTACCAGGGGTGGCAAGCTAGGGGTTTCTAGGGGGTCCTTGAGCAAATATTTAAATAATCTTAATACTTACGAAATTGTTTTTAAAGAGAATGGAAATAAAAACATAACTAGCGTATCAAACAAGGGATTCAGTGACTTTTATTGCTGAGTACAGGGGTCAGCAAATATTTTCTGTAAGGAACCAAATAGTAAATATTTTTAGATTTTTGAGCCAGCCAGTCTCTACTCAACTACTCAGTTCTGTCCTTGGGTGTGAAAGCATCCTTAGTCAATACAGTAACGAATGGGTATGGCTGTCTTCCAGTCAAACTTTATTTACAAAAACAGGTGGAGGGTCAAATTTGGCCTGAAGACTGTAGTTTGTTAATCCTGGCTTAACAGGAAACTAAGCAAAAAGAAAAGGAGTAAAAAAAATTTTTTTAATTCAAGTGGTGCATAGATCTGGTAAAAGTCATGAAGTAGGTTGAAGATAGTTGAAAATTGGTGAACACTGTATTGGATCCTACACTTTCAGTACCATTCATGATGGTGATGATGGTGATAATAAATAATAATAATAATAATAGTAGTAATAATAAATCATTGAATCATTTACTCTTTTATTTAATATGTGTTTTTTTGAATGTCTATATGTGCCAGAACACTGTACAAAACACTGTGATTTAAATTGTGAATAAGACAAGTATGGTCTGACCCTAATTTTGCTATGAGGTATAAAAGAAATGGTTACTGGGCAGGAGAATAATGAAGGCTTTCCTGAGGAAGTAACATAAGCAAATAACTAAAGGAAGAAACCAGTCTTGAGAAAAGCTAGGGGACCAGCATTCTGGAAAGGAGGGAAAAGTATGTGTAAATGTCCTGAGGCATGAAAGAGCTCCAGGTGCTGCTTCAGTGTGACTGGAGCCCACCCCGGGAGAATGGGGAGAGCAGGGCCCACCACGCTGGAAGAGTGAGCATGGGCTAGACAGGCCCTGATGAAAGACATGGGGAAGCGTGGAAAGGCTTTAAGCAGAGGACAGACATGAGGCAATCCCCCCGTTGCTCTCACTTCTCTGAGGCCAGTGGACTGCAGCGGGGAATCGTGGGCAGCAGTTCGTAACCCACCAACCACAGCAACACAGCAGCAAGAGAATCTAACATCCAATGAGAACCTACTGTGTCAGATCTGTGCTGGTCACTGAGCATTACTCACTGGAATTTCCCAGCAACCCACTGGAGGGGTCTATAATTATTTCCACTCTGCACGAGCAGAAACTGATGGCCTGAGAAGTGCATTAAGGTAACCAGGTTCCCACAGGTGGTGAGCGTCAGAGTCCTGACGTGGCCCAGGTCTGTATGATTCCAAGGGTCAAACTCTTATACTGAATTTTAGAGGTTGGCAAACAATGGCCCAAGGGCCGAATCTGGCCCGTGACTTGTTTTGTAAATAAAGTTTTGTGGAAAAACAGCCACAGCCGTTTGTTTACATAGTCTATAGCTGCTTTCCAGCTGACTAATTGCTACAAAGACCATATGACCTGCAAAGCCAAAAATAGATACTATCTAGCTCTCTACGGAACGTCTGCCAAGCCCTGGTCTGTGCTATAAGGGCATGAAGTTCATTCTTGCTAGTAGACTGTCCAAAATGAAAATGATATGACTAAGATACTTTATCATCAGTTTTACTCTCCCAGAATGTCATTCTTACCCCTGCTTCTCAGATCCTTTTCCCATTCCGTTCTCATGCAGCATTTTATTTTACTTTTTTCCTTAGGACTTAAAGATGAGTTTTAAAAAATACAGCAATATACAAATTACAACTGGGAGAGAAATGTTTTTAAAAAGTGTTTCAGAAGGAACTCATGACAGCATGTGATAGTCACTTCCTACAAGGGAGTAGAATTTCCTTTTTCCCGTGGCTAAGGTTTATCCCCCAGGTGATGCCTTGTTTGTCAGGCTGTCTTGAGGGAGCTTAAGTAGCAACCCACACACTTTCTTTGTCAAACAGATCAGAATCAACAACTAACGTAAAAAGATGAATAGTGACGGATGAAATGCCAACTGGTGAGCTGGGGCTAAGGTGGGGGAGTGAGTTCTGGTTTTGAATTCTGGCTGAAATGTCAGGTGATGCTTACTTGACTCAGTTTACACATCAACACAACGAGAAGTGTAACTAGGCTGTTGGCTTCCAGTGCCACTAAGGTCCCTCTGTATAGAATTAGAATGAACGTCAAAAGGCCCTCCCGTGGGGAACCAACAGAAGCACCGTTCTGTAGCACACGCTCTGAACATCAGCTACACTGTAATGAAGGGCTTCATCCACGCCAGGTGGAGAGCGCATGTTTACATCGTGCCTCACTTCCTCCTGGAAAGGGAGTTGGGATATTTTTGCTTTTGCAAAAATTCAAGTTAAGGGATTGGACGGATCACCCAAAGAATGTGATTGCTCTGCACCTAAAATATAATCTCACTGCAAAAATAATGAGGAAAATGAGAATACGGATGATTTACGTAGTAAGCAAATTTTAAAAAATGACTTAAACCACCTTTTGAGCAAAGCGACTTGAATCTGTGGCTTTGCTCTCAGTTTGACATTAGATAAAAAACTGGGAGGGAGATAAACTTAAGAGAAATGCCAGATGATGACACAGTTTCTTTCAGGGGACTGGGTCTTGCAAACCTCAGCATTTCTGCACTTCCTTCATCAATGTTGCCGTTATACAAGTACCTCTTGTACTGTTATTCTTTCTTTAAATAAACTCACTTCTTAAATAAATGTATGTGAACAGTAAACTTTATATCCAAACTGACAGTGAAAAGCTAGCAATAACAGCTACCAAACTGCCGGTTTTATTTGGCCCTCATTTTATATGAAAACTACACATTAAAATAAACACGTTACAATTAAATTGTTAAGAAGTTTATCTACCATTTAAAATGTCTCTATGTACTATCGGGGATTTACTTGTCTTCCAAAATACTCCCCTAAGGGGATATAAAAATTCATACATGTGAAGATTTTATTTGATATAGTAAGCATTTTATTTGAATTAAATATTAAGTGGTATGAAGCGTGTATGTGTGTTTTGTTATGTGAAAACATGACATGGTTAAAACAAACCAGCAAACAAAAAGCGGGGTGAGGCTGCAGAGGGAATCCACACCGTGTGGCAGCTGAGTGAGCAAACACAGCATTAGTGACTCATTACCTCAAACCAGAGGCTCCACAAAGCCTTTGTTTATTCTGCAAATCCAAGCCAGAATGATTGCTGCAAGCTATCTTAAGATGCTTAGGAACCCATCCAAAGCGTACCTGTGCTTGTGGGCTTGGAGTCCCTTGGAAGCCAACTGCTTCCAGTCCTTTTGGCAGGTAGGGAAGTGGCACACCCAGTCTTAACCGAGGTGCCCTCCATGCCAACCCAGGCCAATGTTCATGACTGCACTTGGCTGCCTAAATTCTGTCAACTGGAAGGCACTCCTTATTCTGTATCCCAGCCTTCAAACACCAGCACACCTGTCCCTAGTGTCCTTACCCCGCCTGCGTCCACCCCACTCACTAACCCCAGAGTGGCCTTCTCTGTGCCCCTGAGGGTTCCCCAACCTTCTCAGCAGGGCCTGTGCACTTGCTGTTTCCACTGACCAGAAGGTTCCTTTCTTGCTCTTTATCTATGCAGCTTGTTCTCACTCTGGGACTCATCTAAACGTCACCTTATCAGAGGGTTCTCAGATGACCCTCCAGCCTATGATCTGGCTGTTATCTTTATAGCTTTCATCTCTGTCCAAAAATCGTACGTATTTGCTTAAATGGTTAATATCAGTCTCCCCAGCTGGGCTGTGGGTTCTTTAAGGGCAAACCTTTTAATCACTTAAGGTGGGCATATCCCACTCTCCTGTTTCTTCAAGGACATTTTTTTAATATATATTTTTTTCAGTTCATACATAATAGAGTGACATTTATAAACTTGCAGTTTGCTATATAACATGACCATAAAAGAATGTAATAGTATCTATATTAGATTGTTTTTGTGTGCGTGTGTGCTTTCTAAGGGGAAATGCACCTATCTTTTTACAGACGGCCTTTGAATCAAGCCCTTCAGTATAATTTATGTACGTTTTAATAATTTCCTTGCTGGTATAAGTGTTTCGTATTTGAAAAAGTTATCTGGGGTATTACATAAAAGACTTGCTTGACCTTATGAAGTTGAGTCATAGTCATTGAATTTTAGGAAGCATTAAGGGTTAAGCTTATAAAAAATATTAGATTTAAGTAAACTTCATATTGGCCAACAGCAGGAGGTATTCTATGAATGTCACTATTTTGAATTAAGAACTAATGTTTAACATTCCCAAATTATGTTTTAATTGATTGGTAGAATTTGTAAAAAAAAAAAAAAAAAAAGTTTATTTTCAATGTTTCTTTAAATTTAAAATAAAGCTTATATTTAAAATGTTAAAAAAATGTATCTGCAGTGCCAGGCAGGTAACAGATGTTCCATAAAGGCTGTTGAATAAATGAATGGATTTAGGAAGCCTGGCTTTCCAAGCCCTGGAAAAATCCAGATCCATCACTTTCCATTATGGGGCAAAACCTATATTTCCTTTTCAACTTATTTGTCTGCCTAGAATTTAAAAGAACTGTTTTTTTTTTTTTTTTTTTTGAAAAAAAATCCCATTCCTAGACCCGTCACTCCTGGGTTAAACAAGCTCACTTAATATTTTTTTTCTCCGCGTGGGCTTTGCTTGGGCCCCATAGAGGTGCCGCGTATGTTTTATGAACTAACATTTATTTTAGACACTTTGGCCCATCGGACATGATCTTGTAAGCCTGAACTCTTCAGCGGATACGCTGTTGAACATAATGGGGAGATTTAAAAAGGTAGAGTGGATTGGAGAGTGCCAGGGGTGAGGGGAGGAGATCGTGGAGACACAGAAGTCGTCACGCTGCTCTCCCTGGCAGTCGAGGCCCCGCTGCTGTGACCTGCGTTTTTCAGCAAGCCCCTCCCACGCCACGCGAAGAACGCAAAATCGCCTAATTGCTATCCTGGAACTCAGCGCTCCCCGTAAGCCTGGAAGAGAATAGCAACGTTTCACAGACAGAGCCGGACACTGATCTAGGTGAGTGGCAGTGGGGGAGTCTCTGAGTTGCGTGTGGAATTCTGGATGGAATCCACAGGCCCAGGAAATTCCAGAACACTCTCTTCCGCAGACAAGGTCTTCAATTAATTACGGGAGCTAAAATGTTGCTGGGCATAAATCAGCATTGAAAAAATGCCGTACCTCAGTGTATACAGGGATTCACCCCGGGGGGAAGGGGAAGGTTTTAAAGGTATCTGAAAGCCATAAAAATCTCCATTTAGATAGAAATCTTTACAAAAATGTTATTTAGTTATTCATTTGCACTTTGGGGGCAAAGTTGTCAATTCAGCGGAACAAAGGCATGTATAAGTTGGCACTTAAAACTGAAGAGTTAACACCAGTAAGACAAAGGGTTACAATTGGTATCCTCAATTCAATTCAAATCAAAGTTCACCTAATGCCAATTCTTTGCCAGTGATCTAAGGACAGAGACAAACAGGACCCTTATAAGGCCTTGAATTTTTCCTTCATAGGGCTCAAAAAAATTAGTCATTGCAATTTCCTGCTGTCTGTCCAACCCCAGCAGACTGTAAACCCCATAAGGGTAGAAATGTGTTTGTTCTATAAACTTCTGAATTCCCAGAGTCTAATCCAGAGCCTGGCACATAGTAAGTTCCCAATCAAAACTTTAAATGAATCAAAGTAAGGCTCAGGGACTTCCCTGGTGGTCCAGCCTCCCCACTCCCTGCTCCCCGATCCCTTGTTGGGGAACTAGATCCCGCATGCATGCTGCAACTAAGAGTTTGCATGCTGCAGCTAAGAGTCTGCATGCTGCAACTAAGAAGCCTGCATGCCGCAACTGAAGATCACACATGCTGCAACTAAAAAAATATCCCTCATGCAGCAACTAAGACCTGGTGCAGCCTAAATAAATAAATAAATATTTAAAAACAAAACAAAAAACACAAGTAAGGCCCAGTACCACCAGCACCCTTAATAAGCTCACTGTCTAGTAGGAAACAGGTAAGAGAACAAAGGGATTATAGAAACAGGTGATGAGGCCTAGAGCAGAACTATGTTCAGGACCTTATGAGACAAAAGAGGCGGAAACTTGATTCAGCTGGAGAAGATGGGGCTGTGAAATGCTTCCAAGAGGGGATGGAACCCAAGTGAATTTTAAAAGGTGATGCCAGTCAGAGGGAACAGCTTGAGAAAAAGCTTGGAGGAGAGAAGCATTTTTGTTCCTTTTCCTGGAGCTTAATTTAACAAAAATTATTGAGGTGGCCTATTATCAAAATGGCAGGTACAAAGTCTTCAGCCAAGCCAAATGTCAAAGGGAGTTACCTGTCCTCAGGTAAATCTAGCCAGGAGAGATGGGGATATGAAGCCAATCCTGTGATAATATGTTATGGTCATTTTAGTCTGCCAATCATTGAATCAATAGACCTACTACATTTTCCCTCTAAATAGCCAGAAGAGGTTATTAAAATACACGTCAGAAAACAAAAAGAGAAAGTCCCTTCCAAGATCTTTATTGAGATCTGTAGGTCCTTGTAAGTTTCAGTTCTGAAATCTTCATTTATAAGAGACACAAGTCAGTACTTCCCTGGCGGTGCAGTGGTTAAGAATCTTCCTGCCAATGCAGGGGACAGGGGTTAGATCCCTGGTCTGGGAAGATCCCACATGCCGTGGAGCAACCAAGCCCGTGCGCCACAACTACTGAGCCCACGCGCCGCAACTACTGAGCCCACGTGCCGCAACTACTGAAGCCCGTGCACCTAGAGCCCGTGCTCTGCAACAAGAGAAGCCACCACAATGAGAAGCCTGTGCACCGCAATGAAGAGTAGCCGCTGATCGCCGCAGCTAGAGAAAGCCCACGTGCAGTAACAGATCCAACACAGCCACAAAATAAATTTTAAAAAAAGCAAATTGCGTTTATACGAAGTTCAAAAAGAAAACCAAGCTAAACAAAAAATCATTAAAAAAAACCAAGAGACACAAGTCAGAAGCACTTTATGAATTAGGCTGTATACTCAGCAGAGGGAGGGGGGACTATGATGTAATTGAAACCTCAATTGATGACCTTTAAAAACTGTGTCAATACCTGGAGACTAAGGGCTTCATCAAGAAGTCCACATTCTAGTGAGTCAAATGTCAGAACAAAAGAATCAGTAATTTGGGTCAAGGATCCAAGATGTGTAATTCATAAATGGCTGTAGAGACTGCCCCAGGACTCGTGTGAGCTAACCACCTTTCTAAGCAATTATCTGTGTTTGGAAAACTCCACACTCAAGTAGAACACGTGCAGGTTTTGTCTGGGGAGTTGAAGGATCTCTTGGAAATATCCCTTAGCCACTTGTTTACTTGGAAGAGCATCTGATTTTGGATAAAAGAATTTCCCTCTTCCAGTTGAGCTCAATTCGTCTCTTCATTCATTTGAAGCTATTTCTCAGAAAAGGACATGAGGTTTAGCCCATGTGAGGCTCTGGTCTCACGAATCCTCTTCCTCCAGATATCCGTATGGCTTGCTTCCTCACTTCCTTTGTGTATACTCAGAGGTCCCTTTCTCATCAGAGCCCTCCCTGGGCATTGTATCTAACATTGACCCTCCACCCGGATCCCTGACTCTTCCTCTACCACCTCCTTGCTTTGTTTTCTCTTTAGCATGCACCACCCAGCACACTATCTATCTATTTATTTATTTTCTTTCTACCATACTTGAATATTCTCAGGCAGAAATATTTGATTATTTGGTTCACTGTTATATCCCCAGCTCCTAGAAGAAGGACTGTTACAAAATAAGTACTGAATACAGGCAGCCTTCACTTTACATGGCATCTCAGTGACTACGGAACTGGGCAAAATGAGGACATGGTACCAACACACATGAGTTTCAGTTAACACAGAACCATGCAAAGCAATGCCTGCCTGTAGGTAATTGCTTGTAAGAATGGAGCTGTTCCACACTCCTACTGGATGGAATAGGCCATTCGGGGCAATTCATTTGCCCTATAATCCATTGTTCCTGAAAGCAAATTCGTCCAACAACCACTTGTAAAGGATCAGTACAGTGCACCTATTTGCGGATAATCTGTTCAGGCCATGCTTTCCTTTCTCCAAAACCACCTTCTTCTAAGGCCTAATAGACTCCACCTTAACCATAGACAATTGGACTAAAAGTAGACTACCCAGAGAGAGCCAAACCTTTGGTAAGGAGAGGTCCAAGAGCTTGAATGAACAGATGGCAATCTTGAGAGAATGAGAGGATGATGGAAGGAACTGAAGATCTACAAAGGCAAGACCCACGGAGATAAACTGGGTTCTACCCACCATGGTGCCCAGTTCAATCTTCCCTTCAGTTCCCTGGTCTATGCTTCCTCCCCATACATTCCTACTCTCCTTTGTTAGTTGTTATTAATCATGTTCCTTTGAGGTGGGTTACTCTTTCTTATTATCCAAAGACCCTTGATTGAGACAAGCTGTAGGCACCCACCACTGCCCAACCACCACTGAGATGCCAAGACACTAGAAGACCTGGTCTCCCTGCAAGGATATTGGTGCTGGACTGAGAGGTCAGGATAAAGAGCTGGAGACAAAGTGTCATGGACTGAATGTGTCCCTCAAATTCATATGTTGAAATCTGATCCCCAATGTGATGGTATTTGGAGGTGGGGTCTTTGGGAGATGATTAAATCATGAGGGTAGAGCTCTTATGATGGGCTTAGTACCCTTGTAAGAAGAGGCCACAGAGGCTGGCTCACCCTCTTTCCACCATTTGAGGACACAGCAAGAAGTTGGCTGCCTGCACCCCAGAAGAGGGCTCTCACCAGAACCCAGCCATGCCAGCACCATGATCTTGGACTTGCAGCCCCCAGAACAGTAAGAAATAAATGTCTGCTGCTGATAAGCCACTCTGTTTGTGGTTATTTGTTATAGCAGCCCAAACTGACTAGGACACGAGCCTGGGCCACGTGCAAATGACCCTAGGCCTTTGGAGGCACCTGGTTAGGTGCATTTTCGCCAGAGAAACGAAGGGAGAAGCCCTCGTGAAGATCTGCCTGCCTTGTGATTCAATCCTATAGCTGGGGTTTCTGAATTCCCACCACTGCAGATTCAGTCTTACACTGGGAATTGCTTGGGCCATTGAAGAAGAATTTAAGGAGCCCTAACTCAAGAATGGGCATGACTCTGTAGCCAGTCAAACCTCCTGACCCTGAGTCCCAGGGAATATATAGTGATTAAGAACATGAGCTCGGGACCACATGGGTTTGAATCTGAGCTTTGCTATTTACCCTGGGAAAATTCCTTGCTCTCTTTCAGGGGCCTTCTTCCTTATCTATAAAATGCGAATAGTAAAGTAATACCTAACGTATAATGTATATAAAGTACTTGACCTGGGGTCTAGGACATAAAGTAAGTACTCAATAGATGACAGCACTGAACACCCCAGGTTTTGTCTTACTTTAGGAACCAAGACACTGCTCCTATCCAGTCATTCTTTGGTTTGTTTCCCCATTCTTCTACCAATAGCCTGAGTCACATTTCAGATTCTCCATGACAAGCAAAAGTTGTAACCGATGGTGAAGTGTCTATTGTTACCACTTAGCTAACCCACTGTGAGCTAGTACAGGGCTAAATTCCTCATACATATATTGAAGTAGACATTTTTACCCCATTTTAGAGGGACGCAAACTGAGGCCCAGAGAGATGACACAGCTTTCATTTGGCCTTAAAAATCTAGTAAATGTTAATTACTGTTTACAGTAGAAATAATCAGTAATTTACTCTCTCAATAAATTGATTTAGCAAAAGCTAAATATTAGTTCAAGCCCTGCTTTTTGTCTTGGTTAAAGATATTTGCTTAAGAGGAGTATGAACTGAGTTTGATTTCTGATTTTAAAATACAGAAGAGGTGCTTATTAGATCCTGGAAGGAAGGAAGGAAGGAAGGAAACCAAGGGAAGGAATCAATGACAACAAAGGAATAAATGAATACGAACAAAGAAAAGGAGCAATAAGTTTAAAAAATTAAACATGAAATTGAGTCAATCTTGCTCATAAATGCTCACCTTTAATCAGGATGCCCCTCACTAACCAAACAGGGAGTTTAGTCAACAAATTTGACATCTGTTCTGTGTGGACGACAGCATCATTCAGTTTTTGCTAATGACATACTTTTAGGTTGCATGTCAACATAAGTAACGCAAAATAGTGAAAATCTCAGTGGAAAAGAAAAAAACCCAAGTCCACTTGAATGTCCAAATTGCTTTAGATACTCTTTAATACAATATAATTCCAGCACAAAAATATTTCTGAGTTCTTTGCAATTCTTCATAAAGCAATGTAACCAATATATAAATAGTTGTTCATGACTCTGGGGCCTGAAATTAACCAGAATGACTGAAATGAACATCTTTAGAGTAACTGCTGTGTATCCCACCATTCCTTGCTTTTCCTGCATCATCAGATTTTCATAGTTACAGAGGTGCTATTATTACTTATGATCAGTTTGATTAATGTTTATTCCATGGCAGGCATTATGGAAAAACACCTTACCTATATCATCTTATTTAATTTTTAATAATATATTATTAATCTTTTTTTTAAATCAGGGAAGTCTAAAGAACAAAATAATAGTAAAGAAAGCTTATGATTTCACCTGAGATAAATCAAAAGACATTAAAAAACAAAAGTGAAAAAAAGGTAATAAATGCTTTATGGTTAAAAAATTCAGGTAGAATGGTAAGAAACGTTACAAAAAGAATACATTGAAGCAACACCCTATTCTTCGTTTTAAAATAAATTTATTTATTTACTTTTGGCTGCGTTGGGCCTTTGTTGCTGTGCGTGGGCTTTCTCTAGTTGTGGTGAGCGGGGGCTACTCTTCGTTGCGGTGCGTGGGCTTCTCATTGCAGTGGCTTTTCTTGTTGCAGAGCACGGGCTCTAGGCGCATGGGCTTCAGTAGTTGCAGCACTCAGGCTCAGTAGTTGTGGCTCACAGGCTCTAGAGCACAGGCTCAGTAGTTGTGGCGCACAGGCTTAGTTGCTCCGCGGCATGTGGGATCTTCCCAGACCAGGGCTCGAACCCCTGTCCCCTGCATTGGCAGGTGGGTTCTTAACCACTGTGCCACCAGGGAAGTCCCTATTCTTTCTTCTTAAGGGTAACTGCAAAGGGGAGGTTTTTATGATTCCTTCCAATACAAAAAAGAAACAAAATTCCATACTGTCTCATTTGATTTTAGTCTTCATGACAATCTTATGAAGCAAGCACTATTGTTGTGCCCAATTTGCAGATGAGGAAACTGACTCTTCCATCAGCTAAGTAATTTGCCTAATGTCTCACAGCTGATAAAAATGACAGGAACAGGATTTGAACCTGTTTGTTCTTTTCATCAGGTAACCTTATCATATCTGATAGTCCTCTTTGGGTTTTCCGATATGGGCAGCAATGAAAAGACAGTGGATAAAGTGAATAAGGGGCCACCAACCTTGGTCATATGGACCAAACCAACACAAATATGAGGCTTCAAAATAATTTTTTGCAGGCATATTTAAATGACAAGCCTAAGTGCTATGTGCCAAACTTACAACTAATGTCTTCCTTACTTGCCTGGGGAAGGTGATATTTGGGGGCTACTCAAGTAAATATAATGTTGATAAATACATTTAGGGGCAGGTTGACAAACACAAAGGCATAGTGTGCAATTAACTACAGGGCTATGCTCGGATTCCTCGCTGTAAATGCAAGCGCAGTAAGGAATTCAGCTGCGTGCCTATACAGAAATTCGGACTTAGATGGGAAACCTGTTTGAGTTGTTGGTTTTACAGATGGAAGGTTAGGGAGCAGCCTGTGGTCATTTTACCCGCCAGCCGGAATTGCAGGGAGCATTCTCTGGCCTCTGAACTTCCTTTGCTGACACCACTAAGTGTAAGATCTCTGGCCTTGCCTCAATCCAATCAAGCGCACCGTTTCTAATATTTCTATCAGAGAAGAATTTGAAGTTTAATGAAACTATCCAATACAACATTTAACAAGATTTGGCATGGGCAATTTCTTAAGAATTACTGCCTTAAGTACCCACCAGGTTTACATAATGGACTTGGTGACTTCCTGGATGAAAGCACAGGTTTTTCAACCTCAGGTAAAATCAACTCTTGCCAAATAGATTCTTTAACATTTAGATAGCTTATCATTTCAAATTTGTTCAGTGTACTCTTTGGAGCTGCTATTTTGAGGAAAGGCCATATATGAAGGAATAACCCCAGCACAAGAAGTCCTTTAAGAGGTTTAAAAAAATGAGTTAGTCCAGCTAACACAGTGTTTTCCAAAACTAATGTACTTTTGCTAAAAATGTAAAATTAACATCAAATGAAGATCTCTTAAGAAGCTCTAAAATTGAGATGACTATCTTAGTGGCATATAGTAGGTACTTGATGCAATCAGCGTGTTCTACACAGGTAATTACTTTTACTACTAATGGTGCCTCCCACTCAGTGAGAAAGATAAGAGGCTCCAACTCTACTTAATCACTAGGCTGCTTCATTATTGCTCTACCACCTACTGGGTAAAACAATTCGCTTGTTCTATTCAGCAACTCTCACAAATGAGAAAAATTTATTAACGTGTGAACAGAATGGGACATATTTAGTATGTACAAAGGAGATTACCTACTTGATTTTAAAAATACATAAAGGATTCAAATACCTGTGTGGATCATCTTGAAATAAGGTCTTTCTGGAAAAGTTTTATTTTCATAACGTTGAAACTGGTTTGCAACGATTGTCCACTTCAGTGTGCTTGGAGATTGTTTAGAGGTGTTAGGGGAGGTGAGAGAAGACGGTGGTAGATAAGGGGGTGATGGAATTAGACAAACGTGGAGTCAGTAATGGGTGACCTTGGGTAAGTTATTCATCTTCTCTGTTTCTTATTATTTGTGGAATAAGGAATAAGCACAATCATATTTGCTCCATTCTTACTTAAAGTCAGTTCTGCTTTATGGCATATGTGTGTTTCTAAAAGGGACTGTGCTATTCCAAATCGCACAATAAAAACCACAGAGCTTATGGGGGAAAAAATGGACTTTGGAGCACAACACTTAACGTCAGTAACAAATAGTAAGAAAAGACAGGCACCTAATAAAAATGATAGCACTTCTTTACACATTAAGTAGTTAAAAAATACATAAATATTACAATAAATATGGCATTTTACCTTGAAAAAGATCTATAGAAGCGGATGCTAGCAGGGCTGCAGCCGTGAGTTATTGTGAAGTGGCAGGTGGTGGGTTGTCTGAAATCCAGTAGAAAGTTGTAACACCAGACATTGATGGGCGTAGCTTGTAACACACCTGGTTAGCTGGTAGGAGGTAGGTGTCTGAGGTGGGTGCATGTTTGCCTTTTGTGTATCTCTACCTGGCTTGATTCAGAGGTGTGTAGTTTTCTGTGTTCACCTAGCGTTTCTCACAGATGAAGTCAAACATACACAAATGCAAAATCCATATAATGCTCAAAATGTATCAGTCATGTTGGAACAAATTCTTATTTTCAGAAGCAGCATTAGAGCAGAATGAACTGTATTGTAAGGATTACACAAGCTAATGTTGGTAAACGCATAGTAGGTACTCAAGAAGTGTCATTATGCTTTGATTGCCACGGCTACCTCAATTAAACTGGGGTCAAACTCAATCCCAAACTCATAGTGGCCATACTTAGCCAGGTGGCCAATCTCTTTGCTGCTCTAGATCAGCAAACATGATATGACTCTAAAGGGCTCTCCTACAATGTTAATAGATGCGTTTGTTAAATGTTTTCACATTGTACCTTTGTCCTTGCCTACAACAATAGTGTTTCCTGTAAAGAGGTTAAGAACAAAGCCAGGAAACACCATCCTCTTCCTTCAGTAGAAGTTGAAAACTACTCTGCAAGAAGCAAGAATTTAGCTGCCCCTGGGGGAAAAAATGGTGTTGCTACTCATAATGTTTGATTAGCCCTGGAGAAGGACCGACCGATTTATCTCCAGAGCCTTTTAGGAATAATAGGTAACACCTACACAAGGCTCTCTACGTCTGGCACTATAAGAGCTCTGGATATATTAACTCGCTTAAGATTAAAATTATTCTATGTAATGGCTTTTCAAGTCTTGATGTTTCTTATCAAGTTAGGTAAGCAGAACAAGTTTGGAAATGCAGTCAGATTTCCAGTTAAGCAGGCAATACATTTTCATTGGGCAGCCCCGACTAGAAGAGACCGTATAATCTAAGAGTTGACCGGGGCTTTGGAACCAGACCAATCAGAATCATGATCCCCCTTCCAGCTGTGTGTTCTTGGACACGTGATTCAACCTCTGCAGGCCTCAGTTCTCCCTTCTGTAACAAGGGGTTAATAAAACTCTTTCTGGGCGCTGTTGCGGGAATTCAATGAGAGACAGCTGGTAGGTGATTAGCAGGGTACAGAGCACAGAGTCAGCACTCAGCAAGTTGTACTTTCTGTTTATATCATTATCATCACTTTCTTACCAGTATGGGCCCGGTGGATACTCGCATTGTTAGGCATACGGCACGTGACCCAGCTGTTTGCAGTAGTGCCTGGCACTGACCAAACTTGGCAGCTGAACACTTGGAGACCCTGCATCCCTGACATTTCTTTTTTGAAGTCCTGGATAAACAATACTGTTCTGTCACTATGACACTAAGATGCACTGCTGTCTGGCACCCCATGGGAGATGCCCACACTGCTGTCCTTAGGTCTCACTTCCCGTTTATTTATCTACCCACCCAGTCGGACTTCTCCTCCCATTGGTCTGCTGAGAATGCTTCGGCTAAGTTCACCTCAGAGCTCCACGTTGCCAAGTCCAGTGGGGACCTTTGCAGCCTGCACCTTCTGAGCTCCTGGCAGAATTTACCACTTCTTCCCTCTTGAAACACTCTCTTCTCTTTGTCTCCTACCTGCAAAATCAGCCTATCTTGATTTTCTTCCAAGCTCTCTGAAAGCTCATCCTGTGTCTTTTGGTGGGCTCTTTCTCCTTACCACTTGAAAGATTGGCCTTCCTCAGGACTTTTATACTCTCTCTCTAGATAAGCTTGCCCACTGCAATGGCATCCATCACATCCTATTTGCTAGGACATTCACGTTGATACATCCAGGTACCAAACTGAGATCTTGGTGAGCACTCAGTGGCGCTCTCCATATCTCTTGAACTTCTCACAATTATCTCACACTTGCCAGTTCCCCCTCTATCATTCCCAGTATCCCATTCGTTGAAAAAATACCCAAGTGCTATTGAGTTTACCCCCTAAAATGTACTTCCATCCACTCACTGCTCTCTATCTCTATCGCCAATAGCCTAGTCCAAGCTATCATCCATTTCCCCCCCTTCTCACTGCACTGGCTTCCTCACTAGCATATCTGTATTCAACCACGTTATACTGCAAAGCATCCAGCGCAATGTAGCCAGAGTAATATTTTTTTAAGATAATTTGTTTATATAATCCCCTGATTAAAAACCTATCACTTCCCAACGCTCAAAGACCAGATATAATGTTGTTAACGTGGCCTACAAAATCCTGAATATGACAGATTCCCTCTAATCCACTGTTATTTTATACCATTTCTTTTCATTCATTCATTCATTCATGAAATATTTAATGTGTACTTAGTTACGTGTCAGGCATATTATAGTTTCCTGGACTTGGCAAACTTCCTTACAACGAACAAGTATTACTTGAAATTTTAAGTTTAAAAAATGCCTAGGAATTGATGCCACTGAAATGAAGTGCTTAAATCCACATTATATTCCTTCTTTTGAGTAATCTCCCTAATAGCAAAGCTCTTTCCGCACGTTTTTAGATCTGGGGTTTAGATCTTTGGTTTATAGAAACGCCTCTTTGTAAGTACGAGCACTTGGATTGTGCAGTATAAAGTTGGATTAGTGATTGATATAAGCCCTTCTCACTTCGTTCTCCCTGCCTCCCCATGGCTGGACCCCCTGAAACAGTCATGTGAACTCTAAGCCTAGGCATTCAGGAAGTCAGAGACGTTGACATTCCAAACATCTGAAAGGTGAGGGCTGGGTAACAAAAACGCACTCTCATTGTACACAGAGCGCATTTCAATTTTCTGCTGCAGTACTCAGAGGAGATTAGAGTGTTTGCAAATTTGAGAAATTTCAGAAAAGACAGGGAGAGCAAGCAGCCAATTTCCATTGCATTTTTGCAAGTGAATATCAGGAAATTCGTTATGAATTTTGTCCAAAGTGGTGTAATCCAAACATTAGTCACTAACCTCCTTTTTCAGAGATAACAAATGATCTATTAATTGCCACATGTACTGACCTTTAGTCAGGCTTTGTTTTTCTTTGACTTTTGTTTAGCATTTGATGCCTCCACTGCCCCTTTTTAGCGACTCATTCTTGGCTTCCATGTATCCAAACCTCCTGAGTTTTCTTCCATTCTGATTGGCTTTTCCATCTCTGGATCATCCTAGATCAGTCCTCAAATGCGGACAGGTCCCAAGGCTCTGCCCTTGTCGATCTTTCTTCTCTCTCTAATTCCTCCTTCTCACAGGGCTCTTTCATTCTCATATGTTCAATGGATAGACGACCCTCACGGCACTATTTTTACCACTGATCCTTCTGCCAAGCTCATGGTTCCATACCTTCAGTACCCTAGGGATTATTTCCATTTGGTCACGTTATTCCTTTTGTCCTCTCCTGCCTTTCCACCAAAATTTGCCTGTCCACTCACCTCTAAGCCCCAGATCTCTCAGGAGTACCACTACTCTCCTTGATACAAATATTCAAAACTCAGAAAGAGTACAGGGGGTACTGTTTATAACATTTGCTTTAATGACTTCCCGTTGCTCTCAGAATTGTGTCCAAAATGGGTTTGTGTCTGTTTGTCTTTTGGGTTTGTCTTTTATAATTTGACCCTTTCCAACCTTTTAGGATCCTCTGTCTCGTCCTCAACCACACTGGGCTTTTCTAAGTCCATCAAATGTGCCAACTTTTTCCTGCATCATGTCCTTGGCAAATACTGGTGTCTAAGATGTTCCTCTCCATGGCTTTTGCTCTATCCTGGTCTCCCCCACTCCCACCATCAACCTAATTCACTGCTAATTTTTTAGTTGTGAGCTTTAATATTGCTCATCTCAATGAGCCTTCTCGATTTCTAGTCTGCGTTCTCCCTGCCCTCTCCCCCTTCATCCATTGCTTGTATAGCATCCGCACATTCATTTCACAGCACTCAGCACACCTGGAACGTGCAGCCTGACACTGGTTTTCTCCACTAGACTGTGAGCTCCATGAAGTCAAGGACTCACTCATCTCCACATCCTCAGTGTCCGGCACGTGGACATGCACCCAGTAGGTTGAATAAAAGGATAACTGAATGAAATCATACTTCATCAACTCCATTACCAGCCATATGCAATTAGCCACCAAGTCCTGCAGTTTTTCTTGTTACTATCACTCCATCCTTCCTTCCTGTCTCCACCATCCTTTCTGCCCCTGCCCTGGTCTATACTCTCCTCATCTCTTGACTAGATTGTTGTAATAGCTCAGTGGTCTTCTTTGGATCTTTCTTTTCTGCAATTGATTTTCTAGACTACTGCCTGATTAATCGTTCTTAAAAAAATTCATCGTGTTATTCCTTTGCTCAGAACCCCCTGATAGCCCTTTCCTGTCCACAGAACAAAGTGGAAAACGTCATAGGGTCTCAGAGTCGAAAGGAGTCTTGAGTATCATCTGGTATAACCACCTCTTTCTACAAATGAGGAAACTAAGGTCAAGAGGGTGTTGGGTGACAGGCCAAAAAACACAGCACCGGTGTTTCCGACTCCGTGCAAAAGGGCCTTGAGGATTTACCTGCTTGAAACACATCCACGCTCTCTCACTGCACAAAAAGGACAGCCCAAGCTCCTCCCCACGGTCTGCCTAGGCTGGTGTAACCTGACTCCCGCACAGGATGACCACCGTGTCCCAGTTTGCTCAGGACGCTCCCAGTCTTAAAACCGAAAGCCCCACATCCCAAGAACCCTCTCAGTGCCCTGGCAATCTGGGACAGTTGGCCACCCTTCTCCTGCCTTCATCCTCAGTCTCATATCTTATCATGCGTTGACTTGCTTTGTTCTCCCCAGACACATTAGGCTTGCTTTCTGTTTCTAGAACACCCTGTCCAAACCCATTCCCACCTAGGGCCTTTGCACTTGCTATGCCCCCTCTCCCTGTCTACCCACAGTTATTTATATCAGAAACTAGTACCCGGACTTGTCATTAGACCTCTTTTGTTAGCTCGGCAGATGACGCTTCCATAATCTGACTGCAAATCTCCTTGGTATCCTTATTTTACTACTTCAACTCCAGTCACTTATGTGCTCAAAAATTACATTAATCATTGAAATGATTAGAAGATCATCTGGATGAGGACCCCAACTCTCTCATCCCCATTGCACAGACGATTAAAATGGTAAAAAGGGACATGTTTTGGTTGGAGCAGTCTGTAAGCCTGACTGCAAAGAAGGCAATCATGAAAGTCTGAGACTACCTGTCTTTTTTTTATTTATTTGCATTACTCAGTAGATTCCAATCTTACTCATTACAACAGCCCAGGGCCCTTCAGGCCAAGCACATCACAGTGTGATCTATTGTTGGGATAAAAATCTCCTGGTGATGACAGCCAGGATTGACAGAGATGTTTAAATCCTAAACTATTCTTTGGACGACATTCAGTTTTTTGTCAAGGAATTTCAAAATGTGACTGGAGCCTTTTCAAAGCTTTCCACATGGAGGAAACGCCAGTGACAAAAGAAGACATGAACCAGCTGGGGTTGAGTGGGAGGAACATTAACCTTCAAGGCCAAATACCTTGGGAGAGACTGGGGCTCTGACCAACGAGCTGTGTGACTTCAGACCAGTCGTTTGCTTCCCTAAACCTTGGTTGCTTCATCTGTACAATGGGACTAATAACACCTACCTCTGTCGATAAAGGAGTAACGCACGTGCTTATACCTTCAGCACCCTCTCTGGCATAGAGTACGTGCGCCCTAATTTGTTGGTTACAAAAATTACTAATATCTATATTTTCCATGAAGCCTTTTCTGAAATTGAATATCCCTTTTATTATAAGTCCCTGAAACTCAGACACAACAATCGCTATTTTCTTTTCTTTCTTCATCGTCTTGCGAGTTTTGTCTGGCTGTTTAGTCAGTGTATATTTGAACTTTCCAAAAAAACCTAAGCTTTGTCAAACTCACTCTTGCCTATACCTTTTACACGTTTGTCTGATTTTTACATTTCACACCACACCCATCTCCTTCTGACTTGTTTTCTGGCCAGATCATTTCCTGGCGAGTAATTGAGGCACTATGAGAAGCCTCGGGGACCCACAGACCAATAAATCCTGTCCCCTGCCCTATGGAAAGTCAAAGTGCAGTAGGAAGGACATAATTTCAGCAATGTGATAACTTTTATATCTGAGTACATTGAGACACTGAAAAAAAAAGGAAACATTTAACTTTTCAATCAAAGGAGGAAGCACCTAACTTCACAAGGAGTAGTCAAGGAGAGCTCCGTTGAGGAGGTGACATTTGACCAGGGGTTTAAAAAGATGCATAAGAATTTACCAAGACCATTATGAAGGTAAGAAAAGTTATGCACATGTTACTTATGAACCAAGATTGGTAAGGCAGAGATCACCCCTTCATTTCTTGTCTCTGCAGCCAGACTGCGTGCAGATTCCTTAAAATTTGGAAAAGCGTCTCACATTTCATTGGAAATCCCATTGTCTGTAGCAAAATCATGGCCCAGAGAAATCCTGTAACCAATCCTTATGATAAATGGCCTCTACTTTTAGCTAATGTATAGTAAAAGTAACAAACACTGAGGTCAGTGGAAAACTATAATTAAACATACATATTTCAGAATGAAAAGTTACATCAATCAACCTATACCCCAAACTGAAAATAGACCAATTTTTTTTTTTAACTTGGCAGAACAGAGTTAATAGAAGATGGGAAGCACTCTTTTTAACTATCAAAACTGTTTTCCTGGACTGTTGAAAAGCATCCATTAGCTCAGCCCATATCACCCTCTTCCTTTTAAAAAATAATAATCTCATTGTTAAAAATGACTCATACTAACTGTATTTAAGAATAAAGAACAGGGCTTCCCTGGTGGTGCAGTGGTTGAGAATCTGCCTGCCAATGCAGGGGACACGGGTTCGAGCCTTGGTCTGGGAAGATCCCACATGCCGCAGAGCATCTGGGCCCGTGAGCCACGGCTACTGAGCCTGCGCGTCTGGAGCCTGTGCTCTGCAACAAGAGAGGCCACAATAGTGAGAGGCCCGCGCACCGCGATGAAGAGTGGTCCCCAATTGCCGCAACTAGAGAAAGCCCTCGCACAGAAACGAAGACCCAACACAGCCAAAAATAAATAAATAAATAAATAAATATTTAAAAATTAAAAAAAAAAAAAAAAAAAGAATAAAGAACATTATAAAGAAGAAAGTTTAAAAATCATCTAATATTCCAGCATCTAGAAATAACTCCTATAGAACTCAGGTCTACTCCTAGTAATAGCACCTCACAGAGTTCCTGTGTGCATCTATAAAATAACACTGATAAAGGGCTTATGTCTAAGACTGGAACATAGTACTACCCCACCCACCCCTCCCCCAATGTGGTAATTAATATTGCTACATCATTATTATGTTGTTGTCTGCACTGAAGATGCTCTTTTACCCATATTTACTTGCACATCATGTTCTTTTAAAAAAGCTGGGAACATGGGCTGTGTAACTTTAAAAATATGTCCTCAATCTACTAGAAGGAAAATGACTTCCTGAACTACCTCTGTTTCAAACCAGCTTAGCATTCTTGATACTTCTTGATTTGGACGTGTAGGTCAGGGGAAAAACTCCCCAGCAACCACAGCACCATGGAAGCACAGAACATTCGTGAACCGGCATTATTACCTCATTACTCTCCACCAGAGTTGCTCAGCCTCAGCACCGTGGACATTTGGGGTCAGATAATTCTTTGTCATGGGGGCCGTCCTGTGTATTGCAGGACGTTTAGCAGCATCCCTGGCCTCTTCCCACTAGAAGCCAGTAGCAACACCCCAATTGTGAAAACTGAAAATATCTTCAGGAATTGCCAAGTGTCCCTAGGGAGAGTGGGCTAAATTACCCCAGGTTGAGAACAAATGCTCTAGACCCTGGTAAATGCAAAGTTCTTTGTGTCTCCAATAAAAAAAGGTAAAAGGGATTTTTTTGTGTTTTGTTTTGTTTTGTTTTGTTTTGATTTGTTTGTTTTGGTTTGGTTTATGAAAGAGAGATACATTCAGTACTGAATAATTCTTTAGGAGTTGTTAGAGGACACGACTTCATGGATGTCTTTGGACCCACGGGAGAGGAAAAAGATCTTGGAGAAGTGATAAAACCCACACCGCCAGTGTTGGATCAAGAAGCAAGCTCTAGGTTTTCCTGACCTGCACCTTTAAGAATTACAAGAACAGGTAAGTCCACGAGACAGACCCCGCCCCCAAGGCCTGCCCTTCTTTTCAAGACACAGTAACAACAAAAGGACTGGAAACGCTACAATCCTTTATTTTCGTCAGATGCACTAACAGGAAGAAGGGGGAGGAAACGACAGCTTTGACTTTTTGGATAACCTGAAACACTGATGCACTGCCAATTAAGGCAGCCGTAGATGCTTTATCTTTTGGGGACACGAGCAGGTCCCGAATTGTGAATTTTAATTTTCCAGTCGGAGTTCAGATGGCTGCTTAAACAATGTCTAGAAGCTCCTGAAAGATAGTCACTAATGAATGAACATGAAGCCCTAGTTTTTGAGACATTTGAAACAAAGCAGGACAACGCTCTCTGCTCTGTGTACTTCGGGGACTGATCTGAAAGCACGAGAGGCGGGAAGAAAACTGACAGTGAGCAGAGAGGCCCGTTCCTCTCTTGAATTCCCAGGATTCACCAACTCATCAAATGGAGGGAGTTTTCTCTTTAAGTACGACTTTTATTCCGAGAAAAAACTATCATTTGAGGAGCCAAGTATGTATGTGCTCTTCAGTAATATAAATGTGTTAGCATCTTACTAATCAAATGGAAAATTGTTTTGTTCTAATGGTTTCGAAACTTCCCCATCCCTCAAACAAACAGTACCCGTTACTTTAAACACCTCAGTGTCTAGTAATTGTTCAAAAATGTGTCTGGCTACCAGTAATTTAAGTCCTGTCAAAAATAAATCTCAGACACTCACTTCTTCCAGTCAGTGACTTGAAAAACACGCCCACATGTCAATTACCGGAAGCTGTAGCAATGTTTCTTTGTTCTGAATTTGTGTAAACAGAAAAAGGTTCTTCCTCAGTAACAACTGTTTTCTAAAACCTATATAAATGTTTATGTGAGCCTCCTTGCAACATCACCTAACAGAAGTAATAAAAGCCACCATGTTGGTAAACACACACACACACACACACACATACACACAACTCTGTGTGTGCCTTTGGGTAATAAATGTACAAGTGTGAATGAACAATGTAGCAACTTGTGAATTATTCTTTTCACAGAGGCCTGACCTTAAAGTATTTACATTTTAAATTGTAAATGAAAATGATCTACATTTTGAAAAGGTAATAGTCACTGGCTGGTTTCCATATTATCCAAAAGAGATTGCTTCACAGATAATTTCAAAATCACAGGTAAATAAATGAGTAGAAAAACTGTGGCTATAAAACAGAAATAATTCACAAAATTGGCAGCTAATTAAGATAGGCTATTAGACAGAGCTTCTCTGTGTAAAACTGTTCTCCACAATTCAGACTGATAAATCTTGTGAAGAGAATCCAGTCCTTACTGCAATGTGTATGTGGTTGTAAATAGCTATAAATCGAGCTATAGATTAGGACTCTTAGTGATTTTCTAAGATTTTGCATTTCTAATATAACAGTATTTTTATTGACAAAGATTGTAATCATTTAATCATAAAATCACCAAAACCTATTATGTTATAAGGTCTCCAGGAAGGTTTTTCTTGCTAAATCAGATAACTGAATTTCAAAGAAGGATGAAAAGGAAAATAAATTTGGTTGACCTGGTATTAATTGTTCTCTTCTCCCTCCCTGGTTCTCAGCTGTAAGGACTAAAACAAATAAATACAACTGAAAAATACACAGACGGACAATGCAAAGATGTTGGAATGAGGCCCCAAGTGGTCTTCTTTCCAGGGGTAAATTAGGATAAGTTGATTTTCATTAAGCAGGAACAGATCAATATTTCATTATTAACATGGTGACAATTGCATGTTAATAAGAAGTCATCTTTTTTCAATCGTCTAACTGCCAAGCCACTGGATTAATGACTTCCCTCATCCATCCAGTGGAGTCTCTTTACATTTCCTCTCTTACTATATGGACACGTGTGTGTGTGTGTGTGTGTGTGTGTGTGTGTGTGTGTGTGTGTATGGAAACTGACCTTTGCTAGGCAGGATTAGGAAACACCTACTAATGTTTCCTTCAGGAAGCAAGGGATTTTGCTAGCCTGTTTTCCCCTTGGGTTTCCCTTCCCCAAAATGCTCCCCCATCAACTTGTCACTGGGATTTAGATAATGATCCTATTCAGCGGATGATAGTTTTACTGATAGAAGTAAAATCTTTTTTTTTTTTTCTTTCAGGAAGGAAGATAATAAGATAAATCATTAATTAAAGGGCTGCATATGGGACAGATGGAATTCTACCCACGGGGCTGCCTCCCCCATCAATTGAGGGGCAAAATGCACCATCAATCACTCATGGTCTAGCAGCCTTCAATAGGAACCCTCTTGCCCCTTCCAGGGATGATAAACAACACATACTCCCAGTACAGCCTATTCGGTATCCCAGAGTAGGTGAACTATGAGATAACGCATTTATCCTTCTTGGGAAGGTATCCCTTCATGTTTCTTGTGGCGCAGAGAAAGCATACCCAGCTGAATGATGACTAATGAGGATTAATGCATTATTCCACAGAGGATTAGAGGTTCTTCTCTTTTGTGTAGTAGTTAAATAATAACAAAATGAGACTATAATAATAATAATTATAATAATAAAATGGCTCCTGATGCTTCCCTGAGCAGTAAATCTGACACTCCACACACTTACTTCGCTTTTCCTTTCCTTCCCTTTCTCTTCTTTATTCCTCTGCTTTTTTTTTTTTTTTTTGAGGGCTCTTAGGTGTTCTTCCTGTAAATCCAGCTGATATAGTCAATGCCTCTCAGATCTTTGTGGGAAGAGGAACATCAGGAATTCTTAAATAGACTCCTTTGAAAAGTCAAAATTAAGTAGCAAGGTACTAAAAGCTGACGACAATTTTCCCAAGTATTAAAAGTCACAGCGAAGCCTGCCTTGAACGTCCAGATGAAGTCTACCTCCTCTGTCACCCTGAGAGTCTTCCTTCCATAATATTTACCACAGCTGGCAATTTATCTGTGCAATTATTTAAATCATATCAATCCCATTTACATAAGGTAGAAGCAAAGGATCTCTGGCCAGAGTATGTATTTAATAAATAATTACTGAATGAATAAATAAAAGAGTTCAGAAACAGAAAATTAGATTATGGTATGGTTGGTAAGTCCTATAAGACACCCAGGAAGCCGCTGAAGAATTTTAAGTCAAGGTAGGAGTTCTAAAGGAGGCGAGTGACGTGTCGCATTTTCGAAATATCCTCTTGGCTACAGAATGAACATCACCCTTGGAGAGGGTCAGAGATGGAGTGGGGTCATGCACCAGAGGATCTGAAAGCAGCCCAGGGAGAGCTATGGCGTCTGGGAGTGGGGAGCTCGCATGGACATTTGCCAAATGTGTATTCTTGGCAGGGCAGATGACATGGAGGGTGAGAAAGAGAGAGCCTGCTTTTCGGCAGCCCTCCTCTAACCTGGGCACACGTACTTATATTCTGCACAAAGATGTAACCTGCAGACCCCAACCGGAGCCTTCGAGGGACTTTAGAATTGCGTATTTTACCATTTCACACATTGAGTTGTTTTTCTCTGAATTATATTGCTTTTTACCTAATGAAAAACCTGCTCAAGAATGGCAAAGCATAAAGAACTATTTTTCACCTCCTTTAAGACTGTAGCAGAATAGGAGGTGATTGAAAAAAAAAATCAGTTCAGTTGGGAATAGTCAACGATTCTAGAGACAGTCGAACCTGGACTCACCAGTTCTCAGTCCCCGTGAGGCAAACTATTGACATGGTCATAAAGGGACCAAAGCAACTCACTGGTCCTCGTCCAGCCGTACAGATTGTGGCAAAGTATCGTGGCTCACCCATCGATGGTGGGTGATGTTTTTAAACAGTCTTTGAAATATGAGCAGTGGGTCCCTCACTCCTTTCGGGGGATCTTCTTTTGCTGTGTCTCCCCGCAGCCCCATTCTGTAAGAGGCATTCCTTGTCCTGCCTAGAGTAGAAAGCAGACCAAGGAATCGAAGTCTTGCTTTGGGGATTTCAAAAGCAGACACCCTAGCATTTAAGAAGTAGCTTCAGTTCTTCTGAGTGTGATAGGCCAGAGACATTTCACCTCTGCTCTCCACTTCCCTTTACCCAAAAGATAAGGATCCCTGGGGGTTGAGAGGCTTGTGTGTGTGTGTGTTGGGGGGGGGTGCGTGTTGTGGGACAGTGAAAGAAGGAGCCATCCTAGACACTTTGGCATCGGCGTGTTTGCGCAGCTCTGTGTTCTGCTTCCCAGCTGCTACTTGCTGGGCTGCGTCCTTGGCCGCTGGTAGGGTGAAGCAGGAGGCAACATGTAAATTAATTCTTCAGGAGAGTTTGAGAGCAGAGGAATCTTCTGTTCCAGTGCCTTGTGGAAAAACTCCCCTTCTTCCAGGCCATGTTGCAGGAGCAGAAGACTAGAAATACTTACGTGCTATAACTAAGCAAAGGGGTCGGAAACATCACTAGCAAAGTACTAATAGTTCCAAAATAGCCTTCAATCAGAGATCAGAAGGGAAACTGCACATCCCTGCAGGCGTCAGTATAGACACAAGGTCATAAGGACCACATATGACCTCCAAATCCTTGGACACAATCCCAGGAGGCTGAATCGACCCAGATTCCCTGATTTGACTCCAGTTAAGTTCTGTCATCCAATGGCACAGGTGCTTATAATAAGAATTTAATGCAGTTGTAGTAAAAAATAGTTTTCTTGCCACTTTAGTGTAAGCCCTCTACATTTATGTCTATTTCATAATGGCAGCATTTGTCAGGAATGACGTATATGCCCATGCATTCAATGGCGAGGCTTCCATACCCCCTTCCAGAGAGCAGGCACTTTAAGCTGTTTCTCCAGGTCTGGGGATGGGCCATGTTCAATCAACCATCTCCGATGTCACTGGGGTCCCGACAATATCTCTGTCCAGCCACACATCTTGTTCTTAAGAACACATTGCTTTGCAACATCTCTGAAATTGGGATTCCTTGGGATTTGAATATTACGCTTTATTATTCTGTTTTCACCTTCTACATGTACCGTCTTTGATGCTTTTCAAACTCCTTATCTCTATTTGTCCCTTCCGCTGCTGTTCGAAGTAGTAGGAAAAGATATCTTGCTCCCTTTTGACAAATGAGATGACTAAAGCACAGAAAGATTTGGTAACATGTCCGAAGTCACAGAGCATAAAATAATAATCATCGCAACAACAACACTTTGTGGTCATCCTAGTAAGAGTTACCGCCTTTTAAATTTTGCTACCTGTCTGCTAACAGCTCTTCCTGCATTATCATTATGTGTCAAGAGCTCCCTTAAGTAGGTTTTATTCCAAACATCATACTGCAGATAAGATGACTGAGGCATAATTAGGTTAACTGCCCTGACAAGGTCACATAAATGAAGCTGTGTCATACAGTACCTGCAACTTACATACTCTTTTTCGAAACTAACCCTCAAGAAAGATGCCATCCACTGTTTCATTTACTCCTCCAAACATCACATAAATCTATTAGCATGTATTAAGGTTAGAGAGGCTTATTATTACAACCAAATAGAGTAAACCCTGCAGGCAAGCAGGAACACTTGAGAACTCTCACCATCCGCCCTTCACACCAGGGATTTGATAGTATCTGAAAGGCAGGATGATTCAACAGTCCACACATCTGCATACAGACTTTCTTTTTAGTTCTTCCTTTGGCACAGTAGTTCTCAAACTTGAGTAGGCATAAAAATGATGAGAGAAGGCTGCACACGATTCTGTGTGTGTCTTTCTGTATGTGTGCGACTTGATAATGAATTTCAATCTCCTATATGGCTTAGGGGCTCAAAAAATGTTTAATTCAGCAATAGAAAAAATAAAAAGAAGGTATAAGTGTAGAAGATTTAAGGAAATTCCAAAGATGATCTTGACTCTTCATGACTCTTTTCTAATGGGCTGACTTTAGAACCTAAGCCTCACATAAAATGTTGAGCTACTTTAGAGAATAAAAGGTGTTAAGACTTGGAGACACGTGCGTCTGACTCCAAAGCCCCCGTTTATCACCATTTTTCCTTCCAAGCCGGGGTCAAAGATCTACTGTTCCCTCTTCTAACGTTTTAGGTTTTTCCCCCATTCTAAGCCAGCCCAGCATAGAGTTAAAAAGTAAATAGATAACTGGCTGTGTCATAAATACCTGTAGAGTATCTGATTGACCAAAAATAACACTGATTCGATCCTCTCTGAAATTTTTAGTTTAAATGCCTTAAATAACCCTCAATCTTGCCAGCTCTTAAGAGCCAAGTGCCTGCCATGCAGATATAGTAATTTGCTGTATCCCTATTGAGAAACATAACTTGAGGCTTCCAGTTCTAATACGCAGTAGCACAAACAGAATGTCAATTTCCTACCGAGTTCAGATGGGTCTATTTCAGACTAGTATTCAATATATATGCTGTTTGCTAACACTCACCTGTAAATTTGTGTTTATTCTTCCTTCCTAAGCTCTAAGTGCAATCTATTTTAATTTTCCCCCTTGCCAAATATTCGGTTGCTGACAAACACACATTCAAATTTCCTTGCACATTCATGCCTGTGATTTTGCGCTCAAATTGAGTTCCTGGGCAAATCAGTTTTGATGTTTGCATACACACATCCATTCATGTGCATGCTCACACACACACACACACACACACACACACACACACAATTTCCATTCATCTACAATTGCTGTCAGGAGTTTTAGAAAAGATGAGAAGTATGCCTTGAAATAACACGCCAGTGTAGAGCACCCCTGTATCAGTAATTAGAACTACGCTGTAGGTTTTATCTTCCACAAGGTTGAGTTTGAAAAGTAGTAAAACATTTAGAGTTAAAAATCTACCCTTAAAATCTTTACATTGTTCATAAATTATAACTTGGTTTTATGTATATATCCCTATGCAATGATACTTTTGTTAAAATGTATAATATCTACAGTAATGTGTATATATAATATGTATGAAGAACAGAATTTTAGAGTTTTTTACAGTATTTCAAATGTTTTGCCAAGTGCATATAATTGTAAACATCTAAGTTAAAGGTGTGTATGTTGTAATTCCCCAATATTCTGAAATAGTATTGCCAAATACTATAATACTATAATAATTGCCAAATAATTATTTGGATGGTTATATTTTTTCCTTTCTGAATTTGTGTTATCCCAGAATTTTCTCCAGCTTACTGTTTTGTGCTCAAGAACCTTACACACTACAGTTTTGGGTGATTATCTCCTATGTTTATAAGGCATTTTATGATTTGCCAAGCAATTTCCTGTAGATATCTTATTTTATCCTCATAAAAGCCCTGTGGGGAAGACATTATTAATTTCCATTTTACAGGTGAGCTGACAAAATCAGAGAGGTTAACTGACAATGTGGCTTAGTTGAGAAATGAAAACAGCTTCTGAGAGCCCACGTTCTCACTCTCTCCCTTGAATCACAGCTGATTCCTGATGCAGCTTAAAAACACATCTCTCCTTAAAGATCTCTTAGAAGATATATGGTCCCATTAAAAAAAAATCTTTGCTAATTTTTGCTTATATGTTTTTAATTTTAGCCCAAAATAACATACTTAAGTAGCAAAAAAAAAAAAAAAAATGATGTGACCTATAATTAGGAGAATGATCTCAGCAAAAGTTGGGAATTGAACTTGAAGACTGTTAACCTTTATTTCAAGTAGACCATCTCTCCGACGTTTGAGGCAAATGAATGAAGCACATTTGTTGATTTCAAAATGGAATTTGAGCTTAACTCAAAAAAAGTGTCTCTTTTTATTGCTAAATCCAGAGAATTAAGCCATTTGGAGAACATCTCACTAGACGCCTAGTCTTTCTAGAACCTTCTAAGATGATGTTTTAAATTGAATCCACAAAAAAGCACAGAAAAGTAAGTACAATCTATCAGCAGAAGAAGGTCTATGATTGGTGACACATTAACAAAAACAGTCAACAACACTAATCCTGCTCGACAATTCTGCAAAGGAGATCTCCCAGGCATCCCATGACCTGCTGCCTGGACTCACCATTTGGAAGATTAGAGAAGCTCAGACTAGATGTGCATGTTGTAGTCACAATCCTATATCTTTTCCCTCACATCTCTTAGGCCCCTCAGCTAGAGTGATTCAGGGTGTCCTTTGAAAAGCCACCAGGCAGGAGCTCAAACAGAGGTTGGTTCATTTCAGTGAACATATTTGGAGCCCACACTAAGGGCTCCTTCTCTTTGATGTGTGTGCTGTCCCTCTCTGCCTTGGAAGGAGAGGGAGGCTTCGTCCATGTGCTTGAAGAAGGAGTATGGATTTAAGGTCTCCGACTGTTTCACTGTTTTTGTTTTCGATTTCTGGTTTTCATTAAAAGGTCTGAAGCTCCAAAAAAGGTTCATGACTGCATTTAGTCAATCATTTATTAATTCATTCACAAATGTTCTTGGAGTTTCTGCAGTGATAATTTAGCATTAAGGAACAAAAGTAAGACCTTGGCTTGCCAGTAAGGTCCAGACAGTTGAGCTGGGGAGATAGATAAGAAAACAAGCAACCAAAGTATACCATGGATGGAAATGCAGGCTGACTTTGGGGGAACAACACCCAACCTTGACTAGGAGGACCAGGAAAGGCCTCAGAAGAGTGATCTGCCCTGAGTTGTGAGTGCTGCTTGGGCATGGAAAAACCCTGCTTATTGAGTTCCCTATCTTTGGGGTTTTGATAGAAATTTTATTACCTATACAGAACACTTCTGTGTATATGAAGGGTATTTGAATATTCCTTGCTCACTTTTATGAAACAAAACCTTTAAGCACTTTCATCCCTCTATTCAAGATATGATTTTGTTTTTACTATACATAGAGTACAATTTTGAATTTTCCAAAGGGTGGAAGATTAATTGCCAAACTCCCGGCTTAAGCTCCAACTTTACATTTTTTGAGTGATGGAAATTCAGTGTACTTTCAGTTATTTGGCTTAGCTGAATAACTCTCGCTGCTAATACTCAAATCTTGCCAAGCATCGTATACAAAACCATTTTCAGGAAGAAAATGGGGAAATTTGGAAGACTTGACTTTTTAAAGAAGTAACTTTGGATGGTAGTTTGGATAGAATGAGCAACCGTGGGGCTGTTTTATGTATTAGTAGCAAAGCGTTTCCAATCTAAGTAGCAGGGTAACATCTCCTGAAAAATAAAAGTTATATACCATAGACCCTTGACATTTGTAAGGGGTGTATTCTGCAGCCTTCAAAACTCCCTAAATTTATGAAGTCACCAAAACATATATTTTCCCTCATAAAATGCAGTGAGGTATATCTGAAAATTTTAAGTGACTTCTTTTAGGTTCCTAATGGCTGTATAAATACAGAATCCAAAGTCATTTATAGTCACCTGTTTGGTGTGCATTGCTTTTATAACAACACTGGCAGGCAGAAAGGATGTAGTTCAACAGATACTGGAAATTCACATTGTACTGTAGCTCTGGGCCACTCACCAGTAAAATTACATCTTCCTACATCTAAGTGTCACTCTGCACAATACAAATTCCTATCACAGCAAATGGCCAAAATGTTGCATGTCATGAGTCCTCGATTATCTCCCTGATAGACAAAACCATAATGCGACATCTGCAAATGTCATGAAGTTATGGTATTGTTAAATCGCTAATAGACAAAACAAAAGTCTTGAACTTTTGGGTATTCCAAAGGGATGCAGTTTCAGTGTTATGCTCTGAAATCTTCCCGAGTGGGAGGAAAGACAGTTACTTCAGTGCTTCTTAAGTGCACGTAAACAGGAAGAAAGATATTTTGAAGTCAATAAGAATGTGAAACTGAGAATAAAGACAAGCTAGTCTTGTCTGGCCTTAAAGTAAATCTCAAAGCTACAGGAAGGCCTTTCAATTAAGAATCTTTAATTAATCACACTAAAACAATTTTATAACATTATCCCTGCAATTTGACATGAATTCAGAGGCAATGACAGCTCATGTCCCAGTTACAAAACATCATGGGTACACTCTGTCATCTGTAAGACCCTGTCATCAATATAGATTTCTATTTTTGTAAATTATCTTTTATTTGGGGAAGGAGGGAGGTATTGATTTTTTCTTAGTCTTTTCTCGGAATGTTAACCTTGTTTAAGTTCTTCATTTCCTCTGCCTGAAGCACCATGTTGCAATAGAATTAAATGCATAGTAAAATGGCCATGTGAGAAAGGTTTATGCATTATGTTAAAACCTGCCCCCTTGATAAATGGAGCCATTAGGGTCTGGAATTCACTGCATTAGTCTACTTAGCTCAATCCAACAACATGCCTTAAAAGTCTCACAAATTTGTTCAAATGCTAATGAGCTGCACCACCAAACCTCATCTGGTAGAAAGATCTAATATTTCCAAGGGTTTAATGCATTTAAGAGCTACCCATAGACTTAACTTTACCTGACTTGGCAATTCTGGACTACTCAGATTTATAGACAGGGGAAAAAAATGTATACATTTCATTGTGTGCCAGCTTCTGAAAATGTGCTCAGTGAACCTTAATAAAAATCACTTTTTGTTTAGCATCAGTTTATCATCATGTAGTGTCAGGATAAGACGTGGGGAAAGGTCTCTTCCAAAAGGTCATATATATGTATTTTTTTCAAATAAACTAGTAATAACACCTAAGCCACCTCAAAGACAAAAGGCAGCCATACTGGTCATATTTCCCCAGGCCAGATAGGAAACTTTGGGTCTGTACTGAGCTTCTAGAAGGGAAAATGCCAAAGTAACTGTTTGCTTATAGACTTTTGCTACCTGGTCAGGTCTATTTCCATGAAAAGAAAAATAAACTAAAGAAACTCATCTTCATTCAACAACCTTTGTTGAGCACCTACAATGTGATAGGCGCTGTGCTAAGTGTGATTCTCCTTATCTCTTTTTTTTTTTAACATCTTTATTGGAGTATAATTGCTTTACATTGTTGTGTTAGTTGCTGCTGTATAACAAAGTGAATAAGCTTTACGTATACATATATCCTCATATCCCCTCCCTCTTGCGTCTCCCTCCCACGCTCCCTATCCCACCCCTCTAGGTGGTCACAAAGACCGAGCTGATCTCCCTGTGCTATGCGGCTGCTTCCCACTAGCTATCTATTTTACATTTGGTAGTGTATATATGTCCATGCCACTCTCTCACTTTGTCCCAGCTTACCCTTCCCCCTCCCCGTGTCCTCAAGTCCATTCTCTAGTAGGTCTGCGTCTTTATTCCCGTCTTGCCCCTAGGTTCTTCATGACCATTTTTTTTTTTTTTTTAGATTCCATATATATGTGTTAGCATACGGTATTTGTTTTTCTCTTTCTGACTTACTTCACTCTGTATGACAGACTCTAGGTCCATCCACTTCACTACAAATAACTCAATTTCGTTTCTTTTTATGGCTGAGTGATATTCCATTGTATATATGTGCCACATCTTCTTTATCCATTCATCTGTCGATGGACACTTAGGTTGCTTCCATGTCCTGGCTATTGTAAATAGAGCTGCAATGAACATTGTGGTACATGACTCTTTGAATTATGGTTTTCTCAGGGTATATGCCCAGTAGTGGGATTGCTGAGTCGTATGGTAGTTCTATTTTTAGTTTTTTAAGGAAACTCCATACTGTTCTCCATAGTGGCTGTATCAATTTACATTCCCACCAACAGTGCAAGAGGATTCCCTTTTCTCCACACCCTCTCCAGCCTTTATTGTTTGTAGATTTTTTGATGATGGCCATTCTGACTGGTCTGAGGTGATACCTCATTGTAGTTTTGATTTGCATTTCTCTAATGATTAGTGATGTTGAGCATCCTTTCATGTGTTTGTTGGCAATCTGTATATCTTCTTTGGAGAAATATCTATTTAGGTCTTCTGCCCATTTTTGGATTGGGTTTTTTGTGTTTTTGATATTGAGCTGCATGAGCTGCTTGTATATTTTGGAGATTAATCCTTTGTCAGTTGCTTTGTTTGCAAATATTTTCTCCCATTCTGAGGGTTGTCTTTTCATCTTGTTTATGGTTTCCTTTGCTGTGCAAAAGCTTTTAAGTTTCATTAGGTCCCATTTATTTTTGTTTTATTTCCATTTCTCTAGGAGGTGGGTCAAAAAGGATCTTGCTGTGATTTATATCATAGAGTGTTCTGCCTATGTTTTCCTCTAAGAGTTTTGTAGTGTCTGGCCTTACATTTAGGTCTTTAATCCATTTTGAGTTTATTTTTGTGTATGGTGTTAGGAATTATTCTAATTTCATTCTTTTACATGTAGCTGTCCAGTTTTCCCAGCACCACTTATTGAAGAGGCAGTCTTTTCTCCATTGTATATTCTTGTCTCCTTTATCAAAGATAAGGTGACCATAGGTGTGTGGGTTTATCTCTGGGCTTTCTATCCTGTTCCATTGATCTATATTTCTGTTTTTGTGCCAGTACCATACTATCTTGATTACTGTAGCTTTGTAGTATAGTCTGAAGTCTGGGAGCCTGATTCCTCCAGCTCCGTTTTTATTTCTCAAGATTGCTTTGGCTATTCGGGATCTTTTGTGTTTCCATACAAATTGTGAAATTTTTTTGTTCTAGTTCTGTGAAAAATGCCATTGGTAGTTTGATAGGGATTGCATTGAATCTGTAGATAGCTTTGGGTAGTATGGTCATTTTCACAATGTTGATTCTTCCAATCCAAGAACATGATATATCTCTCCATCTGTTTGTATCATCTTTAATTTCTTTCATCAGTGTCTTATAGTTTTCTGCATACAGGTCTTTTTTCTCCTTAGGTAGGTTTATTCCAAGGTATTTTATTCTTTTTGCTGCAATGGTAAATGTGAGTGTTTCCTTAATTTCTCTTTCAGAGTTTTCATTATTAGTGTACAGGAATGCAAGAGATTTCTGTGCATTAATTTTGTATCCTGCTACTTTACCAAATTCATTGATTAGCTCTCTTAGTTTTCTGGTAGCATCTTTAGGATTCTCTATGCATAGTGTCATGTATCTGCAAACAGTGACAGTTTTACTTCTTCTTTTCCAATTTGGATTCCTTTTATTTCTTTTTCATCTCTGATTGACGTGAGTAAAACTTCCAAACTATGTTGAATAATAGTGGTGAGAGTGGGCACCCTTGTTTTGTTCCTGATCTTAGAGGAAATGGTTTCAGTTTTTCACCATTGAGAATGATGTTGGCTGTGGGTTTGTCATATATGCCCTTTATTAGGTTGAGGTAGGTTCTCACTATGCCCACTTTCTGGAGAGTTTTTTTCATAAATGGGTGTTGAATTTTTTCAAAAGCTTTTTCTGCATCTATTGATATTATCATATAGTTTTTATTCTTCATTTTGTTAACATGGTGTATCACATTGATTGATTTGCGTATATTGAAGAATCCTTGCATTCCTGGGATAAACCCCACTTGATCATGGTGTATGATCCTTTTAATGTGCTGCTGGATTCTGTTTGCTAGTATTTCGTTGAGGATTTTTGCATCTAGGTTCATCAGTGAGATGGGCCTGAAGCTTTCTTTATTTGTGACATCTTTGTCTGGTTTGGGCATCAGGGTGATGGTGGCCTCATAGAATGATTTTGGGAGTGTTCCTCCCTCTGCTATATTTTGGAAGAGTTTGAGAAGAACAGGTGTTAGCTCTTCACTAAACGTTTCATAGAATTCTCCTGTGAATCCATCTGGTCCTGGGCTTTTGTTTGTTGGAAGATTTTTAATCACAGTTTCAATTTCAGTGCTTGTGATTGGTCTGTTTATATTTTCTATTTCTTCCTGGTTCAATCTCAGAAGGTTGTGCTTTTCTAAGAATTTGTCCTTTTCTTCCAGGTTGTCCATTTTATTGGCATATAGTTGCTTGTAGTAATCTCTCATGATCCTTTGTATTTCTGCAGTGTCGGTTGTTACTTCTTTTTCATTTCTAATTCTGTTGACTTGAGTCTTCTCCCTTTTTTTCTTGATGAGTCTGGCTAATGGTTTATCAATTTTGTTTATCTTCTCAAAGAACCAGCTTTTAGTTTTATTGATCGTTGCTATCATTTCCTTCATTTCTTTTTCATTTATTTCTGCTCTGATCTTTATGATTTCTTTCCTTCTGCTAACTTTGGGGGGTTTTGTTCTTTCTCTAATTGCTGTAGGTGTAAGTTTAAGTTGTTTATTTGAGATTTTTCTTGTTTCTTGAGGTAGGATAGTATTGCTGTAAACTTAGAACTGCTAAGAACTCTTAGAACTGCTTTGGCTGCATCCTATAGGTTTTGGGTTGTCGTGTTTTAATTGTCATTTGTTTCTAGGTATTTTTTGATTTCCTCTTTGATTCCTTCAGTGATCTCTTGATTATTTAGTAGCGTATTGTTTAGCCTCCATGTGTTTGTATTTTTTACTGGTTTTTTTTTTCCTGTAATTGATATCTAGTCTCATAGTGTTGTGGTCGGAAAAGTACTTGATATGATTTCAATTTTCTTAAATTTACCAAGGCTTGATTTGTGACCCAAGGTATTATCTATCCTTGAGAATGCTGCATGAGTACTTGAGAAGAAAGTGTATTCTGTTGTTTTTGGATGGAATGTCCTATAAATATCAATTAAGTCCATTTTGTTTAATGTATCATTTAAAGCTTGTGTTTCCTTATTTATCTTCATTTTGCTTGATCTGTCCATTGGTGAAAGTGGGTTATTAAAGTCCCCTACTATGATTGTGTTACTGTCTATTTCCCCTTTTATGGCTGTTGGCAATTGCCTTATGTATTGAGGTGCTCCTATGTTGGGTGCATAAATATTTACAATTGTTATATCTTCTTCTTGGATTGATCCCTTAATCATTATGTACTGTCCTTCTTTGTCTCTTGTAATAGTCTTTATTTTAAAGTCTATTTTGTCTGATATAAGAATTGCTACTCCGGCTTTCTTTTGATTTCCATTTGCATGGAATATCTTTTTCTATCCCCTCACTTTCAGTCTGTGTCCGTAGTTTTGAAGTGGGTCTCTTGTAGACAGCATATATACGGGTCTTGTTTTTGTATCCATTCAGCCAGTCTATGTCTTTTGGTTGGAGCATTTAATCCATTTACATTTAAGGTAATTATCGATATGTATGTTCCTATTACCATCTTCTTAATTGTTTTGGGTTTGTTATTGTAGGTCTTTTCCTTCTCTTGTGTTTTCTACCTAGAGAAGTTCATTTAGCATTTCTTGTAAAGCTGGTTTGGTGGTGTTGAATTCTCTTAGCTTCTGCTTGTCTTTAAAGGTTTTAATTTCTCTGTCAAATCTGAATGAGATCCTTGCTGGGTAGAGTAATCTTGATTGTAGGTTTTTCCCTTTCATCACTTTAAATATGTCCTGCCACTCCCTTCTGGTTTGCAGAGTTTCTGCTGAAAGATTAGATGTTAACCTTTTGGGGATTCCCTTTTATGTTAATTGTTGCTTTTCCCTTGCTGCTTTTAATATTTTTTCTTTGCATTTAATTTTTGATAGTTTGATTAATATGTGTCTTGGCGTGTTTCTCCTTGAATTTATCCTGTATGGGACTCTCTACGCTTCCTGGACTTGATTGACTCTTTCCTTTCCCATGTTAGTGAAGTTTTCAACTATGATCTCTTCAAATATTTTCTCAGTCCCTTTCTTTTTCTCTTCTTCTTCTGGGACCCCTATAATTCAAATGTTGGTGTGTTTAATGTTGTCCCAGAGGTCTCTGAGACTGTCCTCAATTCTTTTCATTCTTTTTTCTTTATTCTGCTCTGTGGTAGTTATTTCCACTATTTTATCTTCCAGGTCACTTATCCGTTCTTCTGCCTCAGTTATTCTGCTATTGATTCCTTCTAGAGAATTTTTAATTTCTTTTACTGTGTTGTTCATCACTGTTTGTTTGCTCTTTAGTTCTTCTAGGTCCTTGTTAAACGTTTCTTATATTTACTCCATTCTATTTCCAAGATTTTGGATCATCTTTACTATCATTACTCCAAATTCTTTTTCAGGTAGACTGCCTATTTCCTCTTCATTTGGTGTGAGGCTTCCCCAAGTAAGATTCTAGGGCTCTTGGGAAACTTTAATGGTCTTGTCTGACATAACTCCTAGCACAGTGCCAGGGACCTGGTACTGACTCAAGACTCAATTCAGGCCAAACACAAACTAGGTAATAGGGAAATATAAAGATGCGTATGCAACGGTGCCTGCTTTCAAGATGGCAGTAGGAAGACAGAAAAGGCTAATAGACAAGGAATCAGTAAATAAATCCTCAAGTGCTGACCTGCAGGCTAGAGAGAGCCTGAGTAGGAGAGGATGTCAGGCACATGAGAGAGTAGAACAGACAAAAGAAGTTCTAAAGTATGTCAAGGCTAGAGAGAGATGGGATTAAGTGGAGTGTGGACATTTATTTCCAGCAAGAAAAATGCATGAGGTGACAAGGATATGGTATGGTAACCAATGGCTGGATACATGTTGGGGTTTGCATACATGGTATGGGACAAGGTGATGTAATTAAGCAGAGAAGGACAAAGACATCTTTCCTTACATGGGTTGAGACTTTTTAAAGAAACGCATTTATTTGGTTAGACAGGGTTAAACCAAAATGTTTGGTAACTTGGAAGTAAGTTGAGTGAATAGCGTTGCTTTGATTGAGAAATACGAGTTAGCTCTTGTTAATGACAACGGCACTGGATGAAATGACACACAATCACCATGATGATTTCCACTGGCTTCACATCTTGGCTTTTTCTCATCAAGTTCAAGAGATGACATTGTAGAATATAGTACTTAGGCCTCATCTCTCTCAGTGTATTTGGTTGGTCCAGTTTACTCAACCAAAACCAAAAAAAATTTACATGTTTTTCCCTGCTTGAAATGTAAAGCAACAGTGCTCACCTGTGTATCAAAGCTTGGGAGCCTCTCTGCATTAATGGAAAGGCTAAAGCATGGAATTTATTAAATTCACTCAATCAGAATATAATATGCTTACCATATTCTAGGTAAAGGGAAAAATAATCCTTGAGAAGCTTATATTCTAATAGTAGAAATCAGAAACAAACAAGCAAACAAACAACAAAAAAAGGTAATTTCAGATAATAATACTGTAAAAGAAATAAAGAAGGGCAATGGGAGTCTCAAGGATCAGCAAACATTTTCTATAAAAGGTCAGATACTAAATATTTTGGGATTTGTGGGCCAAACGATCTCTGTTGCAACTACCCAAGTCTCAGGTTGTAACACAAATATGTAACAATATGCAATGAGAGTGGCTGTGTGCCAATAAAACTTTATTTACAAAAGAGGTGCAGGCTGGATTCAGCCACAGGCTATCATTTGTCAGCCCCTGAGGAAGAGAGCTGGGCGTTGGTTAATTTAGCTAAGATGTTCTGGGAAGGTTTTCTAAGGAGGTAACATGCCAGTTGAGATCTCAATGCTGAGAAAGGTCCAGACATGGAAATTTCTAGAGAAAAAGCTTTGGAGGCAGTAGAGAAAATGGATGTAAAGGTCCAAGGTGAGGAGGACTGAAAACAGGGACAGTTTTGTTATCTCCAAGTACTTTAATCACCCAAAGTTCATGCAAAAAAACCCCCAAAAAACACTCTAACACCAGGACTATAATAACGTGCCCATAAATATAAAACCTCACACCATTTTTTGAAGCTCTCTTTTAATAAGGATCTGGAACACTTTGTCTGAATTATGCAAATTTCAGTTAGTTGTCTTCAGCATCCTGGCACAGTGAGATGTAATTTCATATCAGGCCCTGTCTCCCAACTCTAAACCTGGATGTGGGCTACTTGGGACACAATTAATCAAGAGCTGAACTTGGGAGGAATTCAGATCTATATAAAATACGCAGTTATAAGCACTCAGTGAATACTAGTTAATGATTTAAAAGTAGAAAAGAAACCTAGGTTGATAATTTCAATGTAAAAGCTTTGGAAGATAATGGTGTGGATGGATGGCTCAATATTTTTAGACCTATTCATCAGCTTTTTCATCATAAATAGCAGGGGTTGAAAACTGACAGCCCACAGATCAAACTTAACCTTCCAATTAGTTTTGTTTGGTTAGTTATAAACATTTGGAAATTAGAAGATTTGACATGAAAATCTGGATTTCTGGCTTCACTGGAGGGAAGTGGTCACGCCAGGCCTTTCCATCCCCACCTGGCAACTGTCTTGAGCCCAGTAAAACAACAGCCTCTACTAGACAGGTATGAACCGTCCATATTGCCATAATGCCTACCTTGACGGCTGGTTTTGTGAAGTCTGAAGCTTTTAAAACCTGGCAAGAGCTCTTCTTGTAGAGAATTAATACAAAATGATGAATATAACATGTTTGCAGCATCTGTGATACTGCAGGAAAAATTAGAAATAAAAACTGCCTGTGGCCCATGAGTCCCAAAGCCCTGGGATGCCTCCAAGGCCATTTAACACCATAAGGGAAAGTGTGAAGGAGGGGGCATGTCAGGGAGGGAAGCTGCTGCCCAATTAGCAAATTAAAGTTCAATATCTTACTTTTGCAAATTTCATGAAAACACACGATTATCAAGCAAAGGCTGGAACTCCTAGAACCTTGCAAGGGGCAATCCACCTCTCTCGGCTGCTTTTTCTTTTTTAATCGTTTTACTACCTGCCTGGACTCTGTGGGCATATGAGTTTTCAAACCCTTCAAACTGAAGGATTTCTAAGTTCTCTGACATCTTAAAGTTCTGTGGATTTGCTTTTGCTCACACTCTGTAATGTTTTCTTAAAAGAGTCATAGCCCGAGCTATCTTCTGTTACTTTAGTCTTAGAATAATCTGCTAAATGAGCTTGACAATGGATAGGATGTGTGGATTTCTTTCAGCTGTTTGCGAGCAATCTAACACATCCGAACTGCCAAGCATCAGTTGAAAAAGAAAGAATTCAGTCATTATGCTAAACAAGTGACAGGCAAATTCTTACACCACACTGATGATCAAACAAATGACAAGTTTCTCTACCTTCTTTGTAACAAAGTTGGACGGCGGCTGCGTATATGTGAAATATGAGTGAGAAGGGGGAAGTTTGGTCAGTTCCAAATCTGACTTCCACTCTTTCAATGTCCAGAGCAAGGAGATGTGTTGTCCGCACCCCTAAGGATCTTTTGTCCTGGCATTTAATAAAATCAAAGTGCTGTTGGACACATGGCCAAGAACTGTGATGCATTAAACACTCTGGGTTCAGTTAAGGCTCAATCATTAATTAGGACAGCCTCGTCCTCAAATGGCGTTTGAGTCCTGGCCGCTGGGCAACGCAGGATAAATGCAGCAGCTTTCACATACACTGGAGTGAGAAAGTTGCCACTAACACGGAAATTCACAGAAGCCTGAGCTAACTTTTACTTTGGCACAGATCCTTTGCATCGAGGGATAATTCCTGCATTTGCAGAGAGTTCAGAAATGTTCTGTGTATGCACTATTTCCAAAGAGTCTTTTAAAATTTCCTTTCTCATAGTATAATCGGTTGTTACACTTCCTATTGATTTCCCTAAAGAGCACAAGTCTATTCCATTAGAAATAGAGAAGGAAAAAAAAATACATATATATATACACACATGTATATATACACATGTGTGTATATATATGTGTGTGTGTATATATATATTGCTTTTAGGCTGAGTGGATGTAGTTTTCTTTTCTTCCTTTTTTATTTGGAGGCAATAAGATTGTGCGGGGAGGAGGGGCGGGGGTGGAGAATCTGCAATTTACCACCTAGACAAGTTCTCTGATCTACATTTTCACAGAGGGACTTGTTTGCTCCAGTAGAATAAAGGAAAATTCTGAATGCCACAAGGCTAGATATTTGCAGAGTCACAAGGCAAGAAATACGGTGATGGTAACGTGGTACGATGGATACAACACAAACATCCATTAACTAATGGACAGATGAATAAACAAAATTGGCATATCCATACAATGGAATACTCTTTGTCTATAAAAAGGAACAAAGTGCTGATTCATGTTACAGCATGGATGATCCTTACAAACCTTATGTTAAGTGAACGAAGCCAGACACAAAAGGCCACGTATAGTATGATTCTATTTATGTGAATGTCCAAAATAGGCAAATCTATAGAGACAGAAAGTAAATTAGTGGTTGCCTAGGGCTGGGGCAAGGGAGGAGTAGGGAGTGACTGATAACGGGTATAAGGGTTCTTTCTGGGGTGATGGAAATGTTATAAAATTGACTGTGGTGATGGTTGCACGAATCTGTGAATATACAGCTGACCCTTGAACAGCTCCGGGGTTAAGGCACCAACTTTCCACATAGTCAAAAATCCGCCTATAAATTTACAGTCAGCGTTCCCGTTCATGGTTCCACATTCGATGATTCAACCAACCCTGGTTCATGTAGTTCTGCAGCATATATTTATTGAAAAAAAAAATCTGCATGTAAGTAGGCCCAGGCAGTTCAAACCCATGTTGTTCAAGGGTCAGCTGTACTAAAATCCACTGGATTTTATAATTTAAAAGGTAATTTTATGGTATGTGAATTATATCTCAATAGAGCTGTTTTAAAAATGTAATGGGTGCAATCCCACGTCTACATATTTATCCAGAAGAAGTGAAATCGGGTTCTCAAAGAGATAGTGTATTCATGTCCACAGCAGCATTATCCACAATAGCCAAGAGGCGGAAGCAAGAACAAATGGGTGGATAAACAAAATACGGTATATCCATACAATGGACTCTTGCTTAGCCTTAAAAAAGAAGGAAATCTTGGCATATGCTAAACATGGATGAACCTTAAGGACATTCTGCTAAGTTAAATAAACCAGGTCACAAAAAGACAAATACTACATGAATCCACTTATATGAGGTACCTGGAGCAGTCAAACTCAGAGAGGTAGAGAGTAGAATGGTTGCCAGGGGTTGGGGGGTTGGGGAGAATGGGGACCTGGGAGAAAGTTCTGGAGATTGGTTGTACAATAATGTGAATACACTTAACATTACTGAACTGTACACTTAAAAACGGCTAAGACAGTAATTTTAGGTTATGTGTATTTTACTGTAATAAACTTAAAAATGTATACATAATGGGCATATTATTCAAACCAACAATTTCAGTTTTCACATTCCTCTACAAAGGGCCCTTCTATGCCTCCCCACCTTTCTTTGGATAAAAACAAAAATTTGCTGTCTCAGTAGAATCCCATTTTAGAGGTAATTTAAACTGAGACTCAGCAAGAACTTGGTAGGACTTTCGTGCATGTCCAACCTTGTATAGTCAGAGCCCATGTTCTTGACGATCCACTTTTGTGGCTCTTTTTCAAATGGTCCAGAATGATTTTTAGATCTTCTCTGAGCTAAACTTTGAATTTTCAAACCTCAGGGACTGCTACATGGGCAGCGAAAGTAAAATCGGGCTCAGCAATGAGTAGCTTTTTGTACCTCAATATTTTGCCATGCAGCTAGACCAACATGTTTCCAAGCCAGTCAAACAAACAGGTGTGCAATCTTGATGCCCACAAAATAATTGTGGAATAAAGGAATAAAACTTCTTGGCCACTTGGTGTTTCCTTTAGTTCTCAACAGTGAAAGACCCTGAATAAGCATAGGACTCCAATGCAAATCCATCAGAAACACCTGGATATTTTTTGAGATATAGTAATATGATAAAAATATTTCTTTAAGTTTGGTACCCAGTCCAAAAGAGTTTTTACCAAAATACATTCCTCTGAACACAAGTCCTACAATATGCTTCTTGAATAAGGCCTTCTGAGTCCAAAACAAGTTAGGGAACTGAGTTCTCTAGTTCCCACTTGGACATTCACAATGTACACTGACCTGTTAAAGGCTCTGAAGAGTCTTGAAATAAAGGAAGATGGTAAGTACTGTTTATCTGTTTCTCCAAATTCTACAGACTTCATTTTTTTTTTGGGGGGGTGACTTCCACTGTTAACATCGCAAGAAGCGTGAATTCTGGAAATATTCTGGAACATGCGGATATGGGCAGTTCCCAAATAGTTAACTCTTTTCTGCAAATACAGTTTTCCCCTAGGTATCCTCAGGGGGGATTGGTTGCAGGACCCCCAAGGATACCAAAATGCACAGCTGCTCATGTACCTTATGTAAAATGGTGTGAAACTGTGTAGTCTTTATGTATAACCTACGTACATCCTCCTATATACTTTGTAATCTCTAGAGTACTCATAATACCTGATACAATGTAAATGCTATGTAAATAGTTGTAGATACAATGTAAGTACTATGCAAATAGTGGTAAATAAAATGTAAATAGTTCCTGGCGCACACAAATTCAAGTTTTGCTTTTTGGAATTTTCTGAAAGTTTTTTCAAATATTTTTGATCCTCAGTTGATTGAACCCCTGGATGCAAAACCATGGATACAGAGGGCCAACTGTATTCTGAGGCTCGCATGTGGCATACCAAGAACTAACATTTAAAGGGATGTGTAAGGATCCTCATCTTCACTCCCTTCAGGTCTTTTCAAATGTTACTTTATCAAAGATCCTTCTTTGACAACCCATTTTAAATAACAACCCACTCAGCCAACCCTCTCTAACCCCTGCTTTATAGTTCTGCATGTTACATATCTCTGCTGGTACTGCACATGTACATATTTATGTAATAAGTAAATATTACATATGATTTATGTAATAAATATGTCTAATATGTATTATTATTACATCATAATTTATGTAATACATAAGAGATCCCTGAGAGCAAGGACCTTGGTCGTTTCTCCCCTGAATCAGGAGCTCAGTAAATATTTGTTGAGTGAATGAACACAGTCAAGAGAAAGGTTGGTAAAAAGGGGCAAACTACCAGTCAAATTTTTTATCTAATGTATCAGATGCTTTATTTGTGAAGTAAGACATGGAGAGTGCCCTTGAGAAAGAAAGGCATCATTCTTTGCAGACTTAGGTCTGCTCATTGGTTAGTGAGAGTGACAGTGAAGACAACTACAGGAAGAGCAAGAAAGTATACCAAAATTATACCCCCAAAAGTAGCTACTCATTGATCCAAATACTTCTTCTTCTTGTTTTTTTTTTTGCTGCAAAGCACTGTGCTGTGTGCTTCCCTCACTCAGTCCCTCTTCCCTCCTTGTGCACTCTGATAGATGTTCTAACAGTGTCAACATATGGTCCCAAGCGGGGGCCCAGGTATTCACAGGTGCATAAGATACAATCCCTGCCTTTATGGAGGGCACTACCTAATGGAGAAGACCGCAAAATATTTAAAATATCTGAGAAATGCAAATAGAGGTAAACTGGGACTTCCTCAGTCCCTGAAGATGGGACATACCCCAGCTTGGGGGGAGGGAGGAGGCAAGCATGAATGGCTTCCTGGAAGAGGTGACCTCTAAGCTGAGCTTTCAGGGTGAGTAGGCAGGTGTTAACCATGAAGAGAAGGAGGGAGGAACTGGAAAAAGCACCTGAGCCAGAAAATGGGGGCCTGAATAGAGAACGTGCCGCATGAAGGGAACTAGAAAGAGTGTGACATAAACAGAGCACAAAATCTAAGTCAGGGAATGCTGAGAATGCAGGCTGAAGGCGGCAAGGGCCCAAACTCTCCCATTCTCACAGCTACTGTCTCCGCTTGTTACCAAGAGCCAATGTTCATAAAAGCTGGCTTTTTCCCCTCATTTACCAGGGATCTGTGCTAAGCATTTTACAACCATTATGTCAGTGGAGACCACCAATAGCCTCATGAAGAAGATCCAGTTATTCTGCCCATTTTACAGACATGGAAACTGAGCTCAGAGGAGCGATGACAGACACTTTCCAAGTCACAGGACCAGGAGGTACCCCCAGGGCCAACAAACAGTGCGGACAGTTCTAACCACTCCATGAACTTGTGTTAATGTCCCTAAGGCAGTGGTTCTCCGCCTGGAGTGATTTTGCCCCCAGGGGCCACATGACAATATCTGGAGACCTTTTTGGTTGTCACAGCTGGGGAGGGGGTTGCTGCTGGCACCTAGTGGGTGGAGGCCAGGGATGCCACTGAACATCCTACACTGCACAGGACGGCCCCCCACAGCAGAGAATGATCTGGCCCCACATGTCGATCTATGGGGAGGATGAGAGAAACCCTGCCCTAGTTTCCTGGCCAGCTGAATGAATCGCTGACCTACTTATTTTGATGAAAAAGGGTGCAGAGTTCATTGTTTAACCACCTGATAATGCAGGGCTGGGCTGCACCCGAAGACTTCAAGCTCGGCAGGTGCTTGGAAGTGCACGCGGTGAGCAGCTCCGCGAAAGCCCCTCGCACAGAGGACGTACAAAAGAGGGGCGAAGAAACACCTTTTTGCAACAAGGGAAATAAGTGAACTAGAAGCCATTTGCTGACTGTTTACAAAAAGCCTGACTTGGGTTTTCTCTTCCCAGACTGATGATGGTGATGTGCTGCGTGGGGCTCCGTATGGAGCGGGTCTGAGGTCATCCACCGGAAACTTCCCTTCTGCCCACGCCTGGCAAATCAAAGAGCTGGTGGTAGGTGTTGAAGGGAGAGGGAGTTTTTCCATCCTGCCCTTGATCACAAGCAGGATAATGGCTATGGTGATGGATTGCACGGAACGCGTGTGCTGAAAAAAAGCAAGGGGCAATCTGAAGTTGATTGCCAAGTCCCGGGCAAAAGATGAGAGGGGAACGTCTTCCTAGGCACCCCAGGAAAACAATTACTCGTGATTTTGAAGAAAAGCAGTTCAGCTAAGAGTCATTCTTTCACTCTTTCTCTCTCCTCTTTTTAAAATATAAGTAGGTGGAGGAATTTGTAACTTATGAAAACAAAGATCAAAGAACAGTGGGAAGGGCCGAAAGTCGGAATGTGTGGGTCCTGGGCTGTCTGTGACCTGTAACCTGGGTTCCAGACTGTGACATCGCTGTGACAGGGTTCCCTCCTTGAACAAGACGGAGAACAACGCAGAGCTGGGAGGTGGGAGGAAAGTAAGTGACAGCTGTACTTGGCACAGAGCAAGCAAAGATCTGGTGTCAGATGGGCCTGAGATGAAACCCCCACTCTGCCACTTACAGACCGAGTGTACTTGGTCACATCACTTCACGTTGCTGACCTCTGTTCCTGCGTTTGATGAAGGGTGATGACAACATCCACTTTGCAGGGTTGTTTTGAGGGTCAGAGAACTCATATGTGTTTAGCACCTAACACTGCATCTAGCTCGTTGTAGGCACTCAATGCAGGGAACCTATGTTGACGTTGATGCCGACAATCATCTTAATATAAAGAACTATTTATTAAAGTGAAATGCTCTTATAACATCCTCAATATAGAATGGCTCTTCCTGTGTTCCAAAATAGCCCATTGATGTGTTTTGCTTGGTTGACCTCATGTTTAAAAAAAAAATCCAAATTACTTGTGGCTTTGTTTCTTTTTTCTTTTAGTCATAGATCCCCTGATTCTTGGTTGAGTATTTGACCACCCAGAATAAAGACTACACTTCCTAGCCTTTCTGTCAGATAGATGTGGCCCTGTGACAAGGTACTAGCCATGGAAGTGAGTGGAAGTGATATGTGTAATTTCCAGGTCATACCTTTAAAGAGAGGGACATCCCTCCACTTCCCCTTCCCCTGCTGCCTGGAATATGCATGTGATGGTAGCAGCTAGAGCAGCCATCTTGGACCACAAGAAGGAAGCTTCATGTGAAGGTGGTAGAGCAACAGGACAGAAGGTGTCTGGGTCCCTGTCCACACGAAGTGCCTTGTTAGCTCTCAACCACCCGCCTGCACTTTTCTATGAGACAAAAGTCTACCTTAATAAAGCCACTGTTATTTTGGAGGGTATGAAGCGTTGGAGGGAGTCTATTTTTACTGGAGCCGAACAGGCACCCAGTTTAATAAACTAGTCCATTAAAAAATCAGGAGATTTCACGTGACTTTAGACTCTTAACATACTTCCTGCAGAATAAGCAGCTCTTGGAACAATGGGTTGATGCTTTCTTAGGCCCACATGGGTCTTTATGTGGGGCATGCAGTGTCCTATATGCCACAGCCCCCTTCCAGCATCTTCTTTCATACACACTTAGTCTTGAGATTGTCCTCTCCTCAGTATGACTCCATGGAGATGACTTACAGGAGAGCCACGACTGAGCTACCCTGTTCTTGACATGTATCAAGGGCTCAGATGCCAGACCCTCCATTAAATACAGAAGGTACATTCTGTTAGTCAACCTCCCCAACTGCACGAGGTCAGTATTCCCACGCTCCCTTTGCAGACGAAGGAGCCGAAGTTCTAAGAGGACACGGAAATTACTTCAGGTCCCAGGGGCAGAGGCTGTCTGTATCCAGAGCTTGAATTCCTAGCAATACCTACTTGATTGCTTGAGCTGAGCTCCCAGATTTTTTGAATCAAGTACTGATTCATTTGCAGAAATCTAAATGGATTTAAGATTTCCTGGATAATTAGCAGAGTTTGCTTCCTCTGCACTTGCCTCACATACTTGTAGCAACTGTTTTCGTGGTCTCGTTATTGGTGCATATTTTAGCTCAGGGTGATACTATCTCCGTCATCACGCTGCAGTGTTCAAAGGCGACGAGGCAGCCTGCAGCACAAAAATAGAGCCCTGGGGGTCCTTTTGCTGCCCACCAAGTGCCATGAAAGAAAAGACCAGTTCAGAGGGTGACTGAAGTTGGTGGCTGAGGTCACAAGGCTGTGGAAGGTTCCAGAACAGCATTTCCTGGGAAGGTTCATCAACAGATAATGCACAGTTGGCTCACGTCAGTGTTCCCTGGATGGGTTCAAGGCCAGAGTTTGTGGTTAAGGCTGTTCCCATGCTTGCCTCATAGTTTGGCTTCATGTCTCCCCCCTGCCTGCAGCCCCCTTGACAGATACACTCTCCAGACCCACACTAAAGCTTACACTGGGAATGCTTTGAAAGCTCGGGAAGGAATCTGGGGGCCCTCCTTGTGTCTTGGAATCACAGAATGTCAGATTTGGAAGGGACCTCAGAAAGCTTCTGGTCCGACTCTTTTGATTTGTAAGATAGGAAACAGATACAGAGAAAGGAGGAGGGCTGGTCAATATTTGTCCACCAACAGCATTTATCTTGTGACCTTATTTTTGTGGAAGTTAAAGGTGAAGGCAGCGTTGCACTTTGGAAAGATGATGACGATGATGATGGTGGTGATGATGATGATACAGCAGTTGTGTTATTTCTGCCCTAGGCATGAAATAAAGTGCTTTATGTGGATTTTCACATTCACTCCTCGTCACAGCCCTCTGAGGTTACTACTCTTATTCCCATTTACCATTACTACTCATTCCCATGTGACCTGAGGCACAGAGAGTCAAATCACTCAGCCCTGATTGCACAGCCATAAAGGGGCTTCTCCCAGATTGGAAGCTAGGTTGTCTAACTCCATCGCTGAACTGTTTCCACTAGGCTGGACTTTAGTTCAAGAGTTGCCAACTCAAATTCCTACAGGCATCGAGCTGACTCCTTAGGTGAGTGAAACACGTGAGGTAGGGTCTGTCAGCTGGTAAACAAATGCCCCGTCAAAATAGAGTAGCTGCTAGTAAGTGTCTCCCATTCCCCCCGACTACTGCCATTTGACTGTGCACCTCCAATACTGCAAGATCCTGCAGTTTCTCAAAAGAATCCAGGAATTCAGATTTGTACATGATTTTTACACCTTGGTGACTGGAAATCATTAGAACCATTCACATGTATTCCGTGTCTCTTCTCCTTTTGATGCTTGTACTTCCCCACCTCGGTGGAGCTAGCCAAGGCCACAAGAAATGTGATCGGAAGTGGCGTGTGCTACCTTGAGAGTCAGGGTGTGATTCACTGTGCTCTCTTCTCTTCGTCACAAGGGCAGGTGATGTCTTTTCCAGACAGTGGCTGCTCTGGTCAGTTTGAGTCCCAGGTGAGGACAAAGTTGATTCCTCAACTGATGCACAAGCGTAAGTAGCATGAGAAATTTACCCTTGTTGTTTTAAGATATTGAAATTTGGGGGTTGTCCTTTACTGCAGCAAAACCTACCCCAGTCTGACAAGTATGGGAATTAATTTTCAAAAAGTAAAGTCAGCAGGCCAGTATGCATTCCTAAAGGTTGTGTGGTTCTAAGAACGCCGGGTCTTATACTTCAGAGTTGGGCGGGGGTAGCTTAAGACAGCCAATGTCAAGGGCTTGGCCCTTCGGTCAGCAGCAACCTTCTGTCCTGGAGCCACTGGTGACAGTCAGAGCTAGTGTCTTATTAAGCGAGAGCTATCAGTTTCATGAGGACCGTGGAAGATTTTGCAGCAAATCTGTCCTTATTGGAAACCTCACTCAAAGCTCACCCTCTCCCCCCAAGTCACACTCAGTATCATTTCTGCACTCAGAAATTTAATGTGTAAAAAGACAACCCACCGTGGCTACACTACAGAGCAGATATGAGAGAAGAGATGTTTTATTTCCAAGTTGAAATGTTAATGCCCTATGAGAAAGGAGTGTTTCTGTTTGGAGGAGGAAATGATGGGGCACTTACTCTGTTCACAGAGAATGAAGGATTACTTTAGAAAACTTGCTTCGTTTCACAATTAAAGAAATACAATGTAGTGATTTTTATCTTTAGTTTCAAGCAAAACACAGATGTTTGAGATTAAGCAATTTAATATTCCCAGAAACTATTAAAATTGTGTACCAAGGTTCTCACTGGTATCAGTTGCTACATAAACAGAGTCTTCCTCAGGTCTCAGTTTTTTAATCTGTGAAATGGGATAAATATTATTGGATTGCTTTGCTTAAAGATGATTATAAACTCTTGAAAAACAGATACAAAGAAATGCTACATTTAAATAAAGAAAACTTGTTCTGCTATTGGAAGAAAAAGTATATTATGTTCATACGATAAAACTACTGATATTAAAATTGTTTCTTTGATTTATCTTTAAAGACATGAGCAACTATGCTTCTATTCAAGTATCAGAATTGAGACTGTTTTGCAGATTTTTTTTAAAGTATAAGATTAATGAATGCTTATAGTAACAAACTGAAACACTAAATTGGGATACAAAGTAGGGATTTTCAATCTTGGCTCTGTTGACATTTGGGGCAGGATAATCTTTTGTATGAGGGCTGTCCTGTGCGTTAGAGGATGTTTAGCGTCATCGCTGGTCTCTACCCACTAGATGACAGCACAACACTCCCCACTCCCATGGCTGCCACCACCAAGTGGGTCCGGACATTGCCAAAAATATATCTAGACATTCCCATATATACCCCAAGGGGCAAAACTACCCCCTGTTGAGAGCCACAGTATAAAGTATATAGGGTAAAGTATAATTGAACAAACCTCCCCTAGAATAAAAATTTCTCAGAGGTAATCACTGTTATCAGTTTGGTTTATATTTTTCCAGCAATTTTCTATGTATAATCCAATATATATACACTCACCTTTACTCCACCTCCATGCAGACACACAGACTGAATTTTTCCCCCTGAATTGGGATTATGCTATTCTTTGTATTTTTTTTCATTTAAAATATATCTTCCTTTCCACGTGTCTACATGTAGAGCTTCTGCATCCTTTTAAAGAAATATTGACACCGTAGTCCATGGGATTCGTGTACTCTAATTTACTTAACTGATTTCTTGCTCATGGACATTTAGGTAGCCCCGGCTTTTCCAGCTATAAACAATACTGTATTGAATATTTTTATACTTATATCCTGACACATTTTGACCAGCATTTCTACTGGAATTGTTGGATCAAAAGGTATGTATCTATAGTACTGATAGATTTCTGCAGATTTTCCACCAACCCCCCAATAGATGCTTTAGCCCCCTAGGTAGTCTTGGAGACTTCGAGTTCCAATTTTTTTTTCCTTCTTAACTTCCATAATAGTATAGTAGTTACTAGCTTAGCTACAAGTCAATAGTTCCAAGCTTGAGAAACTTTGCTTTAAAGTAAAAGAAACCCAAGTTTCTGCCAAGTTTCAGCAGGCAAACTGTTTAAACCTCACTTTCCTCATCTCTAATAATAATGATAATAGTAGTGCCTCCTTAAAAGCATTGTTGTTGGAATTTATTGAGATTATATGTATACTCCTAGCACAATGCAATTAATTATTGTTGTTAACAATATAAAGCAAGGGAGTAGGAGGTTCAGAAAAGTAAAGCCAAAATGTGTACACAGTCTAACAATTAAAGAACGTTATGCTGCCAGATAATTTAGTGACCACTACAAAGATGACTTTCAGATGATCATAAAATGAACGTGATAGAAGGGAAAGTGTATTTCCTCACTAAAGAGATTGTAATTAATGTTTGAGTCACTGGATACATATGAACCTAGCAGAGGGATAAATACCTATATTTATATACATACACACAGAGGATATGAATATACATGCTTTTAAAAACACACCTCCACACATTTATATAAGAGAATGCTGTGGGCATATGGATTTTCCATACACATGGGTAATATGGTATGACGCAGGAGAGGCATATTTCCTTCCAGGATAATTTCAGAACATTCCTCTCTGTACTCGTTAAGAGTGAGTCACCATGATAATCAGATTACCTGGAAAACTGGTTTCCAACTTCCTCCAAAGTGCATGAAAGAAATTGAAATTTAAAAAAATGAGCAAATGCCAGCAGGGCTGCTTTAGGGCAGTGGGTTTCAAGGATCATCTTGATCCTGTTTTCACACTCTACCTCCTCTCTCAAATACAAGGAGACCCTTGAGCATGAACTTTGGAGAGAGACAAGTCAATATTCAGATCCTGTCTCTACCACTCAGCAGCTATATATTTTTGGCTGACTGAACCTCACCTTCTTCATCTGCAAAATGGGATAATAACTCTGCCACAGAGCTCTCTGAGGACTAACTAAGAAAGTGTGAAAATTAGCAACTACTGGTTTTGCCAACCCAGCATCTGGAAATTTGACCCCAGTCTTCTTTGAGAAACTGCCCTTTTTCTGTTCTTGGTTCTTGAGGGTTACATGGACTAACTCTTAGGCTGGTACCAGCTTGAACACATGACCCGAAAGTGTCCAAGCTGTATTGTATTGCTCTGGAAAAAATGATTGTTTCAGGTCTGGGTATGCGAACCAATCTGTACCAAGGAGACTCAGTTTCAAATGTCTACGAGAAATGGGAAAAAGCAACTCTGGCATCACTGAGGTGTTAAGATGGAAACTTCTATTGGCATCTTGCTACATCCTGAGATGAGAGGAGTCCAGAAGAAATCAAAAAGGGAGAATAAGACCTAATTCTGATGACACTATTTAAACCCTTACATCCAACTTGGCCAAAGCTGAGATATCCCTGGCCTTTTGGAGATATGGAACCAAAACTAATCTTTTTGATTTAAACCAATTGGCTTTAATTGTATTGTATTAGTGAGAACTGAGAGTTCTCACTAATACAACATGCAACATTTTTAGTCCACTGTCTGGTAATTAGTTCACAAGGAGCTGGGTGGGTACTTAGGAGGTAGATCTATTTACTGCAGAGACAAGCCAATTTCATTTCCCCTCGGCACCTGAGAAGAGAGGGCTGGCTGACAACACTGGGAGATCGGGTTCCTGGCACAGTAATGAAAGCAGCTGCTGTGTGAATAGAAAACAACAACAGGGGCCCTGGGCCCATTTACTCACACCTGGCACCTTGCCAGGCTGCAGGGTATCAAACTCCGAGAGGGAGCAGACGCTACCGCTGCCGCTTCAGGAAGGCTGTGCAGCTGATGCAACCCAGGCCCCACTCCGTGATCAGCCGGGAGATGGCCCGAGTCACCTGGATGGAGGGTCACTGGCTCCAAAGGTGGACACCGATGCCCCACAAACAGGAAACAAAACAGAACAAACCCTGCCACCAGCGCAGGGCTGAGCTGTTGAAGCCAGGCTTCAAAAAGAGGGGTGGGCCTTGCTTTGATGACAAAATGCACAAGGAGAACACATGGGTGGGGAGAGATACTGCATGGGGGGAGCGAGCTGTGGACTCAGAGAGCCCAGTTTCCATCTTGGCTTCACCGAGTTCAAGCCGTGTCATTTTATTCATTGACCCATGTCTCCCCTTGGCTCAAAGTGGCTTCCTACTGCATTCACAGTAAAGGCTGAAATTTTTATCAAGGTCCACAAGCCTTGGCATGTACCACCCCCTGCCACACCCTCCGACTCTATTCTCCTACCACTCAGCCCTTTACTGCTTCCACACCAGCCATGCTGTCTCTGCACTGTTTCAAACTCACTGATATGCCTCTACCCCAGGACATTTGCACTGACTGTTTCTTCTTCCTGAAATACTTTCCCCCTGGACATCGGCATGACTTGCTCCTTTACTTCATTCAGGTCTCCCTGGAAATGTCACTTTGTCACACAGGCCTTATCTGAGAGGAGCTCACCTTAACTCCACACCATTGCCCATCTTGTGTGCATCACTGTCTCAGATGTTATTGATTCTCTTGTTAATATCTGTCTTTCCCTCCTAGAGTGGGGCTTTTTATTTGTTCAGTTCACTGCTGTATCACCAGTGCCTAGAACAGTGCCAGACACATACCAGGTGCTTTGTAAATATTTGTTCTTTTTTTTTTTTAGTTGTTTAACACATGTTTACCGAGCACCTACCAGTATCAGGTGTTGACAAAACAGAACTGAGAGAGATAAGGATAAAGGAATGTTGAGAAATATTCCTGCAGAGAAATGCAAGAACAAGAGGAACAGGCTAATTTCAGAGTGTGGGAAGTTCTCTCGGATGACAAAGGGTGACTGAAGAACAGGAAATATTTTTAACCAGGTGGTCAAGGTAGGTCCCAAGGTAGAGATGAAGTTGCTGAAGTGGTGTGAAAACCACATCCCACTAGGTATAGGCCAGGAAGGAGCAGAAAGGTTCCAGGAAGAAGGAATAGCAAGTGCAAAGGTTCTGGGGCAGGAAAGAACTTACATACCTAAAAGCAATCAGTGTGGCTAGACTAAGAAAGAGATGGATAAAGGACAAAGTCAGAGAAGTAGGCCTAGGGAGGCCCCTAAAACAGAGGCAAGCATTTTGTATTTTCTTCTGAGAAATTGTCTCACCATTTTCAGACTCAATTTCATCTCTTATGAAATGGAGATGACAAATGCCCATGATGGAAAGAAGATTCAACAAGAAAAGGCACATACAATGCCTAGCAAAGTGCTTGGTAGGTGGTAGGTACTTAATAAATGTCAGTGATACTCGTCCCTGGAGAGAAAACCAAACTTGATATAAGATAGAAGTTGGCCGGGGTATTCAGTTTCTGCTTCTCAAACCCAAAGCCCTCTTGGTGGGAACGCCCAGAAATGAACTTGAAGGAGCAAGTAGGTTTCAATACCGGTTTAGAATTCTCACCAGTTCCTTTTTGGTGCCGGGCAGACTGTCACTCTCTCCCCAAATGTGATCCTGCATTATACAAATATGCTGCCTGAGCTGACAGCAAGTGAGTCGTCAGCACAGTGAAAGTATTAGTGGCAAAGTGAGTTTAGCAGAGTGTGTATGGACACCCAATGAAGCAGTGCCAGGCATTCTGCCCTGACGGATGTCCCTGCTCTGCATGAGGGCACTTGCTGGATCTTAGGGAGTAATGTGGGGAGGAGGGAGGGCCAAAAGCACACAGGCAAGTCCTGTGGGCAGCTGACCGCCCCGGGACCCGGACACTGCCCCAGCACCAGCTACGCCCATAATAAGTCTATTTGTACACACAGGGGTGAGAAGGGAATTTCATTGTATTCAAGCAAAAAGCCTCGCTCACAGAGTGCACAACCAGACACATCAGCGACGCCACCCCCTGCCATTAACCAAATCAAAATCTGTATCCTCTCAGACCCATAGGAACACGCCCATAAAAATAGGTCTGATCAACAGCCCCAAGTTTTGAAGAAAATAGATAACATAAAAACACTTAATTAGGAAGAAGTTTGCTTGGGAGATGATTTAAATATCTAAAAAAATTTCCCTGGTCTAAGGGCTATTTAGTTTCAAAGGAAATTTACTTTTCTTTGGAGTCTTAAGTCCATGCGACTGTCTTATAACAGGAGAAAATGCTGAGGGCACTTCTGAAGCACTAACCAGTCTTTCTGCTCTTAAGCACCAATCTGACTTGGAGATTTCACCTTCTGACAAAAGAATGCTTTTTTTTTCCAGATGAATCTGACTTAATGATAGAAAATGCAAACCCACTTCTGCCTCTGCTTACTGAGTTCTCATGGGCCCACCTTAGGACATCATGAGTGACCACAAGAGTGACAATGACAATAGTCGGGGAAGGCTTAACCTGGGAGGCCGTGTCTGGGAAGTTATCATCGGGAAATAATCCTTATTTAGCTATAAACGGGATGCCCCTCACAGCAGGAAGTTTCAGAGGAAAAAACAGATGCAATTCACATGTCCAACATTAGGAGAATTGTCGTACACTAATAATCTAATAAAATACACGATAGCAGGCTTCCCTGGTAGAGCAGTGGTTAAGAATCCATCCGCCAATGCAGGGGACACGGGTTCAAGCCCTGGTCCAGGAAGATCCCACATGCTGCGGAGCAACTGAGCCCCTGCGCCACAACTACCGAGACTGCACTCTAGAGCCCGCGAGCCACAACTACTGAGCCTGCATGCCTCAACTACTGAAGCCCGTGTGCGTAGAGTCCGTGCTCCACAACAAGAGAAGCCACCGCAATGAGAAGCCCGCACACTGCAATGAAGAGTAGCCCCCGCTTGCTGCAACTAGAGAAAGCCCACGTGCAGCAACGAAGACCCAACGCAGCCAAAAACAAAATAAATAAAATAAATAAATTTATTAAAAAAATACATTATAGTGCTATGTAGTCAAACGGTAGCATGCTCAGCAGCTGTTAAAATGTAAAAGATAATTTAATGACTAAAATAATATTTATGAAACTTTAAGTGAGAAAGCAAAACTAAAACAAATATAAGCAATTTGATTCCCTTAGAAAGATGTCTATTTATCTACACATACATATATAAAGTGTATGTGGGGCTTCCCTGATGGCGCAGTGGTTAAGAATCTCCCTGCCAATGCAGGGGACACGGGTTCGAGCCCTGGTCCGGGAGGATCCCACATGCCGCGGAGCAGCTAAGCCTGTGGGCCACAACTGCTGAGCCTGCGCTCTGGAGCCTGCGAGCCACAACTACTGAAGCCCACACGCCTGGAGCCCGTGCTCCGCAACAAGAAGCCCGCGCACCGTAACAAGGAGTGGCCCCCACTCGCTGCAACTGGAGAGGGACCGCGCCCAGCAACAGAGACCCAACTCGGCCAAATAAATAAATAAATAAATAAATAAATAAAAAAAAAAAAAAAAAAAATAAAGTGTATGTGATATAATAATATATATATAGTGTATATGAATATGTATTGTTACTTTGGTATACATACAGATCATATAATATATAATATATTACATTATGTAACATATATACTTATATAATATGCATGTTATAAACACATGTCATATAATATTAATGTTATATACAACATATAATACAATAACATAACCTCTCTATATTATATGATATGCATAACACATAAATTAGAATGAATTTTTACTTATTTTAAATCTTACATATATTCTCTATTTCTAACATATATATATACACATATATTTAAAACTATATACATATGCATATATATTTTAGAGAGAAAGAGGACATATACATACACACACATTCCCACATGTACATATACATTCATATTATTAAAAGTACACTTGAAATGTAGATTTCCAGATACATATTACTTTCATAATATGAAAAGTAAAAGTTATTTTAAAATGACTTTTAAAGATCTCTGATAGAGTCACAGAACATGGCTTGCTTATTCCCATCATAATATCTCGAGCAAAGCAGATGCTTAATTAATGTTCATTATACTGAGAAAAGAAAAAGCAAGATAAGGGAAGAGAATCACTTCAGTGAAGAAGAAACAACCCCCAAACCTCATGTGAAATCCTGGGTATACATGGGTCAAATTAATTAGATATAATGCCATAAATTTTTACTTCATTTGTTGTTCTGGGCAAAGCAGGAAATTCAATCTTTTCCTCTGCTCTAGAAGTGGAATTCTTGGAGGAAAATTTTACTTGGGAATATGGCACTGAAGGACCATCTGGGAAATATCTTTCCTAACAACCAATAAACATATTTTATGTTTAAGTGAATACTATGTATATGCGTTATTAGTCACCAGTATTTTTAGTAATTTACCTAACTTACTAAAAGTATACTTACTGTAAGTATAAAACATATACTTATGAATCAGCCTTAAGTTCAGGAATAGCCATCTGATGCTAATGATTTGATCCACACTCTCTAATCTTTGTAGTTTAAAAATGATACTAAAAAAAATAATAAAAATAAAAATGATCCTGATGTATCTGTCAGCAATACTTTGCCAGTCCACAAATAGCCACTTTTGTGCTATGAAACCTATGGACTCTGCTTTATTTTATTGAGTTTCTTTGATACTTGTCTTCCCTCATTAAACTATAAGCTCCACAAGAGCCAGGACAACTGTCTGCCTTGCAAACCTCATATCCCAACACAAAGCAACATGAACAGCAAATATATGTTGAATAAATCAATCAGTGGATCTTGTCATCATATAATACTCCTATAAGGAAATAATATTTCAATTAATACACCACTAGAAATACTATATTTCTTGGTTCTTGTCTTGTATCTTATGTTCATTGGTTTGCATTTTGTTGTCCCTTGAGTTTTTATAGCAAGTTTCCTTAAAAGCTTTTATGACACTAAGTGGGGCCAGTGTAAATACTGAATTAAAAACAAAAGCAAGAACAAAAAGCAAACAGCAACTCATACCAGAAAGCTGTCTCTGCTGATGTTGCCTTTTTTCCTTCTTTGCTTGAACCACTGCTGATTTCACATCTCCCAGGAGCCAGAGCCAAAGCCCCTGATATCCTAGCTCAGTCTCACAAGGGAATAGAGGACTCGCCTCTACAGAGAACAGGGCAGACTGTGGGAAACCACGGGGGAGAGGGAGGAGCAACGGGAGAATAAGAAACGCCACCGTGAGCCCGCAGGCTGTGAGGAGCGGGCTTACAGAAGCCAAGTGTGCTGCTCTCCTGTCTCACTCCTCCATTCTGTGGTTCCGATACTACCACGTCCAGCATCCTTCCCATCTTCCTCTCCATTGCCACCCCTTCGTCCCAATGATGAGCATCTCTCTCTGGGCAGGAGCCTCCTAACTCATCTTCCTGCAACCCCTTCTGAAACCTATAATTGTCACACCTGCCAGAGTAATGACCTTGAGAAAGAAATCAGCCTATGTCCCCAATCTGGAAAACCTGCCAGTGGCTTGGCATCACTCTTGGAATAAAATCCAAACATTTTATCCTCGCACATAGAGTCCTATAGGAGCGGGTTTCTGAGTTACTTGGGCCATCCTCTTTCTTACTCATCCCTGTTCACAATGTACCAAGAACTCTGGCACCAACATTCCCAGCGCAGGGCCTTTGCACTTGCTGTCCCCTCAGCCTAGAAGTCTCCACACTCAAACCTCGACATGCTTGGCTCCTTCTTCTCACTGGGGACTCTGCTTACAAGTCCCTCCTCAAAGGAACCTTTCCTGACCACCTCCTCTAACATCACCTACCCACTCCCAACCACAGCCTTCTCTTTTATTATGTTCCCAGAAATTCCACCCTGTCTAAAATTATCATGTTTGTCTGTGGTATTGTCTGTCTCACTCACTAGCATGCCAGCAACATGAGGCCCAGAGCCTTGTCTATCTTATTCATTTTTATCCCCAGTGTCTAGCACTCAGCACAGTGCCTGACATGAAAAAGATGCCCAATAAATAGATTTTCAGTGTCGATATAGTGTAAACACTCTATTTTGCAATAATTATAATAAAAACTAACATCTGTCAACAACTTATAAGCTGATGACCCTTTAACATAGCTATTCTTACACATAATTTGCAAATAAGGAAACTGCACCTTAGAGAGATTAAGTAAGCTGTCCAAGGACCCTTAGCTAGCCTTGCTTGGCAAGCCTGGATGTGAATCTCGCTCTATCTGGCTTCAAAGCCCATGTTCTTAGCCATCTCTATCCACTGTCTCCCATGTGCTGGTTCAGCACGTTATTACTGTGAACTGAACTTGAGCAAGTCGTTTATACATTAGTTCATTCAAGAAGTATTTATCGAGAATGTCACGTGTCTTACATTCTGTGCTAGGTGCTCCAGATCTCTTTGTCCCCAAGGCTACTGCGGTCATACTTTCACTATTGAAAAAGTGGGTTTTTTTCTTTGGAGAGATGTCTATTTAGGTCTTCTGCCCATTTTTGGATTGGGTTGTTTGTTTTTCTGATATTGAGCTGCATGAGCTGCTTGTATATTTTGGAGATTAATCCTTTGTCAGTTGCTTCGTTTGCAAATATTTTCTCCCATGCTGAGGGTTGTCTTTTCGTCTTGTTTATGGTTTCCTTTGCTGTGCAAAAGCTTTTAAGTTTCATTAGGTCCCATTTGTTTATTTTTGTTATTATTTCCATTTCTCTAGGAGGTGGGTCAAAAAGGATCTTGCTGTGATTTATATCATAGAGTGTTATGCCTATGTTTTCCTCTAAGAGTTTTATAGTGTCTGGCCTTACATTTAGGTCTTTAATCCATTTTGAGTTTATTTTTGTGTATGGTGTTAGGAAGTGTTCTAATTTCATTCTTTTACATGTAGCTGTCCAGTTTTCCCAGCACCAATTATTGAAGAGGCTGTCTTTTCTCCATTGTATACTCTTGCCTCCTTTATCAAATATAAGGTGACCATATGTGCATGGGTTTATCTCTGGGCTTTCTATCCTGTTCCATTGATCTATATTTCTGGTTTTATGCCAGTACCATACTGTCTTGATTACTGTAGCTTTGTAGTATAGTCTGAAGTCCAGGAGCCTGATTTCTCCAGCTCCGTTTTTCTTTCTCAAGATTGTTTTGGCTGTTCGGGGCCTTTTGTGTTTCCATACAAATTGTTCAATTTTTTGTTCTAGTTTGCCAACAAACACATGAAAAGATGCTCAACATCACTAATCATTAGAGAAATGTGTATCAAAACTACAATGAGGTATCACCTCACACTGGTCAGAATGGCCATCACCAAAAAATCTACAAACAATAAAGGCTGGAGAGGGTGTGGAGAAAAGGGAACCCTCTTGCACTGCTGGTGGGAATGTAAATTGATACAGCCACTATGGAGAACAGTATGGAGGTTCCTTAAAAAACTAAAAACAGAACTACCATATGACCCAGCAATCCCAGTACTGGGCATATACCCTAAGAAAACCATAATTCAAAAGAGTCACGTACCACAATGTTCATTGAAGCTCTATTTACAATAGCCAGGACATGGAAGCAACCTAAGTGTCCATCAACAGGTGAATGGATAAAGAAGATGTGGCACATATATACAATGGAATATATTACTCAGCCATAAAAAGAAACGATATTGAGTTATTTGTAGTGAAGTGGATGGATCTAGAGTCTGTCCTACAGAGTGAACTAAGTCAGAAAGAGAAAAACAAACACCGTATGCTAACACATATACACGGAATCTTAAAAAAAAAAAAAGGTTCTGATGAACCTAGGGGCAGGACAGTAATAAAGACACAGACGTAGAGAATGGACTTGAGGACATGGGGAGGGGGAAGGGTAAGCTGGGATGAAGTGAGAGAGTAGCACGGACATATATACACTACCAAATGTAAAATAGCTAGCTAGTGGGAAGTAGCCGCAGAGCACAGGGAGATCAGCTCGGTGCTTTGCGACCACCTAGAGGGGTGGGATAGGGAGGGTGGGAGGGAGATGCGAGAGGGAGGGGATATGGGGATATAAGTATGCATATAGCTGACTCACTTTGTTATACAGCAGAAGCTAACACAACACTGTAAAGCAATTATACTCCAATAAAGATGTGAAAAAAAAAAAAAGTGGGTTTTGATCCCTAGGCAGGGAAATTAAAGGAAATTCTTGGAATAAAAATAGTATTTGTTGAGCACCTTCTCTGCATCAGGTGCTGTCCTAGGCTCTTTCTAGGTACTGGCTCACTTAATCCTCACAGGCAGTGTTATAAGGCAGGTTACACTAATCTCAGTTTAATGATGACAATATCGAGGCTCAGAGAGGTGTGGTGACTTGCTCACATAGGCAGCAGAAGATAGAGCTTGTCTGTCTTCAAATTGTCCTCCTCCTTCCACATCACACATTGACACTTGACTGCAAAAGGAGGCCCTCCATAAATGTGTGTGGAAGGAATAAATGAAGTCCCAGCAAATCCAGTTTATGACGCGGTAAGCCATCTGCGTTTTGCCCATCCCACGTATAAGTAACTCCCAGCTACCAAAATGACTATTCTTGATTTGGGAGATCCGTTTTACTGTCTGATGACAAGCTATCCTTTCTGCTAATAATTTTGGAAGAAATAATACCAGCTGTCAATGCAAATCATAGTATTTACTTCATTTGCTTGGATTAATGAAGTTCTATAAATTTCTGGGCATGGGAAGCTCTCAAAGTTTACTAGTCTACAGTCAATAGTTTTCAATATCTGAAAATTTACCATACACCAGGCACTGTTTATGGCCCTCTGTAGGTACTGTTATATGTAACTCCAGTACAACCTTGTGAAATATGAATTATGATGTGCGTTTCCCGGAGCAAGGCAAGTCACAGAGGAATTGAGTGACTGGCTCAGTGTTGCTCAATGATGAGACAGTGGCGGAGTCAGGATTTATATCCGGGCATTCTCCCCAAGCCCGGCACTGAACGACCCTGCTAGCAGGCCTCCGGGAAGCAGGGGAGTTGGAAAAAATACGTAGGACGTGCGGAAAGTAACTCAGGAAATCTTTACGCCTCCTCATCAGTTCTCACAAATCCCTATCAAACCGAATCCAACAATGAGAAATAATTTTTCCCCAGGGTCTGACCCCCAAATGCTTCCAGAATGAACTCGTTGCTTCCCTCACCACAAAATTATTCAAGTGCTCACAAGACAATAGCTGGCCTCTGGAACCCAATCTCAGAACCTACGGAGGGCCTCAAGGATGGTCCTAATGATATTACCAAGTGGTTCTTCCTATTTTTGGCATCCGTCAAGAGTTTATGTCCAAAGATTATTCCACCAGACGGATCCTGCGGATGTGATGGGATTAGCCAAATTTCAAAGCTTTTTTTGACCTCCAGCAGAAAATTGAGCACATACGCTCATGAAGGCCACGGGGACCATGGGAGAACATCAAGTTGATTCATCAAATTAGCTCAAACATAATTGTCCTGCATGACTGACTATAGAACTCGTCAGCTATAAACCTGTCAAAAAGCCATCCACTCTAATGTTAAATAGAGACACAAAGTAATGTTGTTCAGAATTTGACATTTGTTGGACTTTAGCCTGCTAGGGATGCTTTGTTTCCTCTTGGAGGAATTTATCAAAAGATGCACAAAGTGCATGGATCAGAGCAGAAAAAAGGAACCCATACGAGTTTCTAGAAATACCAGCTTGTATAATCAGACCTGGAACTTTATCCTTTTCTTTGAGAGACCTATAAAGGTTAAAGTCACACATTTTGAATTTGTGTGTGTGTCTGTGTGTTTTACTAATCACATTGCATACAGATCATTTGCCTTTCTACAACTGAGACTCTCCTCAGAAATTAAGATGATGCATATACCGTTCAAAACCTTTGCTTATTTGCATAACACATTCTCTTGCCCCTGCTCCCATGGGGTGCCATGGAATGCAAAATCTGGAGATTATAAATTTTCACAGAGAAAAATATACACAGTGTCAGGGAAAGATTTAAGATTAATTACCATCTAGCCACTGTTGAAGATCACGATTCCCCTTTACATACCTGATCATCTCAACCTTACACGCTTTTCAGTTCCCTTGTATGCAGTGAGCACCTTCTCTGTGCCTAGCTCTGGGTGCTCGCCCAGGCATTCAGGAGTTGGATGCTATAAGCCTTTCTCTCTAAACCCAAACAATTCAAGTTCACCTGATGCACTCCACTCCGATCAGAAATTCTTTCACTGTTGTCTCACTTGTCTGCTTTCGGTGACTACTTGTCTGGTTCCTAATTTTTATGCCATTTTGGGGTAATTTTTCCTTTTTTTGTTATTGACAAAGACAGAGGAGGCCTCCTATAATTTGTGGGTGACTGACAAGGCTGAACGTTGTTAACTCAAATGTTTTGATTTACATCAGAGGGGACCTCTAGGCCCCAGACGTGACAGACTGCACGATAGCTCATTCAAAGCTAGTGAATATTAAATCCCAGTAAGCAAGCCCTTTATGTGCTAGTTAATAAATGTGCCCTTCTAGGGCAATTTGGCACTAAGTATTAGAAGCTTTAAAATAGGCATGATCTCTCACAATTCCACTTCTGGAATTCTATCCCAGGGAGATAAGTAGACAAGTGTGCAAGGGTATGAATACAAGGATGTTCATCTCAGTGTTATTTAGAGTAGGAAAAAGTTTTTAAAAAACTACATGTCCAGCAATAGGGTTAAGTAAATAGGTTAAGTAAATATGGTACATCCATACAACGGAATGTTTATAATCATTAAAATTTCTTATGTGCATCTTTACTTATTGATAGAAAAAGATATTCACCATAAATATCAAGGGAAAACTAGATTATAAAACTCTATTGTATTATACCATCCTCTATGCAACCGTACTGTCTGTATTATTCGTGTCTATTTAGAAAAAGCTTTTGAAAACGCATAGTCCAAACATTAACAGTGGTTATGTCTGTGGGTGATTTTTAATCTCTTTCTTATGCTTCACAAGGTATGTGTATTCCTTTTTACAGCCAGAAGAAACAAAAGGATTTTTATTTTAGAAAAGCAATGTCCATTGACTTGAGAGAAATTTTTCATATACTGTGACCCATTTAAAAATATCTTTATCAAATTAGAGTTGATAGAGTTGATTGTAAAGGGCCACCAGAATAAAAAAATTGACCAGAAGCCCAGAAAACCTTCTGTCGACTCTTGCTGACCACTACTGTGTTTGATCTCAGCTTCTTGGCCGGCTGAGTTAGAATTTTCTCTTTGAAAGATGAAACTGTGAACTTCCTGTTAGACAAGGCCCGGGGTGATTATTTCTTAAGTCAATGTCTACTTTTAGTGAAACTGAAAACCTTAAGAATGATGTCATCTGTAAATTTACTGTGGATGCATCTTCACCAAAACCCAACCGTTCAGGGGGAGGATAAAGAGGTGGATTAGCATCGTGGTTAAGAACTTGGAGGCAGACTGCTGAAGTCCAAGTCTTCGATGTACCACTAACCGGTGGTGTGGCTTTGGGAAACCATTTGCTCTCTCTGCGCCTTCATGTCCTCATTGATAAGATGGGACTAATATCAATATCGATAATGCTATCTGCCTTATACAGTGGTCATGAGATTTAAAGGAGGTGCTCCAGGTAACTGGAGCATGATGAGTGCTTTACAGATGTTAATTGCTAACATCACGTCAATTCAGCTCTCTCCTGAGAGCAGCGTGCGGAGGTGCTGGGCAAAATCCCTAACTCATATTGTTGGCGTCGCCAACCTGACTTGCAGCTCACCTGTTGTGTGCCCTGCTGTTGCCTGCTTCTTGAATCCTGATGTGTTTAATCTCGATTTGTTCGCCTCCTGAGTTAGAATCCTCACTTCGAATGGCCCAGCTCACACAGTTATCTCATCCTTATTATTATATTCTGCAGCCTTTAGTTTAAAACCCCTCCAGATCCATAGGTCTGAAAAGACAGCAAAGCAAGACAGTTCTGACCTCTTACCCCATAAGGATGACAAAACAAGAGTTGATCTAAGGCCTCAGAGCAAAGGTCGGCAGCAAAGAGCTCCCAGGAAGAACTTCATCCAAAGACACATTTTGTTTGGCATACACAGTAGTTTTTAAATGCAATAAATTAGTTTCCAGCATTTAAAAAATTGGCATGTATCACAGTAACTCTTACTCTCCAGAATTCCCTAAGAAAAATGAAAGCTTCTCTCCCTTTGAACTTTATAAGAAAATATTATCATACTATAGTCTATAACTTACTTTTGTTACTAAGATACACTCATATGATTCACAGAGCTATGGTTTATTCAGCTTCATGTGTGTATGGTATCCTATTGTATGAATAGGACAAAATTTATTTTTACTTCTCCTATTAATAGATATTTGGTTGTTCCTAGTATTTTTGGCTAATGTAAATAATGTTTCTATGAATATTTTTGTACTTGCCTAGAGCATTCGTAATAGTCTATTCGATTCAGTGGTAGGCTCCGAGGTATTCACTTTATTAGTATGCTTGATAATTCACCATATATATATATATATTCTTTTGTAAGATTCCAATTAAAAAAATATCTTTTCATGAACCAAAAAAATTGAGAAATCTAGTGACACTGGACCCACACTTTCACAGCTGCCTCTGTAAGAAGTCAAGAACTGTTCAGTTCAAGACAGTCTTACCATGTCACTATTATATTATATCTGTTTATTCATTTGTGTTCCTTGCCTGGGCCCTTTAGGCACTGGAGTTAATGATCCCAGGCCTAGAAGATTATATAACCTGTAGAGTCCAGGCTGGAGGAACCCATTTCACTCCCCACAGAGTCCTTCCTGGAACACGTAACATGTGAAACATGCATCCAGCACTTCTCACGCTCGGAAAGGCCACGTGGTAGCCACTGAGACACCTGGCCCAGCATCCACAGTAGGTCCAAGATCTCCATGCAGCATCTCAGTCCAAAAATGTGACACCGAATTAAAGCAACTAAGCAAAAAGGAAAATCAAAACAAAGCAAACGAGCTCATCTTTCACCTCCTGGTCTAGAAGTCATAATGTTCAGGTCAAGGAAACACATTCCCAACATGCAGCTTCAGCGAGCATCAAACATTTCTAACAGGATTCCCACCATAGGGCTCTGTTGCCCACACTGCGATCTCTTCACTGAAACAAGGAGGCAGTGTAAAGATGGCGACAGGTAGGATGTGTTTCTCAACAAGAGTTCATTCTAAGGAGGAACCTACATATCTCAGCGTTGCCTAGAAAAGCACTGTGCTGTCCAGGTGAAGGAAGATGTGGTGATAAGTTCAATGAGCTTGGCTTCATGGATATGATCATCTCCGTCCCCCCAGGATTTACCTTACAGGTGAGCAATTGCCCCATATCTGTTGTCTACCATCAACATTTCCCAATCAAACCCTTAAATTGAGCCAAGGTACAGAGCTCACAGATGGCCTGCAGAACCGCTTCCCGGTCCCCATCTCCTGCCCTCCCTCCGCCTCAGCCACAGTCCCCTCTCACCTGGATGACTCAGCAGCTTCCTCACTTTTCTCCCAGCTACAGCCTTGTGTAACCCCAATCAAGTTGCTGTCTTGTGGCCGTTGCGATCTCCTCTACTTAAATAAAATCTTCAATGGTCCCCACTGTGCTGTTTGCAAAGTATCAAGTCCATAGCATGAGTTTCAAGCCCCTTCATGGTCTACACTCTTTATTTCCTGCCCAAATCTTCCTTTACTATCTGCACTCCAGTCAATTCAACTATTTGCAGGTCCCTTGAACCCCCACACACTTTACCCCTTCTAAACCTTCACACGTGTTGTTCCTTCTACCTGGGAAGTTCTGTCCTTTTTCACCATCCCTCCTCCCACTGGCGGTTACTCAGGCTTCACAAGTGTAGCCATCAATTTTGTTGAGAAACAATTTTTTTTCTCAACTGCCAAGATTAGATATGGTACACATGCTAAATAGCATATATGGAAGAACTATATGTATTAGATGAAGCTACTTCATTTCATGTATATATGAATATATATGTGTGTGTATATAGATATAGCTGTGTGTGTACACATGAATGCATATACACCTACATGCATCCAATTAAAATAAGTATGAAAAGTACATCCAACCCACAAACACATCCTTTGGCCCAATAATTCTACTTTTTAGAAGTTATCCTAGGAAAATAATTTTAGATGTGTTCAAATATTAGCTATAATTTTAAAAATTAGAATTACAATTTTTTATTGGTGGTCGTGATAGCAAAAAAGTTGGAAACAACCTAAAATCAACAATAGGGGACGGATTCAATAAATTAGAGTATATATATTCAATGAAATGTGCTTTGTGATTCAAATGAGGGTCTATCGTACTATTTGGAAATATGAAAACTCTTAAGGATATATATTTAACCAGGGGAGAATATTACAAAATAGTACATAACAAGTATAGTAATGTTTTGGTTTAAAAAAAAAGCTTAAAAATGTACAGAAAGGCAAAACAACAAAGTGTCAACGGCACATTATGTGTGGATATGAGAGTTAATTTTTACTTTCTTGTTTGTCCGAATTTTCTAAGTATGCCACAATATGACTTTTTTTGATGTAAGAATAACAATAGTAGTTTCGTTGGCTTATCTTTTTACTATTATGATTTTTAAAAAGAATACGAGAGGATGCTTAAGGATCCTGATTTCTGCAGGAATCTTAGGGCTAACAGTTGTTGGGAAGTGAGGTGGTGTTACAGAGAGACCATGCAGACAAGTAATGGAAGCGTGGGCACGCATGAACGCCCATTTTGCCTTCTCTCAGACCCTGATCTCAAGCTGGCTCCAATTATGGTTGTAGTGAGGGACACCGTCTGTGTATTCAAGCAACCTCTGTGTGTGCTGGGAGAGAAAGCTTTGATTTCACTGACTCAGGGCCGGAAGTAATTTCCTCCTTAGAGAGAAAAAAAGTGACAAAGAGCAGGGCACGTAAGACACCTATAAGCAAGAAGCTCCCGCATCACAGCCTAGTTCGTGCTGAAGGGCATCAATCTAATTAGTCTTTTTTGAGGGGATGTGGCATGTACCCCAGGGGTGCAAAAGAGGATCCATTTTAATACAGGAAAACATATGTGGACTTGAATTTATATTTATTTCTATTTTTTGTGTGTGTATAAGAAATAGGAATTTTTATCTTAAAATAAGAAACCATACATTGACATTGGTGCCCTGATTCATTCTAGATGTGAAGGTGTCATCTATCAGGTGAATGACGCTACTCTGAAGGGGGAGGGAGATTCACTGAGGTGCAGAGTGGATGTGACCCTTCACTCCTTCCTTGGATTTTAGCCTATCGCCAGGCAGGGCAGCTCAGGTGTGCCTGTGCAGGCAGATTTTCTCACTTAAGTTTAACCCATTTGGATCCATGCATTTTTGTGTATCTCAACTAGGACAGTCATTTAAACCAAGTAACAACAACAACAAAATTTACAACCAGACACTTGAATCAATATACCATGAAGTGATAAACAAGACCTCAAAAATTACAAACCATGGGCTTCCCTGGTGGCGCAGTGGTTGAGAATCTGCCTGCCATGCAGGGGACACGGGTTCGAGCCCTGGCCTGGGAAGATCCCACATGCCGCGGAGCAACTAGGCCCGTGAGCCACAACTACTGAGCCTGCGCATCTGGAGCCTGTGCTCCGCAACAAGAGAGGCCGCGACAGTGAGAGGCCCGCGCACCGCGATGAAGAGTGGCCCCCGCTCGCCGCAACTAGAGAAAGTCCTCACACAGAAACGAAGACCCAACACAGCCATAAATAAATAAATAAATAAATAAATAAATAAATAATAAGTAAGTAAGTAAGTAAGTAAGTAAGTAAGTAACTAGTATCACAAGCTTTAAAAAAAAAAAAATTACAACCATGTTTAATCAGTTTCTCTCACTATAAAATTTTTAAAATAAAAGCCAGAGTTTTAAAAAATATTTTAAGTAGGATAAAAGTATATATACACATATATATATAAGTTTATATAAGTACAAAATTATATAAAAATTAAAAAATTATATATTTACACATACATATATAACACAGAATATATTAGATATACTGATATATAATATAAATACATTATTTATATCTCAATCTTTTAAAACTTCCATTTTGTTCATATTTTAATGAAGCACATTTTTTTGTGCTTGTCCAGTGGTACATGCATATGATAAACGTATTACATACATATTCTGGAGTTGCATGCTTTACATTTACCTGCAAGGCACAAAACGTTAGGAAACCACTGGCTTAACGCCCTTTTCCACCTAGACCACGAGCTCTTTGAGGTCAGGGTCTAATTACCACGTTTATGTATCCTGTTATCACATATGCCTGTTTCTGAGGCACAAAATAAAAGTTTATCCAATGAAGGAAATTTCCCTTAAAACACAAATCAGGAAAAGCCAGATTAAAAGGTGAGCATACGATTTGGCTTCCCCTAAAAACATGACGTTTTGGCCTGACCCATAATAATCACCCCTCTACATCATCCAACAGTTCTAAGATAATTTTGATGTATTTATTTATTTTGGTAAAACATCAAACCATATGCTCTGGTTATAACTACAGCCATACTGTTTTCACTCAAAAAATAAGAGAAGGGAATGAATTCTCTCTCCTTCCCACCCACACTTACTTCAGTAAGAAACAAAACAAAACCAAACCCCCCAAAACCAAAAAAACAAATGGTCTCCCCTTTATGGCAATTTGTAGCCTAGAGCCAGGTTTCAGGGCTGAGTAATAAATCCCAGAAAAACAGTGACTACAATGGAAAGGCTGACAGACACTTGACACTAATGGTGCAAACAGAGGGCACACAGGAAAATACCCTCGTCAGACTCCCCACATTGAATGTCCACAGATTGCTCACTGATGTGCTATTTTTTAGTGAACAATCTGCCTCTTCATTAACAGCAGAAAATTTCCAAAGTACCAGCAAACCCTAGAGAGAGGAAATTTCCGTGATATTCCTGTTTCCCACAGGTTTGGTTCTATACTAAATATTCACTTCACCTGCTTTTGCTATTGTTGTTTTTAACTGTAAGGAAGAAAAATGACATTTGAACCATGACAACTTGATAACGAGTAAAAAAAAAAAAAAAAGAGACAAAGTGTAATACTGCAACTAAAACTTGAACTAGGATAGCTTTATGTTAATGTCACTGTCACATCTTCCAGCACTTAAAACATCTAATTTTCTGAATATAACGCACACCTCTGTAGAAGCTTAAGATGTAAATTACAAAAACCATTTGATTAATATTCAGGATACCAAAGGGGGAAATAGCTGTGAACCCTGAGGTTTATACTGAGACCATAATACTTAATTCAGAGGGAAAATATTTGGATGAAAGGCTGCCTCCAACTGCTGTATCTATTATTTCCCATTGGGTTAAAGGCTCCATTGTTTATATCTGTGACTGTGCGTATAGGAACGAACCTCAGAAAGTCATGCACGCCAACCCTAAGTGTTTCACATTGGATGTTCAAAGGTTCTTACACATGCAGGAAAAATAACACACCCAGAAAGTAATGCATCCATTGACGAGACTTTTATAATTATAGCAAGGCTTCCCTCCTAAGATTTGACGAATATGGAAGACTGTTCTAGGATGGAGGAGAAATATTCCCAGGTGGTAAGAATTCACTTTTGGATGGAATGGGGGTAACTGGGGTCATTCAGAGGAGTACAGAGGTACATTTTCCAACAAAGCCCTGGAAACCCAGTTTAGACAAGAAGGCAAGTGATAACAAACAATGCATCTCTATGGTGATAAAACCATTGGACCTATTCATGTAGTTATTCCACACAGATATCGAAGATGTAGGCAGAGCAAAAATGACATTTTGTCATCTCAGTTGATCCTTTAGGCTCACTCACAGCAACTCTTATTTTACTCAAACATGTATATTGTTAGATTCTGTATTATTCATGTTAGATTTGTGTACAATTAGATGTATGGATAGTGAGGTACACAATTTTGCATCAAAAACCTGGGTGCCTGTATGTGAAAGGAGCCAGTGAGCTTGACATCTTTATGACCAACGACGGACTTTGCAGACAGATTTAAACTAGAAACTTTCTAAGGAAGGATGGGGACTGGAGAAAATGGTGTAGATATATTTTTAAAAGATGCTTCCAACTCACAAGGACTCAGTTTTGAAGCCCACTCAGGCATTCTGCATGTACAAGCACTTTCTCTGGGTATAATTTAAGGGCAGTTTGAAACTTTGGCCCAGTTTGATCAAATATTAATAGACGGTCCAGTAAAACGAGGTATGGGAAGCAGCTACTTTACTGCACATTGACACTGTAAATTTGAAGAGACACTGTCAACCTGCTGAGTTCTGAAATTTACTTCCCTAAAAGGCAGATAAATCCCATGGCTAACACTAGAGATCTGTGTAAATATACATACTCATGTACCTTATGGAAGGTCCTCCACGATAAATTTCTCTTAGAGTCTAGTCCTAGGAAATAGTTTGTCTTTCCTGATGAATGTGCCTGCTTTCTTATTAGAGAATGGGGGCCCTGTGACTCATCATGTTTCTCTTTTTGCCTTTGCAGCCAGGAACCTCTGAGATTCACTCTGCGCTCAACTGAAGTAGCTCTGCTTAGCTTAGGTTTTCTGGTACAACTGATGTGTCCCTTCATCTTGAGCCTCTTATTCTTTCCCCCCCTCACTTTCATAATTTTATTTTATTTCTGTCTTTTATTGAATGTCACATCACATTCTTTTTGGAAGAAGGAAGAAGAGAAATGGCTGAAAACATACTCAGGTCCTAAGATCCCTTCAAGTAACCTCAATGAAACTTTGTCTCTAACTTTTACTTGCCTGAAACAAACCAAATATCTGTATACATAACTGTCACTAGGCGTCCTCTCTTGCCACCTAGCACCCAGTTTAGTTGGCGAGATAGATTAACCTGCCGTCAAAACTCAAGGCAAGCCTACCAAAATGTTACTGGACTCCTGATGAGTTCCTGCTGAAGCCGCCAAAGGCCGGCCACACTTCACACCTTAGTGGGCTTTTAAAAAATGGAAAGTGGAGACGCATCTTTATCGTGAGGAAGAATTACTGGAAAAGATGCTTTTTCTCCCCATTGTGAGAGGGAGAAATTTGGTTCTAACTAAGTTAACCTGGACTTAAGTACGGGAGGAAAAGGAAGAAAGAAGGCAAAACCCAACCAGATTCAATGTCAGCAGAGTTAAAACTTTCACTTTAACCGGTGGTACTCAGCCTAGCAGACATCAGAATCATCTGCAGGGCTTCTTTAAAACCCAGATTGCTCAGCTCCATCTCCATAATTTCTGAGTCAGTAGGTCTGGGGCAGAGCCTGAGAGTATGAATTTCTAACCCGCTTCCTGGTGATGTTCGTCTCCTTAAATACCTTCACCCTTGCTCCCGAAAAAATCCAAAATGGTTCAGTTATTGCCCTAAAATCTTCCTTATGCCCCTTATTCAATCCCAGTGCTATTCCACAGCCTTAGAGGAAGAGAGAGAAAGAAAGGGAAGAGAAGGAAAGGGAAGGGAAGCGGAGGGAGATATAAATGTGTGTTAAACAGAGATGGTTGATTCCAGCATTTGTACCAGTCACAATAATAACAGATGATTTTGTAGCACTTACTCTGTCCATGCCCCAGGCTCAGTGCTTCACAAGCATTATTTCATTTAATTCTCACACTAATGCCACGAGGTAGAACTTATATTAATAATTTCTCATCTCCTATTTACAGATGAGAAAACTGAGGGGTTAAGTTACTTGCTGAAGATCACATAGCCAAAGTTAAGTGGTGTGCCTGGGGTTTGAGCTCACGTCTGTGTTTCCAGAGCCCATGAGCTTAACTACTAGCCTGTGGAGATTTCTCTTGAGGTAGGAACAGAGACATAGGAGCCTCTTTTCTTTTCATAAGACTCTTCATCCAGAAACACAATATCATAGTGGAAAACTGAAGCTGCTCCTTGGTCTTTGGGATTCAGCTCCTCAGTCTTCATGGCAGGTGTGACCCCTCCACTTAGATGGGCAGAGAGACCCTGCAGGGGCTTCCTGCAGGAAGTGAATGGTGGGGCTCACCAGTGACCTGAGAGGCAAATGGCAATTTGTTCAATTGGAACATGGCCAGGATTTCAAGAATAAGGACCTCTTCATGGGACCGACAATAGTCAAAGAGGTTAGTGGCTTCTGGTCTTCTTAAGGTAGAAGCAATCAAGGTGGTATTTCTCAAACTCCAAATCCTGGCTTGTAGGGTGAGCTGGGACCCAGCACGTCAGCTCTCTGAGGCTTTTTTTGGCCATGCAAATACTGACCATCACCTAGTCTGCAAGGATGCTGTGAAATGTGCTAAATAAAATGAAATGAGACTAAGAAAAAAGGAGATTAGGGAAAGGAAATGACTTGTATAAAAAATGAAAATGTATCTAAAATAGTAGTATTAATAATAACAACGGTAGTGATGCTGATGATGGACAGATCAATAACCAACCTTCACGAGGCTCTCCCTGCTGGATGAGCACGTGCTAAATGCTTTGTCAACTCAGGCATCCATTCAATCCTCAAAATAAGCCTACTGATAGATGCTAATATTATCCTTATTTTACCAACAAGGATGGGGACTTCGAGGAAGCAAGTAACTTGTCCATGGTGACATAATTACCAAATGGTGGAATGTGGATTCACATCCATCCGGAGTCCTAACCGTGACATGACATGAGCTGACAGCATGGGGGTCAATGTCACAGGCACCACATCTGGACATTCAATGGTAGCACTCCCCTTCCTCAGTAAGAACCTGTAAGCAGTCCCCTCTCCCGTCTCACAGAAGCCCAGAACGCTGCTGAGTTTGAGTCTTGACACAGTAGGGGTTGTAAACACAAGTGATGAAACCTCCAGCCAATTGTTGCCATATAGGACAGTGGCTCCAGTGTCTTCAAATCAAGTTTTTAAAGAGGCCCTAAATCTAGATTTGGCTGTGAAATATCCTGAGTTTTAAAAGAGGCCTCCCATTAAAAAAAAAAGGCAACTCACACTAATTTATTTTAAACACAGCGTGGGCTGAACAAACCAAATCTGTGGATCTTATTTGAACAGCGAGGCCGTCATAGTTTGTGACCTCTAACCTATGTGCCAAATGGCCAAAAAAAAGTAGGATACATTTTGCCCCAAATTCCACAAGTATGGAGATGATCTTTTTCCCCATTTTTCTCCCAATGTTTAGATTTGTAGAAAGAAAGCCTGAGAGGAGAAAAGCACTTTAAATAAGGAATCAAATATTGAACAAATGAGAGAAAAGAATAAATGTGTTTGAAAACAGTCTCTCAGCACTAATGACTAAGATCTAAAAATAATCCCAACATATTTTTAAATTGGAAGAACACCCAGAAAAATAAATTGAAAGATAAATTGGGGAAGAAGTTTTTAACAAGGTGAAACAAAACAGGATTCAGTGTAGACGTGAGAACGTAAGAATTGCGTCCTGAATTAAGCTTTTTCATGATCTTTTTGTCAGCAAAGTCAAACCAGAAAGGGGGCTGGAGAGCGTAGTACAACATAAAATCCTGTAGAAGGGAAATGCAGCATAAGGAAAGGTGCCATAACGTTCTATCCTGTACTTTTAGGTAACCTGATTTAAAGGCACTGGTAGCCTGTGGTGCGACAAAGACAATCACCTTGAAGCAATCGCTTTCAAGGTAACATGGGGGTGTTAACTATTAGTTACAAAATGCTTCACGTTCACTGGAGTCAGATTCATGCTTTTCGTCATCTGCCTGGAGTGACTTATTTGCTGGCTGCCTTCCAACACCCTTCCTACACCTCCCTCCTACTAGACCCTTGTTTCCATTAGAGACCCACAGGACTCTGGGAACCGAGACCCCACTTCCAGGTCTGGCCAGGGAGCAAGGTGACCTAGGCTAAGCCCATCAGCCCATTTCATGTCCCTGAAAACTGAGATTGGCTTGGGAACTTGGCATATGATGGAAGATGTTCTAATTACAGTGATTACCCACACGATTTCTGGGAAAGATGGGAAAATAAAACACTTTCTCTTTCCTGATATGAGTAAGGAAGTTTATAACTCCAGGTCTTTCTAGCCACTGCCTTAGGGCCACATGCAAAGGTAGCTTTAGGAGACAGAAAGAAGTTGCATTCTTGGTGACACTGTTGAACTACTAGATCAAGCCTTCCCTCTGGGTTTTTTGGTTAAATGAGCTTATAAATTCCCTGTAAGCCATTTGAATTGAACATTTTACTTTATACTTACAGCAGAATACTATTGATACAATGCTTATCTCTTACTAGATTGCAGATTACTCAAAAGTAAGGTCCATGATTTTATTTAAACATATCTACCTGGGCCAGGGATTGGAAATATCAAGATCAGTAAAACCTCATGAGAGGTACATAGTCTAATGGGGAAGACAGATATGTTATATAACTACTAGACAATATGATTGGTCCTAAACTCTACAAGATGCTCCTGAAGCCAAAGAAGGAAGTTCTTAACCATCGGGGTGGGGGATGAGTTAGAAGGAAGATGATGGGCACTTCCCAAGGCAGGTCATGTCTGAGGATTCTCCAGCCCATGAACGGTCTTAGCAAGTATTAGGCTGTTTAATTGACTCACTACATGAAAAAAAATCAGTATGTTCAAACCCTCCATTAATTGTGTACTACTTCCACATTTTTCTCATATTTGTGTAGTATTTTTATTAGATTTACCTAATTTTAAAAGTTGACTATTTTTAAACTTAAAATTTAGTTAAGCCTCAACTTAAGCAATAATATCCATTAGATCATGATTTGGCTATGCTAGTTATATCTTTTTCAAATACACATTACAACAAATATGTAACTATTAAAGAAAAATGTTGGCTCATGTGCTTCCTAATGTTGGGAATTGGGAACAACCAGCATTACATCCACCCCATTTCCTGAGATCCTGAATGGAAAGACAGAAGGAAACTTACTAAACAAGGCTGGTACAGTGGTAGTGGGGAAGCCTGGGCAGCAGAGTTGAGTTAAGCAAAGTTGAGTTCAAAGCCAGCTCCGCAACACACTAAATCGGACACTGGGCAAGTTGCTTGATAACTCTGTGCCTCGTTTCAGCAATGAGTTATAATGCTCTCTACTTTACAGAGCTGCTGTGAAAATTTAATGAGATAATGCACATACAGTGATAAGCACAGATCTTGGCAGTCAGATCTCAATAATGGTATCAGCTACTGGGGTGACGATGGTGATAACTAGGGATAGACGCTGGGATAATAAGCAGGGCTGCTCACATCACTTCCGTTCTTCTTCTCCTCCAAGTTCATGGTAGGAAACAACTTCCTTGTCTCATTAGAATTTAGCGATAACGATGAGCAAGAGCCCGCTACCCCCAACTCGCATTTGATACACAGCACGAGTAAAAAGCAAGCTTTTGTTGTACGTCATTGTGTTTGGGGGGGTGTTTATCACGCAGGGTCAGCTTCATGGGCTTTCAGCCTGTGCAGCACACTACCCTCAACTCAATATGTAGCAGGAGCAAAAAGGACACTTTTGATGCGCTAAGTCACTGTGACTTGGGAGTTGTTTGTTATAGCAGCACAACGTAGCTGATCCTGTCAAATAGAGGCAATATAAAATAGTAGGTTGTCGTTCTGTCACTTATTTAATTTCCATTTCTTGATTTCAAAGCCTCTCACAAAAGTTTGGAAACCGTAAAGAGGAAAAACCGTTTCTCTGTGGACCAGGAATGCTCGAACAGGGGTGAACCGCGTGGTGGAAGGATGTCTGGGCTGAGGATGGGTGGAGGAAGGGTAAGGCTCTGTTCACTTTAATTGCTTTAGTTCCACTAATCAATTAACATACGGCTAATAATCCCTTTCAAATGAGTCATTCTCGCCAATTAAAGGCTGATTTGTTGCTAACTGCACCGGCTCACGGTGAACCTACCTTGTTCCTCTGAAACTGCTTAGTGGATGCTTTAACGGGAGTTATGGCTGTGATAGACTCTCTCTAGACAGTAACAAAAGAAGTCACGAGGGGTGGGGAGGTGGGAGGTGAGAGGAAGGCAGAGAAGTCCTAGGCAGTGCTCCTCTGAGTGACTGAATTGGAAAACAAGCCATTCCTCCGGGTTAGCAAATGGTTCTTCATCAGGCAGCAGACTATTAAGCACCCCTAGATAATAAACGGATGATTTTCACAGTCATCCTGCGAGGTCCTCATATTTTCCATTTTTAAATTCCATGTTACTTTTAAAGGATTCATCCATTACGATGATTTACATCGCTGAGCTGAGACAATGATGCCCTTTAATGTCAGAGGCAGAGCATGATTATTTATCATTAAATCAGGCTTTTTATTATTCTTCCTTTCCTGGAAAAACCTTTGAAAAATGTCATGACACAGGTAGGTACTATCCTTACTTTAGTTCCTTGAATCGGGGCGGGGGGGGGGGGGGTTGGCCACGTGCAGCTCACAGCATCCTAAGGATAGAGACGAGAGAAGCAGCCCCCTCCCCAGTTCTCACCCTCTCACCCTGTCCCAGTAGCATGATCACTCGCAAGTTAACAGAATCGTTTTACTAGAGAATGTTTAATGGCATGGCACGGAGTTCAGATTCCCTTTATTCAAAAAATAATAAGGTAGAGGTCCTCATGTCACGTTTCCCCCCAATATTTCTAATATAGTACTTTATTTATCCATGTCACAAACAGTTAAAAGAGTACTCTGTGCCAGGCACTATTTGAGACGTGAGACTATAGAGAAAAACAAGACAGAAGTCACCCCGTCCTCATAGCACATAGTCTAGCCCAAGGGTTCTCCATCTTGGCAGTACTGATCGTGGATCAGATACCGTATCAATAGAATGTTTAGCAGCATCCCTGGCCTCTACCCATTAGGAGCCAGTAACACCTTCTTTTTAGTTGTGACAACCAAAAATATCTCCAGACATTGCCATTTCCCTGGGAGGGAAAATCACACCCCGCTTAAGATCCACTGTCCTTACAGAAACAAGAAATGAAATATATACACCAAGAGGATTTCACATGATTGGTGGAAGAAAATTCAATCTGAAAAAGTTGAAAGAGGATGGCTAAGAGGAGGCCAGTTCAGTGAAGTAGTCAGAGAGGGCTTCTTGGAGGAGGTGACAGTGAAAATGCTGAGGAGAAGCCAGGCAAGGGAAAGAACCAGGGAACGAGCATTAGAAGTGAAGGTGAAAACAAGCCCAAAGGCTGGGAGGGTGAGACAAATGGGCTGTTTTCAGAAAAATAAGGAAAGACAGAGGTCACTGTGTGGGCTGGGGTGGGGGGGCGTGGTGAGGGAGGCAACAGTGTTGTCTGATGCTGGAGAGGTGTGGCGGTGGGCAGGGAAGAGGTCAGGGTAAAGAATTAGGCTTTAAGTGCAGTACCAGAAGCCACTGGGGGTTTTAAACATGGGAGTGACATTCTAAAATGTATCCATTCATTCCACACGTATGAACAGTATTAAAGAGGATCTATTCTGTGCAAGGCCATGTTCTAGGGAGTGGGGCTTGAGGGGCAGGGCAGGGGTGCAGAATTTGGTAAGATACAGAAACAATTAAGTTCCTGTCCCTGACCTGGAGGGGCTCTGAGTCTGTTGGAAGACAGCAACTTGTAGACAAAAAATAGACAGATAGATATAGATAGATAGATAGACAGATAGATAGATAGACAGAGATAGATAGATAGTCATAAATGCTAATACAGAGATAGATACAAAATGCTGTGGGCACTTTTCCTAGAATGGAAAAAAGAAGGGGGAGACTTTTGGATGAAGGAAAAATGGAGCTTTAATCAGGAGGAGAAGGGAGGATGGAACTTGAGACAGGACAGAGAGCCCTGCCTAAAAAACCCATGATTGGCAGGAATCTGGGTGCATCAGGTCACCACTGTGTCCCCAAATTCCAACAGTTTTCCTGGTTAGTAGATAATACTTGATAAATAGATGGCAAGAGAATGAATTTTTGTGCCTTTTCCATGTGTAGGGTACTTGTCAAATCACTTCACATGCTGCTGTGAACTGAATTGTGTCCCCCAAAATTCGTATGTTGAAGCCCTAACCCAAGTGGCATAGTGTTTGGAGGTGGGGCCTTTGGGAGATGATTAAGTTTTGAGAGTGGAGCCCTCATGATTGGGATTAGTGCCCTTTTAAGAAGAGACAGCTTGCATTCTCCTCTCTCTCTCTCTCTCTCTCTCTCTCTCTCTCTCTCCACTACCTGAGGAAATCAGGAAGAGAAGGCCTTCATCAGAATCCCAACCGTGCTGGCACTCTGATCTGACAGCCCCCAGAACTGTGAGAAATAACTGTCTGTGTTTAAGCCACCCAGTCTGTGGCACTTTGCTATAGCAGCCAGCTGACTAATACATGCAAGGTCCTTCTTTCATCCTCACCTACCCCGTGAGGCAGGTAGTGGAAAGTAAGTTCCATGCCAGCAGGAAGTGTTGCCTTTTGTTTTCATTCCTTTATGCCCAGTGACCTTGACACTACTTGGCACACAGTAGGTGTGTCATAAATATTGCTTGAATGAATGAATACATGGGCCTGCATGCAAAGCAAGGAGTTGTTTTTTTAATCACATAGGCAATGGAAGCTATCATTGATAATTAAACAAGTTTAATTATTTTTAGGCTTACTCTGTGCTTAGGACCTCTTACAATTAATCCTCACCATTTTTGTGTTAGGTTCTGGAGGGAATCTCATGGTGAACAAAACAGATGTGGTCCTACTGCACTATAAGTGAGGGGGAAAATATTAATAAGTGGATGATGGGGCTTTCATCGAGTCTGGAGGTCATGGTCAACACTCTTATAAATATTTGTTAAGTTGACGTAACTAAGAACTGCTTTCCGTTCATACAGAAGACAGCTGAACTCCCAGGCTTGTGTCCTTTCGCATAGTACTTTTCGTACTTTAGTACTTTTTCTCTACGTAGCTCCTCTTCATAAAGCTGGGATAAAAGGGTTTGATCTCAAAAACTATTAAGGGCAAACATGAACGTGACATTTTCATACAGGAAATGGCCAACTTTCAGTAATGAGCACAGCCTTTTGGGAAGTAATTGTTAGGAAGTCACTTCTCTTGTCTCAGTTTGGACATTAAAAGCTTTCTGGGAATAGGTGATCCAAAGGAGAGAGAGACAGGTCTGGACCCTGCCCCCAACGTTTTCAGTACAATTGATTACAAAATCTGAAGTGATCCATAAATATTAGTCTGAGAGGCTTTTTGATAACTTTTTTTTTTTCTAATCAAGCCGAGGTGAAACAAGAAAAAACAAAAATTTGTGAATTTTTTAAGTATTCAATTAAATATCCCATTCTTTAGTCTGAAATTATGAAGGGATAGTTTCAGTTGATCGTGGCTTGTTTTCTTATATTATTTTAATGTTTTTATTTGGCAAAATAAAAAGGAAAGCAACCGGGAGCTAATTTCAACATTTTGCTGTTCTTTGAAATCTAAAAGAGTGGGACCCACTGCTATGGAGAAGAGTAATCTCAGCTGGAACTGGGCGGTGGAAAGGGCAGAAAGAAAAGCTGGGAAGGGCCAGGGCAGGACTGAGAGGGGAGGAATTGGAGAAAGCACCCCTTCCCCTTCCAAACCAAGGAAATATTCTACACTGGCTAGCTGCTTGGGGGTCTGCAAGACAGGTACCAGACCCATGCTTCTCAAAATTTAGTGTGCGTTTGAATCACACGGGGATCTTGTTAAGAGGAAGACTGATTTGTTAGGTTTGGGAATGGCCTGAGAGTCTGCATTTCTTACAAACACAGATGACACCAATGATGCTGGTTTGCAGACCACATTCTGAGTAGAAAGGAGACATCTATGAGTAAAGAGCTGAAGAAGGGTGACTGATTGGCCACCTGGAGATAGGGGAAGAGAGAAGTAAGCATGGAAAATGATGGGAGGTGATAGGGTCAGATAAACTGACCTTGAGGAGCTTACTGGATATCAAAGCGACCCCACTGCTGATTAGGATGCAGGTCTACTTGTCAATCCTGGGTACCACTGATACATTAGAGGGCTGTTCATCCCCAAATATTTGACATTAAAGTATAAATCTACGTATAGCAGGTCTCTGAACAGTCATGGGCCATAGTGTAGCGGTCAAGAACACTGGCTTCAGAACCAGATCTTCTGGGCTGAATCCCTGCCACACCACTTACTAGCTGTGATGCCTTATTTCTCAACCTCTCTATGCTCTATCTTCTCATCTATGATGTGGTGATAATTGTACCTGCCTCATAACTTTGTTTTGTCAAGTGTATGAATTATGCCAGGCATGGAATAAAATAACCCTGTCGGGAAAGCAGATGGGAATTGACTTTAGAGTGATGCAAAAAGGATGTGTCTCTTTGGCCAAAAGACACAGCTTCAAGAGGCAGCTGTGGGGTTGTTTGGTTAAAGAAAACTGCTCTTAACATGGACCATGGGGAGCTTACAGATCCATTTTCCTTATTCAAATACAATATGTGGATGTTCAGCCATCTGTTTATTCAATCAACCATGAAACAAATATTTGAGATCCTACTATGCTCCTACACTAATTTTTCACATGCTCCTGAGTGCCATCTGATGTTCATGAAACTCGTCTTCAGAAATGTGTTCTTTTAACACACTTTCCCCGGTGCAAAATTATATTATTCTGCTAGTTTGGGACTACTGGGATTATACAGCATACAATATGGTGTATCAACAATATAATCATGTTGCATTGGATGAATGAATAGTGTTGATCCTATTTTATTTAAAACTCTGAATTTATCTATCTAGCTATTGTTTTGTTGGAAATAAAAGTATTCCATCATTTGTCTTTGGTATTAGCAGTGAGATTCTCAGCTAATGCTGCAATATTTGAAGCTGAAATCAAAAGAGGCTGCACAGGATTTAAACTGTTGCTTCTGATATAGGGCAGCCCTGCACAGTGCCCATGATGGCTCTGCCTGGCTCAACAACTTAAAATACGGCAGACAGAGAAGTTTACACAGCGAAATCAGGCCAAGCTGGATCAGTGTATTTCCCTGAGAATTTAAGACACACTAATAAAAAAGCTGTCTGAACAAAACTTATCAAACATAACATTCACTTTTTGATTTTATTGGTATTATTGTTTGTAAGTATTTCTGTTTAAATGGCCAGATTTAAGTTATAAATGTGACTGTTTTATTACGCTAAGTAAATCTTACAGAGAATATGAATAGGGAAAATGTCCAACGCTACAAAACAAAAGTTTTCTAGAGGGGAAAATAACTCTAGTTCAAGCTTTCAGTTGGCTGGAAAATAAGGCTAATAAAATTGGAAGGATATCAATTAGTGGCAATTTGGGGGAAATCTTTAGCTTCTCAGGTTTGACACTTCTAAAATATGTTCATGGTCTTCAATTTACAATGCAATAAAATTGTTTCATTCTACTTACATAACCATATTGGTGGTTAATTTGCGTTGTTTTTATAATCACTGCAGCAGTAAAGCTGTCATTTTCCCCCTTGTGACATGTGTCTTGGTCTGTCATAACTCAGCAGGTCAGCATTTTATTTTGTTTTGTTTTGTTTCCAACCCTGTTGGCCAAGAAAAAGAAGACCACTGACCTCCCTCCTAAAGGTCGGAGGCCGGGCACACGTGGAATCCAACCGGAGGACCTTGCAGCCAGCTGGTCCTAACCACTGGACGGCAACGTCGCATTGTCCGCTCTCAGTTACTAGTGCTGTGTGCGGACAGAGTTTTCTTTGCTATGCTTCCTTCAGAAATGTGTGCTTAGACACGAAGAATCGTGGGGTTTGATGATTCAATCAAAATGGGGAAATATTAAAAAATCAGTCTTCTCTCATTCTGCCATGTGATGCAATGTGGCGGATGGTTAGGAATTCGAATTCTCCGCCTCCACCCACAGGACTGTGGTATCTGGCTTATGGTAATAGTTGTTGAGTGACTTGTTTTGTTGATGAAGGAGGAGGTGACCAACATCTGCTTAGAAGCATGAGGTGAGAGTGGGAGGGGGGAGTGCAGACTTCTGGGAGAGAGCCTTTTGTACAAATCTCTAGAAGACCAAGACAATCAACAAGGATGGTGATGGTGATGATGATAACATTCACACATCCCAGAGGCCTGAGGTCCACAGAGTCACAACAGCAAAACCAAAACCAAAACAAAACCAAAAAAAGTTCCCAAAGCTCCTGATTCAGAAATTTTGTACAGAAGGATTCCTACGTGGATGGAAATAATCTGGTGTTTTTGGTGACTGGTCCAAAGGCTTGACATTTGTCATTGAAATAATGTAGAAATTTGCCTTCCACAAGATATCCATTAAAGTCTGAATTTGAACAAATTTTTTTTGGCTGGGAAATTCTCTCCTTAGAGTCTTCTAAACTCTTGAGTTAAAAATAATATCATTGAAAAATTTTGCAACTATTTGTCTCTTCTTATTATTAAAACACAAATAATTGATCCCTGTCACCCTTGCTTAATGTGGCCCTTATATTGACTACTTTTTCTCTAAAACTCTTCAAATTCCTTATTATCATTTCAGCCCTGACTTTGAATTAAAATTGTGACACTAAGCTCTGTTTTTGACATTCATTTTGAAAATGCTTTAAGTAGCAAGTGTCAATTCCCTTTAAAAACATGACTTGTTCATTAGAATCGTTTTTTAATTTCCCCCCTTTGCTGAAAATACGTAGTGCCCCAAAGTTCTCCCTTCTGACTGCCAGGGGGACAGCATTCACTCAGACTCTTAAGCTATTATAAGCCTATCAAATGCCTCCTCCCACCATTTTATTCAGCCAGGAGAATTTTCTATTTGCCCAGGACAAGTGAGCAATTCATTATTCCAATAACTGCCCTGCCCATGTCATTCCTGAAGAATAAGAAATGAATTAACCACAGGCTTAAGTTCAAGTGACACCCAATCCCCAATTACCCAATTAACTATATCCCTGAAATGCCTTTACTTTCTCTCATCTCTCTGTAACTAGTGTGTTTTCGCTCTTTCTCTCTCTCTCTCCCTTTCTCTTTTTCTTCATAAAGACTAAACACGCTGTGTACATCCTTAAGAAAACTACGCTCAAAACTATAAACTGTGCTTTCATTCTCAATTCTACATTCAAGGCTAACTATGTATTGATGTAAGTTAATAATTTAGCCTTGAATGGGACTTCCCTGGTGGCTCAGTGATTAAGAATCCGCCTGCCTATGCAGGGGACACGGGTTTGAGCCCTGGTCCGGGAAGATCCCACATGCTGAGGAGCAACTAAGCCCGTGTACCACAGCTACTGAACCTGAGTTCTAGAGCCCACGAGCCGCAACTACTGAGCCTGAGTTCTAGAGCCCACGAGCCACAACTACTGAGCCCACGTGCCACAACTACTGAAGCCCGTGCACCTAGAGCTGGTGCTCTGCAACAAGAGAAACCACTGCAGTAAGAAGCCCGCGCACCGCAACGAAGAGTAGCCCCAGCTCACCATAACTAGAGAAAGCCCGTGCGCAATAACGAAGACCCAACACAGCCAAAAATAAATAGATAAAATAAAATAAAATAAAATAAATAAATTTAGCCTTGAATATCAGTATTAACTGCCACAAAATTCGACGGAATTGGTTCCTTGGTGTGAGATACAAGGTGCTTTTCTCTCACACAATAGGCTTGATATAGTAGACACTCTTACACTTAATTTATAATGATATAATTAGTTTTGTGAGTACAAGGAAGATAGAAACACCGCCAGTAAATTTACTGTGTTGTATTCTTTTATTATTTTAAATTATTTAATTTTCCTCTCCAACCTAATTTGGATATTAATCATTAACCACGTCATGCTCACACTCTGGAAACACTCAGCTGGGTATGTGGATATGCCATTTGCGTGTGTAAGCACACATACACACGTACACAGAGACAATATAAACATACACACATACACACACACCCTCTTTCATTCTCCTACTCTATCATTCTTCTCTATCTTCCAGCACATTCCTCAGGATGGTAACTAATTATTCTACAACAATGTTGTCACCAAGAAATTAATTTAAACACTTTTCTATGACTTCCTGTCTTTCATTTTGGAAATCCTATACCCATGCCATACCCCTCCTCTTTTTTTTTTTTTTTTTTTTAAACTCTCCATAGCTCAGGTACTATACTGCAAGTATTCTTTCACAAAAGACCAAACACTTTATGTGTCCTTGAGGTCCAATAGGACTTCCCAACCCCCTCCCCTTAATTCTTTCCCTTTCTTACGTGATCCAGTCACGCTAACCTTCCTCCACTCCCTACAAGCACCCTGTGCTCTCCCACCTCAGGACCTTTGCACCTTAGGTCCTCTT